>NC_067248.2:92972500-93597500 GCF_019359855.2 Lolium perenne
ACTTCTACCGATTGTTTGATCTTTTGCTTGCACTTCTATCAAGCCTTCCGGTCTTTTCGCCCTTCTAGATCTCCCGAGCTTTGATTTGTCGATCTCTTTGCGGGACTTCTACCGGAAGGTCTTTTCCTGCAATCTCTATCGAGTTGGTGTTTCGAGCCAACGAGGGAAAACTCGAATTGTGTGCGTGTGTGTGTTGTATCCCCGCGATTCCCCCACGTGTTCATCGCGTTCATCCACCTACCCCCACGTATCCCTTCAAATCCGTGAAGATCGGGCACATCCCTGGGCTTAGCCCTCATCATATGGTATCAAGAGCTCCTTGGTTGCCACGGATTTGACCCCCACACCCACCAATTCCACCAATTTCGCCCAAAAAAAATTTCCAAAATTTTTTCCCAAAATATAGCCCCAAATTGGCCTTGGTTGGATCTCGCGATTTGTTGAGTTTTTGGTGGTTTTGGTCCAATAGAAACTTGTCTTTGGTGTTGATCTGCAATTCCCCCACCTTCCCACCGCTCTTAGTGCCAAATTTTCCACGAATTCGAAGATTTTCGGCCCGGATTTCCGCCCAAATCGAAGAACAGCACGCAGATCTGATTGCGACCGGAAGTTCCGCCCCGGAGGACCGGAAGTTCCGCCCGGGACCGGAAGTTCCGCCCCTCAGGACCGGAAGTTCCGCCTGGCCGAAATTCTGACAGCTTTCTTCGTTTTTCGTTTTGGCACTAACCCCTTGTGTTTGGACTTCGTTGTGTGTGCCATTTCAGCTACCACTAAGCTTCCGCAACATCAACTACGACGACGGCACCCCGAGGATCCAAGCGGTTCACTTGACACCTTCCACCATAGCAAGTTCAACATCGTCGGCCACCGTCATCAAGTGGTATAACTTGCTCCCTAACTTGTAGCCTTAGCTTCCTTTGCGTACCTTTCCTATCGAGAGTGGCTTTCTAGTGTTGCGAAGCATTGCGCAAGCGTCCCGACCGTGAGGGTGTGCGTGTGTTGAGCAAAGCTACGAAGCAAGCTCGTGTGAAAAGATAGGCAAAAGAAGTGTGACATACTTACATAGATAGTGAGAAAAAGAAAGCTTCTAAGCATACAAAAAAAAAGAGAAACAAAAAGAAAAAGAGTGTGCGTGACACCTATACACAAAAGAGTCCAAAGCTTCTAAGCAAAAGAGAGAAAAGAGAAGAGAGGCGTCTTGCGCAAATCTTGTTGCTTCTCAATTTTGCAACCAAGCCACGGTCTCTCTTGCGTTAGCGTGACACCGAGCTAGTAGTCTTCGTTTGGACCAATTTTGTTCGTGCTCATTTTCCGTCACGCTAACCCCATTTTGTCCCACGTGTGTGTTCCACCTTGTGTATGCCTTTTGTGATCACCGCCATTGACTTGTGACTTTTGGATCTTACCCACTTTTGACAATAGACTTTTCGTTTGGTTCTTCCATTTGGCTTTCCACATCCATACCTAACACCATATAGAGTTTTGTTTTGTGTGTGTGCATACATATCGGTTGTTCCTCGACTTGAAACACCTTTTCGATTTTGGTTTGCAAGTTTTGACACTTTTGGTAGTCTTTCCTAACCACCCACCACATAGTTCTTGTTTTAGTTGTAACCATGTCTAGTGGAGAAGGGAACCAACTACCAATGACGCGGCACCAACATTGGATAGCTACTCAAGCCGTCCACGCCAAGCTCAATCAATTTGAAGCTATGCTCAAGGATACCAACGTCCGCTATGAAGAAAGAGCTCAAGTGCAAAGGATTGACCTCAACAATCAAGTTCAAGAACTCAATGAGAAGATTGAAACTCAAGGCAATGAGTTGAAGGCAACACTCGCCATACAAGGTCAAGAAACAAGAGAAATGAAGACGGCGTTGGACAACATCCTCCATACACTCAATCGTCAAGAAGATAGAAGACACCATTCAAGGTCTTCGCGCTCTCATAGCTCAAGGTCACGAGCTCCTACATCGTTGCATCATGATTCCAATCAAGACCCACGCCACCATAATGTGGATGCTCAAGTGCTTCAACAACAAGCTCAAGAAGCGGAGCAAGCACGACTTCGACTTGTCCAAGAACGTCTACGCCTTGAAGAAGAACGCCTTCAACAAGAACATATCCATGCTCAATTCCAAGAGGAACAACAACGTCTTCGTCATGATCAAGATCTCCTTCATGCACGTGAGCAAGAAAGGCTCCGCCAAGAGCAAGAGGCACGTCAACATCAAGGGCAACTTCGCCCATCTCAAGTGGCCAATGCTCAAAGGCACCACCATAATGCCGAACAAGAAGTGAACCAAGACCGCCGCATCATCAATGTTGATCAACCTCCTCGTGATAGGGCACCACGGCGTCAAGGTCAAGACAACCGTCGTCATCATGATGATCGCCCTCATGGTAGAAGACCACCTCATCAAGCACGAGATGTTGAGATGGAAGAAGACTCAAATCATCACCAAGCATCAAGTGAAGAAAGTGTGAGGCCTCATCAACGCCACAACAATGATGATCAAGATGAAGGTCATGGAAGACCACCTCCTCCTCAACAACAAAGAAACAACAATGAAGATGCTCAAGGTCCACAACCTCAACCTCAACAACGTCAAGCTCATGGTGAAGAAAGACCACCTCCTAGACGCAATGACCGCAATGAGGAAGAAATCTTTGGGAAGCTCAAATTCACCATGCCCAAGTTCCAAGGAGAGGAAGATCCCGACGCATACTTGTCTTGGGTCCTCAAGGTTGATAAGATATTCCGCATCCACAACTTCTCCGAAGCAAAGAAAGTTGCCATGGCATCACTTGAGTTTGAAGGATATGCAAATGTTTGGTGGGAAGAGGTAAACAAGAAGCGTGAGAAGGAAGACTTAGCACCCATTGACACATGGGAAGAGATGCAAGAAGTCATGCACACCCGCTTTGTACCAACTCACCACAAGCGTGACCTCTTCAACAAGCTCACTCAACTCAAGCAAAGCTACAAGTCCGTTGAGGAATATTACAAGGAGATGCACATGACCATGATGAGTGCAAATGTGGATGAGCGGGAAGAGCAAACTATGGCAAGATTCTTGAATGGCTTGAACATCCCCGTCAAGAGGATAGTGGAATTCTTGCCTAACAAAAACATGGTTGAGTTACTCCACCAAGCAACAAGGGCCGAGCGCCAAGTGCGAGAAGACCTAGCAAGTGCAAAGACAAAGACCTTCTTCGCCGCAAGAAATGCTATGAATGCCTCCTCAAGCATCAAGAACACAAGTACGCTTGCCTCCAAGGATCCTCCAAAGCAAGCAAGAAGTGCCATCAAGACAACAAGCTTCAAGCCGGAGCAATCAACCATGTCCTCCAAAGCTTCCACCGGATCTAGTAACATCACTTGCTTCAAGTGTGGTGCTCAAGGACATAAATCCTTTGAATGCAAGAACACAAGAGTTATGATCACTCGAGATGATGGAGATGTGGAGTACTTGAGTGAAGGTGAATATGAAGCCTTGGTACAAGCCGCAACCTCTCATGAAGATGATGCCTTGGAAGACCAAGAGCAAGTCCTATGTGTGCATGATGCAAGCCCTTCTCTTGTGGTGACCAAAGTGTTGACAACCCATGCACTTCCCAATGAAGACCAAAGGTGCAATATCTTCCAAACAAGAGCCGGAATCAATGGCAAGTCAATAAAGGTTATCATCGATGGAGGAAGTTGCCACAATCTTGCAAGCACCGAACTATGCACCAAGCTCAACCTCCCGCTCCGGAAACACCCCCATCCCTACCATGTGCAATGGCTAAGCGACAATGGAAATGTGAAGATCCAACACACCGTCACGATATCCTTCAAGATTGGCGCTTATGAAGACACCATTGATTGTGACGTCGTGCCTATGACGGTGTGCCACATGTTACTTGGTCGCCCTTGGCAATATGACAAGAAAGCCAACCATGATGGCTACACAAATGCCTATAGCTTCAAGGTCAACGACAAGACCTACATCCTACGCCCAATGACTCCTAGCCAAGTAATTGCGGACAATGCAAAGGCTTTAGCGAGGGCTAAGGAAGCCACTATCACTAGTGAGTTGAGAGGTGAGAGAGTGATCCACCAAAAAGAGAGTGAGCGCCACAAACCATATGTGAGTGAGATGAAGAGTGTCCTCCTAGCTACCAAGAGTGAGATGAGAGAAGTGCACCACAACCCATCCACCACCCTACACTACGTGCTCATTTGCAAGGGCCCCTCGGAGGAGACTAACGACTTAACCAACATTCCTTCGTCTTTGTTGTCTCTTTTGAAGGAATTCCAAGACGTCTTCCCCGACGAGCTACCTCATGGACTACCACCGCTTCGGGGCATCGAACACCGCATCGACCTCATACCCGGCGCTCCCCTTCCAAACCGAGCCGCCTACCGCACCAACCCCGAAGACACGAAGGAGATTCAACGACAAATACACGACCTCCTCGCCAAAGGGTACGTTCGAGAAAGCCTTAGCCCTTGTGCCGTTCCCGTGATTCTTGTGCCTAAACCGGATGAGACGCAACGGATGTGTATGGATTGTCGCCCCATCAATGCCATTACAGTCCGTTATCGCCATCCCATTCCGCGTTTAGACGACATGCTTGATGAATTGAGTGGTGCCACCATTTTCTCTAAGATTGATTTGCGTAGTGGCTACCACCAAATTCGCATGGCAATTGGTGATGAATGGAAGACGGCATTCAAGACCAAGCTTGGTCTATATGAATGGCTTGTCATGCCATTTGGTCTTTCTAATGCTCCTTCAACTTTCATGCGTCTTATGAATTACATTTTGAGACCACTCATTGGCAAGAGCGTGGTTGTTTACTTTGATGACATTCTCGTCTATGGCGAAAATCTCGAGGACCATGTTCAACATGTGAGAGAAGTCTTATGCATATTGCGCCACGAGAAGCTCTATGCCAACCTCCCAAAATGCACCTTTGCTCAAAACAAATTGGTTTTTCTTGGTTTTGTGGTTTCCGCCAACGGGATTGAAGTTGATTCTTCCAAAGTTGAGGCCATCCACAATTGGCCCACTCCCACAAATGTTGGTCAAGTTCGAAGCTTCCATGGACTCGCCGGATTTTACCGCCGCTTTGTGAAAGATTTTAGCACCATCGCTTGCCCTTTAAACGAGCTTACAAAAAAAATGTTCCGTTTGTTTGGGGCAAAGCATAACAAAAAGCTTTTGATGAATTGAAAAAGAGACTCACCGAGGCACCACTACTTGTTCTTCCCGATTTTGCTAAAACATTTGAGATAGAATGTGACGCGAGTGGCCTTGGAATCGGTGGTGTCCTCATGCAAAATGGAAAACCCGTGGCATATTATAGTGAGAAGTTGGACGGCGCACGCCTCAACTATCCTATTTATGACAAGGAACTTTACGCTTTGGTTCGTGTTCTTGAAGTTTGGCAACATTATCTTTGGCCAAGAGAGTTCATAATTCACTCCGACCATGAATCTTTGAAGTATTTGAAAAGTCAACACACATTGAACAAAAGACATGCAAAATGGGTTGAGTTCATTGAGTCCTTTCCATATGTAATCAAATACAAGAAGGGCAAGGACAATGTCGTTGCGGATGCCCTTTCCCGCAAGCTCACCCTCTTACTCACTCGTTTGGATTTCCATGTGTTGGGTCTTGATGAAATCAAAGAACAATATGCCTCCGATACCTTCTTTGGCCCAATTTTTGCAAAGTGTTCCATTGAAAAGGGCATCGATGATTTCTATTTGCACCAAGGATTCTTGTTCAAGGGCAACAAACTTTGTGTCCCAATGTCCTCGCTTCGCCTTTTGCTCTTACAAGAATCGCATGGTGGTGGTCTCATGGGTCACTTTGGACGAGAGAAGACATATGCCATGCTATCCACTCACTACTATTGGCCAAGAATGTACCGAGACGTGGAACGCCTTTGCCGCCGGTGCACAACATGCTTACAAGCTAAGTCCTCTTCCAATCCATGTGGTCTTTATACACCGTTGCCTATTCCTTACGCTCCTTGGTCCGATATAAGCATGGACTTTGTACTAGGATTACCTCGAACTAAATATGGTCATGATTCAATCTTCGTGGTAGTGGATAGATTCTCAAAAATGGCTCATTTTATACCATGTTCCCGAACGGATGATGCTTCACACATTGCCTCCTTGTTTTTTAGGGAAATTGTGAGACTCCACGGTGTACCAAGAAGCATTGTCTCCGACCGAGATGTCAAGTTCATGAGTTATCTTTGGAAGACACTAATGGCCAAGTTCAACGTCAAGCTTTTGTTCTCATCATCATCGCACCCCCAAACCGATGGGCAAACCGAAGTGGTGAACCGAAGCCTCTCCACACTACTACGAGTCCTTGTCAAGAAGAATTTGAAAGCATGGGAAGATTGCATCCCACATGCGGAGTTTGCCTACAACCGCGCCAAGCACTCCACAACAATGAGAAGCCCATTCATGGTCGTCTACGGGTTTGAACCACCTACGGCGATTGACCTCCTACCTCTTCCGCTACATGAGCAAGTGAACATGGACATCGACAAGCGAGCACAATACATGAAGAAACTACATGAAGACACAAGGGCAACGATCGAGCAACAAGTTCTCCGTCAAGCCACAAGACTAAACTTGAAGAAAAAGGCACGGATCTTCAATGAAGGCGACCTAGTGTGGATACACCTTCGCAAGGACCGCTTCCCCCATGAAAGAAACTCCAAGCTCAAGCCCCGAGGTGATGATCCCTTCAAGGTCCTCAAGCGCATCAACGACAACGCCTACGTCGTCGACATACCAACATCCAAGTACTTGGTGAGCAACACATTCAATGTGTCCGACCTTTCACCATATCATGGAGATGAGGAGAACACACTACAAGAAAAGTTGCCATGGCCGACGAAGTTGAAGTCGCGCCGTGGTTGCTGGTGTACCATGGCCGACGATTTTGGTCCCTCCGTGGTGCATGTCAAAACTTTTTTTTTTCTCGTTTTTGAGGCCACCTAGCCCGACGAAAGCGGCCAAAACGTGGCGTATGGTGGCCCGGGACGTGGTGCATCTCGAAATCTCGGGTTCGCCGGCCGAGTCAACGCAAATCCGCACCGTCGAGGGATGTAGGGCCCAGATGGCAGCCTCTCTGGCATTGTTTTTTTTCTAGATCGCGCCATCTCGTTCAACGTTCTCCGATCGAGCCGTTTACGATGCAGGATCATGGGTCCCGCATGTCATCCTCTATGAACCAAAATTCTTTCTATTCTTGGATTTTTTTTTACCCCCTGATTTCTGGCTACTTCCTTTTTCTTTTGATCCCTTGCCGCCTTGGAAACGTTGAGACCGCTGCTGCTAAATGGGACCCGCATGTCATCCTCTATGTGCAATCAACTTTCTTTTCTTGGAGTTTTTTTTGGCACCTCAAATTTGGTCACTTGCCTTTTTCTTTCGATCCCCTGCCGCCTCTCAAACGGTGATACCGCTGCTGCTAACTGGGACCCGCATGTCATCCTCTATGTACTATAAAACTTTCTTTTCTTGAATTATTTTTGGCACCTCATATTTGGTCACTTACCTTTTTCTTTCGATCCCATGCCGCCTCTCAAACGGTGATACCGCTGCTGCTAAATGGGACCCGCATGTCATCCTCTATGTACTATAAAACTTTCTTTTCTTGGATTTTTTTTGGCACCTCATATTTGGTCACTTGACTTTTTCTTTCGATCCCCTGCTGCCTCTCAAACAGTGATACTGCTGCTGCTAAATGGGACCCGCATGTCATCCTCTATGTACTATAAAACTTTCTTTTCTTGGATTTTTTTTGGCACCTCATATTTGGTCACTTGACTTTTTCTTTCGATCCCCTGCCGCCTCTGAAACGTTGATACCGCTGCTGCTAAATGGGACCCGCATGTCATCCTCTATGTACTATAAAACTTTCTTTTCTTGGATTTTTTTTGGCACCTCATATTTGGTAACTTGACTTTTTCTTTCGATCCCCTGCTGCCTCTCAAACAGTGATATCGCTGCTGCTAACTGGGACCCGCATGTCATCCTCTATGTACTATAAAACTTTCTTTTTTTTGGATTATTTTTGGCACCTCATATTTGGTCACTTGACTTTTTCTTTCGATCCCCTGCCGCCTCTCAAACGGTGAGACCGCTGCAGCTAAATGGGACCCGCATGTCATCCTCTATGAGCAATCAACTTTCTTTTCTTGGAGTTTTTTTTGGCACCTCATATTTGGTCACTTGCCTTTTTCTTTCGATCGCATGCCACGTTTGAAACGTTGAGGTACCTGCTGGCTCATGGGACCCGCATGTCATCCTCTGTGTGCTATAAAAGTTTCCTTTGTTGGATTTTTTTTCATCCTCTGATTTTTGGCTTGCCTTTTTCTTTTGATCCCCTGCACCCTTTGAAACGTTGAGTAAGCTGTTGGTTCAAGGGACCCGCATGTCATCCTCTATGTCCATCAACTTTCTTTTCTTGGATTTTTTTTCACCCCCTAATTACTAGCTACTTTCTTTTTCTTTTGATCTCAAGCCGCATTACAAACATTGAGACCGCTGCTGCAAAATGGGACCCACATGTCATCCTCTATGTACAATAAATCTTGGATTATTTTTGGCTCCTGATATTTGGTCACTTGCCTTTTTCTTTCGATCTCATGCCGCCTTTGAAACGTTGAGTAAGCTGCTGGCTCATGGGTCCCGCATGTCATCCTCTACGAACAATAAAAGTTTCCTTTATTGGGGTTATTTTTGACCCCTAATTTCTGGCTATTTGCCTTTTTCTTTTGATCCCCTGCCCCCTTTGAAACGATGAGGACGCTGTTGGCAGGTCGGTCCCACATGTCATCCTCTATGAACAATAAAAGTTTCCTTTGGTGGATTTATTTTTGACCCCTAAGTAATTTCTGGCTATTTCCTTTTTTTTTCTTTTGATCCCCTGCCGCCTTGGAAACGTTGAGGATGCTGCTGCCTCATCGGTCCCGCATGTCATCCTCTCAGAACGATAAATGTTTTCTTTTCTTGGATTTTTTTACCAACTGACTTTTTGTTTTTTTATTTTCGACCCACTGCCTTTGAAACGTTAACGACGCTGCTGGCTCATGGGTCCCTGATGTCAGCCTCCCCGTACAAGAAACATGTGATATCTTGATTATTTTGCAGACAATAAACAGTGTATTTCGCTCTGAGCTATTACAAACGGATAAATTAAATCTTTATTTTTACAACTTATATCTTGAATCTCCTTGTTTTTTGTTTTTGCGAAGCATAGGACATTCCTGTTTTTTTTGTTGAGAAAAATCCGAACTTCCATGTTCTGGAGTGGGCTGAAATTGTACGAATCAAAAGGCCCAGAAGGATAGTTCGAAGGCCCAGATGTCCAGATGCAGCCCAATTGAAATCTTTCTTTTCTTGGATTTTTTTCACCCCCTGATTTCTGGCTACTTCATTTTTCTTTTGGTCCCGTGCCACCTTGGAAACGTTGAGACCGCTGCTGCAAATGGGACCCGTATGTCATCCTCTATGTACAATAAAGTTTCCTTTCTTGGATTATTTTTGGCTCCTGATATTTGGTCACTTTCCTTTTTCTTTCGATCTCATGCCACGTTTGAAACGTTTAGGAATCATCTTGCTAATGGGACCCGCATGTCATCCTCTATGTACAATAAAAGTTTGATTTCTTGGATTTTTTTTCACCCTCTGATTTTTGGCTATTTCCTTTTTCTTTTGATCCCCTGCCGCCTTTGAAACGTTGAGTAAGCTGCTGGCTCATAGGTCCCACATGTCAGCCTGTATGAACGATAAAGCTTTCCTTTCTTGGAGTTTTTTTTTATCCCCTAATTTCTGGCTACTTTCTTTTTCTTTTGATCTCAAGCCGCATTTGAAACGTTGGGACCTCTGCTGCAAAATGGGACAGCATGTCATCCTCTATGTACAATAAAAGTTTCTTTTCTTCGATTATTTTTCACCCTCTGATTTTTGGTCACTTGCCTTTTTCTTTCGATCTCATGCCGCCTTTGAAAATGTTGCGGAACCCGCCGGCTCATGGGACCCGCATGTCATCCTCTATGTACTATAAAAGTTTCTTTTCTTGGATTTTTTCACCCTCGGATCTTTAGCTATTTCCATTTTCTTTTGATCCCCTGCCGCCTTGGAAACGTTGAGTAAGCTGCTGACTGATGGGACCCGCATGTCATCCTCTATGTACAATCAAGTCTCTTTTCTTGGATTTTTTTCCCTCTTATTTTTGGTCACTTGCCTTTTTCTTTCGATCTCATGCAGCCTCTGAAACGTTGAGGAAGCAGCTGGCTCATGGGACCCACATGTCATCCTCTATACTATAAAAGTTTCTTTTCTTGGATTTTTTTTCACCCTCTTATTTTTGGCTATTTCCTTTTTTCTTTTGATCCCCTGCCGCCTTGGAAACATTGATTAAGCTGCTGACACATGGGGCCCGCATGTCATCCTCTATGTACAATCAACTTGCAAGATCTTGGAGCGAAAGAGCTTGTATAAGTGGGACCCATATGTCATCCTCTATGTACAATAAAAGTTACTTTTCTTGGATTATTTTTTGCTCCTGATATTTGGTCAGTTTCCTTTTTCTTTTGATCTCATGCCGCCTCTGAAACGTTGAGTAAGGTGCTGGCTCATGGGACCCGCATGTCATCCTCTATGTACAATAAAGTTTCTTTTCTTAGATTTTTTTACCCCCTGATTTTTGCTAACTTGCCTTTTTCTTTTCGATCATATGCCGCCTTTGAAATTGAGGTCGCCGCTGGCTCATGGGTCCCACATGTCAGCCTCTATGGACAACAAACCTTTCCTTTGTTGGATTTATTTTTTACCCCTAATTTCTGGCTATTTGCCTTTTTTTTTACACACTGGGACTAAACAATAAAGTTTCATTTCTTAGATTTTTTTTACCCACTGATTTTTGCTAACTTAGCTTTTTCTTTTCGATCATATGCCGCCTTTGAAATTGAGGTCGCCGCTGGCTCATGGGTCCCACATGTCAGCCTCTATGAACAATAAACCTTTCCTTTGTTGTATTTATTTTTTACCCCTAATTTCTGGCTATTTGCCTTTTTCTTTTGATCCCCTGCGGCCTTTGAAACGATGAGGACGCTGCTGGCAGGTCGGTCCCACATGTCATCCTCTATTAAGAATAAAAGTTTCCTTTTTGGATTTATTTTTTACCCCTAATTTCTGGCTATTTGCCTTTTTCTTCTGATCCCCGCCGACTTCGAAATGATGAGGATGCAGCTGGCAGATCGGTCCCACATGTCAGCCTCTATGAACTATAAATGTTTCCTTTGTAGGATTTATTTTTTACCCCTATTTTCGGGCTACTTGCCTTTTTCTTTGAAACGTTGAGGACGCTACTGTCTCATGGGTCCCACATGGCATCCTCTCTGAACGATAAACCTTCATTTCTTGTTAACGACAGGTTTATCAGTATTATTTTCGCAGACTAATACAAGCTCTTTCGCTCCAAGATCTTGCAAGTTAATAGAATAAATCATGGAATTATTAGGATATGTTTTAAATTTCAAATCCACTTTATGAATTTTTGAAAATACCGTGATCTATGTGGGTATGGAGCGATCAAGGATTTTCATATTGGCCATGAGCAGTTTCAAAAATTGCAACCCAATAATTCAAAATAAATACAAACAACTTTTATGTAGAATCTCCGTGTTTTTGTTTTTTGCCAATCATAGGATCTGTGGTTCTTTAGAAAAGGGCCAACATTGCATGAGCAGAAAGGCCGATTTGTAGTTATTGGGCTTCGACAGCCGGAGCAAGTAGGCCTATAGCAAATACCTTGTAGATGGCCGTTGGAACCCAAAAGTATTTGTTGCCTAGACTTAGATGCCAAACTCAGCCTTATTGACATGAACCTTGCTATGCACACGACAATTTCAGTCCGATCCGTGTACGAAACACAAGATCCAACCCTTCGTGTGAGGAAGCAGGTGGCAGCACACCTCCAGATGCTCAATCGTACATACGCATATCATATAGGAGTTGTCGTATGTACATCAGTTCCGTATTGACATGTTTTTTTCTTTGGTTCACATGTGGGGTCCGCACAGTCACCTAGGTCGCACATCTACTTCCTTGCTCGTAGTGTTCGGTTTGGGGATGGGGTGGAACCGAACACACCCCCGTGCCAGTGGATGTACTTTACCCTTTAGCGGCGAAAAAAATAGGAATGGTCCTCTCATGACTATGATCAACAAGAGGTGGCTATATTATAAAGGACGTACACACATTGTAATTATAGTGCTGAAATAAAGTCAATCCTAAAACAGCCATGCATGGGTTATAATATGAAGGCAACACGAAATACAAAAGCAGGGCAGTGTTCAAATAAACTGATTCAAACTAGTACATACTAAAAACAGTGTACTACTTCTCAACACTTCAAGCATAATAAAAAAGTGTCACTGTTTTTTTAAAGGTAACACCGAACGGGCAATGTTTAAAGCAGGCTTAAACCACATAGCCGCTTGTCGGACACTATCCCAACCATCCTTGGGAAGGCTGATAACTCCCACGCCTCACCTTCATCTCGTGGAGGTTGCAGCGCAAAATTTTAGGGTATTGATTATAACGAATATTCCGGTATGCCGTGTAGACGCAGTTTTTCCTCATGAATGGAACCAATGTGCCATCGTGAGCTTTGGATTCACGCTTCTTCAAAGTTGGCAATGATTGGGTAATTGAGTCCGAGGAACAGAGAGTGGTCGCCGAGGTCGTTAACCTGCCTCCAAAGAAAGTCCTCGCACGTGCGGTAGATAAGGGATCCAGCTCAAAGACGTAGGTGGCAACAGAGGATACCGCCGTAGCCGAAGCCCATTAGCAGCATAGGGAATGTCGGAGGTACTTCAGCATTGGCAATCCCAATCTTGTTTACCGTAAGGATGATCATCAATCGCTTGCCATCGCCAGATGGAGCGAGGAACCACGCGTCTTGCTGATCATCCACCACCGGTGGCGGGATTACAAACGGGAGCATCAGTTTTTCTGCAATATTAGAAATGGAGACGAATAGGGTGTTACTGGCAACCATATTCAAACAGAAGCATTGTTCATCGTTCATGCTCACAGTATAAATACGACTATGTAAGCTAAGGACATTGGTCATTCATGTGTTCAAATCAAGTGTCCAATATATCAGTTATACTGCATCCATCCCACGAAACTAGTCTAAACTTCGCCAAAACTAGACACTAGTTAGTGTATACACGCTATATACTACCTCCGTCCCACCGAAAGTGTCGAGATTTGTCCAAATTCAGATGTATCTAGACAAGTGAAAGCATATAGATACATTCAAATTTTGACAAATATATATCATCTTAAGTTTAAGTCCTGTGTCTGTAGTTAATTCCCTTTGTCTTAAGTGATCTATTAGAGAGCTTCCCTGTGACCACCCGAAGGGTAAGAAATGTTTAACTGTATAAGTGGATTGCCTAGACCTTTCCATCAGTTCGGACTTTTGGTTGCGTTGGCTAGTCCATGAAGCTTGACATGGTGTCAGAGCCAGGGTCTCGAGTTCGAGTCCTGGCTTTCGCAATTTATCCTAAAATTGTTGTTGCCCCCTCGGAGTCCACTTATATGCCTCTTGAGCTATACCTCTGAGTCTTTCCACATGTTGACTTGTCTCCCATCACACGTGACGGGGGGTGTTGAATTGTATAAGTGGATTGCCGCCCTTGCGATCAGTTCGGACTTTTGGTTGTGTTGGTAGTGCATGAAGCTTGACAAGAAAGAAATGCTCTTTATAGCTAACCCCAAGTCTCGTAACATTTGCAAAATAGGTATCAGATGCAGCTATCCATTCAAAAGAGAAGAATTTGCATTTTAGAGTTGAAGGTTCATAATCTCTTCTCTACTATTGATAGTAAAGGGTACACATGGTATTTGTTTACCTCATTTTCGCGTTCTAAAAAAGGTACGCTATATGGTTGTGCTAAGTTAAACTGATTTAAGTCTGTTCAAGTTTATCGAAAATTATACTACCAACATCTAAAACATCAATATAGGTTCATATATTACAAAAGATATTTAGATTTTCTTTTCTAGCACACATGCCTTGTCGTGCATCATTATATATTAGAGCATACAGGGTTGTAGCAAGGCTACGAAAAACTGAGAAAGCAAAAAGAAAGAACTATACAGGGGACTAGAGGCAGCTAACTTTGTTAGGCCTGCAGGTGCTAAATCTTATATATATATGAGGTTGTAGATATTAATCGTAAACTTACTCAAACTTAAATATCACTGAATTAGGAAAAAGATAACCTGAGTTATTTTGAATGAGGGGACGTCACAATCACTAATGAAAGATAATTGTGGGAAACTGAAATCTATTCAAGAAAATGGGAGAAAAAATGTATCAAAAACAAAATTAATTATACCATTCTGCAGATTGTTCACCGATATAAACAAAGAACCGTTTGATCTGCATGTAGGTACATCCAATCAAGGCTTTTTCCCCGATCTCTAGAAAATATATGCTACGCATGTAATTACAAACGATTTTCTTCTATTTTTCTGTTTCTACGTTAACATTTGAGATACTTCTTAATTACATCCATATTCTCAGCTTGCATAGAGTTACTAATTCAGGAATGCATTCACATACGGAGTATACTATGTTTGCTGATGACTGACTAGTACTAATTCATTGCAAGCAACGGTTCATTCATATTCAGATAAAGGATGTGATCGTTAAGTCATATACTTATGAAAGTCCTTATGCATCTCTCTGATGCAGATGGCGGGGGTCTCCCGTCCTCCTTTTGGAGGCAAAATCAATTAGTTATATATGAAACAATGGGTGTAAAAGGTTATCAAAAAGGGTGCCTTCATAGTGCCACGTTATCTTTTGAGATATCGTTAATTACACCCATATTCTGCATGGCGTAGAGTTACTAATTCAGGAATGCAATCACATACTGAGCATACTATGTTTGTTGGTGACTAATTAGTACTACTAATTCATTGCAAGCAACGGTTCATTCATATTCAGCAAAAGGGGGTGTGATCATTAAGTCATATAAGAAAGGTAAAATATAAACAAGGTAGTTCATGAATAACTTCATTGGTTAAGGCAGTGTATCATGCAATGCAACATAAGGACTGAAAAATACCATTTGCGGTGTCCCGTAAGTACGTGGAGCCGTCGCTGGCCCACCGCAAAAACGTGGCCACGGAGTTCAATGGCATCACAGTAATTTGGATAATCAAGTGCAGGTGTAAGGGCCTCCAGCATTCTCCAGTCGCCACCCCCTTCAAGGTAGAAAATCGTTTTGTCGAACAAGGCGATGAGCTTGTAATCTGCGTACCTCCCACCTTTTGTGGGCACTTGGCAGATTACAATCTTCAACAAATCAATTGCTGGACCCCAGTTAAAAGAGTATGCAGGTTGATATGAAAAACTACTATGATCGATCTTCGAATCAGGTAGGGATGGAAGGGGGATATGTCGCTCGGTGTAGACGTTCACGAGGCACCACTCATGATGATCGGCGGCGGCGATCCAGTCGCCGTTCGCGCCAAGCCATTTTCTGTCGTGCATGAACGGCAGGGCGACAGAACGGCGAGGATGGTCGAGGGGCACCAGGTCGTACACGGTATCATGCGTGACGAGATGTTCTCGCCACGTCCCGGTGTTCATCGAACCAATAAGGTGCGGAGGCATCAGCAGGCAGGGTTCATCCCAATGGTGCATCTTACCTTCATCCTTGCTGATCATGTCGTAGAGCTCCCTGGAACATGCAGCAAGTCGGACGGTGTAGGTAACGTCCAGATGCGCAGCGATGAGGTTGATGTTGTCGCCGGTGAGAGCCTCCAAGTGGCCGTCCCCGCCGCCTCGGCAAAGCCTAGAATAATCCATCACGTGAAGATGGATTTAGGTGGATGGCGGATGCAACTGCGCTTGGGGTTTTCGGAGGAGAGGGCGAGCGCTATGGAAGGAACGATGCGGCGCGCGGCCGGCCGGGGTAAGGAGAGAAAGGTATACGGAGTAGTACTAGTGATGCGGCGTGGTGGGGATCGAGATCCTGCGCGTGCGCGTGATTCTGGGAGGGTGAAGAAGAAGTTTTTTTTTTTTGTAACGGGGTGAAGAAGAAGACGATAGACATGCAAGGGGCAAAAACTAGGTAGTACTCTAGGCTGCTGCTGCGACTGGGCGCCGATTTGACTGTTGGTAGACTAGCACGCCACCCATCTATAAATTTGCGACGACGTTTGGTGCGTTGATGTCTCGTCACATCAAAGTTGACCAGAGAGGGCTTTTTTTACGCTTTCCATTTCGATATATTTTTCGCCAATAATCGTAGTTCTCTACATGCCACGTACACGTACCTTAACACGTGGGCAGCATGCAACCGCGCGAGCACCAAAATGGAATGAGAAATGTTTTAGAGCAGAACTTCATTTTCAATGCCTTTCCTAGCTTGGTTTGGAAACCGGACAGAGCTTCTGACTTGATGCTTCCAACATACAATGTCACCGTCACCCACCACCTCCCATCCATATGAGATCCAACCTTCCAACCTATCCCTTATTACGAAGCGAAAAAAGAAAAACTATTCAGAAAATTTTGAAAAAAATCCAAAGAATATGTAGATTCCTTGTTTTAAAATCTATGAATATTTCATCCCATTCGGATGACTAGCTTGTGATTAAATAGATTCTTACGTACTCGAGCACTAGTTTAAACTAAATATATATTTGCTCACAAACCTATGATTCAAATCGAATGAAACTTCACCAAAATATAAATCGAAATATGCATGATTTAATCGGAAGTTTTTCAAAATTTTCATGGTCCATGGGGTCCTCCAAAGTGCAAGCTTTTTTTCTTGGTTGGTACTTCAAAACCGAGTTTGGATGGTGGCAAGACTTGCACAAAGAGGATGTCAAAATTTTGGCCTTTGTGAACTTTGCAATCAACATCAAGTGTCGGACTCTCGAGAAAAAAATATGAGTTGGCGCCCACCTTTCTTTCAACCGTTGGTTCTCAATCCGAGGGTGGTCCAACTAGCTAACAAAATTGGCTTGGTATTCATGGTCTTGAACCAACGATTTGGAATGGCTTTCAATCGGTATGAGAGGTGATGTATGGAGGAGATTCATACGAGAGGGCAATAAAGAAATGTTTTGTCATCCTCGCAAAGCTAGTCTATTTGGAAAGAAATGAATAATTGGTTTTTCGCAACATTGCATGATACTAATTCATGATACTATGCATTGAAGGTGTTGTATCATAGACTAGTATACTTCCCATTGTGACTAGTCTAAGTGCTTTCGCACCATGAACACTAGCTATGCACAGACCTCAAAAAACACTTCTCCATCATTCTACTATTCACACTTTCTTTTTCTAATAGAACTATGTACCATTGTTTTTAATATAATCTTGTGTCGAGAGTATATATTTCTAAAATAGTCATTTATGTTTCGCATAAGCTCAAAGAGGGGTACTTACTTATGAGAGATATCTTTCAACTAATACGTTGTAGGAGTACTTTAATTATGTGAGCTATAGTGTGAAATGCTTACTAGAACGAGTACAAAAGGTGTTTGATAACATTACGTGCCACACGCCCAAAGGTAGCGTGCATTGTAGGAGCATTACATCAATTTAACAACTACGGAGGAGTAGCCTAGGTAGAGATAACATGCAAAGGAAATAGTTCAACAGATAGTACAACACAACTACGGAAAGGGAGTAGCCTAGGTAGAGATAAACATGCAAATGAAATAGTTCAACAGATACAAATCTTGCATTACAACACGAGTATTACATAAAGTACATCAGCCCTTCTTTCTGGACCTGTGACGCGAAGGCAGGTTCCATTGCCGGGCGTTGGCGAAGCTTGGGATGAGCCACAACGGAACCTGCCGCCATGTCCATCTAATGTTGGTTTGGAAACCAACAATACATGCCTTCGTAATTCAAACTGAAGCGGCAAATTTCTGGAGAAGGAGGATATGCAAGGCCTACTGCATGGTGCGATGTGTAAACAGAGTTGCTTCTCGCCATATTTGGACGGTCATGTTCTGCCCCGTCTTCTACTGGAATGATAATCGGATAGTTCACTCCAAGGAAGAGAGAATATGATCCAAGGGAAATAATCCTCCTCCATGGCCTCGGTGGCATCAACCGACTGGTGTCCATGCTGTACACCTCGCAGCCAAGTAAACCCTTACCATACCCGCGAATAGTGCGACCATGACGACCCTCGAGAGGTAGCAGCAGCAGTAAAATCCGAACCAGTCCAAAGATAATCCCGCCCGTCGCAAGAACGCCTGTATGGACCAGAAAAAGTCTAGAACCATCAGAGATCGTGCTAACCACCAGGAGCCAAGATTGTACCGACCTTGTTCATCAAGTTCTCAAGGAATAGGTGCCGTGCTGATCAACAAAGGACCTTGCAAAGGAAAGCACAGCTTGAAGTCAGTTCAGCAAAACTTGATTAGTTCATTACATACATGAATAATGATGTAGCTAAAATACTGCCTCCGATCCAAATTAATTGACTCAACTGGATGTGTCTAGCTAGATATGCACAAATTAATTGACTCAAGTTTGTCTAGCTAGATGCACTGGCTAGACAAAGCTGAGTCAATTTGATTTGGATCGGAGGGAGTACTTTATTTTGACTCAAAGGCATATCGCTGCTGATTTTGATTGAATATAGAGGGGGAAAGGTACAGGCATGACACGAAAACTGCACAACAAAAAGAAAAAGGCTAAAGCTAAATCTGAAACTAGCAGGTAATAGCGAAAACACATCATATGAGATGAGAAAAATTACCCCAGAAAGTTGATTCCATGCATAAACTTCTACTGTCTGAAAGTTACAAGAAATACAATACCCTTGTGGATGATTGCATCGGAGTAGCCGTACGCTAAGAACTGGTTGTCAAGAACTGTCCATCTGCTAGAAGCACAGTGAAGGACTGCAATTGCCGCGTTGAAGATGGCAAGAACAGAGAAACTAGTATAATTTGAAGCAGCTGTTGGAACTCGGCAAATAGCTATCTTCAGCAGTTGAAGATGTTGATCATTAGACTCGAACACAAGTTTATCCGGGGTGGATTTAAACTCACTTATTGGTGGTAGAGGAATCCGGCGACCAGTGTACACATTGACAAGCTCCCAATTCCAGGGGAAGCCAAGAAGGGCGATCCAATCTCCATTCGCGCCTGCCCACATGCCCGTACCACCATCTGGAATCACGGCATCGGAAGAGATCCTGTCCAGCGGCGTCAGTTGGCACAAGGTACCCTTGCGATCTTTTGCATCATGCTGCTTGTTCTTCTGCGCACCCTCCTGCTTGAACTTGTGGACGCGGTAGAAGGGATTGTGCGCGGGCGTGATACGTCTCCAACGTATCGATAATTTCTTATGTTCCATGCTACTTTATTGATGATACCTACATGTTTTATGCACATTATATGTCATATTTATGCATTTTCTGGAACTAACCTATTAACAAGATGCCGAAGAGCCGATTCTTTGTCACTGTTTTTGGTTTCAGAAATCCTAGTAAAGAAATATTCTCGGAATTGGACGAAACTTTCGCCCAGGGTCCTATTTTTGCACGAAGCTTCCAGAAGACCGAAGACCTAACGAAGTGGGGCCACGAGGAGGCCAGGGGGGTGGCCGGCGCGGCCCAAGCCCTGGCCGCGCCGACCTATCCCCTGGGCCCCTCGTGTGGCCCCTCGCGTTGACCCTCCGCCTACTTAAAGCTTCCGTCGCGAAACCCCCAGTACCGAGAGCCACGATACGGAAAACCTTACAGAGACGCCGCCGCCGCGAATCCCATCTCGGGGGATTCTGGAGATCGCCTCCGGCACCCTGCCGGAGAGGGGATTCATCTCCCGGAGGACTCTTCATCGCCATGATCGCCTCCGGAGTGATGAGTGAGTAGTTCACCCCTGGACCATGGGTCCATAGCAGTAGCTAGATGGTCGTCTTCTCCTTGTTGTGCTTCATTGTTGGATCTTGTGAGCTGCCTAACATGATCAAGATCATCTATCTGTAATACTATATGTTGTGTTTGTCGGGATCCGATGGATAGAGAGTACTATGATTATGGTGATTATCAATCTATTGTTTATGTGTTGTTTATGATCTTGCATGCTCTCCGTTATTAGTAGAGGCTCTGGCCAAGTTTTTGCTCTTAACTCCAAGAGGGAGTATTTATGCTCGATAGTGGGTTCATGCCTTCATTGAATCTGGGATCGTGACAGAAGGTTCTAAGGTTGTGATGTGCTGTTGCCACTAGGGATAAAACATTGATGCTATGTCTAAGGATGTAGTTGTTGATTACATTACGCACCATACTTAATGCAATTGTCTGTTGCTTTGCAACTTAATACTGGAGGGGGTTCGGACGATAACCCGAAGGTGGACTTTTTAGGCATAGATGCAGTTGGATGGCGGTCTATGTTCTTTGTCGTAATGCCCGGATTAAATCTCACTATATTTACCATGTCATGTATATGCATTGTTATGCCTTTCTCTATTTGTCAATTGCCCGACTGTAATTTGTTCACCCAACATGCTTTTATCTTATGGGAGAGACACCTCTAGTGAACTGTGGACCCCGGTCCTATTCTTTACATAGCATACAATCTACTTGTTTTACTGTTTTCTTTGCAAACATCTTCCACTCGATACGTTTAATCCTTTGTTACAGCAAGCCGGTGAGATTGACAACCTCACTGTTTCGTTGGGACAAAGTACTTGGGTTGTGTTGTGCAGGTTCCGCGTTGGCGCCGGAATCCCTGGTGTTGCGCCGCATCACATTTCGCGACCATCAACCTTCAACGTGCTTCTTGGCTCCTACTGGTTCGATTAAACCTTGGTTTCATACTGAGGGAAACTTGCTTCTATACGCATCATACCTTCCACTTGGGGTTCCCAACGGACGTGTGCATCTACGCGTATCACGCTAAATTTCTCGGCGCCGTTGCCGGGGAGATCAAGACACGCTGCAAGGGGAGTCTCCACTTCTCAATCTCTTTACTTTGTTTTTGTCTTGCTTTATTTTATTTACTACTTTGTTTGCTGCACTAAATCAAAACACAAAAAAAATTAGTTGCTAGTTTTACTGTCTTGCTCTCTATATCAAAAACACAAAAAAATTAGTTACTTGTCTTTACTTTTTGCTTATTTCATCATGCTTAATCCTAAGTTTACTTTGGAAGAGATACCGGTAGGACGAGGGTGTATCATTGGAAGAGATAATATAGAAGAATTTTTCACCCATGTTAGTATGGATGAAGATTTTGAAGATATACCATTATCAAAAACTGCTCCTACTTATGAAAGTGCTTCTGCTTGCTTGATACACATGTTAGAAACTAGATTTGTTAATCTCAATCCCATAATACAACATATGTTTCTTACACTTTCGGATATGGAGATGGGGGAAAAGAGAAATTTTGTTTTAAAAGTCCTTGTTAGAGAATTTGAGGATATAGTTAAAGAAGCTAGAAAAGTTTTTATTGAGCATAAGAGGCTTGGTTTCTTTCCTAATTTTAAACAAATACTTGAAAAGATGGATATGGATAGAATTAAGTATACTAATAATGTTAATGATGGTAGGGAAATTAAAGCGCCAATACCTAGTAAACTACTAGGAATGCATGAAGCTTTGGAAAACAACTATGCTTGGATTGCTCCTGAAAATTTGTTTGATGAGAATAGTAAGCCTAGGAGCAATGAGAGAGGAGTTACTTATATAGACCAGATACAATGCATTGTTGAGAAAACTCCCAACACCCCTGGTAATGATGTTGATGCTTCTACTCTCGATGTTACTTGATTTGCACTTTCTGCGCCTAGCTGAAAGGCGTTAAAGAAAAGCGCTTATGGGAGACAACCCATGTTTTTTTACCTACAGCAATTTTTTGTTTTGTTGAGTCTTGGAAGTTGTTTACTACTGTAGCAACCTCTCCTTATCATGTTTTTGTGCCAAGTAAAGTTTCTATGTTAAAGTTGATGTTATATTTGGGATTGCTGCGCAGAAACAGCATTGCTGTCTGTCACGAATCTGGGCATAATTCTCTGTAGAAAATTCGAAAAAATCTGCCAATTTACGAGCGTGATCCTCAGATATGTACGCAACTTTCATTAGTTTTGAGTTTTTCCATTTGAGCAAGTCTGGTGCCATTTATAAATTCGTCTTTACGGACTGTTCTGTTTTTGACAGATTCTGCCTTTTATTTCGCATTGCCTCTTTTGCTATGTTGGATTTATTTCTTTGATCCATGAATGTCCAGTAGCATTATGCAATGTCCAGAAGTGAAAATAATGATTGTGTCACCTCTGAATGAGTGAATTATTAATGATGCACTAACCCTCTAATGAGTTTGCTTGAAGTTTGGTGTGAAGGAAGTTTTCAAGGGTCAAGAGAGGAGAATGATATACTATGATCAAGAGGAGTGAAAGCTCTAAGCTTGGGGATGCCCCCGTGGTTCACCCCTGAATATTTTAAGAAGACTCAAGCGTCTAAGCTTGGGGATGCCCAAGGCATCCCCTTCTTCATCGACAAAATCATCAGGTTCCTCCCCTGAAACTATATTTTTATTCAATCACATCTTGTGTTCTTTACTTGGAGCGTCGGTTTGTTTTCGTTTTTGTTTTTGTTTGAATAAAATGGATCCTAGCATTCACTTTGTGGGAGAGAGACACGCTCCGCTGTTGCATATGGACACATGTGTCCTTAGGCTTTACTCATAATGTTCATGGCGAAGTTTCTTCTTCGTTAAATTGTTATATGGTTGGAATTGGAAAATGCTACATGTAGTAATTCTAAAAATGTCTTGGATAATGTGATACTTTGCAATTGTTGTGCTCATGATTAAGCTCTTGCATCATATGCTTTGCACCCATTAATGAAGAAATACATAGAGCTTGCTAAAATTTGATTTGCATATTTGGTCTCTCTAAGGTCTAGATAATATCTAGTATTGAGTTTTGAACAACAAGGAAGACAGTGTAGAGTCTTATAATGTTTACAATATGTCTTTTATGTGAGTTTTGCTGCACTTGTTCATCCTTGAGTTTGCTTCAAATAACCTTGCTAGCCTAAACCTTGTATCGAGAGGGAATACTTCTCATGCATCCAAAATCCTTGAGCCAACTACTATGCCATTTGTGTCCACCATACCTACCTACTACATGGTATTTCTCCGCCATTCCAAAGTAAATTGCTTGAGTGCTACCTTTAAAATTCCATCATTCACCTTTGCAATATATAGCTCATGGGACAAAATAGCCTTAAAAACTATCGTAGTATTGAATATGTACTTATGCACTTTATATTTTATTAAGTTGCCTGTTGTGCGATAACCATGCTTCTGGGGAACGCCATCAACTATTGTTGAATATCATGTGAGTTGCTATGCATGTCCGTCTTGTCTGAAGGTCTATCATTTTAGTGGTTGGAGCATGCAAAATTGTTAGAGAAGAACATTGGGCCGCTAACTAAAGCCATGAACCATGGTGGAAGTTTCAGTTTTGGACATATATCCTCAATCTCATATGAGAACAATAACTTTGCTACATGCTTACGCATTTAAGAGGAGTCCATTATCTGTTGTCCATGTTGTCCCGGTATGGATGTCTAAGTTGAGAATAATCAAAAGCGAGAAATCCGAAATGCGAGCATTCTCCTTGGACCTTTGTACAAAGCGGCATGGAGGTACCCCTTTGTGACACTTGGTTGAAACATGGCATGCAAAGACCCGGTAGTCCAAGTTAAGTAGGACGAGGTGCGGGCACTATTAGTACACTATGCGTGAGGCTTGCAACTTGTAAGATATAATTTTCATAACTCATATGCTTTATTACTACCGTTGACAAAATTGTTTCATGTTTTCAAAATAAAAGCTCTAGCACAAATACAAAGAATCGATGCTTTCCTCTTTGAAGGACCATTCTTTTACTTTTATTGTTGAGTCAGTTTACCTATCTCCTTCCACCTTAAGAAGCAAACACTTGTGAACTGTGCATTGATTCCTACATATTTGCATATTGCACTTGTTATATTACTTTATGTTGACAATATCCATGAGATATACATGTTACAAGTTGAAAGCAACCGCTGAAACTTAATCTTCTTATGTGTTGTTTCAACACCTTTACTTTGATTTATTGCTTTATGAGTTAACTCTTATGCAAGACTTATTGATGCTTGACTTGAAGTACTATTCATGAAAAGTCTTTGCTTTATGATTCAGTTGTTTACTCATGTCATTACCTTTGCTTTGATCGCTGCATTCATTACATATGTTTACAAATAGTATGATCAAGATTATGATGGCATGTCACTTCAGAAATTATCTTTGTTATCGTTTTACCTGCTCGGGACGAGCAGAACTAAGCTTGGGGATGCTGATACGTCTCCAACGTATCGATAATTTCTTATGTTCCATGCTACTTTATTGATGATACCTACATGTTTTATGCACATTATATGTCATATTTATGCATTTTCTGGAACTAACCTATTAACAAGATGCCGAAGAGCCATTCTTTGTTTTCGCTGTTTTTGGTTTCAGAAATCCTAGTAAAGAAATATTCTCGGAATTGGACGAAACTTTCGCCCAGGGTCCTATTTTTGCACGAAGCTTCCAGAAGACCGAAGACCTAACGAAGTGGGGCCACGAGGAGGCCAGGGGGGTGGCCGGCGCGGCCCAAGCCCTGGCCGCGCCGACCTATCCCCTGGGCCCCTCGTGTGGCCCCTCGCGTTGACCCTCCGCCTACTTAAAGCTTCCGTCGCGAAACCCCCAGTACCGAGAGCCACGATACGGAAAACCTTACAGAGACGCCGCCGACGCGAATCCCATCTCGGGGGATTCTGGATATCGCCTCCGGCACCCTGCCGGAGAGGGGATTCATCTCCCGGAGGACTCTTCATCGCCATGATCGCCTCCGGAGTGATGAGTGAGTAGTTCACCCCTGGACCATGGGTCCATAGCAGTAGCTAGATGGTCGTCTTCTCCTTGTTGTGCTTCATTGTTGGATCTTGTGAGCTGCCTAACATGATCAAGATCATCTATCTGTAATACTATATGTTGTGTTTGTCGGGATCCGATGGATAGAGAGTACTATGATTATGGTGATTATCAATCTATTGTTTATGTGTTGTTTATGATCTTGCATGCTCTCCGTTATTAGTAGAGGCTCTGGCCAAGTTTTTGCTCTTAACTCCAAGAGGGAGTATTTATGCTCGATAGTGGGTTCATGCCTTCATTGAATCTGGGATCGTGACAGAAGGTTCTAAGGTTGTGATGTGCTGTTGCCACTAGGGATAAAACATTGATGCTATGTCTAAGGATGTAGTTGTTGATTACATTACGCACCATACTTAATGCAATTGTCTCTGCTTTGCAACTTAATACCGGAGGGGGTTCGGACGATAACCTGAAGGTGGACTTTTTAGGCATAGATGCAGTTGGATGGCGGTCTATGTTCTTTGTCGTAATGCCCGGATTAAATCTCACTATATTTACCATGTCATGTATATGCATTGTTATGCCTTTCTCTATTTGTCAATTGCCCGACTGTAATTTGTTCACCCAACATGCTTTTATCTTATGGGAGAGACACCTCTAGTGAACTGTGGACCCCGGTCCTATTCTTTACATAGCATACAATCTACTTGTTTTACTGTTTTCTTTGCAAACATCTTCCACTCGATACGTTTAATCCTTTGTTACAGCAAGCCGGTGAGATTGACAACCTCACTGTTTCGTTGGGACAAAGTACTTGGGTTGTGTTGTGCAGGTTCCGCGTTGGCGCCGGAATCCCTGGTGTTGCGCCGCATCACATTTCGCGACCATCAACCTTCAACGTGCTTCTTGGCTCCTACTGGTTCGATTAAACCTTGGTTTCATACTGAGGGAAACTTGCTTCTATACGCATCATACCTTCCACTTGGGGTTCCCAACGGACGTGTGCATCTACGCGTATCAGGGCGGTACCTCAGTTTGGTGAGTATGAAGAACACAGGGCATGGCAAACGGCTGAGATGCAGGCAGAGCTACACTTTGTGTTGCTGAATCATGATAAAACTTGCATGAACCGACGAGGCTCGCGGCGGTGATGACATCGCATCGGGATGCGATTTCTTCAAGGGGGCCATCAGGAAACACCCAAGAACTGCCACTCTCATTGATCGATCTCGCCATTGGAAGGATGCGGTCAAGTGGGTGTGGGGGTGTGGGAGTGGGACGCTGGCGTTTGGGTATGAGGTATTGGAGGAAAGTGCGAGCGGCAGCTGGTAGAGCGATATGGATAAAAGTCCACAACTCCTACTAGTACCATCAAACAGGTGGCTCGAGATGATCCGAAAAAGGCATGGCGGCGGTGGTGCAGGGGCTGCTGGTGTAGGCGGGGTCGCCAGAGAAGATGGAGATGAAGAAGACGGAGAAGGTGCAAAAAACAATTTGAATTGAAATCAATAATACGAGTACTACGGGCGTGCCTTCTCTCTCTCGGTCTCTCGCCGCACTATCGCACTGTCGTGAAGGCGTGTGACCCGAGAAGAAGCTAATGTACTGTATACTGTCCTTGCACGCCGTGGAGCTGTATTTTGTCTCATCAAATCAGCTCGACAAGCTTTCAGCAGAGAAAAGATCCTTTGCCATCATCATGATATATTACCACGGCCCACGGCAGGCACATTCATGTTGGAGGCCTCTTCATCTTGTACTACCATATACCGTATCGCTCTATATGTTGCACAAACCACCACTTGGACATTTTTTTTGCAGTTTCCACCATGTGGTGGTCTAATATGTTGCAAATTTCACCACTTGGTTATCTAATCAGCTAGTTAGTCATGTTGATAGCAAAATCGACAAGTGGGTTCAACATGTCAATGCTCCAATTAATGTTTTAGAAAAAATAAATTTTTCAAAATCATACTTCTTTTATTTAGCTATTTAAAAATGCTTATTCATTTATTTCAACAAATATTGTGCGGTCTTTAATTTTTTTCAAACAAATATTATGGCATCGGGTTCGGACTCTGAAAAGGATCGCCGTGGTACGGGAACCCGAAATGATGCCCACAACATGGTCGAAAGTGGCAAGGAACCCATCGAGGTGGATGAACTCGGGAAACCTTGGTAGAGGTAGGGATCTTGAGGAGGCCATTAGGGTTAGCCTACCCCCAATAAGCGTATGAACGAAAAAATTCACATAAGTAGTAGCTATTATTAAAATTTCACAAATATTACGCGCTTTTGAATATTTCAAAAGTATTGTGGCGTCACGTCGGCCTTGCCCGAATTTTACCTTTCCAGGCTGGATGTCACGAGCATGATCACTCAACCAACCGGGTCCAAACATATATATACAATTGGCCTCCTCGAGCCTACACCGACCAGATTGTCGCTGAAACTCGATCATATAGTTTCTATTGGATTGATGTCCTAAGGAAATATTCCAACAACGGAAGTTGTTTGATTCGTTGTATTATATTCCTTTGGAATCTTGTTGGGCTTGTTTGGTTCGAAGAAAATTCATAGAAATTTTGTGGGATTCAAATCTCAGTGGCTCCTTTGATTCTTGAATACATGATAATTCATACTAATTCACGTGTTTTTTGTGTAGCACTACAACCAAAGAACATGCAATTCAAATTTGTGTGATTTCTCTCATATAGGATTAATTCAACATGCAATCATATTCAATTCCTACATTATTTCTATTTTAACATTTTGTACACATCATGCATGCGACCCGAACAATGCGTACATGGTGGTGGGGGGGGGGTTGTTTCGTTGCAAAAGCAGTTGGTCACACCACAAACAAACATGCAACAATTAATCTAAATTCACGCGGTTTCCCCGCGATGCAACCAAACAATATTCGATGAAACTAACCATGGCATAAACATATACAATACACACCATAGATTTTGGCTGCTTTGATTATTCGCAAGATTTTCAAAGTGCGGGAATATGAAAATTGTATGATTAGAGAGTGATGATCATCTCCAAATATATAGGATTGAGAAACAACGGTATTTGGATCCAATAACATTTGATTGCGTGTGAAAACCAAAAGAAATACTAGTAGTAACATACGGTTACACAATGAAGGATTTTTTGTTTTTGTATAAAAATGTATTGTCAATGAATTCTGAAAATTGCAATCCTATGAATTAAACAATCAGAAATCGTGTCAGACTAATTCCTACGTTTCGAGATTCTAGTACGGAGTATGATTTCTTTGAAGGGGCGCAGAGGGACGTGGGTAGCAATGTCTAGTCCCTGTCTTGTCTCAGATACACCGTACTTACGTCGACTAGTGTTGCTCATGAAGTCTTAATCCGACGTACTCAAGCTAGATGCATCACCGTTTCCGCCTCTCGTCCTCGTTTTTCGGCAAAATAGACAGAAATAACCCAAAGTCGAAAAGATTGGGAAAAACAAACTTTCGACATACTAGCAAGATTGGGTTATTTTTGTCCAAATTCTCGTTTTTTCTCTTGGCTTCCCTACCCTTGAATCCATGTCACTTACGTGTGTTGCCCATGCATGCGTCATGTCCCACACTTCAGTGAGCACAAGTGACGTGATGTACGTACGCAAACTCCCAGCAATCTTCTTTGTCAAGAGAAGACGCATCAAGATTCAAGACCCGATCGCATTTCTTGCTTTCACTGGGTCCTCCATGTAAAAGTTAGGGATTTAGATGTAATTTCATGTTTATTTTGTGTGCTGTTGTAAATCGTTGATTTTTTATGTCCATTTGAATCTTGGTCAAATCCTAGGTTTGACCTAGATTTAAACAAGTTTAAAATATGAAAATGAAAAAGTAAGCCTGGATCCTCCTTAGTCAATCCAAAATGAAGCTTTTGGGAGGTTTTTGAAATTTCCATGTTTGAAATCCAAAACCACTTCTTTTCATGCTAGACTTCATAAGACATAGTTTAGGGATAGGGGTAGATACATGATTTGTCTGGTTTCAGTATGTCTAGAGCTTGTTTATCCACTTGAATGCTTACTATATGACATAAGAAGACTATGTGCTATGGTTTTTCATTTATGTATTTTTTTGAATTTTATGCCCATTTGAATCTTGGTCAAATCCCAGGTTTGACGAGGTTTTAAACAAGTTTAAAACTTGAAAATGAAAAGGTGTAAGCATGGATCCTTCGTAGTCACTCTAAAATGAAGCTTTATTTTGGGAGGTTCTCGAAATTTCCATGCATGCTTGAAACTCAAAACCACTTTTCGTCATGCTTGACTTCATAAGACAGAGTTTAATTAGGGTTAGGGGTAGATACACGATTTTTCTGGTTTGAATATGTCTAGACCTTGTTTATCAACTTGAATGTTTACTATATGACATAATTAAGGAGGCTATGTACGTGCTTTGGTTTTTCATTCTTTAATTAGATTTTTGTTTGAGTTTTTATGCCCATTTGAATCTTGGTCAAATCCTAGGTTTGACCAAGATTTAAATAAGTTTAAAACATGAAAATGAAAAGATAAGCATCGATCCTTCTTACTCGCTCTAAAATGAAGCTTTTGGTTTTTTGAAATTTCCATGTTTGAAACCCAAAACCACTTCTCTTCATGCTTGACTTCATAAGACGAAGTTTAGGGTCGATAGGGGTAGATACATGATTTGTCTGGTTTGAATATGTCTAGACCTTGTTTATGAACTTGAATGCTTACTATATGACATAAGAAGACTATGTGCTTTGGTTTTTTTCATTTTTTTATTTTATGCCCATTTTAATATTGGTCAAATCCTAGGTTTGACCAAGATTTAAACAAGTTTAAAACATGAAAATGAAAAGGTAAGCCTGGATCCTTCTTAGTCACTCTAAAATGAAGCTTTTGGGAGGTTTTTGAAATTTCCATGTTTGAAACCAAAAACCACTTCTCTTCATGCTTGACTTCATAAGACAGAGTTTAGGGTTAGGGGTAGATACATGATTTGTCTTATTTGAATATGTATAGACCTTGTTTGTCAACTTTTGAATGCTCTTACTATATATATATGTGACATAAGAAGACTATGTGCTTTTGTTTTTCATTTTTCAGATTTTTTTAATTTTATGCCCATTTAAATCTTGGTCAAATCCTGGTTTGACAATGATTTTAACAAGTTTAAAATATGAAAATGAAAAGGTAAGCATTGATCATTCTTAGTCACTCTAAAATGAAGCTTTTGGTAGGTTTTTGAAATTTCCATATTTGAAACCCAAAACCACTTCTCTTCATGCTTGACTACATAAGACAAAGTTTAGGGGTAGGGAGTAGATACATGATTTTTCTTGTTTGAATATGTCTAGACCTTGTTTATCAACTTTAATGCTACTATATGACATAAGAAAACTATGTGCTTTGGTTTTTCATTTTTCTGATATTTTTTGGAATTTTGATGCACATTTGAATCTTGGTCAAATCCTAGCTAGGTTTGACCAAGATTTAAACAAGTATATATAGAATATGAAAATGAAAAGGGAAGCATGTATCCTTCTTAATTAGTCACCCTAAAATGAAGTTTTTGGAAGGTTTTTGAAATTTCCATGCATGTTTGAAACCTAAAACCACTTATCTTCATGCTTGACTTCGTCATAAGACAGAGTTTAGGGGTTTTAGGGGGTAGATACATGATTTGTCTAGCTAGTTTGAATATGTCTAGACCTTGTTTATCAACTTCAATGCTTACTATATGACATATAAGAAGACTATGTGCGCTTTGGTTTTTCATTTTTCGGTTTTTTTATTTTATGCCCATTTGAATCTTGGTCAAATCCTAGATTTGACCAAGATTTAAACAAGTTTAAAACATGGAAATGAAAAGGTAAGCATCGATCCTTCTTAGTCGCTCTAAAATGAAGCTGAATTTTGGGAGGTTTTTGAAATTTCCATGTTTTTGAAACCCAAAACCACTTCTCTTCATGCTTGACTTCATAAGACGAAGTTTAGGGTCGATAGGGGTAGATACATGATTTGTCTTGTTTGAATATGTCTAGACCTTGTTTATCAACTTGAATGCTTACTAGCTATATGACATAAGAGGACTATGTGCATTGGTATTTCATTTTTTGATTTTTATGCCCATTTGAGAATCTTGGTAAAATCCTAGGTTTGTTGAGCAAGATTTAAACAAGTTTAACATGTGAAAATGATAAGGTAATTAAGTATGGATCTTTTTTGAAACCCAAAACCACTTCTCTTCATGCTTGACTTCATAAGACGAAGTTTAGGGTCGATAGGGGGTAGATACATGATTTGTCTTGTTTGAATATGTCTAGACCTTGTTTATCAACTTGAATGCTTACTAGCTATATGACATAAGAGGACTATGTGCATTGGTATTTCATTTTTCGATTTTTATGCCCATTTGAGAATCTTGGTAAAATCCTAGGTTTGTTGAGCAAGATTTATACAAGTTTAACATGTGAAAATGATAAGGTAATTAAGTCTGGATCTTTCTCTTAGTAACTCTAAAATGAAGCTTTTGGGAGGTTCTTGAATTTACCATGTTTGAAACCCAAAACCACCGTACTTCTTTTCATGCTTGACTTCATAAGACAGAGTTTAGGGTTAGGGGTAGATACATGATTTTTCTGGTTTGAATATGTCTCTAGACCATGTTTATCAACTTGAATGCTTACTATATGACATAAGAAGGCTATGTGCTTTGGTCTTTCATTCTTTCGATTTTTTTCTGAATTTTTATGCCCATTTGAATCTTGGTCAAATCCTAGGTTCGACCAAGATTTAAACAAGTTTAAAACATGACAATAAAAAGGTAATTAATCATGGATCCTTCTTAATTAACCAGCCAGTCTAATTAAAATGAAGCTTTTTGGGAGGTTTTTGAAATTTCCATGTTTGAAACCCAAAACCACACTTCTCTGCTTCATGCTTGACTTCATATATAATTAAGACAAAGTTTAGGGTTAGGAGGTACATGATTTGTCTGGTTTGAATATGTCTACACCTTGTTTATGAACTTTTGAATGCTTACTATATATATGTATGTGACATAAGAAAACTATGTGCTTTGGTTTTTCATTTTTCTGATTTTTTTTGGAATTTTGATGCACATTTGAATCTTGGTCAAATCCTAGGTTTGACCAAGATTTAAACAAGTATAGAACATGGAAATGAAAATGGAAGCCTGTATCCTTCTTAGTCACCCGAAAATTAATGAAGTTTTTGGGAGGTTTTTGAAATTTCCATGTTTGAAACCCAAAACCACTTATCTTCATGCTCTTGACTTCGTCATAAGACAGAGTTTAGGGGTTAGGGGGTAGATACATGATTTGTCTAGCTAGTTTGAATATGTCCAGACCTTGTTTATCAACTTTAATGCTTACTATATGACATATAAGAAGACTATGTGCGCTTTGGTTTTTCATTTTTCTATTTTTTTATTTTATGCCCATTTGAATCTTGGTCAAATCCTAGAGATTGACTTCATAATACAGAGTTTAGGGTTAGGGGTAGATATACACATGATTTTTCTGGTTTGAATATGTCTAGACCTTGTTTATCAACTTGAGTGTTTACTATATGACATAATTAAGAAGGCTATGTGCTTTGGTTTTTCATTCTTTAGATTTTTTGTCTGAATTTTTATGCCCATTTGAATCTTGGTCAAATCCTAGGTTTGACCAAGATTTAAATAAGTTTAAAATATGGAAATGAAAAGGTAAAAGCATCGATCCTTCTTAGTCGCTCTAAAATGAAGCTGAATTTTGGGAGGTTTTTGAAATTTCCATGTTTGAAACCCAAAACCACTTCTCTTCATGCTTGACTTCATAAGACGAAGTTTATGGTCGATAGGGGGTAGATACATGATTTGTCTGGTTAATTTGGATATATCTAGACCTTGTTTATCAACTTGAATGCTTACGATATGACATAAGAACACTATGTGCTTTTTTTATTTTTTTGTGCCCATTTGAATCTTGGTCAAATCCTAGGTTTGACCAAGATTTAAACAAGTATAGAACATGAAAATGAAAAGGGAAGCCTGTATCCTTCTTACTCACCCTAAAATGAAGTTTTGGGAGGTTTTTGAAATGTCCATGTTTGAAACCCAAAACCACTTCTCTTCATTCTTGACTTCTTAAGACATAGTTTAGGGGTTAGCGGGTAGATACATGATTAGTATGGTTTGAATATGTCTAGACCTTGTTTATCAACTTTAATGCTTACTACATGACATAAGAAGACTATGTGCTTTGGTTTTTCATTTTTCTGTTTATTTTTGAATTTTCTCGCCAATTTTGTTTGACCAAGATTTAGACAAGTTTTACACGTGAAAACGAATAAGTAAGCCTGGATCCTTCTTAGTCACTCCAAAATGTACCAATTGATAGGTGCGTTAACTTTGCTTCATGGAAAAAATAATGTCATGTAAATGAGTTAACTTGGATTTCCTACCCTTGAATCCATAGGAAACTTTGTTCTAATGCACTATAATAATCAACCGAGTTTTTACACCAACAGGTCTGTCACTTACGTGTGGTGCCCATGCGTGAGGTCCCACACTTCAGTGAGCACAAGTCACGTGCAATAGGTACGCAAACTCCCAGCCATTTTCTTTGTCAAGAGAAGACGCATCAGGATGCGTATTGGAAGTCTGTGGGTCCTTCTGGATCCTTCGGTCGTCCCTCTCAAAAAAAAAAACAAATCTCTCTCATTCTCGGCCTCGCTCGACTCGCTCGCTCGCTCGCTCGCTCGCTCGCACCTCCTGCTCACTGACAAACCCTGCACAAAAGTCAACATCATCACCCGAAAAAGGGGAGACACCATAATTCTCTCCCTTCTTCTCTCCTTCCGAGTGATCCCTCTTCCTCCGAGTTTCACTCGACGGGCAAACACACATGTGCTGCATAGTAATAATAAAAAGGTAGAAAAATCGACCTACGAATCTATAATTAAATAGGTTAAACTAGGGTTTTGCCCAGTACTACAGATCAAGGTTCAAAAATCCAACTACGGGTTCGAACAACCCCATTTCTAATCCAAGATTTTTTCGACCTCATCCAATGGCCTCAAACTATAGGCCGGGTTAGCATCTAGTGCAGTATGTGTGAGAATGTATGCACTATGTGTGCTATAACTTGTGTGTCTTTCAAATTTGAACCAAATTTGAATAAGTTTGAAATATTCGAAATGGGGCTTTTGGCTTAAACGTTTGAAACCCAAAACGACTCCTCCTCATGCTAGACTTCATAAGACCGAGTTTAGGGTTAGGGGGTAGATACATGATTTGTCTGGTTTGAATATGTCTAAACCTTGTTTATCAACTTGAATGCTTACTATATGACATAAGAAGACCATGTGCTTTTGTTTTTCATTTTTCTATTTTTTAAGAATTTTATGCACATTTGATTCTGGTCAAATCCTAGGTTCAACCAAGATTTAAACAAGTTTCAAGCATGAAAATGAAAACGTAATCCAAGATCCTTCTTAATTAGTCACTCTAAAATATATAAAGCTTTTGGGACGTACTTGAAATTTCCATGTTTGAAACCTAAAACCACTTATCTTCATGCTTGACTTCGTCATAAGACAGAGTTTAGGGGTTTTAGGGGGTAGATACATGATTTGTCTAGCTAGTTTGAATATGTCTAGACCTTGTTTATCAACTTTAATGCTTACTATATGACATATAAGAAGACTATGTGCGCTTTGGTTTTTCATTTTTCGGTTTTTTTATTTTATGCCCATTTGAGTCTTGGTCAAATCCTAGATTTGACCAAGATTTAAACAAGTTTAAAACATGGAAATGAAAAGGTAAGCATCGATCCTTCTTAGTCGCTCTAAAATGAAGCTGAATTTTGGGAGGTTTTTGAAATTTCCATGTTTGAAACCCAAAACCACTTCTCTTCATGCTTGACTTCATAAGACGAAGTTTAGGGTCGATAGGGGGTAGATACATGATTTGTCTTGTTTGAATATGTCTAGACCTTGTTTATCAACTTGAATGCTTACTAGCTATATGACATTAAGAGGACTATGTGCATTGGTATTTCATTTTTTGATTTTTATGCCCATTTGAGAATCTTGGTAAGATCCTAGGTTTGTTGAGCAAGATTTATACAAGTTTAACATGTGAAAATGATAAGGTAATTAAGTCTGGATCTTTCTCTTAGTAACTCTAAAATGAAGCTTTTGGGAGGTTCTTGAATTTACCATGTTTGAAACCCAAAACCACCGTACTTCTTTTCATGCTTGACTTCATAAGACAGAGTTTAGGGTTAGGGGTAGATACATGATTTTTCTGGTTTGAATATGTCTAGACCATGTTTATCAACTTGAATGCTTACTATATCACATATAAGAAGGCTATGTGCTTTGGTCTTTCATTCTTTCGATTTTTTTCTGAATTTTAATGCCCATTTGAATCTTGGTCAAATCCTAGGTTCGACCAAGATTTAAACAAGTTTAAAACATGACATTGAAAAGGTAATTAATCATGGATCCTTCTTAATTAACCAGCCAGTCTAATTAAAATGAAGCTTTTTGGGAGGTTTTTGAAATTTCCATGTTTGAAACCCAAAACCACACTTCTCTGCTTCATGCTTGACTTCATATATAATTAAGACAAAGTTTAGGGTAAGGAGGTACATGATTTGTCTGGTTTGAATATGTCTACACCTTGTTTATGAACTTTTGAATGCTTACTATATATATGTATGTGACATAAGAAAACTATGTGCTTTGGTTTTTCATTTTTCTGATTTTTTTTGGAATTTTGATGCACATTTGAATCTTGGTCAAATCCTAGGTTTGACCAAGATTTAAACAAGTATAGAACATGGAAATGAAAATGGAAGCCTGTATCCTTCTTAGTCACCCTAAAATTAATGAAGTTTTTGGGAGGTTTTTGAAATTTCCATGTTTGAAACCCAAAACCACTTATCTTCATGCTCTTGACTTCGTCATAAGACAGAGTTTAGGGGTTAGGGGGTAGATACATGATTTGTCTAGCTAGTTTGAATATGTCCAGACCTTGTTTATCAACTTTAATGCTTACTATATGACATATAAGAAGACCATGTGCGCTTTGGTTTTTCATTTTTCTGTTTTTTTATTTTATGCCCATTTGAATCTTGGTCAAATCCTAGAGATTGACTTCATAATACAGAGTTTAGGGTTAGGGGTAGATATACACATGATTTTTCTGGTTTGAATATGTCTAGACCTTGTTTATCAACTTGAGTGTTTACTATATGACATAATTAAGGTGCTTTGGTTTTTCATTCTTTAGATTTTTTGTCTGAATTTTTATGCCCATTTGAATCTTGGTCAAATCCTAGGTTTGACCAAGATTTAAATAAGTTTAAAACATGGAAATGAAAAGGTAAAAGCATCGATCCTTCTTAGTCGCTCTAAAATGAAGCTGAATTTTGGGAGGTTTTTGAAATTTCCATGTTTGAAACCCAAAACCACTTCTGTTCATGCTTGACTTCATAAGACGAAGTTTAGGGTCGCTAGGGGGTAGATACATGATTTTTCTGGTTAATTTGGATATATCTAGACCTTGTTTATCAACTTGAATGCTTACGATATGACATAAGAACACTATGTGCTTTTTTTATTTTTTTGTGCCCATTTGAATCTTGGTCAAATCCTAGGTTTGACCAAGATTTAAACAAGTATAGAACATGAAAATGAAAAGGGAAGCCTGTATCCTTCTTACTCACCCTAAAATGAAGTTTTGGGAGGTTTTTGAAATGTCCATGTTTGAAACCCAAAACCACTTCTCTTCATTCTTGACTTCTTAAGACATAGTTTAGGGGTTAGCGGGTAGATACATGATTAGTATGGTTTGAATATGTCTAGACCTTGTTTATCAACTTTAATGCTTACTACATGACATAAGAAGACTATGTGCTTTGGTTTTTCATTTTTCTGTTTTTTTTTGAATTTTCTGCCAATTTTGTTTGACCAAGATTTAGACAACTTTTACACGTGAAAACGAATAAGTAAGCCTGGATCCTTCTTAGTCACTCCAAAATGTACCAATTGATAGGTGCGTTAACTTTGCTTCATGGAAAAAATAATGCCATGTAAATGAGTTAACTTGGATTTCCTACCCTTGAATCCATAGGAAACTTTGTTCTAATGCACTATAATAATCAACCGAGTTTTTACACCAACAGGTCTGTCATTTACGTGTGGTGCCCATGCGTGAGGTCCCACACTTCAGTGAGCACAAGTCACGTGCAATAGGTACGCAAACTCCCAGCCATTTTCTTTGTCAAGAGAAGACGCATCAGGATGCGTATTGGAAGTCTGTGGGTCCTTCTGGATCCTTCGGTTGTCCCTCTCAAAAAAAAAACAAATCTCTCTCATTCTCGGCCTCGCTCGACTCGCTCGCTCGCTCGCTCGCACCTCCTGCTCACTGACAAACCCTGCACAAAAGTCAACATCATCACCCGAAAAAGGGGAGACACCATAATTCTCTCCCTTCTTCTCTCCTTCCGAGTGATCCCTCTTCCTCCGAGTTTCACTCGACGGGCAAACACACATGTGCTGCATAGTAATAATAAAAAGGTAGAAAAATCGACCTACGAATCTATAATTAAATAGGTTAAACTAGGGTTTTGCCCAGTACTACAGATCAAGGTTCAAAAAATCCAACTACGGGGTTCGAACAACCCCATTTCTAATCCAAGATTTTTTTCGACCTCATCCAATGGCCTCAAACTATAGGCCGGGTTAGCATCTAGTGCAGTATTGTTGGCGTCAGAAACCCACCGGCGGGCAGCGACTGGCCAACACGGTAGAGCCGGGAATGACTAGGGCTGCGGCTGGCCCCAGTCCCTCAGAGCGACGGCCCGCAAAGCCTCCTGGTCGCGCGCCGATGCTGGGTCGCAAGGGCGTGCCACCTGACCTATACCTGGTCAGGAAGGTGTGGATGATGCCTCGCTTAGTTTCCTGCAGGGCACACACGTACACGTTAAATACGAGCCTCGATCGGCTCTCAGGTTGTCCTGTGAATCGGCTCAGGGAGCCGATTCACCCATGATTCGTCCAAGGTGGCCGAATATATGGTGGTCCTGCTTGATCAATATAAAGCGTATGAGATCCACGACGATCTAGGGTTTTCACCGCATAATCGGATCGTCCTACTCACGATTGGGCCTCGCGCTCACGCACGGTAAACGTAAGCCAGCCCTAGACAAGGCCTAAAAACCAACACTAAGTTGATCCTCGGAACGTCCTGTCTAGGGGCAGCAAACTACACCCTGCATGCCGCTGGATCCTCCAACCCTTTGTAAGGCCTAACTATTGCAGATATTAAACTAATCCTTGATGAATCAAGGATCGACCATAACGGATCAGATCTACTAAATAAAGATCAAGCGGGGTGCCGCCCCTGCACCCATGATGAGGCACAAGGACGGCTAGACGCGCAAGGGTTGCACTACGCGAGCATATGATGCTAAGAACGATGCTAACCCTAACGCGTCTACGATAACTACGTTGCTCGCCATCAAAAACGCTTCAGTACGAGCAACGCATGAACAACTAGGCAGGCTTGTGCTGCCTAGATCGCGAGATGCGATCTAGGCAGCATGATGCTTACCGGAGGAACCCTCGAGACGAAGGAGTTGGCGATGCGCCGAGATTGGTTTGTGTTGAACGTTGGTTGTTGTTTATTCCATAAACCCTAGGTACATATTTATAGTCCAGGGGACTTTCTAATGTGGGCGTGCACTAAACCGTGCACGAGATAAACTCTAATTTCTAAACTAAGATGCGATCTAACATGTTACAGATACACGGGCGGTTCAGCCCAACTTGGTAAACCAGGCCGATTCACGTATTTCTTCCACGTACAATCTTCACGTCCATCTTGATCGCGGCCCACCTCTGACTTGGTCAAACATCGTGATAACACATGCCCCCCTGGTTTTGGAAATGACATTTCCAAAATCATTACGCTCTTTCTTTCGTCGGGTCATGTCGTGGCAGAGCAGAAACGTCGCAGAGTCCTTCATCATGATAGCTTGCCTTCTCAACTTCTCTGCGCGATTAGACTGTTCGGGCACCACCCCCTCGGGAACTGCTGTGGCCTTGAATTTTTACTATGCTCCCTTTTATTTAACCGCAGCAAACAGTCATCTTCCTCATCCCCTTCGCACTAGCCTCCAAAAAACCCCCCTCTACCACCATGTCTTCGTCCTCCTCTTCTTCCTCCTCATCGGGTCTTTCCTACGTGTCCTCTCCTATCCGAGAGGAGACGCCCTCGTGGGGCACGCAGGCGGCGTACGATATCCTCGCCCCAACGAAGTGGGACAAAGAGGATCATGACTCCTTCGTATGGTCCGAGGATGACAAATCCTCGACCGACGGGGAGAGTGACCTCCGTTTCCTCGCCGTTGGGGAACCGGTGGAGGAGAGCGACGATGACAACTTCTCCTGCGACTTCACCTCTTCCGGGGAGGAAGGGGAGCAGGGAGAGGAGGAGGAAGACGACGATGAGAGCTCCTCCGACGAGCCGCCGGCCAAGCGGTTCTGCCCTTGGCCAGGCAACTTCAGTGACTTCGACAGCGACGAGGACGACGCTGTCGGAGAAGATGAAGACGATGAGGGCCCAGTCGGCGGCCATTGGAGCGATGACGAGCCCGCCGGGAGCAGCGCCGATGGCAGCGACGAAGGCGACGACGAGGGCAGTGACGGCCCGTAGATTAGGACTTCTAGAATAGGACCAGACGGGGCAATGTACCCCGCATATTTCCTTTTGAGAGCAATTAGCTCTTCATGTAAGAAATCTTGCCCATCAATGAAGAATCTCTTCCCAATTTGATTTTGCCGATTTCTTCCGAGCTTAATTAAGCCGATTCCCTCTTCTACTGTCCTTGCCGACTCGCCCCCTTTACCAATGCGTAACGAGCCGATAGCACCGCATCGGTCCTTCGAAATTTGCTCTTTCCTTCTTCAACTGATGATTTTCTAAATCTGGCAGAAAAATGTAGGATCTTCAGGAAACTTTTGAACTTTCCCAACCAAACCCAATAATCCTTTCCAGCACTCATCATTTGTGACGAAGGTTTGCAATGAAGGATCAGCCGATGATCACTCAATCGGCTCGTAAAAAACAGAGCAAGGCAGAACATCCACCAGGCCTGCTGCCCCCCGAGTCTTGGCCAAGGCAAACACTCAGCCGAATTAGCCTGGGCTTGATCATGCAGAGCCAGCCGATTTGCACGTAAATCGGTTTGCAGAGAACCTTCAAGGTGGGCTGCCCCCCGAGTTTCCTCAGTGCGCCTCTTTGCCCTTGCAAGTCAGATCGGCTCCCTTCCTTTGGTGGATCTGATGCGACCCACCTTTAACCTGATCTGGACGCCCAAGCTGCCCTTAGCACTGTTCTTGAAGAGAAGATCTGAGCTGTTAAACCTCTCTCTTGAGGAGTTCTTCCATTGTGGCTTCTCTTCATAATTTACTAGGGCTGACCTTCTGGTTGACAATTGTATTTCTTGAGTCGATGGCCATGCATCGGCTATGAAAAAATTAAAAATTTCAGGCCGACTTGTGTATCGGCCTCCATACTTAGTGTTTTATCCATCTAGGTGCCCCCCGAGCCGATTCTGTCAAGAGAATTGATGGTATCGGCTCTTAGGTAGTCCCTGTTGGGTCAAACGTTGATCCCAGGCAAAGCAGATGGTGAGGACAATTTTGGCCGATTGCTCGAATCGGCCTCCACGTTGCTTGCTCGGTGAAGGTTTTGTAATATCCCTTCATCAGTTTCGGAGGGCCGATCGCAAGGATCGGCCTCGCCATGTTGCTTATTGACGTAGTCTTGCTACTCGTCCATGTCGGCGGATAAAACCAGCCCAATCTCTGACTTTAGCACGTTGGTGTGCTTGTTGTCATCCATGTCGGGTGCACTGTGTAATCGTGGAGCACTACACCCCGCCGGACGAATGAACACCATGTTTGTGCCAGCCGATGTGTCATCATCGGCTCTCTTTTGCTTGGGGCGCCACTCTTTTCTTTGCGGTAGCCCCTCCTCATCCAGGGTCCTCTGGACTTTCGCAGCCAGATCAGGCCGCGCCTTCCTCAGCGTATGCAAGTACATCCTTTCAGCTTCCTCCAGACCGCGCAATCGCTGAACCCTGCGTTTTTGTGTATGGCTGAGACCGTCAGGGCACCACCTTGGACGGTGGCACCTGTCTTCTTCGTATTCCCCTTCGTCTTCTGAATCATCGAGATCTTCCAACGGAGGGGTCTCAGCCCGTCTGTTTTGCGGTGGGAGAGGCCCTAAGCGCTCGAACACAGATACGTTGGCTGTCTCCTTCTTCTTCCGGTTGCATTCTGGGCAATTTCCGATTGTTGGTAATCGGCTCATTCCTGAATCCCAGCAGTGTCTGAAGAAGGGGCAGTGCCAATGCCTGTCCGTATCGTCCTGCTCCCTGCCATGGCGTTCCTGTCGCTCCTCATCATGATTATGCCGGCTTTGCCTTTCGTCGTTTCTGGTCAGACGACCTCTTTCATCATTGTTGTTGTATCGCCGGCGTTGGTCATATCGACTAACATACTTGTTGAGGAGGTGATCAGAGAGGGGTCGTTGGTATCTTATGTTCTTCACTTCCCCCTCTGTGACGTAGCGCTTGCCATCTTGACGGAGCCGATCGCATGGAGCGGCCCCCTCAGTGTCCTTGCTCTGAGAGCAGCTGTCCTCATCCCCGTCCTTCTCAGAGCGGTGTCCAAGCTCTACCATACTGATGTTGGCTGAGAAATCAGGCTGGCACCCTCCAAGGTGGGTAAACTCCACCATGTTGACGGCGGGGAAGGGGTGTGTGTCGACCTTCATGGCGTACTGGTTAAAAATTAATCGCCCATTTTCTATCGCCACTTGGATCTGCTGACGCCACACCCTGCAGTCGTTGGTGGTGTGGGTGAACGTGTTATGCCACTTGCAGTATGGCTTTCCGTTCAGCTCTTGCACCGTAGGAAACTTGTGGCCTTCGGGTACCTTTATGTGCTTCTCCGCGAGTAAGAGGTCGAAAATCTGCTCGGTTTTCGTCACGTCGAAGTCGAACCCTCTTGGAGGCCCTGGTGGCTTTACCCATTTGCAGTGTTATCGGGCCTGCAGCTCGAGTCCACTCAGCCATCGCGACCTCTCGCTCTCCCGTAGGACCTTCATCTTCGCCTGCGTCAACCATGGTAACCACGCGCTTGAATTTATCTTGGTAGATATCCGGTGGCGTTGCTCATATGTCGACAACTTCTGCACCATGTGTGCTAATGAAGGATAGTCCGCCTGGGAGGCCACTTCCTTGATCGATGATGATAGACCCACCACCGCCAATTCGACTGCTTCCTTTTCGCTTACATGAACCGAATAGCATCGGTTCCTAACGGTCCTGAAGCGCTGAATGTATTCGGACACCGTTTCTCCGCGCTTCTGTCGTACTTGGGCTAGATCGGCAATGCCAGCCTCGGAAGCCTCTGAGTGATATTGCTCATGGAACCGTTCTTCCAGCTGCTTCCAGTCTGGATTGAGTTCGGTGGCAGCGACGTGTACCATCCGAAAGCCGATCCCGTGAGGGACTGCGAGAAGTACCTCACGCGCAGCTCATCCGACGCTGAGATCATGCCCAGCTTGTGCCAAATATCGGCTCACATGCTCGATGGAGCTGGAGCCATCCGATCCGCTGAACTTTGTGAAGTCCGGGAGCCGATATTTGGGTGGTAGCGGGATCAATTCGTACTCATTGGGGTACGGCTTGGTATAGCCGATCGCCTTTCTCTTCGGCATCATGCCGAACTGATCTTTCAGGATCGTACAAATTTGATCCGCGGTGATGGCTGCAGGTGCCGAACCCTGAAGATTCGTCGGAGTGGCGTACTTAACCAGCCACGCCTGTTTCTCTGGTTCTGAGCCAACTGCAGGAGCTGGGCTCGGGAGCTTTGTCGGGGTGGCGTATTTAGCTAGCCACGTTTGCTTCTCAGGGTCTGCCTCCGACGCTCCTCCCGTTGCCCCGTGTCCTCGCTATAGCAACCTGGTTCGAGGGTGCCCAGTGTGCTGCAGCCGGCACGTATGCACATGCGTATCCGTGCGGGATCTCCTTGGGCGCGTCCGTAGGAACCGGTAGTCACCGGGGTCACCACCAATCTTGTAGACGACAAAAGCCGATGAGTTCGGCGCCTCGGCGCTGCCAACGCGAATGGCAGCGGGGACGGGAATGGAGCAGCGCTTCCCCTTGGTGAGTCCCTAGGGCTGGTCCTGACGGAGAGTACTGATGGCTCATGATCTCCTGGATCACGCGCAGCGCGACGCGCTCCAACGTATTCACCAGGCTCTCAGAATGGCGGTGCAGCGAATGAGCCACCATGAAGTTGATCTCCTGACGCAGCGACCTGGTGCGTTCTTCGGACGGGGTGGACAGGTCCACTCCATCAAGTGCGCCTTCAGGTGTGAACCCCTTCCATCTGATGCCATGGGAGCGGGTCCTGTGGAAAGAGCCGATTAGGTCGGCTTCGAGGGCAGACTTGATCTCGTCGTACTTCTTCTTGAGCTCGCCAGTGAGATCCCCGTACGTGACCGGAGTTTCTTCTGCCACTTCTGATGAAGACGGTATGGTGTCTTTCGCCATCTCTGATGTGGATAGCGAGATGGTTGTCGTTGAAGATTTGTCCCACCGGGCGTGCCAGAATGTGTTGGCGTCAGAAACCCACCGGCGGGCAGCGACTGGCCAACACGGTAGAGCCGGGAATGACTAGGGCTGCGGCTGGCCCCTGGCCCCTCGCAGCGACGGCCCGCAGCCTCCTGGTCGCGCGCCGATGCTGGGTCGCAAGGGCGTGCCACCTGACCTATACCTGGTCGGGAAGGTGTGGATGATGCCTCGCTTAGTTTCTGCAGGCACACACGTACACGTTAAATACGAGCCTCGATCGGCTCTCAAAGTTGTCTCGTGAATCGGCTCAGGGAGCCGATTCACCCATGATTCGTCCAAGGTGGCCGAATATATGGTGGTCCTGCTTGATCAATATAAAGCGTATGAGATCCACGACGATCTAGGGTTTTCACCGCATAATCGGATCGTCCTACTCACGATTGGGCCTCGCGCTCACGCACGGTAAACGTAAGCCAGCCTTAGACAAGGCCTAAAAACCAACACTAAGTTGATCCTCGGAACGTCCTGTCTAGGGGCAGCAAACTACACCCTGCATGCCGCTGGATCCTCCAACCCTTTGTAAGGCCTAACTATTGCAGATATTAAACTAATCCTTGATGAATCAAGGATCGACCATAACGGATCAGATCTACTAAATAAAGATCAAGCGGGGTGCCGCCCCTGCACCCATGATGAGGCACAAGGACGGCTAGACGCGCAAGGGTTGCACTACGCGAGCATATGATGCTAAGAACGATGCTAACCCTAACGCGTCTACGATAACTACGTTGCTCGCCATCAAAAACGCTTCAGTACGAGCAACGCATGAACAACTAGGCAGGCTTGTGCTGCCTAGATCGCGAGATGCGATCTAGGCAGCATGATGCTTACCGGAGGAACCCTCGAGACGAAGGAGTTGGCGATGCGCCGAGATTGGTTTGTGTTGAACGTTGGTTGTTGTTTATTCCATAAACCCTAGGTACATATTTATAGTCCAGGGGACTTTCTAATGTGGGCGTGCACTAAACCGTGCACGAGATAAACTCTAATTTCTAAACTAAGATGCGATCTAACATGTTACAGATACACGGGCGGTTCAGCCCAACTTGGTAAACCAGGCCGATTCACGTATTTCTTCCACGTACAATCTTCACGTCCATCTTGATCGCGGCCCACCTCTGACTTGGTCAAATACTGGTGATAACAAGTATGTGTGAGAATGTATGCACTATGTGTGCTATAACTTGTGTGTCTTTCAAATTTGAACCAAATTTGAATAAGTTTGAAATATTTGAAATGGGGCTTTTGGCTTAAACGTTTGAAACCCAAAATGACTCCTCCTCATGCTAGACTTCATAAGACCGAGTTTAGGGTTAGGGGGTAGATACATGATTTGTCTGGTTTGAATATGTCTAAACCTTGTTTATCAACTTGAATGCTTACTATATGACATAAGAAGACCATGTGCTTTAGTTTTTCATTTTTCTATTTTTTTAAGAATTTTATGCACATTTGATTCTGGTCAAATCCTAGGTTCAACCAAGATTTAAACAAGTTTCAAGCATGAAAATGAAAACGTAATCCAAGATCCTTCTTAATTAGTCACTCTAAAATATATGAAGCTTTTGGGACGTACTTGAAATTTCCATGTTTGAAACCTAAAACCACTTATCTTCATGCTTGACTTCGTCATAAGACAGAGTTTAGGGGTTTTAGGGGGTAGATACATGATTTGTCTAGCTAGTTTGAATATGTCTAGACCTTGTTTATCAACTTTAATGCTTACTATATGACATATAAGAAGACTATGTGCGCTTTGGTTTTTCATTTTTCGGTTTTTTTATTTTATGCCCATTTGAGTCTTGGTCAAATCCTAGATTTGACAAAGATTTAAACAAGTTTAAAACATGGAAATGAAAAGGTAAGCATCGATCCTTCTTAGTCGCTCTAAAATGAAGCTGAATTTTGGGAGGTTTTTGAAATTTCCATGTTTGAAACCCAAAACCACTTCTCTTCATGCTTGACTTCATAAGACGAAGTTTAGGGTCGATAGGGGGTAGATACATGATTTGTCTTGTTTGAATGTGTCTAGACCTTGTTTATCAACTTGAATGCTTACTAGCTATATGACATTAAGAGGACTATGTGCATTGGTATTTCATTTTTCGATTTTTATGCCCATTTGAGAATCTTGGTAAGATCCTAGGTTTGTTGAGCAAGATTTATACCAAGTTTAACATGTGAAAATGATAAGGTAATTAAGTCTGGATCTTTCTCTTAGTAACTCTAAAATGAAGCTTTTGGGAGGTTCTTGAATTTACCATGTTTGAAACCCAAAACCACCGTACTTCTTTTCATGCTTGACTTCATAAGACAGAGTTTAGGGTTAGGGGTAGATACATGATTTTTCTGGTTTGAATATGTCTAGACCATGTTTATCAACTTGAATGCTTACTATATCACATATAAGAAGGCTATGTGCTTTGGTCTTTCATTCTTTCGATTTTTTTCTGAATTTTAATGCCCATTTGAATCTTGGTCAAATCCTAGGTTCGACCAAGATTTAAACAAGTTTAAAACATGACAATGAAAAGGTAATTCATCATGGATCCTTCTTAATTAACCAGCCAGTCTAATTAAAATGAAGCTTTTTGGGAGGTTTTTGAAATTTCCATGTTTGAAACCCAAAACCACACTTCTCTGCTTCATGCTTGACTTCATATATAATTAAGACAAAGTTTAGGGTTAGGAGGTACATGATTTGTCTGGTTTGAATATGTCTAGACCTTGTTTATGAACTTTTGAATGCTTACTATATATATGTATGTGACATAAGAAAACTATGTGCTTTGGTTTTTCATTTTTCTGATTTTTTTTGGAATTTTGATGCACATTTGAATCTTGGTCAAATCCTAGGTTTGACCAAGATTTAAACAAGTATAGAACATGGAAATGAAAATGGAAGCCTGTATCCTTCTTAGTCACCCTAAAATTAATGAAGTTTTTGGGACGTTTTTGAAATTTCCATGTTTGAAACCCAAAACCACTTATCTTCATGCTCTTGACTTCGTCATAAGACAGAGTTTAGGGGTTAGGGGGTAGATACATGATTTGTCTAGCTAGTTTGAATATGTCCAGACCTTGTTTATCAACTTTAATGCTTACTATATGACATATAAGAAGACCATGTGCGCTTTGGTTTTTCATTTTTCTGTTTTTTTATTTTATGCCCATTTGAATCTTGGTCAAATCCTAGAGATTGACTTCATAATACAGAGTTTAGGGTTAGGGGTAGATATACACATGATTTTTCTGGTTTGAATATGTCTAGACCTTGTTTATCAACTTGAGTGTTTACTGTATGACATAATTAAGAAGGCTATGTGCTTTGGTTTTTCATTCTTTAGATTTTTTGTCTGAATTTTTATGCCCATTTGAATCTTGGTCAAATCCTAGGTTTGACCAAGATTTAAATAAGTTTAAAACATGGAAATGAAAAGGTAAAAGCATCGATCCTTCTTAGTCGCTCTAAAATGAAGCTGAATTTTGGGAGGTTTTTGAAATTTCCATGTTTGAAACCCAAAACCACTTCTCTTCATGCTTGACTTCATAAGACGAAGTTTAGGGTCGCTAGGGGGTAGATACATGATTTTTCTGGTTAATTTGGATATATCTAGACCTTGTTTATCAATTTGAATGCTTACGATATGACATAAGAACACTATGTGCTTTTTTTATTTTTTTGTGCCCATTTGAATCTTGGTCAAATCCTAGGTTTGACCAAGATTTAAACAAGTATAGAACATGAAAATGAAAAGGGAAGCCTGTATCCTTCTTACTCACCCTAAAATGAAGTTTTGGGAGGTTTTTGAAATGTCCATGTTTGAAACCCAAAACCACTTCTCTTCATTCTTGACTTCTTAAGACATAGTTTAGGGGTTAGCGGGTAGATACATGATTAGTATGGTTTGAATATGTCTAGACCTTGTTTATCAACTTTAATGCTTACTACATGACATAAGAAGACTATGTGCTTTGGTTTTTCATTTTTCTGTTTTTTTTTTGAATTCTCTGCCAATTTTGTTTGACCAAGATTTAGACAAGTTTTACACGTGAAAACGAATAAGTAAGCCTGGATCCTTCTTAGTCACTCCAAAATGTACCAATTGATAGGTGCGTTAACTTTGCTTCATGGAAAAAATAATGCCATGTAAATGAGTTAACTTGGATTTCCTACCCTTGAATCCATAGGAAACTTTGTTCTAATGCACTATAATAATCAACCGAGTTTTTACACCAACAGGTCTGTCACTTACGTGTGGTGCCCATGCGTGAGGTCCCACACTTCAGTGAGCACAAGTCACGTGCAATAGGTACGCAAACTCCCAGCCATTTTCTTTGTCAAGAGAAGACGCATCAGGATGCGTATTGGAAGTCTGTGGGTCCTTCTGGATCCTTCGGTCGTCCCTCTCAAAAAAAAAAAACAAATCTCTCTCATTCTCGGCCTCGCTCGACTCGCTCGCTCGCTCGCACCTCCTGCTCACTGACAAACCCTGCACAAAAGTCAACATCATCACCCGAAAAAGGGGAGACACCATAATTCTCTCCCTTCTTCTCTCCTTCCGAGTGATCCCTCTTCCTCCGAGTTTCACTCGACGGGCAAACACACATGTGCTGCATAGTAATAATAAAAAGGTAGAAAAATCGACCTACGAATCTATAATTAAATAGGTTAAACTAGGGTTTTGCCCAGTACTACAGATCAAGGTTCAAAAAATCCAACTACGGGGTTCGAACAACCCCATTTCTAATCCAAGATTTTTTCGACCTCATCCAATGGCCTCAAACTATAGGCCGGGTTAGCATCTAGTGCAGTATGTGTGAGAATGTATGCACTATGTGTGCTATAACTTGTGTGTCTTTCAAATTTGAACCAAATTTGAATAAGTTTGAAATATTTGAAATGGGGCTTTTGGCTTAAACGTTTGAAACCCAAAACGACTCCTCCTCATGCTAGACTTCATAAGACCGAGTTTAGGGTTAGGGGGTAGATACATGATTTGTCTGGTTTGAATATGTCTAAACCTTGTTTATCAACTTGAATGCTTACTATATGACATAAGAAGACCATGTGCTTTTGTTTTTCATTTTTCTATTTTTTTAAGAATTTTATGCACATTTGATTCTGGTCAAATCCTAGGTTCAACCAAGATTTAAACAAGTTTCAAGCATGAAAATGAAAACGTAATCCAAGATCCTTCTTAATTAGTCACTCTAAAATATATGAAGCTTTTGGGACGTACTTGAAATTTCCATGTTTGAAACCTAAAACCACTTATCTTCATGCTTGACTTCGTCATAAGACAGAGTTTAGGGGTTTTAGGGGGTAGATACATGATTTGTCTAGCTAGTTTGAATATGTCTAGACCTTGTTTATCAACTTTAATGCTTACTATATGACATATAAGAAGACTATGTGCGCTTTGGTTTTTCATTTTTCGGTTTTTTTATTTTATGCCCATTTGAGTCTTGGTCAAATCCTAGATTTGACCAAGATTTAAACAAGTTTAAAACATGGAAATGAAAAGGTAAGCATTGATCCTTCTTAGTCGCTCTAAAATGAAGCTGAATTTTGGGAGGGTTTTTGAAATTTCCATGTTTGAAACCCAAAACCACTTCTCTTCATGCTTGACTTCATAAGACGAAGTTTAGGGTCGATAGGGGGTAGATACATGATTTGTCTTGTTTGAATGTGTCTAGACCTTGTTTATCAACTTGAATGCTTACTAGCTATATGACATTAAGAGGACTATGTGCATTGGTATTTCATTTTTCGATTTTTATGCCCATTTGAGAATCTTGGTAAGATCCTAGGTTTGTTGAGCAAGATTTATACAAGTTTAACATGTGAAAATGATAAGGTAATTAAGTCTGGATCTTTCTCTTAGTAACTCTAAAATTAAGCTTTTGGGAGGTTCTTGAATTTACCATGTTTGAAACCCAAAACCACCGTACTTCTTTTCATGCTTGACTTCATAAGACAGAGTTTAGGGTTAGGGGTAGATACATGATTTTTCTGGTTTGAATATGTCTAGACCATGTTTATCAACTTGAATGCTTACTATATGACATAAGAAGGCTATGTGCTTTGGTCTTTCATTCTTTCGATTTTTTCTGAATTTTTATGCCCATTTGAATCTTGGTCAAATCCTAGGTTCGACCAAGATTTAAACAAGTTTAAAACATGACAATGAAAAGGTAATTCATCATGGATCCTTCTTAATTAACCAGCCAGTCTAATTAAAATGAAGCTTTTTGGGAGGTTTTTGAAATTTCCATGTTTGAAACCCAAAACCACACTTCTCTGCTTCATGCTTGACTTCATATATAATTAAGACAAAGTTTAGGGTTAGGAGGTACATGATTTGTCTGGTTTGAATATGTCTAGACCTTGTTTATGAACTTTTGAATGCTTACTATATATATGTATGTGACATAAGAAAACTATGTGCTTTGGTTTTTCATTTTTTCTGATTTTTTTTGGAATTTTGATGCACATTTGAATCTTGGTCAAATCCTAGGTTTGACCAAGATTTAAACAAGTATAGAACATGGAAATGAAAATGGAAGCCTGTATCCTTCTTAGTCACCCTAAAATTAATGAAGTTTTTGGGAGGTTTTTGAAATTTCCATGTTTGAAACCCAAAACCACTTATCTTCATGCTCTTGACTTCGTCATAAGACAGAGTTTAGGGGTTAGGGGGTAGATACATGATTTGTCTAGCTAGTTTGAATATGTCCAGACCTTGTTTATCAACTTTAATGCTTACTATATGACATATAAGAAGACCATGTGCGCTTTGGTTTTTCATTTTTCTGTTTTTTTATTTTATGCCCATTTGAATCTTGGTCAAATCCTAGAGATTGACTTCATAATACAGAGTTTAGGGTTAGGGGTAGATATAGACATGATTTTTCTGGTTTGAACATGTCTAGACCTTGTTTATCAACTTGAGTGTTTACTATATGACATAATTAAGAAGGCTATGTGCTTTGGTTTTTCATTCTTTAGATTTTTTGTCTGAATTTTTATGCCCATTTGAATCTTGGCCAAATCCTAGGTTTGACCAAGATTTAAATAAGTTTAAAACATGGAAATGAAAAGGTAAAAGCATCGATCCTTCTTAGTCGCTCTAAAATGAAGCTGAATTTTGGGAGGTTTTTGAAATTTCCATGTTTGAAACCCAAAACCACTTCTCTTCATGCTTGACTTCATAAGACGAAGTTTAGGGTCGATAGGGGGTAGATACATGATTTTTCTGGTTAATTTGGATATATCTAGACCTTGTTTATCAACTTGAATGCTTACGATATGACATAAGAACACTATGTGCTTTTTTTATTTTTTTGTGCCCATTTGAATCTTGGTCAAATCCTAGGTTTGACCAAGATTTAAACAAGTATAGAACATGAAAATGAAAAGGGAAGCCTGTATCCTTCTTACTCACCCTAAAATGAAGTTTTGGGAGGTTTTTGAAATGTCCATGTTTGAAACCCAAAACCACTTCTCTTCATTCTTGACTTCTTAAGACATAGTTTAGGGGTTAGCGGGTAGATACATGATTAGTATGGTTTGAATATGTCTAGACCTTGTTTATCAACTTTAATGCTTACTACATGACATAAGAAGACTATGTGCTTTGGTTTTTCATTTTTCTGTTTTTTTTTGAATTTTCTCAAATTTTGTTTGACCAAGATTTAGACAAGTTTTACACGTGAAAACGAATAAGTAAGCTCCGGATCCTTCTTAGTCACTCCAAAATGTACCAATTGATAGGTGCGTTAACTTTGCTTCATGGAAAAAATAATGCCATGTAAATGAGTTAACTTGGATTTCCTACCCTTGAATCCATAGGAAACTTTGTTCTAATGCACTATAATAATCAACCGAGTTTTTACACCAACAGTCTGTCACTTACGTGTGGTGCCCATGCGTGAGGTCCCACACTTCAGTGAGCACAAGTCACGTGCAATAGGTACGCAAACTCCCAGCCATTTTCTTTGTCAAGAGAAGACGCATCAGGATGCGTATTGGAAGTCTGTGGGTCCTTCTGGATCCTTCGGTCGTCCCTCTCAAAAAAAAAAAAACAAATCTCTCTCATTCTCGGCCTCTCTCGACTCGCTCGCTCGCTCGCTCGCTCGCACCTCCTGCTCACTGACAAACCCTGCACAAAAGTCAACATCATCACCCGAAAAAGGGGAGACACCATAATTCTCTCCCTTCTTCTCTCCTTCCGAGTGATCCCTCTTCCTCCGAGTTTCACTCGACGGCAAACACACATGTGCTGCATAGTAATAATAAAAAGGTAGAAAAATCGACCTACGAATCTATAATTAAATAGGTTAAACTAGGGTTTTGCCCAAGATTACAGATCAAGGTTCAAAAAATCCAACTACGGGGTTCGAACAACCCCATTTCTAATCCAAGATTTTTTTCGACCTCATCCAATGGCCTCAAACTATAGGCCGGGTTAGCATCTAGTGCAGTATGTGTGAGAATGTATGCACTATGTGTGCTATAACTTGTGTGTCTTTCAAATTTGAACCAAATTTGAATAAGTTTGAAATATTTGAAATGGGGCTTTTGGCTTAAACGTTTGAAACCCAAAACGACTCCTCCTCATGCTAGACTTCATAAGACCGAGTTTAGGGTTAGGGGGTAGATACATGATTTGTCTGGTTTGAATATGTCTAAACCTTGTTTATCAACTTGAATGCTTACTATATGACATAAGAAGACCATGTGCTTTTGTTTTTCATTTTTCTATTTTTTAAAGAATTTTATGCACATTTGATTCTGGTCAAATCCTAGGTTCAACCAAGATTTAAACAAGTTTCAAGCATGAAAATGAAAACGTAATCCAAGATCCTTCTTAATTAGTCACTCTAAAATATATGAAGCTTTTGGGACGTACTTGAAATTTCCATGTTTGAAACCTAAAACCACTTATCTTCATGCTTGACTTCGTCATAAGACAGAGTTTAGGGGTTTTAGGGGGTAGATACATGATTTGTCTAGCTAGTTTGAATATGTCTAGACCTTGTTTATCAACTTTAATGCTTACTATATGACATATAAGAAGACTATGTGCGCTTTGGTTTTTCATTTTTCGGTTTTTTTATTTTATGCCCATTTGAGTCTTGGTCAAATCCTAGATTTGACCAAGATTTAAACAAGTTTAAAACATGGAAATGAAAAGGTAAGCATCGATCCTTCTTGGTCGCTCTAAAATGAAGCTGAATTTTGGGAGGTTTTTGAAATTTCCATGTTTGAAACCCAAAACCACTTCTCTTCATGCTTGACTTCATAAGACGAAGTTTAGGGTCGATAGGGGGTAGATACATGATTTGTCTTGTTTGAATATGTCTAGACCTTGTTTATCAACTTGAATGCTTACTAGCTATATGACATTAAGAGGACTATGTGCATTGGTATTTCATTTTTTGATTTTTATGCCCATTTGAGAATCTTGGTAAGATCCTAGGTTTGTTGAGCAAGATTTATACAAGTTTAACATGTGAAAATGATAAGGTAATTAAGTCTGGATCTTTCTCTTAGTAACTCTAAAATGAAGCTTTTGGGAGGTTCTTGAATTTACCATGTTTGAAACCCAAAACCACCGTACTTCTTTTCATGCTTGACTTCATAAGACAGAGTTTAGGGTTAGGGGTAGATACATGATTTTTCTGGTTTGAATATGTCTAGACCATGTTTATCAACTTGAATGCTTACTATATGACATATAAGAAGGCTATGTGCTTTGGTCTTTCATTCTTTCGATTTTTTTCTGAATTTTAATGCCCATTTGAATCTTGGTCAAATCCTAGGTTCGACCAAGATTTAAACAAGTTTAAAACATGACAATGAAAAGGTAATTAATCATGGATCCTTCTTAATTAACCAGCCAGTCTAATTAAAATGAAGCTTTTTGGGAGGTTTTTGAAATTTCCATGTTTGAAACCCAAAACCACACTTCTCTGCTTCATGCTTGACTTCATATATAATTAAGACAAAGTTTAGGGTTAGGAGGTACATGATTTGTCTGGTTTGAATATGTCTACACCTTGTTTATGAACTTTTGAATGCTTACTATATATATGTATGTGACATAAGAAAACTATGTGCTTTGGTTTTTCATTTTTCTGATTTTTTTGGAATTTTGATGCACATTTGAATCTTGGTCAAATCCTAGGTTTGACCAAGATTTAAACAAGTATAGAACATGGAAATGAAAATGGAAGCCTGTATCCTTCTTAGTCACCCTAAAATTAATGAAGTTTTTGGGAGGTTTTTGAAATTTCCATGTTTGAAACCCAAAACCACTTATCTTCATGCTCTTGACTTCGTCATAAGACAGAGTTTAGGGGTTAGGGGTAGATACATGATTTGTCTAGCTAGTTTGAATATGTCCAGACCTTGTTTATCAACTTTAATGCTTACTATATGACATATAAGAAGACCATGTGCGCTTTGGTTTTTCATTTTTCTGTTTTTTTATTTTATGCCCATTTGAATCTTGGTCAAATCCTAGAGATTGACTTCATAATACAGAGTTTAGGGTTAGGGGTAGATATACACATGATTTTTCTGGTTTGAATATGTCTAGACCTTGTTTATCAACTTGAGTGTTTACTATATGACATAATTAAGAAGGCTATGTGCTTTGGTTTTTCATTCTTTAGATTTTTTGTCTGAATTTTTATGCCCATTTGAATCTTGGTCAAATCCTAGGTTTGACCAAGATTTAAATAAGTTTAAAACATGGAAATGAAAAGGTAAAAGCATCGATCCTTCTTAGTCGCTCTAAAATGAAGCTGAATTTTGGGAGGTTTTTGAAATTTCCATGTTTGAAACCCAAAACCACTTCTCTTCATGCTTGACTTCATAAGACGAAGTTTAGTGTCGCTAGGGGGTAGATACATGATTTTTCTGGTTAATTTGGATATATCTAGACCTTGTTTATCAACTTGAATGCTTACGATATGACATAAGAACACTATGTGCTTTTTTTATTTTTTTGTGCCCATTTGAATCTTGGTCAAATCCTAGGTTTGACCAAGATTTAAACAAGTATAGAACATGAAAATGAAAAGGGAAGCCTGTATCCTTCTTACTCACCCTAAAATGAAGTTTTGGGAGGTTTTTGAAATGTCCATGTTTGAAACCCAAAACCACTTCTCTTCATTCTTGACTTCTTAAGACATAGTTTAGGGGTTAGCGGGTAGATACATGATTAGTATGGTTTGAATATGTCTAGACCTTGTTTATCAACTTTAATGCTTACTACATGACATAAGAAGACTATGTGCTTTGGTTTTTCATTTTTTTTTTTTTGAATTTTCTGCCAATTTTGTTTGACCAAGATTTAGACAAGTTTTACATGTGAAAACGAATAAGTAAGCCTGGATCCTTCTTAGTCACTCCAAAATGTACCAATTGATAGGTGCGTTAACTTTGCTTCATGGAAAAAATAATGCCATGTAAATGAGTTAACTTGGATTTCCTACCCTTGAATCCATAGGAAACTTTGTTCTAATGCACTATAATAATCAACCGAGTTTTTACACCAACAGGTCTGTCACTTACGTGTGGTGCCCATGCGTGAGGTCCCACACTTCAGTGAGCACAAGTCACGTGCAATAGGTACGCAAACTCCCAGCCATTTTCTTTGTCAAGAGAAGACGCATCAGGATGCGTATTGGAAGTCTGTGGGTCCTTCTGGATCCTTCGGTCGTCCCTCTCAAAAAAAAAAAACAAATCTCTCTCATTCTCGGCCTCGCTCGACTCGCTCGCTCGCTCGCTCGCACCTCCTGCTCACTGACAAACCCTGCACAAAAGTCAACATCATCACCCGAAAAAGGGGAGACACCATAATTCTCTCCCTTCTTCTCTCCTTCCGAGTGATCCCTCTTCCTCCGAGTTTCACTCGACGGGCAAACACACATGTGCTGCATAGTAATAATAAAAAGGTAGAAAAATCGACCTACGAATCTATAATTAAATAGGTTAAACTAGGGTTTTGCCCAGTACTACAGATCAAGGTTCAAAAAATCCAACTACGGGGTTCGAACAACCCCATTTCTAATCCAAGATTTTTTTCGACCTCATCCAATGGCCTCAAACTATAGGCCGGGTTAGCATCTAGTGCAGTATGTGTGAGAATGTATGCACTATGTGTGCTATAACTTGTGTGTCTTTCAAATTTGAACCAAATTTGAATAAGTTTGAAATATTTGAAATGGGGCTTTTGGCTTAAACGTTTGAAACCCAAAACGACTCCTCCTCATGCTAGACTTCATAAGACCGAGTTTAGGGTTAGGGGGTAGATACATGATTTGTCTGGTTTGAATATGTCTAAACCTTGTTTATCAACTTGAATGCTTACTATATGACATAAGAAGACCATGTGCTTTTGTTTTTCATTTTTCTATTTTTTTAAGAATTTTATGCACATTTGATTCTGGTCAAATCCTAGGTTCAACCAAGATTTAAACAAGTTTCAAGCATGAAAATGAAAACGTAATCCAAGATCCTTCTTAATTAGTCACTCTAAAATATATGAAGCTTTTGGGACGTACTTGAAATTTCCATGTTTGAAACCTAAAACCACTTATCTTCATGCTTGACTTCGTCATAAGACAGAGTTTAGGGGTTTTAGGGGGTAGATACATGATTTGTCTAGCTAGTTTGAATATGTCTAGACCTTGTTTATCAACTTTAATGCTTACTATATGACATATAAGAAGACTATGTGCGCTTTGGTTTTTCATTTTTCGGTTTTTTTATTTTATGCCCATTTGAGTCTTGGTCAAATCCTAGACCAAGATTTAAACAAGTTTAAAACATGGAAATGAAAAGGTAAGCATCGATCCTTCTTAGTCGCTCTAAAATGAAGCTGAATTTTGGGAGGTTTTTGAAATTTCCATGTTTGAAACCCAAAACCACTTCTCTTCATGCTTGACTTCATAAGACGAAGTTTAGGGTCGATAGGGGGTAGATACATGATTTGTCTTGTTTGAATGTGTCTAGACCTTGTTTATCAACTTGAATGCTTACTAGCTATATGACATTAAGAGGACTATGTGCATTGGTATTTCATTTTTCGATTTTTATGCCCATTTGAGAATCTTGGTAAGATCCTAGGTTTGTTGAGCAAGATTTATACAAGTTTAACATGTGAAAATGATAAGGTAATTAAGTCTGGATCTTTCTCTTAGTAACTCTAAAATGAAGCTTTTGGGAGGTTCTTGAATTTACCATGTTTGAAACCCAAAACCACCGTACTTCTTTTCATGCTTGACTTCATAAGACAGAGTTTAGGGTTAGGGGTAGATACATGATTTTTCTGGTTTGAATATGTCTAGACCATGTTTATCAACTTGAATGCTTACTATATGACATATAAGAAGGCTATGTGCTTTGGTCTTTCATTCTTTCGATTTTTTTCTGAATTTTAATGCCCATTTGAATCTTGGTCAAATCCTAGGTTCGACCAAGATTTAAACAAGTTTAAAACATGACAATGAAAAGGTAATTCATCATGGATCCTTCTTAATTAACCAGCCAGTCTAATTAAAATGAAGCTTTTTGGGAGGTTTTTGAAATTTCCATGTTTGAAACCCAAAACCACACTTCTCTGCTTCATGCTTGACTTCATATATAATTAAGACAAAGTTTAGGGTTAGGAGGTACATGATTTGTCTGGTTTGAATATGTCTAGACCTTGTTTATGAACTTTTGAATGCTTACTATATATATGTATGTGACATAAGAAAACTATGTGCTTTGGTTTTTCATTTTTCTGATTTTTTTTGGAATTTTGATGCACATTTGAATCTTGGTCAAATCCTAGGTTTGACCAAGATTTAAACAAGTATAGAACATGGAAATGAAAATGGAAGCCTGTATCCTTCTTAGTCACCCTAAAATTAATGAAGTTTTTGGGAGGTTTTTGAAATTTCCATGTTTGAAACCCAAAACCACTTATCTTCATGCTCTTGACTTCGTCATAAGACAGAGTTTAGGGGTTAGGGGTAGATACATGATTTGTCTAGCTAGTTTGAATATGTCCAGACCTTGTTTATCAACTTTAATGCTTACTATATGACATATAAGAAGACCATGTGCGCTTTGGTTTTTCATTTTTCTATTTTTTTATTTTATGCCCATTTGAATCTTGGTCAAATCCTAGAGATTGACTTCATAATACAGAGTTTAGGGTTAGGGGTAGATATACACATGATTTTTCTGGTTTGAATATGTCTAGACCTTGTTTATCAACTTGAGTGTTTACTATATGACATAATTAAGAAGGCTATGTGCTTTGGTTTTTCATTCTTTAGATTTTTTGTCTGAATTTTTATGCCCATTTGAATCTTGGTCAAATCCTAGGTTTGACCAAGATTTAAATAAGTTTAAAACATGGAAATGAAAAGGTAAAAGCATCGATCCTTCTTAGTCGCTCTAAAATGAAGCTGAATTTTGGGAGGTTTTTGAAATTTCCATGTTTGAAACCCAAAACCACTTCTCTTCATGCTTGACTTCATAAGAGGAAGTTTAGGGTCGCTAGGGGGTAGATACATGATTTTTCTGGTTAATTTGGATATATCTAGACCTTGTTTATCAACTTGAATGCTTACGATATGACATAAGAACACTATGTGCTTTTTTTATTTTTTTGTGCCCATTTGAATCTTGGTCAAATCCTAGGTTTGACCAAGATTTAAACAAGTATAGAACATGAAAATGAAAAGGGAAGCCTGTATCCTTCTTACTCACCCTAAAATGAAGTTTTGGGAGGTTTTTGAAATGTCCATGTTTGAAACCCAAAACCACTTCTCTTCATTCTTGACTTCTTAAGACATAGTTTAGGGGTTAGCGGGTAGATACATGATTAGTATGGTTTGAATATGTCTAGACCTTGTTTATCAACTTTAATGCTTACTACATGACATAAGAAGACTATGTGCTTTGGTTTTTCATTTTTCTGTTTTTTTTTTGAATTTTCTGCCAATTTTGTTTGACCAAGATTTAGACAAGTTTTACACGTGAAAACGAATAAGTAAGCCTGGATCCTTCTTAGTCACTCCAAAATGTACCAATTGATAGGTGCGTTAACTTTGCTTCATGGAAAAAATAATGCCATGTAAATGAGTTAACTTGGATTTCCTACCCTTGAATCCATAGGAAACTTTGTTCTAATGCACTATAATAATCAACCGAGTTTTTACACCAACAGGTCTGTCACTTACGTGTGGTGCCCATGCGTGAGGTCCCACACTTCAGTGAGCACAAGTCACGTGCAATAGGTACGCAAACTCCCAGCCATTTTCTTTGTCAAGAGAAGACGCATCAGGATGCGTATTGGAAGTCTGTGGGTCCTTCTGGATCCTTCGGTCGTCCCTCTCAAAAAAAAAACAAATCTCTCTCATTCTCGGCCTCGCTCGACTCGCTCGCTCGCTCGCTCGCACCTCCTGCTCACTGACAAACCCTGCACAAAAGTCAACATCATCACCCGAAAAAGGGGAGACACCATAATTCTCTCCCTTCTTCTCTCCTTCCGAGTGATCCCTCTTCCCCGCGAGTTTCACTCGACGGCAAACACACATGTGCTGCATAGTAATAATAAAAAGGTAGAAAAATCGACCTACGAATCTATAATTAAATAGGTTAAACTAGGGTTTTGCCCAAGTACTACAGATCAAGGTTCAAAAAATCCAACTACGGGTTCGAACAACCCCATTTCTAATCCAAGATTTTTTCGACCTCATCCAATGGCCTCAAACTATAGGCCGGGTTAGCATCTAGTGCAGTATGTGTGAGAATGTATGCACTATGTGTGCTATAACTTGTGTGTCTTTCAAATTTGAACCAAATTTGAATAAGTTTGAAATATTTGAAATGGGGCTTTTGGCTTAAACGTTTGAAACCCAAAACGACTCCTCCTCATGCTAGACTTCATAAGACCGAGTTTAGGGTTAGGGGGTAGATACATGATTTGTCTGGTTTGAATATGTCTAAACCTTGTTTATCAACTTGAATGCTTACTATATGACATAAGAAGACCATGTGCTTTTGTTTTTCATTTTTCTATTTTTTTAAGAATTTTATGCACATTTGATTCTGGTCAAATCCTAGGTTCAACCAAGATTTAAACAAGTTTCAAGCATGAAAATGAAAACGTAATCCAAGATCCTTCTTAATTAGTCACTCTAAAATATATGAAGCTTTTGGGACGTACTTGAAATTTCCATGTTTGAAACCTAAAACCACTTATCTTCATGCTTGACTTCGTCATAAGACAGAGTTTAGGGGTTTTAGGGGGTAGATACATGATTTGTCTAGCTAGTTTGAATATGTCTAGACCTTGTTTATCAACTTTAATGCTTACTATATGACATATAAGAAGACTATGTGCGCTTTGGTTTTTCATTTTTCGGTTTTTTTATTTTATGCCCATTTGAGTCTTGGTCAAATCCTAGATTTGACCAAGATTTAAACAAGTTTAAAACATGGAAATGAAAAGGTAAGCATCGATCCTTCTTAGTCGCTCTAAAATGAAGCTGAATTTTGGGAGGTTTTTGAAATTTCCATGTTTGAAACCCAAAACCACTTCTCTTCATGCTTGACTTCATAAGACGAAGTTTAGGGTCGATAGGGGGTAGATACATGATTTGTCTTGTTTGAATGTGTCTAGACCTTGTTTATCAACTTGAATGCTTACTAGCTATATGACATTAAGAGGACTATGTGCATTGGTATTTCATTTTTTGATTTTTATGCACATTTGAAAATCTTGGTAAGATCCTAGGTTTGTTGAGCAAGATTTATACAAGTTTAACATGTGAAAATGATAAGGTAATTAAGTCTGGATCTTTCTCTTAGTAACTCTAAAATGAAGCTTTTGGGAGGTTCTTGAATTTACCATGTTTGAAACCCAAAACCACCGTACTTCTTTTCATGCTTGACTTCATAAGACAGAGTTTAGGGTTAGGGGTAGATACATGATTTTTCTGGTTTGAATATGTCTAGACCATGTTTATCAACTTGAATGCTTACTATATGACATAAGAAGGCTATGTGCTTTGGTCTTTCATTCTTTCGATTTTTTTCTGAATTTTTATGCCCATTTGAATCTTGGTCAAATCCTAGGTTCGACCAAGATTTAAACAAGTTTAAAACATGACAATGAAAAGGTAATTCATCATGGATCCTTCTTAATTAACCAGCCAGTCTAATTAAAATGAAGCTTTTTGGGAGGTTTTTGAAATTTCCATGTTTTAAACCCAAAACCACACTTCTCTGCTTCATGCTTGACTTCATATATAATTAAGACAAAGTTTAGGGTTAGGAGGTACATGATTTGTCTGGTTTGAATATGTCTACACCTTGTTTATGAACTTTTGAATGCTTACTATATATATGTATGTGACATAAGAAAACTATGTGCTTTGGTTTTTCATTTTTCTGATTTTTTTTGGAATTTTGATGCACATTTGAATCTTGGTCAAATCCTAGGTTTGACCAAGATTTAAACAAGTATAGAACATGGAAATGAAAATGGAAGCCTGTATCCTTCTTAGTCACCCTAAAATTAATGAAGTTTTTGGGAGGTTTTTGAAATTTCCATGTTTGAAACCCAAAACCACTTATCTTCATGCTTGACTTCGTCATAAGACAGAGTTTAGGGGTTAGGGGGTAGATACATGATTTGTCTAGCTAGTTTGAATATGTCCAGACCTTGTTTATCAACTTTAATGCTTACTATATGACATATAAGAAGACTATGTGCGCTTTGGTTTTTCATTTTTCTGTTTTTTTATTTTATGCCCATTTGAATCTTGGTCAAATCCTAGAGATTGACTTCATAATACAGAGTTTAGGGTTAGGGGTAGATATACACATGATTTTTCTTGTTTGAATATGTCTAGACCTTGTTTATCAACTTGAGTGTTTACTATATGACATAATTAAGAAGGCTATGTGCTTTGGTTTTTCATTCTTTAGATTTTTTGTCTGAATTTTTATGCCCATTTGAATCTTGGTCAAATCCTAGGTTTGACCAAGATTTAAATAAGTTTAAAACATGGAAATGAAAAGGTAAAAGCATCGATCCTTCTTAGTCGCTCTAAAATGAAGCTGAATTTTGGGAGGTTTTTGAAATTTCCATGTTTGAAACCCAAAACCACTTCTCTTCATGCTTGACTTCATAAGACGAAGTTTAGGGTCGCTAGGGGGTAGATACATGATTTTTCTGGTTTGAATATGTCTAGACCTTGTTTATCAACTTGAATGCTTACTAGCTATATGACATATAAGAGGACTATGTGCATTGGTATTTCATTTTTTGATTTTTATGCCCATTTGAGAATCTTGGTAAAATCCTAGGTTTGTTGAGCAAGATTTAAACAAGTTTAACATGTGAAAATGATAAGGTAATTAAGTCTGGATCTTTCTCTTAGTAACTCTAAAATGAAGCTTTTGGGAGGTTCTTGAATTTACCATGTTTGAAACCCAAAACCACCGTACTTCTTTTCATGCTTGACTTCATAAGACAGAGTTTAGGGTTAGGGGTAGATACATGATTTTTCTGGTTTGAATATGTCTAGACCATGTTTATCAACTTGAATGCTTACTATATGACATAAGAAGGCTATGTGCTTTGGTTTTTCATTCTTTCGATTTTTTTCTGAATTTTTATGCCCATTTGAATCTTGGTCAAATCCTAGGTTCGACCAAGATTTAAACAAGTTTAAAACATGACAATGAAAAGGTAATTAATCATCGATCCTTCTTAATTAACCAGCCAGTCTAATTAAAATGAAGCTTTTTGGGAGGTTTTTGAAATTTCCATGTTTGAAACCCAAAACCACGCTTCTCTGCTTCATGCTTGACTTCATATATAATTAAGACAAAGTTTAGGGTTAGGGGTACATGATTTGTCTGGTTTGAATATGTCTAGACCTTGTTTATGAACTTGAATGCTTACTATATGACATAAGAAGATTATGTGCTTTGGTTTTTTATTTTATTTATTTTTTATTTTATGCCCATTTGAATATTGGTTAAATCCTAGGTTTGAACAAGATTTAAACAAGTTTAAAACATGAAAATGAAAAGGTAAGCCTGGATCCTTCTTAACTAGTCACTCTAAAATGAAGCTTTAATTTTGGGAGGTTTTTGAAATTTCCATGTTTGAAACCCAAAACCACTTCTCTTCATGCTTGACTTCATAAGACGAAGTTTAGGGTCGATAGGGGGTAGATACATGATTTGTCTGGTTTGAATATGTCTAGACCATGTTTATCAAATCCTAGGTTTGACCAAGATTTAAACAAGTTTAAAACATGAAAATGAAAAGGGAAGCATGTGTCCTTCTTAGTCACTCTAAAATGAAGTTTTTGGGCGGTTTTTGAAATTTCCATGATGCGGGGTGGCCTTCGGTCACCTCCTCACCAAGACCAACAAGTCCCCCAAGTGGACCCATGACTCGTGCTCGAGCCAAAGCAATACATGACAAGGTGAACTCGCTCCTCACTTCCCTCGACCTAGATACCCCATTGGATGGAATGCTACCTCATGCCGAAACCCTTTGTGTCATTAGGTACGTGGAGCATCAAGATCACGGAGAGGACGTTACGCCATGGTCGAGGGAAGGAGAGGAGCAGCTGATCGAGAAGATGTACACGGAGCTGGACCCGAAGTCGCCCGAAGAGCGCAAGGAAGAGGAGACGGACGGCCGGTCCAGAACCCGGTCTGACCGGGCTGCTGACCGGGCCACCCGGCTCAGGATCCGGTCGACCGGCCGCCTGACCGGGCCACCCGGATCGCAACCGGGCTACCAACCGGTGCCATCCGGACAACATCCCGGGGCCTCGGGACCTCGTCCGGTCGGCGCCCGGTCACAGGTCCGGTCCGGACCGGACCACCCGGTCACAGGCCCGGTCTGACCGGATCCCTGACCGGCCGCCCGGTCAGAGACCCGGTCTGACCGGATCCCTGACCGGCCTGCACGACTTAAGTTATAATTTCGGCCCAAACTTACCTTTTCGGCCTGTGTCGCCTTGTAAGACTATATAAGCACCCCAAGCACCCCTTTAGCTCTTTAGACTTGTTTAGAACTCAAACCTAACTTTGAGCTTAGTCTCCCTTGGGTATCATCCCTCTGTAATCAAGGCACCTTGGTTGTTGACTTTGAATTTGTGGAGTGAGATTCTAGTACTTGTTACTCTCTCTCCCTCCCCAAGTTCATCCTCTCCAATCCCAATCTCTCCGGGAATTCTGCCTCGTGCCTCTTCCACGGAGATTCTATTGGCGTGGTCCATCGAGCCACGGAGGTAAGCATCGGGTGTATCGGGTTGGTGTGCGTACGTGAGTCTCGGAACTCATCGTGTTCTTCGTCCCCCTCGCGTTTTCCCATCTCTCCCGCTTGGTTTCGAAGTCAATCCGCAAGATCGGGCCACACACGGGGTCTTAGACCACATCATATGGTATCAGCAGCCTTTGGTTCCCGCGGATTTGACCCTCCACCCACCCGATTTCGTTTCTAGAAAATTTTCCAAAAAATAGCCCTAAAGTGCCTTTTGACCGATCTGTGATTTGGTTGAGTTTTGAGTGGTTTTGGTCCGTGGATCTGGTGTTGTTGTGCTTGATCTACTATTTCCCCAACTTTTAGCCTCCAATTCCATCGTTTCCCTTCGATTTGGTCGATTTGGCTTGGTTTTCGTGAAGAACAGGAGAGAGAAAGTGCAATCCCGAGCAGTCCGGTCCGGACTCCCGGTCAACCGGCCGCACAACTGGCCGAGCCGGTCCGTACGCCGGTCAACCGGCCGCACAACCGGCCGAGCCGGTCCAGGATCCGGTCCAACCGGGCCTCCGACCGGGTGACGCAGCGCCTCCTTCGACCTCGACATCCGGCGATCTCCACCACCACCACCACCACCACCACCATCGCAGGTATAACTTGCAGGTTTCCCCTTGTAACCCTCTTCCTTTTGCGATCTATCCCATCGAGCATTGCTTGTCTAGTGTTGCGAGACATTGCACGTGGCCCCGCATTGTGAGGTGTGTGTGTCGCGTTGAGTAAGGCACCCAAGCAAACACTCGTGTGGCAAGATAGCAAAAGCGAGGCTAACGCTAACATAGTGCGTGAAAAAGCCCCAAAAACACAAAAAGAGTGCAAGTAGCACCATACACCCATACATACCAAAGTGTCCACAAAAGCCACCAAAGATAAAAACGAGTGCAAGTGCCACCATATACAAAGAGAGAAAAAGCTTTTAAGCAAAGAGAGATAGGAGAAGAGAGGCCGCGTGTGAATCTTGTTGTCTCTTCCTTTGCAACCAAAGCTTTGCCTCTCCTTGTGTTAGTGTGACACCGAGCAACTATACATACACTTTTCCGCTCGTTCCTTGGTTGCACTAACCCCGCTTATCTCGTGTGTGAGTTCCACATTTTTCCGTGTTTATAGTGATCGCACTTTGACATTTGGATTTTTGGACCTCATCCACTTTTAACAACATACTTGATCTTGGATTTGTCTTTTGGCTTTCCACAACACTCGCCTAACACCATATTTGCTAGCTTTTGCGTGTGGTTTTGCGTGTGTCCCCGATACACTTGATCTTACTTTCGGCTTGGTTGATTGCCTCAATACTATCTTACCTTGGTAAGAGTGCGAGGTAGTCTCCTTCCACTAACAGATACAACATAGTTCTTGTTCTTCCATCATGGATAGGAGTGGAGATGAAACAAGGGATGGAGAAGTCCTTCGGAACACCGAGAGGTTGGCGACTCAACACAACCTATGGATTCAACGCCAAGAGTTCAAGGAGCAACTATCACTCTTCGAGACTCGCATCGATGAACAATATGAAGAAGTGGCTCACAACTTCTCCACGGTGAACCAAGACTTGGCTCTCCTTCGTGAAGCTACGGACAACTTGAATGGTCAAATGGCGGCCAATGATGCGAACATGGAGCGACGCATGGATAACCTCGAGCGCGCCATCACCAACTTGGGTCGTCATCGCCGACACCGCTCTACTTCATCATCATCAAGCTCGTCACAAGATTACTATTCTCATGGCCACCGTTCGTCATCAAGCTCCTCCTCAAGACATGAAGACCATCCTCGTCCTCATCGACCACATGCTCGCCAAGAAGACTCTCGCTCTAACTCAAGGAGAGGTGAATTCCATCGCCATGCTCGTCCTCATGAACGACCTCCACAAGAACAAGCTCCTCACCAAGATCGCCATCAAGCGGCTCGCCATGCCCACCATGGGTATGACGACCATCCCCAAGACAACGTCCACCACAACATGGCGCCACATGGTGATGCTCCCGCCCAAGGTCGTCAAGAGCAACAAAGGCGTGATCTCCGGAATCATCCTCGCCATGACCAAAGGGGCCGAGGGCAACCACAACATGATCAAGATGACAGAGCCATAATTGGGCAACGCCAACAACCTCGCCAAGACCCGCAACAACATCCTCGCCATGAGCCAAGTGAAGCTAGTGTTCACCTCCAACGCCAACCCAATGCTATGGTTGGTCGTGGAAGACCTCCTCCACCTCCTCAAGTCGCAAGAGATGAAGGCATCCGTCCTCGCCGCCGCAACATGGAAGATGAAGAGAATATGTATGGAAAGCTCAAGTTCAATATGCCCAAGTTCAAGGGTGAAGACGATGCCGAGGCCTACCTCTCATGGGCACTCAAGGTTGACAAGATCTTCCGCATCCATAACTACTCCGGTGCCAAGAAAGTAGCCATGGCCTCCCTCGAGTTTGAAGATTATGCCAACACTTGGTGGGAACAAGTTGTCACTCTTAGGGAAGAAAAGGGTGATCCTCCAATTGATACTTGGGAAGACATGAAGGAGGAGATGCAAGCCCGCTTTGTCCCTACACACTACAAGACCGATCTCTTCAACAAGCTACAAAAGTTGAAGCAAGGCACCAAGACCGTTGAGGACTTCTTCAAGGAGATGGAGTTAACCATGATGAGAGCAAACATCCAAGAGTCCGAGAACCAAACCATCGCTAGGTTCTTCAATGGCCTCAACTACCCCATCAAGAAGATTGTGGAGTTCCAACCATACTCCAACATGGTTGAGTTGGTTCACCAAGCTTCCAAGGCCGAGCGTCAAGTGAATGAGGACATCAAGTACTCCAAGTCCAAGCAATACTTCGCCTCCAAGCTTGCCACATCAACTCCTACAACAAGTGTCAAGCCATCCGCATCCTCTACACCTTCCAAGCAACCTTCCATACAAAGTCGCATGAAGCAAACGGTATCCTCCACCGCCTCCTCTAAGGCCTCTACGGGACCTTCCAATGTCACTTGTTTCAAGTGTGGCACCCAAGGCCACAAGTCCTTCGAGTGCAAGAACACCAAGGTCATGATCACCATGGAGAATGGTGACATAGAGACGCTAAGTGAAGGTGAATATGAAGCCCTAGTGCAAGCCGCCGTTGCTAATGAGGAAGACTATGATGAAGAAAGTGGAGAAGACCCTCTCTTATGCACACATGATCCAAGCCCTTCTCTTGTGGTCACTCGAGTGCTCACCACTCAACCCCAAGCTATGGAAGACCAAAGATGCAACATCTTCCAAACGCGTGCCGGCATTGGTGGCAAGTCTATCAAGGTCATCATCGATGGTGGGAGTTGCCACAACTTGGCAAGCACCGAGCTATGTGAGAAGCTCAACCTCACGCTTCGCAAGCATCCTCATCCCTACCATGTCCAATGGTTGAGTGACAAGGGCAATGTCAAGATTCAACACACCGTCACCGTCAACTTCAAGATAGGACCCTATGAAGACACCGTCGAGTGTGACGTGGTGCCTATGACCGTGTGCCACATGTTGCTTGGCCGCCCATGGCAATTTGACAAGAAGGCCATACATGATGGTTTCTCCAATGCATATACCTTCAAGGTCAAGGACAAGAAGTTCGAGCTTCGCCCAATGACTCCTAGCCAAATCATTGCTGACAATGCGAAGGCTTTAGCGAGGGCACAACACCACATCCACCATAGTGAGTTGAGAGGAGAGGGAGCGACCCACCAAAAAGAGAGTGAGCGCCACCACCCACATATGAGTGAGAGAAAGAGTGTCCTCCTAACCACCAAAAGCGAGTGGAGAGAAGTGAAAGACAACCCATCCACCACCATACACTACGTGCTCATTTGCAAGGGCCTCTCGGCGGAGACTAATGACTTAACCAACATTCCTTCGTCTTTGTTGTCTCTTTTCAAGGAGTTCCAAGACGTCTTCCCCGACGAGCTACCACATGGACTACCACCGCTTCGGGGCATCGAGCATCGCATCGACCTCATACCCGGCGCTCCACTACCAAACCGCGCCGCCTACCGCACCAACCCCGAGGACACCAAGGAGATACAACGCCAAATTCAAGACCTCCTCGCTAAAGGGTATGTCCGTGAAAGCCTTAGCCCTTGTGCCGTTCCCGTCATTCTTGTGCCTAAACCGGATGAGACGCAACGAATGTGTATGGATTGCCGCCCTATCAATGCCATTACCGTCCGTTATCGCCATCCCATTCCGCGTTTAGATGATATGTTGGATGAATTGAGTGGGGCCACGATTTTCTCTAAGATCGATTTGCGTAGTGGCTACCACCAAATCCGCATGGCAATTGGCGATGAATGGAAGACGGCATTCAAGACCAAGCTTGGTCTCTATGAATGGCTCGTCATGCCGTTTGGTCTTTCCAATGCTCCTTCCACTTTTATGCGTCTTATGAATCACATCTTGCGACCTCTCATTGGCAAGAGTGTGGTTGTCTACTTTGATGATATTCTCATCTATAGCAAAAATCTCGAGGACCATGTTCAACATGTGAGAGAAGTCTTATGCATCTTGCGCCACGAGAAGCTCTTTGCCAACCTTCCAAAATGCCATTTCGCTCAAAACAAGTTGGTTTTTCTTGGTTTTGTGGTTTCCGCCAACGGGATAGAAGTTGATTCTTCCAAAGTTGAGTCCATCCACAATTGGCCCACTCCCACAAATGTTGGCCAAGTGAGAAGCTTCCATGGACTTGCCGGATTTTACCGCCGCTTTGTGAAAGATTTCAGCACCATTGCTTGCCCTTTAAACGAGCTTACAAAAAAGAATGTTCCGTTCGTTTGGGGCAAAGCACAACAAAAAGCTTTTGATGAATTGAAAAAGAGACTCACCGAGGCACCATTACTTGCTCTTCCCGACTTTTCCAAAACATTTGAAATCGAATGCGATGCGAGTGGACTTGGAATCGGTGGTGTCCTCATGCAAAATGGAAAACCCGTGGCATACTATAGCGAGAAGTTGGATGGCGCACGCCTCAACTATCCTATATATGACAAGGAGCTTTATGCTTTGGTTCGTGTTCTTGAAGTTTGGCAACATTACCTTTGGCCAAAAGAGTTTGTCATCCACTCGGATCATGAATCCTTGAAGTATTTGAAATGTCAACACAATTTGAACAAGCGACATGCTAAGTGGGTTGAGTTCATAGAGTCCTTCCCTTATGTAATCAAATACAAAAAGGGCAAGGAAAATGTGGTTGCGGATGCACTTTCCCGCAAGATTACTCTTCTACTCACCCGCTTGGAGTTTCACATTTTGGGTCTTGAGGAGATCAAGGAACTTTACCCTTCCGACGCTTTCTTTGGTCCAATCTTTGCCAAGTGTTCCGTGGACCACGGATTTGATGATTTCTATTTGCATGATGGCTATTTGTTTAAAGCTAACAAGATTTGCATTCCCGAGTCTTCTCTTCGTAAGTTGCTTTTGCAAGAGTCACATGGAGGTGGTCTCATGGGTCACTTTGGACGAGAGAAGACATATGCCATGCTATCAACCCACTACTATTGGCCAAGAATGTACCGCGACGTGGAACGCCTTTGCCGCCGGTGTACAACATGCTTACAAGCTAAGTCTACTTCCAATCCCTATGGTCTTTACATGCCTTTGCCCATTCCATATGCACCTTGGTCGGACATAAGCATGGACTTTGTACTTGGCTTACCACGCACCAAACATGGTCATGACTCAATATTTGTGGTAGTGGATAGGTTCTCTAAAATGGCACATTTCATACCATGTCATAAGAGCGATGATGCTTCACACATTGCTTCGTTGTTTTTCGTGGAAGTGGTTCGCCTACATGGGATACCGGCAAGCATTGTGTCGGATCGAGACGTCAAGTTCATGAGTTACCTATGGAAGTCGCTCATGGCGAAGTTTGGAGTGAAGCTCTTGTTCTCATCATCCTCGCACCCTCAAACCGATGGACAAACCGAAGTGGTCAATCGAAGCCTCTCCACACTCCTCCGCACACTTGTGAAGACAAATTTGAAGTCATGGGAAGATTGCCTACCCCACGCGGAGTTCGCCTACAATCGAGCCAAGCACTCCACAACCGCAAGGAGTCCCTTCATGGTCGTCTACGGATTCGAACCTCCAACGGCACTCGACATCCTCCCACTACCCCTTCATGAAAGAACGAACATGGACTTCGACGAGCGCACCACCGCCATCAAGAAACTACATGAAGAGACAAGAGCAACCATACAAGAGCATGTACTTCGCCAAGCTACCCGCCTCAACGCCAAGAAAAAGGAACGCGTGTTTGAAGAAGGAGACCTCGTGTGGATCCACCTAAGGAAAGAAAGGTTCCCGCAAGAACGCAACTCCAAGCTCAAGCCAAGAGGAGATGGGCCTTTCAAGGTCCTCAAGCGCATCAACAACAACGCCTACGTCATCGACATACCAACATCAAAGTACTTGGTGAGCAACACCTTCAACGTCTCGGATCTTTCACCCTATCATGGAGATGAGGAGGAAAAAGAGTCGAGGACGACTCTCTCCCAAGGGGAGATGATGCGGGGTGGCCTTCGGTCACCTCCTCACCAAGACCAACAAGTCCCCCAAGTGGACCCATGACTCGTGCTCGAGCCAAAGCAATACATGACAAGGTGAACTCGCTCCTCACTTCCCTCGACCTAGATACCCCATTGGATGGAATGCTACCTCATGCCGAAACCCTTTGTGTCATTAGGTACGTGGAGCATCAAGATCACGGAGAGGACGTTACGCCATGGTCAAGGGAAGGAGAGGAGCAGCTGATCGAGAAGATGTACACGGAGCTGGACCCGAAGTCGCCCGAAGAGCGCAAGGAAGAGGAGACGGACGGCCGGTCCGTAACCCGGTCTGACCGGGCTACTGACCGGGCCACCCGGCTCAGAATCCGGTCGACCGGCCGCCTGACCGGGCCACCCGGATCACAACCGGGCTACCAACCGGTGCCATCCGGATAACATCCCGGGGCCTCGGGACCTCGTCCGGTCGGCGCCCGGTCACGAGTCCGGTCCGGACCGGACCACCGGTCACGAGGCCCGGCTCGACCGGATCCACGACGGCCGCCCGGTCACAGACCCGGTCTGACCGGATCCCTGACCGGCCTGCACGACTTAAGTTATAATTTCGGCCCAAACTTACCTTTTCGGCCTCTGTCGCCTTGTAAGACTATATAAGCACCCCAAGCACCCCTTTAGCTCTTTAGACTTGTTTAGAACTCAAACCTAACTTTGAGCTTAGTCTCCCTTGGGTATCATCCCTCTGTAATCAAGGCACCTTGGTTGTTGACTTTGAATTTGTGGAGTGAGATTCTAGTACTTGTTACTCTCTCTCCCTCCCCATGTTCATCCTCTCCAATCCCAATCTCTCTCCGGGAATTCTGCCTCGTGCCTCTTCCACGGAGATTCTATTGGCGTGGTCCATCGAGCCACGGAGGTAAGCATCGGGTGTATCGGGTTGGTGTGCGTACGTGAGTCTCGGAACTCACCGTGTTCTTCGTCCCCCTCGCGTTTTCCCATCTCTCCCGCTTGGTTTCGAAGTCAATCCGCAAGATCGGGCCACACACGGGGTCTTAGACCACATCATTCCATGTTTGAAACCCAAAACCACTTCTCTTCATGCTTGACTTCATAAGACATAGTTTATGGGTTAGGGGGTAGATACATGATTTGTATGGTTTGAATATGTCTAGACCATGTTTATCAACTTTAATGCTTACTATATGACATAAGAAGACTATGTGCTTTGGTTTTTCATTTTTCTGATTTTTTTTTAGAATTTTGATGCACATTTGAATCTTGGTCAAATCCTAGGTTTGACCAAGATTTAAACAAGTATATATAGAACATGAAAATGAAAAGGGAAGCCTGTATCCTTCTTAGTCACCCTAAAATGAAGTTTTTGGGAGGTTTTTGAAATTTCCATGTTTAAAACCCAAAACCACTTATCTTCATGCTTGAGCAAGATTTAACCAAGATTTAAACAAGTTTAAATCATGAAAATGGAAAGGTAAGCATGGATCCTTCTTAGTCGCTCTAAAATGAAGCTTTTGGGATGTTCTTGAAATTTCCATGTTTGAAACCCGGCCAAAATGACTTTTCTTCATGCTAGACTTCATAAGATCGACACGGGGTACATATATACATGATTTGTCTGGTTTGGATATATCTAGACCTTGTTTATCAACTTGAATGCTTACGATATGACATAAGAACACTATGTGCTTTTTGTTTTTCATTTTTTTGTGCCTATTTGTATCTTGGTCAAATCCTAGGTTTGACCAAGATTTAAACAAGTTTAAAACATGAAAATGAAAAGGGAAACATGTATCCTTCTTAGTCACTCTAAAATGAAGTTTTTGGGAGGTTTTTGAAATTTCCATGTTTGAAATCTAAAACCACTTCTCTTCATGCTTGACTTCATAAGACAGAGTTTAGGGTTAGAGGGGTAGATACATGATTTGTCTTATTTGAATATGTCTCTAGCTAGACCTTGTTTATCAACTTTTGAATGCTTACTATATATATATGTGACATAAGAAGACTATGTGCTTTTGTTTTTCATTTTTCCGATGTTTTAATTTTATGCCATTTAAATCTTGGTCAAATCCTAGGTTTGACAATGATTTAAACAAGTTTCAAATATGAAAATGAAAAGGCAAGCATGGATCCTTCTTAGTCACTCTAAAATGAAGCTTTTGATAGGTTTTTGAAATTTCCATATTTGAAACCCAAAACCACTTCTCTTCATGCTTGACTACATAAGACAAAGTTTAGGGTTAGGGGGTAGATACATGATTTTTCTTGTTTGAATATGTCTAGACCCTTGTTTATCAACTTTAATGCTTACTATATGACATAAGAAAACTATGTGCTTTGGTTTTTCATTTTTCTGATTTTTTTGGAATTTTGATGCACATTTGAATCTTGGTCAAATCATAGGTTTGACCAAGATTTAAACAAGTATAGAACATGAAAATGAAAAGGGAAGCCTGTATCCTTCTTAGTCACCCTAAAATGAAGTTTTTGGGAGGTTTTCAAAATTTCCATGTTTGAAACCCAAAACCACTTAATCTTCATGCTTGACTTCGTCATAAGATAGAGTTTAGGGGTTAGGGGGTAGATACATGATTTGTCTAGTTTGAATATGTCTAGACCTTGTTTACCAACTTTAATGCTTACTATATGACATATAAGAAGACTATGTGCGCTTTGGTTTTTCATTTTTTCATTTTTTTATTTTATGCCCATTTGAATCTTGGTCAAATCTAGGATTTGACCAAGATTTAAACAAGTTTAAAACATGAAAATGGAAAGGTAAGCCTGGATACATTATTTGTCTAGTTTGAATATGTCTAGACTTTGTATATCAACTTGAATATATTATTGTACCATGTCTCCACACAGCCCAAAATGCACATATTTTCAAAAGTTTTCATGCATGAGTACTTGTAACTAGTAAAAATAGAAAGTAAAAATAGGAACCCCATGTATGAAGGATACTAAAAAGAACTCTTTCACATTTTTTTGGTATAGATTATGAGTTTGCTTGGCTTCATACACAAGTGAGTACATGTCATGCAAAAATTAACACGAAATTTAGTTATCATGACCCATTTTTGGCAGGCATTGTGCATATCGCCTTGAGAAACATCTTTGCGAGCTAGTGTATTAAACGTTTATTCACATATAATGGATTTTTTTACTTTATTAGTGCACACAATGACAGAATCGGCCAAATGTGTATGATTTTTGTGAAGGTGCTAGAAAAACAAGATGCACTACGATGAAGCATGAAAGGAGGCAAGGGGAGGGATAGTGAAGAGGTGGGAGAGACCGAGAGATGAACCGCAAGGTAATTAAAAAATTGGGGCCAAAACGATTCCAACTTCCTAGGCATTGACCAACTTTGCCCCTCTTAACCCAACGTGGCAGTGAACCCGTATAAGCAACAACTTCCTCTTACTCCGCTTCTCCGAAATGGTAAGAGAACCTCTCCAGCTTAAGTGACCAATCGACATATCTATGGCCTTCCGACTTGGCTCTGGTCGCCGCGCGCGTAGTCCTACCACCGACGAGGAAGCGGAGCATCAGCGCCTCCTTCGCTTCGTCCATCGCGCACCAAGGCATAACCCGCCCGCTCTGCACTGGCCGGTTGTTCAGCCCGCGGCGGCGGCGCTGGCCGTGGAGCCCCTCGCCAGTCGCTTCCCGTGCGGGCCGATGGATGCAGAGGCAAGGATCTCCCACGCAACCCCGCATGCGACGCCCGCTCGGCCCTGGCCGGCTTTTCCGCCCGCTGATGCGCGTAGATGTACACGTCCGTTGGGAACCCCAAGAGGAAGGTATGATGCGCACAGTGGCAAGTTTTCCCTCAGTATGAAACCAAGGTTTAATCGAACCAGTAGGAGCCAAGAAGCACGTTGAAGGTTGATGGTCGCGAAATGTGATGCGGCGCAACACCAGGGATTCCGGCGCCAACGCGGAACCTGCACAACACAACCCAAGTACTTTGCCCCAACGAAACAGTGAGGTTGTCAATCTCACCGGCTTGCTGTAACAAAGGATTAAACGTATCGAGTGGAAGATGTTTGCAAAGAAAACAGTAAAAACAATTGCAGTAGATTGTATGCTATGTAAAGAATAGGACCGGGGTCCACAGTTCACTAGAGGTGTCTCTCCCATAAGATAAAAGCATGTTGGGTGAACAAATTACAGTCGGGCAATTGACAAATAGAGAAAGGCATAACAATGCATATACATGATATGATAAATATAGTGAGATTTAATTGGGCATTACGACAAAGTACATAGACCGCCATCCAACTGCATCTATGCCTAAAAAGTCCACCTTCAGGTTATCATCCGAACCCCCTCCAGTATTAAGTTGCAAAGCAACAGACAATTGCATTAAGTATGGTGCGTAATGTAATCAACAACTACATCCTTAGACATAGAATCAATGTTTTATCCCTAGTGACAACAGCACATCCACAACCTTAGAACTTTCTGTCACTGTCCCAGATTCAATGGAGGCATGAACCCACTATCGAGCATAAATACTCCCTCTTGGAGTTAAGAGTAAAAACTTGGCCAGAGCCTCTACTAGTAACGGAGAGCATGCAAGATCATAAACAACACATGAACAATAGATTGATAATCACCATAATCATAGTACTCTCTATCCATCGGATCCCGACAAACACAACATATAGAATTACATATAGATGATCTTGATCATGTTAGGCAGCTCACAAGATCCAACAATGAAGCACAACAAGGAGAAGACGACCATCTATCTACTGCTATGGACCCATGGTCCAGGGGTGGACTACTCACTCATCACTCCGGAGGCGACCATGGCGGTGTAGAGTCCTCCGGGAGATGAATCCCCTCTCCGGCAGGGTGCCGGAGGCGATCTCCAGAATCCCCCGAGATGGGATTCGCGGCGGCGGCGTCTCGATGGCGTTTTCCGTATCGTGGCTCTCGGTCGGGGGTTTCGCGACGGAAGCTTTAAGTAGGCGGAGGGTCAACGCGGGGGGCCACACGAGGGGCCCAGGGGGCAGGTCGGCGCGGCCAGGGCCTGGGCCGCGCCGGCCTCCCCTCTGGCCGCCTCGTGGCCCCACTTCGTTATCTCTTCGGTCTTCTGGAAGCTTCGTGCAAAAATAGGACCCTGAGCGAAAGTTTCGTCCAATTCCGAGAATATTTCTTTACTAGGATTTCTGAAACCAAAAACAGCAGAAAACAGCAACTGGCTCTTCGGCATCTTGTTAATAGGTTAGTTCCAGAAAATGCATAAATATGACATATAATGTGCATAAAACATGTAGGTATCATCAATAAAGTAGCATGGAACATAAGAAATTATCGATACGTTGGAGACGTATCAGCATCCCCAAGCTTAGTTCTGCTCGTCCCGAGCAGGTAAAACGATAACAAAGATAATTTCTGAAGTGACATGCCATCATAATCTTGATCATACTATTTGTAAACATATGTAATGAATGCAGCGATCAAAACAAAGGTAATGACATGAGTAAAAAAAAACTGAATCATAAAGCAAAGACTTTTCATGAATAGTACTTCAAGACAAGCATCAATAAGTCTTGCATAAGAGTTAACTCATAAAGCAATAAATCAAAGTAAAGGTGTTGAAGCAACACATAGGAAGATTAAGTTTCAGCGGTTGCTTTCAACTTATAACATGTATATCTCATGGATGTTGTCAACATAAAGTAATATAACAAGTGCAATATGCAAGTATGTAGGAATCAATGCACAGTTCACACAAGTGTTTGCTTCTTAAGGTGGAAGGAGATAGGTAAACTGACTCAACAATAAAAGTAAAAGAATGGTCCTTCAAAGAGGAAAGCATCGATTGCTGTATTTGTGCTAGAGCTTTTATTTTGAAAACATGAAACAATTTTGTCAACGGTAGTAATAAAGCATATGAGTTATGAAAATTATATCTTACAAGTTGCAAGCCTCATGCATAGTATACTAATAGTGCCCGCACCTCGTCCTACTTAGCTTGGACTACCGGATCTTTGCATGCCATGTTTCAACCAAGTGTCACAAAGGGGTACCTCCATGCCGCCTGTACAAAGGTCTAAGGAGAATGCTCGCATTTCGGATTTCTCGCTTTTGATTATTCTCAACTTAGACATCCATACCGGGACAACATGGACAACAGATAATGGACTCCTCTTAAATGCATAAGCATGTAGCAACAATTATTATTCTCATATGAGATTGAGGATATATGTCCAAAACTGAAACTTCAACCATGATTCATGGCTTTAGTTAGCGGCCCAATGTTCTTCTCTAACAATTTTGCATGCTCCAACCACTAAAATGATAGATCCTTCAGACAAGATGGACATGCATAGCAACTCACATGATATTCAACAATAGTTGATGGCGTTCCCCAGAAGCATGGTTATCGCACAACAAGCAACTTAATAAAATATAAAGTGCATAAGTACATATTCAATACTACGATAGTTTTTAAGGCTATTTTGTCCCATGAGCTATATATTGCAAAGGTAAATGATGGAATTTTAAAGGTAGCACTCAAGCAATTTACTTTGGAATGGCGGAGAAATACCATGTAGTAGGTAGGTATGGTGGACACGAATGGCATAGTAGTTGGCTCAAGGATTTTGGATGCATGAGAAGTATTCCCTCTCGATACAAGGTTTAGGCTAGCAAGGTTATTTGAAGCAAACTCAAGGATGAACAAGTGCAGCAAGACTCACATAAAAGACATATTGTAAACATTATAAGACTCTACACCGTCTTCCTTGTTGTTCAAAACTCAATACTAGATATTATCTAGACCTTAGAGAAACCAAATATGCAAATCAAATTTTAGCAAGCTCTATGTATTTTTTCATTAATGGGTGCAAAGCATATGATGCAAGAGCTTAAACATGAGCACAAAAATTGCCAAGTATCACATTATCCAAGACATTTTAGAATTACTACATGTAGCATTTTCCAATTCCAACCATATAACAATTTAACGAAGAAGAAACTTCGCCATGAACATTATGAGTAAAGCCTAAGGACACATGTGTCCATATGCAACAGCGGAGCGTGTCTCTCTCCCACAAAGTGAATGCTAGGATCCATCTTATTCAAACAAAAACAAAAACAAAAACAAACCGACGCTCCAAGTAAAGAACACAAGATGTGATTGAATAAAAATATAGTTTCAGGGGAGGAACCTGATGATGTTGTCGATGAAGAAGGGGATGCCTTGGGCATCCCCAAGCTTAGACGCTTGAGTCTTCTTAGAATATGCAGGGGTGAACCACGGGGGCATCCCCAAGCTTAGAGCTTTCACTCCTCTTGATCATAGTATATCATTCTCCTCTCTTGACCCTTGAAAACTTCCTTCACACCAAACTTCAAGCAAACTCATTAGAGGGTTAGTGCACAATTAATAATTCACTCATTCAGAGGTGACACAATCATTATTTTCACTTCTGGACATTGCATAATGCTACTGGACATTAGTGGATCAAAGAAATAAATCCAACATAGCAAAAGAGGCAATGCGAAATAAAAGGCAGAATCTGTCAAAAACAGAACAGTCCGTAAAGACGAATTTAGAGATGGCACCAGACTTGCTCAAATGGAAAAACTCAAAACTAATGAAAGTTGCGTACATATCTGAGGATCACGCTCGTAAATTGGCAGATTTTTTCGAATTTTGTACAGGGAACTGTGCCCAGATTCGTGACAGACAGCAATGCTGTTTCTGCGTAGCAATCCCAAATATAACATCAACTTTGACATAGAAACTTTACTTGGCACAAAAACATGATAAGGAGAGGTTGCTACAGTAGTAAACAACTTCCAAGACTCAACAAAACAAAAAATTGCTGTAGGTAAAAACATGGGTTGTCTCCCATAAGCGCTTTTCTTTAACGCCTTTCAGCTAGGCGCAGAAAGTGCAAATCAAGTAACATCGAGAGTAGAAGCATCAACATCATAGCTTGTTCTAATAATAGAATCAAAAGGCAACTTCATTCTCTTTCTAGGGAAGTGTTCCATACCTTTCTTGAGAGGAAATTGATATTTAATATTACCTTCCCTCATATCAATAACAGCACCAACAGTTCGAAGAAAAGGTCTTCCCAACACAATTGGACAAGATGCATTGCATTCGATATCCAAGACAACAAAATCAACGGGGACAAGGTTATTGTTAACCGTAATATGCACATTATCAATCCTCCCCAAAGGTTTCTTTTTAACATTATCGGCAAGATTAACATCCAAATAACAATTCTTCAATGGTGGCAAGTCAAGCATATCATAAATCTTTTTAGGCATAACAGAAATACTTGCACCAAGATCACATAAAGCATTACATTCAAAGTCATTGAATTTCATTTTAATGATGGGCTCCCAACCATCTTCTAACTTTCTAGGAATAGAAGTTTCAAGTTTTAGTTTCTCTTCTCTAGCTTTTATGAGAGCATTTGTAATATGTTTTGTAAAGGCTAAATTTATAGCACTAGCATTAGGACTTTTAGCAAGTTTTTGTAAGAACTTTATAACTTCAGAGATGTGGCAATCATCAAAATCTAAATCATTATGAGCTACAGCAATGGGATCATTGTTCCCAAGGTTGGAAAAAATTTCAGCAGTTTTATCACAAGCAGTTTCAAAGTAGCTTTAGCAATTTCAGGCAGTTTTGTTCGCTTTGCACTAGGAGTAGAAACATTGCCAACACCAATTATTTTACCATTGATAGTAGGAGGTGCAGCAACATGTGAAGAATTAGCATTACTAGTGGTGGTAATAGTCCAAACTTTAGCTACATTATTCTCTTTAGCTAGTTTTTCATTTTCTTCTCTATCCCACCTAGCACGCAATTCAGCCATTAATCTTATGTTCTCATTAATTCTAACTTGGATGGCATTTGCTGTAGTAGTAATCTTATTATCAATATCATTATTAGGCATAACTTTCAATTTTAGAAGATTAACATCAGAGGCAAGTCTATCAACTCTAGAAGCAATAGTATCAATTTTATCAAGCTTTTCCTCAACAGATTTGTTAAAAGCAGTTTGTGCACTAATAAATTCTTTAAGCATAGCTTCAAGATCAGAGGGTACACTTCTATTATTGTTGTAAGAATTCCCATAAGAATTACCATAACCATTACCATTAGCAGAAGGATATGGCCTATAGTTATTACCAGAGTTGTTCCTATAAGCATTGTTGTTGAAATTATTGTTTTTAATGAAATTCACATCAACATTTTCTTCTTGAGCAACCAATGAAGCTAAAGGAACATTATTTGGATCAACATTAGACCTACCATTCACAAGCATAGACATAATCACATCAATCTTATCACTCAAGGAAGAGGTTTCTTCAACAGAATTTACCTTCTTACCTTGTGGAGCTCTTTCCGTGTGCCATTCAGAGTAATTTATCATCATATCATCAAGAAGTTTTGTAGCCGCCCCCAATGTGATGGACATAAAGGTACCTCCAGCAGCTGAATCCAATAAATTCCGCGAAGAAAAATTTAGTCCTGCATAGAAGGTTTGGATGATCATCCAAGTAGTCAGTCCATGGGTTGGGCAATTCTTTACCAAAGTTTTCATTCTCTCCCATGCTTGAGCAACATGTTCAGTATCTAATTGCTTAAAATTCATTATGCTACTTCTCAAAGATATAATTTTAGCGGGAGGATAATATCTACCAATAAAAGCATCCTTGCATTTAGTCCATGAATCAATACTATTCTTAGGCAAAGATAGCAACCAATCTTTAGCTCTTCCTCTTAATGAGAAAGGAAACACTTTCAATTTAATAATATCACCATCTACATCTTTATACTTTTGCATTTCACAAAGTTCAACAAAATTATTGAGATGGGCAGCAGCATCATCAGAACTAGCACCAGAAAATTGATCTCTCATGACAAGATTTAGTAAAGCAGGTTTAATTTCAAAGAATTCTGCTGTAGTAGCAGGTGGAGCAATAGGTGTGCATAGGAAATCATTATTATTTGCATTTGTGAAGTCACACAACTTAGTATTTTCAGGGGTATTCATTTTAGCAACGGTAAATAAAACAAACTAGATAAAGTAAATGCAAGTAATTAATTTTTTTGTGTTTTTTATATAGAGAGCAAGACAGTAAATAAAGTAAAACTAGCAACTAATTTTTTTGTATTTTGATTTAGTGCAGCAAACAAAGTAGTAAATAAAATAAAGCAAGACAAAAACAAAGTAAAGAGATTGAGAAGTGGAGACTCCCCTTGCAGCGTGTCTTGATCTCCCCGGCAACGGCGCCAGAAAAAGTGCTTGATGCGCGTAGATGTACACGTCCGTTGGGAACCCCAAGAGGAAGGTATGATGCGCACAGTGGCAAGTTTTCCCTCAGTATGAAACCAAGGTTTAATCGAACCAGTAGGAGCCAAGAAGCACGTTGAAGGTTGATGGTCGCGAAATGTGATGCGGCGCAACACCAGGGATTCCGGCGCCAACGCGGAACCTGCACAACACAACCCAAGTACTTTGCCCCAACGAAACAGTGAGGTTGTCAATCTCACCGGCTTGCTGTAACAAAGGATTAAACGTATCGAGTGGAAGATGTTTGCAAAGAAAACAGTAAAAACAATTGCAGTAGATTGTATGCTATGTAAAGAATAGGACCGGGGTCCACAGTTCACTAGAGGTGTCTCTCCCATAAGATAAAAGCATGTTGGGTGAACAAATTACAGTCGGGCAATTGACAAATAGAGAAAGGCATAACAATGCATATACATGATATGATAAATATAGTGAGATTTAATTGGGCATTACGACAAAGTACATAGACCGCCATCCAACTGCATCTATGCCTAAAAAGTCCACCTTCAAAGTTATCATCCGAACCCCTCCGTATTAAGTTGCAAAGCAACAGACAATTGCATTAAGTATGGTGCGTAATGTAATCAACAACTACATCCTTAGACATAGAATCAATGTTTTATCCCTAGTGGCAACAGCACATCCACAACCTTAGAACTTTCTGTCACTGTCCCAGATTCAATGGAGGCATGAACCCACTATCGAGCATAAATACTCCCTCTTGGAGTTAAGAGTAAAAACTTGGCCAGAGCCTCTACTAGTAACGGAGAGCATGCAAGATCATAAACAACACATGAACAATAGATTGATAATCACCATAATCATAGTACTCTCTATCCATCGGATCCCGACAAACACAACATATAGAATTACATATAGATGATCTTGATCATGTTAGGCAGCTCACAAGATCCAACAATGAAGCACAACAAGGAGAAGACGACCATCTAGCTACTGCTATGGACCCATGGTCTAGGGGTGGACTACTCACTCATCACTCCGGAGGCGACCATGGCGGTGTAGAGTCCTCCGGGAGATGAATCCCCTCTCCGGCAGGGTGCCGGAGGCGATCTCCGTAATCCCCGAGATGGGACGGCGGCGGCGGCGTCTCGCAAGGTTTTCCGTATCGTGGCTCTCGGTACTGGGGGTTTCACGACGGAAGCTTTAAGTAGGCGGAGGGTCAACGCGGGGGGCCACACGAGGGGCCCAGGGGGCAGGTCGGCGCGGCCAGGGCCTGGGCCGCGCCGGCCTCCCCTCTGGCCGCCTCGTGGCCCCACTTCGTTATCTCTTCGGTCTTCTGGAAGCTTCGTGCAAAAATAGGACCCTGGGCGAAAGTTTCGTCCAATTCCGAGAATATTTCTTTACTAGGATTTCTGAAACCAAAAACAGCAGAAAACAGAATCGGCTCTTCGGCATCTTGTTAATAGGTTAGTTCCAGAAAATGCATAAATATGACATATAATGTGCATAAAACATGTAGGTATCATCAATAAAGTAGCATGGAACATAAGAAATTATCTATACGTTGGAGACGTATCACCCGCGCATGCCGCATGGTTTTCTTTGCCAGCAGGTGAGATCCCCTTCCCGGCCGGCGCGAACGATGCGGAGGCAGGGAGCTCCCGTGGCCAGCCGCCTAATCCGACCGCACTTCAGGCGGTGCCGGCCGTGGAGCCAGGCCGTTCTTTCGAAGCGCATCACGGCGACGCCCTTTGCAGGAGCAACACCGCCAAGGAGCTCGTATATAACGTGATGTTCCCGGCACTCTATAGATGCCGGGATGCTCTGCAAGCTTTCGTGCAGGCTAAGAATGCGGCGGCTGCAAATCCCAGGGACGCAGCATTGCAGCGGCGCGCCGATGAGGCTAAGGTGGCGCACGCTTTCCACCAGGCGTGCCTCGACAGGCTTAACATCCAGCACGGCTTCGTGCAACCGCCAAACGCCGCTCCAGCTAAGATCCAAAAATACTCCGGTGAGCATATCACTCCGGAGTAGAACAATCCAATTTCTAGTACTGTAGGAGTACTTTATTAGTGCACAAACCTGGCGAAATTAAAGGTGTGTTCTTTGTGTGTGATGTAAATCTAAAAATTTGAAGGTTCTAGCAAAAACATTTCTTCACAAATATTCGATGTGTTTGCTTGGCCTTATCTATATATCCGGTGAGCATATATGGATGCCAAATCCTTTACAAACTTTATATTTTTTAAGTGATCGATGTGCATGCATCTATCTCGCCATGGTAAATTAATGAAACAAGTTGCATATTTGCCAGAATTCCAAACTTCGTGAGCAGTATAGAGATCGAGACCTTAATTAATTATTATGAGTAGGATGCATGCATGCATGTCCATTTTCTAGGGTTTTAAAGGATACTAGAGCTTTTCTAGGTTAATTTGCAACTATATGTATATTTGTTTTCTAGTTCTGGGCTGATCATTAAACTCAACATTGAGTTGTAGATTATGTGAAATTAGTACATGCCATAAAATATAGTAAATTTTTATGTACCCTACGAGGCAGTACGTGTGGTGTACCCTTAATTATTAATTGGTAGACATGTACCGTTGGCATGTTTGAAGAAAATTTGAATTTGGAAGAACTTTTTAAAGTAAAATTAACGCAAGCACAAAATCATGTGTGATGGTGAAATTTCTTGAACAAATTAATACAAACCTAGTAATATGAGTTTGTTTGGCTTTACCCACAAGTGAGTATTGTGCGCATGTACTTTGATGCAAAATCCCGCCATACAAAACTTTTTAGTTATCATATGACCTCAAGTTTGGAAGAGATCGTATTTTAAGCAACTTCACAAACAAGAGATTCTAACAATTATATGCATGCATGAAAGAATGATTTCCCTTTTTTATTACTGTACAAAAATGGCTAGATGTGTGTTAATTGTGAAGGAGGGCTACCAAATTTTAACAGTTGCACATTATTGTCATAATTCCACCTTTTGGAAGCAGTAGGGTAGACATGCTTTCCGCTTGGTAGGATGTGTTAGTGCCATCAATTTTGTAGATATAGGTTCAAGGATTTGTTCATCTTAATCTGCAACTATATATGGATTTTTAAGCTTTTGCCTAGTAATTAAACTCATAATTGAAATAATGTAGGTTATTTAACTACATACATGCCATAAATTCTGACAGGAAATACTTGGACGTGCCTTGCGAGGGTGGTAACAAACAAGAACACAATGACCAAACTTCAAATGCCAATCCACCCACCAAGCTATACGATTGGCATGTACAATCGATCGACTCCTTCTAATCAAATTTGAATACAATAGAAGAAGTTTTAAAAAATTTCAAAATGAGATCAACTTGTGCAGTGAGTCATCCTTTGTTATTTATTTGCTTGTAAAAATAGAAACATAGGCATATGAATGTATTCGAAACACTTCACTTTTCAACGGGGAAGGGACCCGAAGGTCCCAGAAAAACAAAAAAAAAGATTACAATAGTAGTACTCCTTTGAGAAGGTAGTAGAAGAAGGATCCTCGAAGAGCCAAATGCTTTTATTATCCACAGCTGTTCGGCTCTTTTCCTTCTCGTGTAAGCTATCGCGCAATGATTATACTAATGGTCGGATGGTAGTACAACCATTTTCGCAAACTTCTGCGCCCTTCGTCATGTCAGCATCGTATCCCAGTGTGCAAGCAGTCTGCTCGAATGAAATAATCCTAAGTACGTACGGTATTCCCTCCAAAGACACACCACACGGTATTCCCTCAAAAGACGCACCGTCGCCCCGATATGCTCGAATGAAATACTCCAAAATACTTCTGCGCCCTTCGTCATGTCAGCATCGTATCCCAGTGTGCAAGCAGTCTCCTATGAACTGGAGACGACATTTTGTTGAAAAGTGTCGGTGCATGCTATATATACCACACTAGTATGAGAGTTTTTACAGCATTATTCCGATTTCCACAGAATGCATTAAATTTGGACGCGATGCCACACTGACAAGAGTGGTTTAAACAAGGCCATTATTTTTATTATGTTATAGTATTACTACAATACTCCAAGGTAGCACTAGTAGCCTTCGGTTGTACTCTGCCGGTCGCGCTGCCTCATTCGACCAGACTTTATTCTTCTTCTCATATATATATATACAAAATACTGTCTGCCGAGGTTCGATGACCGCACCGTCACCCCTCTCCGCGCCGCCGTCTTGGGCCGCGCCACCATTCTCCCCGCCGAGTTCTCCCCCGTCCCCGACGCACCACCGTCAAGCACCACCGGACCAATCTTCGCAGGTATGTACATCTCCAACCTCCGGCGAGTACAGAGGTTCATCGGTCATTGTGTTCGATATAACCTTAATTTGGGGATTGCAATGTGAGTAACTTACTGGGTTTTCTAGGAAATGAAAACGGCGTCGCTCGATGCCTACACTGCGTCGGCGGATACATGGAAAGCGGAGACGGATGCTCTGCATGCATCGGCGGAGACATGTAAAGCGGATGCGGATGCGGATGCGGAGGCAAAGGCGAAGGCGGTGGCTAGGATGGGCCCGGGCGCTGTGGCGCTGGCAAATGCTCGTACCGAAGCTGCATTTTGTTGGAAAGTCTTGGCGCGTGCTTCGAGAGTTTTGGCGGCGCAGCCGGGAGAACCGTCGGAGGCTTCGAAGCTGGCTGCTTTGAACGCGTCGAGAGCTTGGATGGTGACTTCATCTAAGGCGGCGCTTGTTGCATTTGATCGTGACTCGTCAACCCCTTTGTAAGTTCTACCTTCCCCAACTGCAATGAGGTTAGATCTGGTGGATTGGGTTTTTTGCCCAAACCAGACGTGATGATGCATTCTGCTTCTTTTGTAATTTGGGTGATTCATTATGCTTTTTAGGTAGTAATTTTTCTGATGCACTCACCTCTTCAGGAATTTTTCATGGTTTTTTTTTTGTTTTTTTTTTCTGTCAACCTAGCTAATGCTCTCTGCTGTTTAGCCAAAAGTTGGATGATGCATTGTACCGTTTACATATATTTTACTCTGATGATGCATTTTGCTCTTTTAGCCTTTTAGGTAATTTTTCTGATTCCTTGAACAGTGTGGGAAATTTCGATGAAGAATTTTGCTGTCAACTTAGATGATGTATTGTGCTGTTTACATTTTATTACCTATATCAAAGCTAACCCCATCTGATGTTACCACAGCGTTTTGGGTCCTGTAGAGGTCTCTTTTTCCTCCAATCGTGTTGACACGTTAGCAATTATTACTGTATATGCGAGATTGCCTTCCGTTGGTGCGTCCTATTTTTGTGGTGTTTTTTTTTTTTTTGCAAATTAAGGGCTTCATTGATTATGCAACAGGATTACAATTGCATTGCCCTGTTTACAATATTTTGATTTTGCTGATGCATTGTGCTGTTCACGTTATTTTGATTTTGCTGATGCATTGTCCTGTTTACATTATTTTGATTTTGCTGATGCATTGTGCTGTTTACACTATTTTGATTTTGCTGATGCACCATGCAGTTTAGGAAACTTTGATCTGCTTAGTCAAATTAGATGTTGCATTTTGTTTTAAAAAATAGATGATGCAGTGTGCTGTTTACATAATTTTGACGATGCATCGTGCGATTTGCATAATCCTACCAGCTTCAGTCGAAGGACACCCACAACAATCAACGATCTGCCTGGAGATGTAGTCTCTCAGATTCTTGTCAGGCTTCTTCCCCATCCAACCTGCTTACTAGCTGCATCAGGCACCAAGAAAGCATGGAGGCAATGTATGGGAAGCAATTATTTCAGAAAGCTAACTGTGTCACACAACGGAGGAAACCCGTTGCTAGGGTTTTTCACCAACAACTCCGAGGACAATCGATTCATCACAGAGCATGATCTTCACCCGGCCATCTTGAAGATGCTGGCAATCCCGTCTCAAGTGAACGGTCCCAAAATATATGTCCTGGGATGCCGCGATGGTATGGTGCTACTCCATTCTAATGTATCCAGTGCGTATATATCAGTCTGGGATCCAATTAGGCAAGTTCTCACAGCGATACCAGAACCACCATTGTGGCGCAATCACACAATTGAAAGCAGCGGCTCAATTCTCTGTTCGAGAAACAACTCTGAACCGTTTACACATTGTGGCAAGTTCTCGGTTGTTTGGATAACAACTAAACGTTACGATGCACAGGCTCATATCTACTCACCAGATTCAAAAGAATGGGAGTTTCTAGCTCGATCAACTCCGATGCTGTCAGAGATTGACCGTAGACCGGCAACTCTCATAGGGGGTATTTTGTACTGGCCAACGAAGTCTAGATATATCATTGAGCTTGACCATGCAAAGAAGGCTCTGAAATATATTCAGTGCCCTCATGAGACGCATGATATATTCATGCTTAACATTCACATCTTCAAGGGACATAATGGAGATGTTGCCCTTGTCTTGTTATAAGAGACTTCACCCTACAAACATGGGGCAGTACAAGATCATCAACAGGCGATCACGAGTCATGGACATGTCATATAAATTTTGAATTGGATACTTTTTTTGGCCTTGACACATCATTTCCATACAATTGGAAACATGCGAAGGTTACTCTGCGTATTTGAGGACAAAAATGAGCTGGTTGTACGGGCAAAGGAGGGAGTATTCCAATTAGATATGAGCAACTGGCAGTGGAGAAAGTACAATTCTGCTAGACGTTGGTGCACTTTACATCCCTACTCAGTTAGACCGGGTTAGTCATTCATATGTAACCTTTGCATTCATTTACATATGACTTTTGCTGATCAATTTGTTCATTTCCTGACAGTAACCGACCTGATCCAGAGTGCAACATCAAGGACACGAAAAAGAACGCGCTGTCAGGAACCCATCTAATTCAAAGTTCAACATCCATAAGAGAAAAGGAAGTCGCATATGAAGGAGCAAGGCTTGTTTGGGCAAGAAGTGATAGCCCAGCTTTTGTTTGGTCTGATGTCTTTTAGTTTTCGTTCTGGTGGAAATGTCGCTGCACCATTTGTTTGTACTGCAGCTCCATAGTGCTAGCTGCTAGTACGTTGGCGCTGTCCTACGTCTGCTTGTTTTGGGGGCATAAATATGCCACGAAACCTTTGTTTTATGTGATCAAACGGTCATCTCTGCATGTATATGTTCGGGTTACGATGAAACCTTTTTGTGATCTGTACATATATTTGAGTCAGTCTGTGTTTTGTTTTATGATGGGCAGGAGTATTTGTTTTACTACACCATTGTTTATCCGAATTGTATTACTCACTCTATTCAAAAAGTTAGCGGCTCACCTTTTTCCTTCAAGATACGGATGTATCTACACACATAAAAACATATATAGATGAAACCATCTTCAGACAAAGTTTAGTCACTTATGTATGGACGGGGGTAGTATTATTTATGTTGTGCTCCCAAACAAGCAGACATCGGACAGCGCCTGTTTAAAGTTCATATGTGTAATCTTATTCCCTTTGGAAGTTAAGCATTAAACTCTACTAGTACAACCGTGGTGGTCTTGTGATGTAGTACTCTTTTGATGCATTTGTGATGTAGTAGTACAGTACTTTTTTTTGAACTGGTATAGTACTATCTAAGAAGAGTACTCCCTCCGATTCACATTCATTTTACACCAAGAAATATGGATCGGAGCGAGGGAGTAAATTAAACATGGCATCTCGTGCATGAAGCTTGACAGATCGATCAGGTTGGCTAGAATGGCAATACAATGCTCCTCATTAGGCAAATGCATGCCATGTACGATAGTATATACATCCAGTAAAGAAGTCTATACTGACATAAAAAAGACTACATTGGGGATGAGAGTCAATTGGGGAATCTACAATACATAAAATCTTGCTCGTAGCTGATTTTGGCTAAGAGGGTTTTACTCACATTACACGTGCCACTTTCCTTGTCTGCAAAACAAGTTCCAATAAAGGAAGAGGAAAGAAGAGGACATTGTGGGCGAGATTGAACACCTTTTTATGTGTTAAGCCGAGGCCTTGTTTAGCTGAGGATTTCGACTTAGGCCTAACAGCTCAGCACACCCGAAATAAATTTCCTTGCGTGCACCACTTTGTCGACAAAGAAAATAACAAAATTAGCACGCAAGATTAAGAACGAAGTGAATTTAAGTAACTTGGTTAGCTTTTCAAGCAATATATTCAGAGAAAGAGCACACATGTCCGGCTAGAAATAATCGTAAGAGAAGAACAATAAATCTAAGGCATCCCACTTCATATGCAGAAGGGACGCGACAGCGCATGGATTCATACCTTGAGTCGACTCTGGCTCGTAGAAGGGCGGTCACGCCTCGAGGATGCCGGCGACGTCTCCACCTCGATCTCACATGTGACTGCTTCTCGGTGGGCGGTGCGCCACGCCATGTAGAAGATCTATCAAAAGAGGAGAGCCCGATGACGCTACCGACGCCTCAACCTTGATAGCACCGGCTTGTTGCTCCGCACCGAGATGCGCCACGTGCAAGATTTAGCGGATGCGCCAATTTTAGAGATATGTCATGATCGTTGTAACAAATTTCAACATGATGATGATTTGATCATGCACTCGGCCTTGAACATAAGTACTAGTACGGTCTCACAATGTTGTATCATTATACTTTGCGAGATTTAGCGGATGCGCCAAATTCAGAGATAGATCATGATCATGGTAACACAATTTTCAATGTAATGATGATTTGATGTTGCACTAGACCTTGAACATAAGTACTAGTACGGTCTCACAATTTTGTATCATTATACTTTGCAACTTTTAGCGGATGCGCCCATTTTCAGAGGATCATGGTAACAAATTTTCAACGTGATGATGATTTGATGTTGCATTCGACCTTGAACAGAAGTACTACTACTGCCTTACAATTTCTTTATCATTATACTTTGCAAGATTTAGCAGATGCGCCAAATTCAGAGATAGATCATGATCATGGTAACAAATTTTCAACGTGATGATGATTTGATGTTGCACTCGAACTTGAACAGAAGTACTAGTACAGTCTCACAATTTTTTTCTCATTATACTTTGCGAGATTTAGCGGATGCGCCAAATTCAGAGATAGATCGTGATCATGGTAACACAATTTTCAATATAATGATGATTTGATGTTGCACTCGACCTTGAACATAAGTACTAGTACGGTCTCACAAATTTGTATCATTATACTTTGCAAGTTTTAGTGGATGCGCCCATTTTCAGAGGTAGATCATGATCATGGTAAGTTGGTAACAAATTTTCAAGGTGATGATGATTTGATTTTGCACTCGGCCTTGAACAGAGGTACTAGTACGGTCTCACAATTTTTTATCATTATACTTGGACGGTGGCCAAATTCAAAATCTCATAGCGGCAAAACTTCCCGCCCACAAAATACAAAAATTTCACACGCTTCCAAATTCCCATTCTACCCCTGTGGAGATGGCAGCAAAGTCGGTTGGTGGGGGTCTGCCCGTCATTTTTGGATCACCACCTCCCTAGCCCGAAACCCTCCCAAAAAAAAAATTCATTTCCCTCAGACCACCCACCGGAACTTCCCAAGTCCCTCTCTCCCACCTCCACGACCACCGCACCGGAACATCCCCGCCGGACTTCCCTGGCCTACCCGAGGCCTCGCGATCCTCGTCATCCGGCTGCCTGCCGGAGCCGCTTCATCGACGCCGTCATCAACCGGACCGGATCATCCCCGCCGAACCTCGAAACCATATGCTCATCCAGCAGTCTACCGCAGCCGCTTCACTGCGGTATCGTCCACCCGCCGGAGCCGCTTCGCCGGATCCGTCGTCCACCGCATCGGATCTTGCTCACCGACACCGCTGTGCATGAACCGGATCTGCTTCACCGGCGCAAAGTGCATGATCTAAACTCTTCTACTGTCGCTTTTCTATTGCTTGCCTCGCAAGTTCTTGTTTAATCTTGGGGGAACCTGTTTGTGCTAACGACGCGCCGTTACGTTTTTGCAGATGAGATGAGTAACCATGAAGTGTAATGGCCGTCTCTCCAACCCCAAGTAGCACATGTAGCGTACTTCATCACCGGATCTATCAACCCCAGGAAGATCTGCTGTGACTCCCACGAGTGCTTCTCCTAATGTAAGTCCCTTGTTTTAGCGCCATGTTCGGGTTCGATTCTTGTTTGTCCTGAAGCTCTTTTAGTTCATTCCTAGCTATGACCGTAACACGTTGTTGTTTTCTACTTCATTGCTAACTTTAAGCGATTGAACATTTTGGTTTGCATTCCCTGCTCTGTAGATGTAGCCATCATAACTTCATCTTGCTAGATCGTTGTTACAAAAATTATAGGTATTATAGTAACATCCTGCTATTATTTAGTTCATGGCCAATTTTAAGTAATTGCACATGTTGGTTCGCATTCCCTGCTCTATAGCTTTTGGCATCGTAACTTCTATATTTGGTTTACATTCCCTGCTCTGTAGATCTAGCCATCATAACTTTATCTTGCTCAGTCGTTGTTACAAAAATTATGGCCTGCTACTATGTTGTTTGTGCCAATTTTTTACTCCATGAACATGTTGGCTTGCATTCCCTGTACTACAGGTGATGCCATTGTTTTGTATCTAGTTCATTGTAAGCTAACAAAGTAAGGACTTAGTTTGGCATGCTATCACTCTGCTATCTAGCCTGTAGTACAAATAAACTTGTCATACTACTAGATAATAATTTTGTGTGCCATCTTGTTCTTCAAAAGCTGCATTATTGACTTGTTTCTCCGACTTGGCATGACGCTCACATATGGAAAGCTGAACATATTGGTTTGCATTCCCTCTTATACAAGTTCACGTGTGATCCCACTATATTCTCGTATCTGGTACATCCTAAGCTCCAGCATTAACTATCCTCTATGTGTTGCTCATTACAAGTTTATATCCCGAAACATCTTGATTTGCATCCCCTTCACTATAAGTTCAGGAGTATTATTTAGTTCACGGCCAAAATGAAGTAATTGCACTTGGCACATGTTGGTTCACATTCCCTCCTCTTTAGCTTTTGCCATCGTAACTTCTATTTTTGGTTTACATTCCCTGCTCTGTAGCTGTAGCCATCTTAACTTCATCTTGCTCAGTCGTTGTTACAAAATTTATAGCCTGCTACTATGTTGTTCATGCCAATTTTGTACTCCCTGAACATGTTGGTTTGCATGGGACTCGACAGTAGTAAGTCTGCTGTTTCATTCTAACATGCTCTGTTATATTGGCTGTTGGTATGCGGCATGCACTCTTTGTTTGCTTATTGTGCGCATTACAATGATCTTGTTATAACGACGAAATGATGAGTTCCAAATTCTTTGCCAAACAATATTGTAGTGTCTTTGCCTTTCCATTGTTGCTGTCTTAACTTGTAATGTCTTTGTTTCAGATATAGGTGCTGCATGGACAACTTAAAAGATTGCCGGATCGCTTCATTGTATTGCTAGGTTTAATTACCATTCAATTTCTCTGGAATCTGTAATATTTTTTCAATGCCTTGCAGCTGATGTAATATTTAGTTAGTTTTTATAGTTCTTTCGCGCATTTTTTCTTTGGTGCTTGTGGTAAGTGAGGCTATCCGACAGAAATCAATGCTGCGTAAATATTCTCAGTATCTAAATCACGAATTCCCAGCCCTTAAACGGCCCAATTAAGCTAAATCACATATGTGCCTGCCCGCAAAATCCCAAAGCGCATATTATGCCGGCATATAAACAGCAACGAAACGGGCTGGCCCACTTACTTATTGGGCCAGCCCATTTGATTTACGGTGGACCCCACACTATAATTGGGCTGGCCCACTTGCTGTAAGGTGGACCCCACCCACAACTGGGCCGGCCCACTAATTAGTTGGGCCGCCCATTTGCTTTTGTGGTGGACCCCACATACTAAATGGGCCGGCCCTTTAAAATGAAAGTGGGACCCACATGTGTTTTTGGACCGGCCCACTATCTTGTTGGGCCGGCCCACTTGCTGTATGGTGGACCCCACATACTCACTGGGCCGGCCCTTTAACAGGAAAGTGGGGCCCGCCTTTGCTTTTGGCCTGGCCCACTATCTTGTCGGGCCAGCCCACTTGCTATATGGTGGACCCCACTTATCAAATGGGCCGGCCCATTAATAGGAATGTGGGACCCACCTGTGTTTTTTGGCCCGGCCCACTATCTTGGTGGGCCAGCCCACTTGCTATATGATGGACCCCACATACTAAATGGGCCGGCCCTTTAACAGGAAGGTGGGACCCACCTGTGTTTTTGGCCCGGCCCACTATCTTGTTGGGCCGGCCCACTTGCTATATGGAGGACCCCACATACTAAATGGGCCGACCCTGTAACTGGAAAGTGGGACCCACCTGTGTTTTTGGCCCGACCCACTAGCTTGTTGGGCCGGCCCACTTGCTATACGGTGGACCCCACACACTATATGGGCCGGCCTTTTAACAGGAAAGTGGGACCCACCTGTGTTTTTGGCCCGGCCCACTTGCTTCTTGGGCCGGCCCAGTTGCTGTAAGGTGGACCCCACATGTTAAATGGGCCGGCCCATTTAAGTTTTGACCAGTCAACCTTAGAGGTTAGGCCCGGCCCACGTAACTAATGGACCAGCCCAGCTATATAGTTGACCGGTCAAACTATGTCATCTGGCCCGGCCCGCTTAAGACGTGGCAGGCCTCGTGTGGGCCTACCATCTACCACGGGGTTTCAGCCGGTTAACGCCGTTAACTGGCAGTTAACGGCGTCTGCCACGTGTCAGTTTGCATGACGTCAGCAGTCAACGGGCTCCCGAAAACACTTCCGCAACGGTCCGATTTTCCGTGGCGGAAGGGCGCCCAAGCGCGACGGACCGAAAAAATCGTCGTTGGACTTTGCCTGACGCAGTTTCGACAACGGAACCCATATCGTCGGGTTAGGCCCATAGGCGACGAAAAATGCCCCTTAGTTGACGATTTTGGGACGTTGTCTATCAGAACTTTTCTTGTAGTGACATAGAGTCGAGGACGACTCTTTCCCAAGGGGGGGGGGGAGATGATACGGGGTGGCCTATGGACACCGCCGCCTCAAGACCGACAAGCCCTCCTCGTGGTCCAATGACACGAGCTCGAGCCCAAGCACTACGCCAAGAGGTGAATTCGCTCCTCTCCACCTCTGACTTTGACACCCCCTTGGATGGCTTGCTACTTCATGCAAATACCCTCTGTTCAATCAGGTACATCGACCAAGACACAAGCCATGGAGGCCAAGACGTTGGAGAGAGAGCTGGAAACAATGAAGATGGAGCTACAGCGCCCAGGCCGGAACTTCCGCCCCCAAGGACCGGAACTTCCGGCCAGATTCCTCCAAGATGCCCCCAAGATGCCCTCCAAGCAGAAAGCATCGGACCGGAACTTCCGCCCCGAGGGACCGGAACTTCCGCCCACCCGGAACTTCCGCCCAAGTTCCGTCCAAGTTCCGAAAGTCCGTCAAAACGCCCCTGGATGTTACTGCAAGGAAACGGGCTAATTTCGAACTTGGCCGGAACTTCCGGCCGGGCCGAACTTCCGCCCCAGACCGGAACTTCCGCCCCTGACCGGAACTTCCGCCCAAGATGACCGGAACTTCCGCCACCGCGAACTTCAGCACAACAGCACTTTTCAGCATGTAACTTAACTCTTCGTCCCCTACCTATAAATAGCCTAGTTGGCTCAGATCTGAGATTAGACTTGATTTGAAAGAAAACCTGAGCTTAGCTCACCCTTGTGGGAACCCTACCTAGATCTATGATCTTGTATCCCCACCCGGGCTCCTTATCAACTCGTGAAGATCTCTTTGGCGACTTCTACCGATTGTTTGATCTTTTGCTTGCACTTCTATCAAGCCTTCCGGTCTTTTCGCCCTTCTAGATCTCCCGAGCTTTGATTTGTCGATCTCTTTGCGGGACTTCTACCGGAAGGTCTTTTCCTGCAATCTCTATCGAGTTGGTGTTTCGAGCCAACGAGGGAAAACTCGAATTGTGTGCGTGTGTGTGTTGTATCCCCGCGATTCCCCCACGTGTTCATCGCGTTCATCCACCTACCCCCACGTATACCTTCAAATCCGTGAAGATCGGGCACATCCCTGGGCTTAGCCCTCATCACCGATCTTCACGGATTTGAAGGTATACGTGGGGGTAGGTGGATGAACGCGACGAACACGTGGGGGAAACGCGGGGATACAACACACGCACGCACACAATTCGAGTTTTCCCTCGTTGGCTCGAAACACCAACTCGATAGAGATTGCAGGAAAAGACCTTCCGGTAGAAGTCCCGCAAAGAGATCGACAAATCAAAGCTCGGGAGATCTAGAAGGGCGAAAAGACCGGAAGGTTTGATAGAAGTGCGAGCAAAAGACCAAATAAGGTAGAAGTGCAAGCAAAAGATCAAACAAACGGTAGAAGTCGCCAAAGAGATCTTCACGAGTTGATAAGGAGCCCGGGTGGGGATACAAGATCATAGATCTAGGTAGGGTTCCCACAAGGGTGAGCTAAGCTCAGGTTTTCTTTCAAATCAAGTCTCATCTCAGATCTGAGCCAACTAGGCTATTTATAGGTGGGGGCGAAGAGTTAAGTTACATGCTGAAAAGTGCTGTTGTGCTGAAGTTCGCGGTGGCGGAAGTTCCGGCTATCTTGGGCGGAAGTTCCTGTCAGGGGCGGAAGTTCCGGTCCTGGGGGCCGGAAGTTCCGGCCAGGCCGGAAGTTCCGGCCAAGTTCCGGCCAACTTCCGAAAGTCGTCCATTTCCTCGCAGTAACATTCAGGGGCCTTTTCGTGGACTTTTGGAGCTTGGGCGGAACTTGGGCGGAAGTTCCGGTCCCTCGGGGCGGAAGTTCCGGTCCGATGCTTTTTCCTGCGCGCTGGAGGGCATCTTGGGGGCATCTTGGAGGAATCTGGCCGGAAGTTCCGGTCCTGGGGGGCGGAAGTTCCGGCCTGTGCGCTGTAGCTCCATCTTCATCGTTTCCAGCTCTCTCTCTCCAACGTCTTGGTCTCCATGGCTTGTGTCTTGGTCGATGTACCTGATTGAACATAGTGTATTTGCATGAAGCAGCAAGCCATCCAAGGGGGTGTCAAAGTCATAGGTAGAGAGGAGCGCATTCACCTCTTGGCGTAGTGCTTGGGCTCGAGCTCGTGTCATTGGACCACGAGGAGGGCTTGTCGGTTTTGAGGCGGCGGTGTCCATAGGCCACCCCGTATCATCATGTGAGGCCATTTTCAATTCTAACATCTTACCCTCTACCTCTAGTGTGTTTCCTTGTGTCTCATTAGGTTCCATGGATGACGAGACGCCGATCATGGAGAAGATGTACATGGTGCATGAAGATGATGATATCACACCATGCTTGTTGCTTGAAGATGAACATGGAGGCCACATGGAACCTACCACTTCCACAACACCTACCTCATATGAGCGGGACTACAAAGGTACCTATATGGGTGTTGATGATGCCATGATCCCACTAGTGGACATTATGATTTGTGAGTGCTTGCATGAGTTGGATGATCCGATTGCTATGACATATGCTTCTTTCACATTCCCATGTGATACTTGTGATACACCTATTGTTGATCATGTGGAATTAGTTGCTTATGATAATATTTCCATGCCATGCTATGAGTCTTTCGAGTTACTTCCTCTTGCTTGCAATATGTCGAACAATTGCTCTTTCCCATGTGTTGATTGCAATGAGGACATTGATGCTTGTGTTGTGACAACCTTGATGAACAATTGCTCTTTCCTTAGGTTTGTCGACAACAATGATACAATGTTGAACATGTTTTGTGCCAAATGCTTGCAATACTCTCCCATTAATGCAACCAAAATGTTGAACACTTGCTCTTTCCAATGCTTGGTTTGCCATAATGTTAATATGCTTGTAAATGAGATTGCCCCCATAGCTCTCTCAAATTTTGGAGACTTTGCCTATATCCATGATGAGCATGTTCATGTGTTTACCCCGCATATTCACCATATCTATTATGATGCTTTGCTTAACGCTAATGGTGATGTGCAAAAGAAATGGACCATCATGATGGATGATGTGTTCATATACCATGCACACACGTTCTTTGCTTTGCCTATTGTGTGTGTAGGTACAAGAATGCCAATGTCAACCTCGATTGAGCACGAGTTGACAAAGAGAGCTCTTGAGAGCATAATTCAAGTGAGTACAAGATCGAACCCGGCTCTAATACCTTTCCCATGCTTTGCATTGAACATGCAGAACAATTTCTCTTTCTTGTGGTTCTTTTGCAAGCATGATGATGTGATTCTTACCGTTGGTGTTGCCTCAAACAAGTTGACCAATTTCTATTTCATTTGGTTTGTTGGCACGCACGGTTGTGTAAATGTTGTTTTGGTGAACTTTTTGGATGATATGTTGTGTGTTGCAACAAATATGAGGACCAATTTCTCTTTCCAATGGTTTGTGTGCACACATGTTGATGATATTTTGGACACTCTTCCGTATGTGTTTTTGCCAAATTCTCCACTTAGTGCGTCAAGGATGTTGAACAATTTCTATTTCCGATGCCTTGAATGCAATAATGCACATGAGTTTCTACATGAGATGGACATCATAGTCGTCTCACAATTTGGAGTTTTTGTGTCTCCGGATTTGGAAGATGTTCATATGGAGTTCTTACACATTGACCTTGCACATGCATTATTCTTGATAAATTTGTGTTGTGCTAACGGTGTTGTGAACATGAAAGGACATGTCATCGATGATGTGCTCCAATATCACACACAAACATACTCTGCTTTGTCTTTGTTGTGTGAAGGTACAAGTGACTTGTGGATGAGCGTCAACGAAGGGGTTCAACTCCACACTTCGACTACACAAGATCTCTCCATGAGAGCACATCGACATCTTGCTAAGGTGATGATGCGGGGTGGCCTTCGGACACCTCCTCACCAAGACCGACAAGTCCCCCAAGTGGACCAATGACAAGGGCTCGAGTTAAAGCTCTACATGATAAGGTGAATTCGCTCCTCTCTACCTCTACCTTTGACACCCCTTTGGATGGCTTGCTACTTCATGCAAATACACTATGTTCAATCAGGTACATCGGTCAAGACACAAGCCATGGAGTCCAAGCCAATGGAGAGAGAGCTGGAAATGATGAAGGTGGAGCTCCAGCGCACAGGCCGGAACTTCCGCCCTCCAGGACCGGAACTTCCGGCCAGATTCCTCCCAGATGCTGCCAAGATGTCGTCCAGCGCCCAGAGAAGTGGACCCAGCCGGAACTTCCGCCCCCAGGGACCGGAACTTCCGCCCACCCGGAACTTCCGCCCAAGTTCCGCCCAAGCTCCGAAAGTCCGTCAAAACGCCCCTGGATGTTACTGCAAGGAAATGGGCTAATTTCGGAACTTGACCGGAACTTGGCCGGAACTTCCGCCTTCCAGGACCGGAACTTCCGCCCCAGACCGGAACTTCCGCCCAAGTCGGCCGGAACTTCCGCCACCGCGAACTTCAGCACAGCACTATTTTTCAGCGTGTAACTTACCCATCCGCCTACCCGACTATAAATAGCCTAGTTGGCTCAGATCTGAGATTAGACTTGTTTAGAACTCAAACCTAACTTTGAGCTTAGTCTCCCTTGGGTATCATTCCTCTGTAATCAAGGCACTCTTGTTGTTGATTTGTGAATTGCTAAGTGAGATTCTAGTGCAAGACACTCTCTCTCCCTTATCAATCCCCTTCTCTCCAACACCAATCTCTCTCCGGGAATTCTGCCGCGTGCCTCTTCCTTGGAGATTCTATTGGCGTGATCTACCGAGTCACGGGGGTAAGTATCGGGTGTATCGGGTTGGTGTGCGTGCGTGAGTACCGTGTTCCTCGTGTTCTTCGTGTTCCTCACGTTCTCCCGCCTTTTCCCCTTGGTCTTTGGGTTGAATAGCGAGATCGGGCCACATCCTCGATCTTAGATCGCATCATATGGTATCAGCAGCCTTTGGTTACCGCGATTTTGACCCTCCACGCACCCGATTTCGTTTCTACAAAATTTTCCAAAAAATAGCCCAAATTGCCTTTGGACCGATCTGTGATTTGGTTGAGTTTTGAGTGGTTTTGATCCAATAGAAACTTGTCTTTGGTGTTCATCTACAATTCCCCACCTTCCCACAGCTTCTAGTGCCATTTTTCCCACGAATTCGAAGATTTTCGGCCCGGATTTCCGCCCAAATCGAAGAACAGCCCGCAGATCTGATTGCGACCGGAAGTTCCGGCCGGCAGAACCGGAAGTTCCGCCCCCGGACCGGAAGTTCCGCCCCCCAGGACCGGAACTTCCGCCTGGCCGAAATTTTCACAGCTAACTTCGTTTTTCGTTTTGGCACTAACCCCTTGTGTTTGGACTTCGTAGTGTGTGCCATTTCAGCTACCATAAAGCTTCCGCAACATCATCTACGACGACGGCACCCCGAGGATCCAAGCGGTTCATTTGACACCTTCCACCATAGCAAGTTCAAGTTCGTCGGCCACCGTCATCACGTGGTATAACTTGCCCCTAACTTGTAGCCTTAGCTTCCTTTGCGTACCTTTCCTATCGAGAGTGGCTTTCTAGTGTTGCGAAGCATTGCGCAAGCGTCCCGACCGTGAGGGTGTGCGTGTGTTGAGCAAAGCTACGAAGCAAGCTCGTTGTGAAAAGATAAGCAAAAGAAGTGTGACATAATTACATAGATAGTAGTAGTCTTCCATAGTGAGAAAAAGAAAGCTTCTAAGCATATAAAAAAAAGAGAAAAAGAAAAAGAAAAAGAGTGTGAGTGACACCTATACACAAAAGAGTCCAAAGCTTCTAAGCAAAAGAGAGAAAAGAGAAGAGAGGCGTCTTGCGCAAATCTTGTTGCTTCTCATTTTTGCAACGAAGCCACGGTCTCTCTTGCGTTAGCGTGACACCGAGCTAGTAGTCTTCGTTAGGACCAATTTTGTTCGTGCTCATTTTCCGTCGCGCTAACCCCATTTTGTCCCACGTGTGTGTTCCACATTGTGTATGCCTTTTGTGATCACCGCTTTTGACTTGTGACTTTTGAATCTTACCCACTCTTAACAACATACTCGATTTTGGATTTCGTCTTTTGGCTTTCCACCATCCACACCTAACACCATATTTGCTAGCTTTTGCGTGTGCCTTTGTGTGTGTCCCAATACACTTGGTCTTACTTTGGTCTTGGTTGATTGCCTCAATACTATCTTACTTTGGTCTTGGTAAGAGTGCGAGGTAGTCTCCTTCCACTAACATCCACAACATAGTTCTTGTCTTTCCATCATGGATAGGAATGGAGAGGAGCCAAGGGATGGAGAAGTCCTCCGCAACACCGAGAGGTTGGCCACCCAACACAATCTATGGGTGCAACGCCAAGAGTTCAAGGAGCAACTTACCTTGTTCGAGACTCGCATCGATGAACAATATGAAGAAGTGGCCCACAACTTCGGCCAAGTGAACCAAGATATGATCCTTCTTCGTGAAGCTACGGACAACTTGCATGACCAAGTGACGGCCAATGATGCAAACATGGAGCGGCGCATGGATAGCCTCGAGCGCGCTATCAACAACTTGGGACGTCGACATCGACATCGCTCTACTTCATCATCGTCATCGACCTCCTCACATGATGACTACTCTCGTGATCACCATTCGTCCTCAAGCTCCGACTCAAGGCATGGAGATCATCACCACTCTCGTCGACCGCACGCTCGTCATGATGATTCTCGCTCAAACTCAAGGCGCGGAGAGTTCCACCGCCATGCTCGTCCTCATGAGCGTCCTCAACAAGACCAAGCTCTTCACCAAGATCGTCATCAAGCGGCTCGCCATGCCCACCACGGACATGACGACCAACCCCAAGACAACGTCCTCCACAACATGGACCCGGCACCTCATCGTCAAGCCCATGTGGATGCTCAAGACCAAGGTCATCAAGATCCACCAAGGCGTGACCTCCGGAACCATCCTCGCCATGACCAAAGGGGCCGAGGACAACCTCAACATGATCAAGATGAGAGAGCCAACATTGGACAACGTCAACAACCTCGTCAAGATCCGCAACAACATCCCCAACATGAGCCAAGTGAAGCTAGTGTTCACCTCCAACGCCAACCAATGCTATGGTTGGTCGTGGAAGACCTCCTCTACCACCTCAAATCGCAAGAGATGAAGGCATCCGTCCTCGCCGAAGGAACATGGAAGATGAAGAGAATATGTATGGAAAGCTCAAGTTCAACATGCCCAAGTTCAAGGGTGAAGACGATGCCGAGGCCTACCTCTCATGGGCACTCAAGGTTGACAAGATCTTCCGCATACACAACTACTCCGGTGCCAAGAAAGTAGCCATGGCCTCCCTTGAGTTTGAAGATTATGCCAACACTTGGTGGGAACAAGTTGTCACTCTTAGGGAAGAAAAGGGTGATCCTCCAATTGATACTTGGGAAGACATGAAGGAGGAGATGGAAGCTCGCTTTGTCCCTAAACACTACAAGACCGGTCTCTTCAACAAGCTCCAAAAGTTGAAACAAGGCACCAAGACCGTGGAAGAATTCTTGAAGGAGATGGAGTTAACCATGATGCGAGCAAACATCCAAGAGTCCGAGAACCAAACCATCGCTAGGTTCTTCAATGGCCTCAACTACCCCATCAAGAGGATTGTGGAGTTCCAACAATACTCCAACATGGTTGAGTTGGTTCACCAAGCTTCTAAGGCCGAGCGTCAAGTGAATGAGGACATCAAGTACTCGAAGTCCAAGCAATACTTCGCCTCCAAGCTTGCCACATCAACTCCTACAACAAGTGTCAAGCCAACCGCATCCTCTACACCTTCCAAGCAACCTCCCATACAAAGTCGCATGAAGCAAACGGTATCCTCCACCGCCTCCTCTAAGGCCTCTACGGGACCCTCCAATGTCACTTGCTTCAAGTGTGGCACCCAAGGCCACAAGTCCTTTGAGTGCAAGAACACCAAGGTCATGATCACTATGGAGAATGGTGACATAGAGACTCTAAGTGAAGGTGAATATGAAGCCCTAGTGCAAGCCGCCGTTGCTAATGAGGAAGAGTATGATGAAGAAAGTGGAGAAGACCCTCTCTTATGCACACATGATCCAAGCCCTTCTCTTGTGGTCACTCGAGTGCTCACCACTCAACCCCAAGCTATGGAAGACCAAAGATGCAACATCTTCCAAACGCGTGCCGGCATTGGTGGCAAGTCAATCAAGGTCATCATCGATGGTGGGAGTTGCCACAACTTGGCAAGCACCGAGCAATGTGAGAAGCTCAACCTCACGCTTCGCAAACATCCTCATCCATACCATGTCCAATGGTTGAGTGACAAGGGCAATGTCAAGATTCAACACACCGTTACCGTCAACTTCAAGATACGACCCTATGAAGACACCGTCGAGTGTGACGTGGTGCCTATGACCGTGTGCCACATGTTGCTTGGCCGCCCATGGCAATTTGACAAGAAGGCCATACATGATGGTTTCTCCAATGCATACACCTTCAAGGTCAAGGACAAGAAGTTCGAGCTTCGCCCAATGAATCCTTGCCAAATCATCGCCGACAATGCGAAGGCTTTAGCGAGGGCACAACACAACACCCACCATAGTGAGTTGAGAGGAGAGGGAGCTACCCACCAAAAAGAGAGTGAGCGCCACCACGCACATATGAGTGAGAGAAAGAGTGTCCTCCTAGCCACAAAAAGCGAGTGGAGAGAAGTGAAAGACAACCCATCCACCACCATACACTACGTGCTCATTTGCAAGGGCCTCTCGTCGGAGACTAACGACTTAACCAACATTCCTTCGTCTTTGTTGTCTCTTTTGAAGGAGTTCCAAGACGTCTTCCCCGACGAGCTACCTCATGGACTACCACTGCTTCGGGGCATCGAGCATCGCATCGACCTCATACCCGGCGCTCCACTACCAAACCGCGCCGCCTACCGCACCAACCCCGAAGATACCAAGGAGATACAACGACAAATACAAGACCTCCTCGCTAAAGGGTATGTCCGAGAAAGCCTTAGCCCTTGTGCCGTTCCCGTCATTCTTGTGCCTAAACCGGATGAGACGCAACGGATGTGTATGGATTGCCGCCCTATCAATGCCATTACCGTCCGTTATCGACATCCCATTCCGCGTTTAGATGACATGCTTGATGAATTGAATGGTGCCACCATTTTCTCAAAGATTGATTTGCGTAGTGGCTACCACCAAATTCGCATGGCAATTGGTGATGAATGGAAGACGGCATTCAAGACCAAGCTTGGTCTCTATGAATGGCTCGTCATGCCATTTGGTCTTTCCAATGCTCCTTCCACTTTCATGCGTCTTATGAATCACATTTTGCGACCTCTCATTGGCAAGAGCGTGGTTGTTTACTTTGATGATATCCTCATCTATAGCAAAAATCTCGAGGACCATGTTCAACATGTGAGAGAAGTTTTATGCATCTTGCGCCACGAGAAGCTCTTTGCCAACCTACCAAAATGCCATTTCGCTCAAAACAAATTGGTTTTTCTTGGTTTTGTGGTTTCCGCCAACGGGATTGAAGTTGATTCTTCCAAAGTTGAGGCCATCCACAATTGGCCCACTCCCACAAATGTTGGCCAAGTTCGAAGCTTCCATGGACTTGCCGGATTTTACCGCCGCTTTGTGAAAGATTTCAGCACCATTGCTTGCCCTTTAAACGAGCTTACAAAAAAGAATGTTCCGTTTGTTTGGGGCAAAGCACAACAAAAAGCTTTTGATGAATTGAAAAAGAGACTTACCGAGGCACCACTACTCGCTCTTCCCGATTTTACTAAAACATTTGAGATAGAATGTGACGCGAGTGGCCTTGGAATCGGTGGTGTTCTCATGCAAAATGGAAAACCCGTGGCATACTATAGCGAGAAGTTGGACGGCGCACGCCTCAACTATCCTATATATGACAAGGAGCTTTATGCTTTGGTTCGTGTTCTTGAAGTTTGGCAACATTACCTTTGGCCAAAAGAGTTTGTTATCCATTCGGATCATGAGTCCTTGAAGTATTTGAAAAGTCAACACAATTTGAACAAGAGACATGCTAAGTGGGTTGAGTTCATCGAGTCCTTTCCTTATGTAATCAAATACAAAAAGGGCAAGGAAAATGTGGTTGCGGATGCACTTTCCCGCAAGAGTACTCTTCTACTCACCCGCTTGGAGTTTCACATTTTGGGTCTTGAGGAGATCAAAGAACTTTACCCTTCCGACGCTTTCTTTGGTCCAATCTTTGCCAAGTGTTCCGTTGACCGCGGATTTGATGATTTCTATTTGCATGATGGCTACTTGTTTAAAGCTAACAAGATTTGCATTCCCGAGTCTTCTCTTCGTAAGTTTCTTTTGCAAGAGTCACATGAAGGTGGTCTCATGGGTCACTTTGGACGAGAGAAGACATATGCCATGCTCTCAACCCACTACTATTGGCCAAGAATGTACCGCGACGTGGAACGTCTTTGCCGACGGTGTACAACATGCTTACAAGCTAAGTCTACTTCCAATCCTTATGGTCTTTACATGCCTTTACCCATTCCATATGCACCTTGGTCGGACATAAGCATGGACTTTGTACTTGGCTTACCACGCACAAAACATGGTCATGACTCAATATTTGTGGTAGTGGATAGGTTCTCTAAAATGGCTCATTTCATACCATGTCATAAGAGCGATGATGCTTCACACATTGCTTCATTGTTTTTCAGGGAAGTGGTTCGCCTACATGGAATACCGGCAAGCATTGTGTCGGATCGAGACGTCAAGTTTATGAGTTACCTATGGAAGTCACTCATGGCGAAGTTTGGAGTGAAGCTCTTGTTCTCATCGTCCTCGCACCCTCAAACCAATGGACAAACCGAAGTGGTCAATCGAAGCCTCTCCACACTCCTCCGCACACTTGTGAAGACAAATTTGAAGTCATGGGAAGATTGCCTACCCCATGCGGAGTTCGCCTACAATCGAGCCAAGCACTCCACAACCTCAAGAAGTCCCTTCATGATCGTCTATGGATGCGAACCTCCAACGGCACTCGACATCCTCCCACTACCTCTTCATCAAAGGACGAACATGGACTTCGATGAGCGCACCACCGCCATGAAGAAACTACATGAAGAGACAAGAGCAACCATACAAGAGCATGTACTTCGCCAAGCTAACCGCCTCAACGCCAAGAAAAAGGAACGCGTGTTTGAAGAAGGAGACCTCGTTTGGATCCACCTACGGAAAGAAAGGTTCCCGCAAGAACGCAATTCCAAGCTCAAGCCAAGAGGAGATGGACCTTTCAAGGTCCTCAAGCGCATCAACAACAACGCCTACGTCATCGACATACCAACATCAAAGTACTTGGTGAGCAACACTTTCAACATCTCGGATCTCTCACCCTATCATGGAGATGAGGAGGAACAAGAGTCGAGGACGACTCTCTCCCAAGGGGGGGGGGAGATGATGCGGGGTGGCCTTCGGACACCTCCTCACCAAGACCGACAAGTCCCCCAAGTGGACCAATGACAAGGGCTCGAGTTAAAGCTCTACATGATAAGGTGAATTCGCTCCTCTCTACCTCTACCTTTGACACCCCTTTGGATGGCTTGCTACTTCATGCAAATACACTATGTTCAATCAGGTACATCGGTCAAGACACAAGCCATGGAGTCCAAGCCAATGGAGAGAGAGCTGGAAATGATGAAGGTGGAGCTCCAGCGCACAGGCCGGAACTTCCGCCCTCCAGGACCGGAACTTCCGGCCAGATTCCTCCCAGATGCTGCCAAGATGTCGTCCAGCGCCTAGAGAAGTGGACCCAGCCGGAACTTCCGCCCCCAGGGACCGGAACTTCCGCCCACCCGGAACTTCCGCCCAAGTTCCGCCCAAGCTCCGAAAGTCCGTCAAAACGCCCCTGGATGTTACTGCAAGGAAATGGGCTAATTTCGGAACTTGACCGGAACTTGGCCGGAACTTCCGGCCGGGCCGGAACTTCCGCCTTCCAGGACCGGAACTTCCGCCCCAGACCGGAACTTCCGCCCAAGTCGGCCGGAACTTCCGCCACCGCGAACTTCAGCACAGCACTATTTTTCAGCGTGTCACTTACCCATCCGCCTACCCGACTATAAATAGCCTAGTTGGCTCAGATCTGAGATTAGACTTGTTTAGAACTCAAACCTAACTTTGAGCTTAGTCTCCCTTGGGTATCATCCCTCTGTAATCAAGGCACTCTTGTTGTTGATTTGTGAATTGCTAAGTGAGATTCTAGTGCAAGGCACTCTCTCTCCCTTATCAATCCCCTTCTCTCCAACACCAATCTCTCTCCGGGAATTCTGCCGCGTGCCTCTTCCTTGGAGATTCTATTGGCGTGATCTACCGAGTCACGGGGGTAAGTATCGGGTGTATCGGGTTGGTGTGCGTGCGTGAGTACCGTGTTCCTCGTGTTCTTCGTGTTCCTCACGTTCTCCCGCCTTTTCCCCTTGGTCTTTGGGTTGAATCGCGAGATCGGGCCACATCCTCGATCTTAGATCGCATCAGGTGACCTCCTTCTACTTGCGCTCTTTTGCTAAACCCGTGGAACATTGGCTATGCTTTGAGTGTTGCTTGGCTTTTCTTGTGCTATTGATAGGGCTCTTGACAAGTGAAGCGACATTCAAGCGTGGTTGTCATCTACCTCCTATACACGTTCATGAAGAGCTGTCGTCGAGGACGACTCTTTTTCAAGTGGGGGAGATGATACGGGGCGACCTTCGGTCTTCACCGCATCATGTGCTTCTTCGCCAAGATGGCACGCAAAGGTGAATCTTCTCCTTTATGCGTGCCTACAATCGCCTATGTGGAATGATATACTACTTCATACTCCGTCACATCTTGATGATAGGAACTTCACGACAAGTACGGAGGGAATGAAGGATGGCACGTAGACCCGAGGACGCAAGGCCGATGTCACGGAGGCATGGAAGAGAAGAAGGAAGAGGAAGGGTTGGACGCTCCTGGCCGGCACTGCCGCTGCACCATGTCCGGCACTGCCGCCCCCTCCGGCACTGCCGCCCTACGCACCCCGGCACTGCCGGCCTCCCCTCACCGGCACTACCGACGAGGCCGCGGCCACTTACAATATGAACCCTAGCTGCCACATGTATGGCTATGTGCTTGTATCTTTGTTTCCCCCAAAATACCCCTCCTTAGTGGTTCCCTATAAATAGGCACCCACCCCCACCTTCATTAGGTTGGACATAACTTGAGTGAGAACTTGGCTTATGCCTCCACCATCCCTTTGGGATTAGGGAAACCCCCTCCTCTCTTAGACACAAATCTATGAGTTGTATCAAGGCACTCCTTATATGATTTATCTTTCGCACTTGTGATTCTACCGCGGTCTCTCACTCGTGTGACTCCATAGATCGTATATCGGTCTTTCTCTCGGGGATTCTACCTCGTGTCTCTCCTTGAGGGATTCTATCGGGATAGTGGTTCGGGCTATCGGGAGTAAACCAAATTGTATCGGGTTGTGTTGCGTGCGTTCGCGTGTGTTCATCGTGTTCTTCGCCGTGTTCTTCGTGTTCTTCCTCTCCCCCGCCTTTCCCTCGGTCAATTCATGAGATCGGGCAACACACGTGGCCTTAGGCCTCATCAGTTCTTGTTGAGGATGTTCATGAGGACGAGCATGGCGATGGAACTCTCCGCGCCTTGAGTTCGAGCGAGAGTCATCTTGACGAACATGTGGGCGACGAGGTCGATGATGATCTCCATGCCTTGAGTCGGAGCTTGAGGAGGAATGGCGATCATGGGAGTAGTCACCGTGTGACGGGGTTGATTACGATGAGGAAGTAGAGCGATGGCGATGTCGACGTCCCAAGTTGTTGATGGCGCGCTCAAGGCTATCCATGCGCCGCTCCATGTTTGCATCATTGGCCGTCACTTGGTCATGCAAGTTGTCCGTAGCTTCACGAAGAAGATTCATATCTTGGTTCACTTGGCCGAAGTTGTGAGCCACTTCTTCATATTGCTCGTCGATGCGTGTCTCGAACAAGTTGAGTTGGTCCTTGAACTCTTGGCGTTGCACCCATAGGTTCTGTTGGGTGGCCAACCTTTCGGAGGGGTGTAGGACCTCATCCTCCTTTGCTTGGTCTCCGTGCCTATCCATGATAACAAGACAAGAACTATGTTGTGGATGTTAGTGGAAGGAGACTACCTCGCACTCTTACCTTGGTAAGATAGTATTGAGGCAATCAACCAAGACCAAAGTAAGACCAAGTGATGCGGGGTGGCCTTCGGACACCTCCTCACCAAGACCAACAAGTCCCCCGAGTGGACCAATGACAAGGGCTCGAGCTAAAGCGATACATGACAAGGTGAACTCGCTCCTCACTACCCTCGACCTCGGTACCCCATTGGATGGAATGCTACCTCATGCCGAAATGCTATGTGTCATTAGGTACAAGGCACATCAAGACCCCGGAGAGGAGGACAAGCCAATGTCGAGGGAAGGAGAGAAGCAGCTGGACATGGAGATGATCTTGAAGCCGAAGCCGACGTCGCCCGAGGAGCTCAAAGGAAGAGACGGACGCTGGCCGGTCCAGGACCCGGTCAGACCGGACCCACGACCAGACGCCCCGGCCACAGGCCCGGTCAACCGGGCGCAAACCGGGCCAGCTCCCTCGTACCGGACGACGACCGGGCCCAAGACCGGACTCTTCGCAGATTCCCGGTTGGCGACCGGTCGACCAGACCCATGACCGGGCTGCCCGGTCCCAGGCCCGGTCAGACCGGACCCCTGGCCGGACAGCCCGGTCACAGGTCCGGTCTGACCGGACGCACAACCGGATCCGACGGGAATACCCCACCAAACTGCCTTGACTTATCCATTCGCGTACCTGTTCGCCCTTGCTGGCTGTGTGGCCCTATATAAGTAGCTGGAACCCCTCCTTTACTGTTTAGACTTGTTTAGAACTCAAACCTAACTTTGAGCTTAGTCTCCCTTGGGTATCATCCCTCTGTAATCAAGGCCACCCTTGTGGATGTATGAATTTGGTAGTGAGAGATTCTAGTGTATCCACTCTCTCTCCCACTCCTTGATTCGTCCTCCCCACCGGTCTCTCCTCTCGGAATTCTACCTCGAGTCTCTTCCGGGCGGATTCTATTGGCACGGTCCATCGAGCCGTGAGGGTAAGCATCGATTGTATCGGGTTGGTGTGCGTGGATCTTCGTGTGTTCTTCGTGTTCTTCGTGTTCTTCCGCCTCACCCCCTCTTTCCCCCTTTGATTCTTGGGTCATTCGCGAGATCGGGCCACACTCGGGGTCTTAGACCTCATCATATGGTATCAGCAGCCTTTGGTTTCCGCGGATTTGACCCTCCACCCACCCAATTTCGTTTCTAGAAAATTTTCCAAAAAATAGCCCCAAATTGCCTTTGGACGGATCTGTGATTTGGTTGAGTTTTGAGTGGTTTTGTTCCGTGGATCTGGTGTTGTTGTGCTTGATCTACTATTTCCCCAACTTTTAGCCTCCAATTCCATCGTTTCCCTTCGTTTTGGTCGATTTGGTTTTGGTTTGGGGAAGAACAGGAGAGAGAAAGCTCCAAATCGTGAAACCCGGTTTCCAACCCGGTCAACCGGCCCCCAGACCGGACCGTCCGGCGCAGCACCCGGCCAACCGGCCGCCAACCGGACAGCCGGCCCAGAGACCGGTCCGACCGGCCGCCAGACCGGACACGCCGGCGCCAGTTCCGGTCCAACCGGACCACCGACCGAGCTCCCGTCTTCGACATCGACGAACACCACCGCCGACCACCACCACCACCATCATCTCCACCATCGCAGGTATAATTTGCAGTAACCCTTGTAGCCCTCTTCTTTTTGCGATCTATCCCACGAGCGAAGCTTTTCGAGTGTTGCGAAACATCGCACGAGGTCCCGACCGTGAGGGTGTGCGTTGTGTGAGTAAAGCTCATAAGTGGAGCTCGTGAGTGGCACGCAAAAGAGTAAGAGCATAGTGTGCTAGTGAAAAAAAAAAGAGAAAGCAAAGTGCAAAGTGCCACCGATACAAAAAGAGTGAAAAGCTTTTAAGCAAGCAAGAGAGATAGAGAAGAGAGACCTCGTGCGAATCTTGGTGTTTCTACTCTATGCAACCTAGCTTCGACCTCTTCTTGCGTTAGTGTGACATTGAGCACCCTTGCTTTGGGGTTTTTCCTTTTTCCGCTCGTTCCTTGGTTGCACTAACCCCGTTCATCCCGTGTGTGAGTTCCACATTTTTCCGTGTTTATAGTGATCTCCACTTTGACACTTGATTTTTGGACCTTACCCACTCTTAACAACATACTCGATTTTGGATTTTGTCTTTTGGCTTTCCACCATCCACTCCTAACACCATATTTGCTAGCTTTTGCGTGTGCTTTTGTGTGTGTCCCGATACAATTGGTCTTACTTTCGGCTTGGTTGATTGCCTCGATACTATCTTACCACGGTAAGAGTGCGAGGTAGTCTCCTTCCACTAATATCCACAACATAGTTCTTGTCTTGTGATCATGGATAGGCACGGAGACCAAGCAAAAGAGGATGAGGTCCTACACCCCTCCGAAAGGTTGGCCACCCAACACAACCTATGGGTGCAACGCCAAGAGTTCAAGGACCAACTCAACTTGTTCGAGACACGCATCGACGAGCAATATGAAGAAGTGGCTCACAACTTCGGCCAAGTGAACCGAGATATGAATCTTCTTCGTGAAGCTACGGACAACTTGCATGACCAAGTGACGGCTAATGATGCAAACATGGAGCGGCGCATGGATAGCCTCGAGCGCGCCATCAACATCTTGGGACGCCGACATCGACATCGCTCTACTTCCTCATCGTCATCGACCTCCTCACATGATGTGATGTAGCCCCGCTCACCAACGACACTACATCAAGGCCAACAAGTCCCCCAAGTGGACCAATGACACGGGCTCGAGCTAAAGCTCTACATGACAAGGTGAACTCGCTCCTCACTACCCTCGACCTTGATACCCCATTGGATGGACTGCTACCTCAGGCCGATATGCTTTGTGTTATCAGATATGAACCTCGAGAGAAGGACGTCGCAGCAGACCCGAAGATGGACAAGGAAGAAGGAGAAGAGTGGCCGCCGAAGGACGCCCCCAGGGCCGGCACTGCCGGCCTGTACACCCCGGCACTGCCGGCCCCCAGCGCCCTGCACGGCCGGCCCCACCGAATGAAGACGCGGAGAAGACTACGACCGGCACTGCCGGCCCAGGCTCAGCGGCATTGCCGGCCACACCGGCACTGCCGGCCAATCCTCACCGGCACTGCCGGCCCCGCCCCTGTTGACTTAATCTCAACCGTTGATTTCGCATCTATGGACCAGGATAATTTATGTAGTGCCGATTTTACCCCTGTACGAATCTGGACCTATAAGTACCTCACCCCTTCCCCCAGATTAGGGTTAGACTTGTTTAGAACTCAAACCTACCTTTGAGCTTAGTCTCCCTTGGGTATCATCCCTCTGTAATCAAGGCACCTTGGTTGTTGACTTTGATCTTGTCGAGTGAGATTCTAGTACTTGTTACTCTCTCTCCCTCACCAAGCTCATCCTCTCCAATCCCAATCTCTCTCCGGGAATTCTGCCTCGTGCCTCTTCCACGGAGATTCTATTGGCGTGGTCCATCGAGCCACGGAGGTAAGCATCGGGTGTATCGGGTTGGTGTGCGTGCGTGAGTCTCGGAGTTCATCGTGTTCTTCGTTCCCCTCGCGTTTTCCCATCTCTCCCGCTTGGTTTCGAAGTCAATCCGCAAGATCGGGCCACACACGGGGTCTTAGACCTCATCATGATGACTACTCCCATGATCACCATTCGTCCTCAAGCTCCGAATCAAGGCATGGAGATCATCATCGCTCTCGTCGACCGCACGCTCGTCATGATGATTCTCGCTCAAACTCAAGGCACGGAGAGTTCCATCGCCATGCTCGTCCTCATGAGCGTCCTCAACAAGACCAAGCTATTCACCAAGATCGTCATCAAGCGGCTCGCCATGCCCACCATGGGCATGACGACCAACCCCAAGACAACGTCCTCCACAACATGGACCCGGCACCTCATCGTCAAGCCCATGTGGATGCTCAAGACCAAGGTCATCAAGATCCACCAAGGCGTGACCTCCGGAACCATCCTCGCCATGACCAAAGGGGCCGAGGACAACCACAACATGATCAAGATGAGAGGGCCAACATTGGTCAACGTCAACAACCTCGTCAAGATCCGCAACAACTTCATCAACGTGAGCCAAGTGAAGCTAGTGTTCACCTCCACCGCCAACCCAATGCTATGGTTGGCCGTGGGAGACCTCCTCTACCACCTCAAGCCGCAAGGGATGAAGGCATCCGTCCTCGCCGCCGAAACTTGGAAGATGAAGAAAACATGTATGGGAAACTCAAGTTCAACATGCCCAAGTTCAAGGGTGAAGACGACGCCGAGGCCTACCTCTCATGGGCACTCAAGGTTGACAAGATCTTCCGCATCCACAACTACTCCGGTGCCAAGAAAGTAGCCATGGCCTCCCTCGAGTTTGAAGATTATGCCAACACTTGGTGGGAACAAGTTGTCACTCTTAGGGAAGAAAAGGGTGATCCTCCAATTGATACTTGGGAAGACATGAAGGAGGAGATGCAAGCTCGCTTTGTCCCTACACACTACAAGACCGATCTCTTCAACAAGCTACAAAAGTTGAAGCAAGGCACCAAGACCGTTGAGGAATTCTTCAAGGAGATGGAGCTAACTATGATGCGAGCAAACATCCAAGAGTCCGAGAACCAAACCATTGCTAGGTTCTTCAATGGCCTTAACTACCCCATCAAGAGGATTGTGGAGTTCCAACAATACTCCAACATGGTTGAGTTGGTTCACCAAGCTTCCAAGGCCGAGCGTCAAGTGAATGAGGACATCAAGTACTCGAAGTCCAAGCAATACTTCGCCTCCAAACTTGCTACATCAACTCCCACAACAAGTGTCAAGCCAACCGCATCCTCTACACCTTCCAAGCAACCTTCTATACAAAGTCGCATGAAGCAAACGGTGTCCTCCACCGCCTCCTCCAAAGCCTCTACGGGACCCTCCAATGTCACTTGCTTCAAGTGTGGCACTCAAGGTCACAAGTCCTTCGAGTGCAAGAACACCAAGGTTATGATCACTATGGAGAATGGTGACATAGAAACGCTAAGTGAGGGCGAATATGAAGCCCTAGTGCAAGCCGCCGTTGCTAATGAGGAAGACTATGATGAAGAAAGTGGAGAAGACCCTCTCTTATGCACACACGATCCAAGCCCTTCACTTGTGGTCACTCGAGTGCTCACAACTCAACCCCAAGCTATGGAAGACCAAAGATGCAACATCTTCCAAACGCGTGCCGGCATTGGTGGCAAGTCAATCAAGGTCATCATCGATGGTGGGAGTTGCCACAACTTGGCAAGCACCGAGCTATGTGAGAAGCTCAACCTCACGCTTCGCAAACATCCTCATCCATACCATGTCCAATGGTTGAGCGACAAGGGCAATGTCAAGATTCAACACACCGTCACCGTCAACTTCAAGATAGGACCCTATGAAGACACCGTTGAGTGTGACGTGGTACCCATGACCGTGTGCCACATGTTGCTTGGCCGCCCATGGCAATTTGACAAGAAGGCCATACATGATGGTTACTCCAATGCATACACCTTCAAGGTCAAGGACAAGAAGTTCGAGCTTCGCCCAATGACTCCTAGCCAAATCATCGCCGACAATGCGAAGGCTTTAGCGAGGGCACAACACCACACCTACCATAGTGAGTTGAGAGGAGAGGGAGCTACCCACCAAAAAGAGAGTGAGCGCCACCACCCACATTGATACGGGGTGGCCTATGGACACCGCCGCCTCAAAACCGACAAGCCCTCCTCGTGGTCCAATGACACGAGCTCGAGCCCAAGCACTACGCCAAGAGGTGAATTCGCTCCTCTCTACCTATGACTTTGACACCCCCTTGGATGGCTTGCTGCTTCATGCAAATACACTATGTTCAATCAGGTACATCGACCAAGACACAAGCCATGGAGACCAAGACGTTGGAGAGAGAGCTGGAAACGATGAAGATGGAGCTACAGCGCACAGGCCGGAACTTCCGCCCCCCAGGACCGGAACTTCCGGCCAGATTCCTCCAAGATGCCCCCAAGATGCCCACCAGCGCGCAGGAAAAAGCATCGGACCGGAACTTCCGCCCCGAGGGACCGGAGCTTCCGCCCGGTCGGAACTTCCGCCCAAGTTCCGCCCAAGCTCCGAAAGTCCACGAAAATGCCCCTGGATGTTACTGCGAGGAAATGGATGACTTTCGGAACTTGGCCGGAACTTCCGGCCTGGCCGGAACTTCCGGCCCCCAGGACCGGAACTTCCGCCCCTGACCGGAACTTCCACCCAAGATGGCCGGAACTTCCGCCACCGCGAACGTCAGCACAACAGCACTTTTCAGCATGTAACTTAACTCTTCGCCCCCACCTATAAATAGCCTAGTTGGCTCAGATCTGAGATTGGACTTGATTTGAAAGAAAACCTGAGCTTAGCTCACCCTTGTGGGAACCCTACCTAGATCTATGATCTTGTATCCCCACCCGGGCTCCTTATCAACTCGTGAAGATCTCTTTGGCGACTTCTACCGATTGTTTGATCTTTTGCTTGCACTTCTACCTTATTTGGTCTTTTGCTTGCACTTCTATCAAGCCTTCCGGTCTTTTCGCCCTTCTAGATCTCCCGAGCTTTGATTTGTCGATCTCTTTGCGGGACTTCTACCGGAAGGTCTTTTCCTGCAATCTCTATCGAGTTGGTGTTTCGAGCCAACGAGGGAAAACTCGAATTGTGTGCGTGTGTGTGTTGTATCCCCGCGTTTCCCCCACGTGTTCATCGCGTTCATCCACCTACCCCCACGTATCCCTTCAAATCCGTGAAGATCGGGCACATCCCCGGGCTTAGCCCTTATCATATGGTATCAAGAGCTCCTTGGTTGCCACGGATTTGACCCCCACACCCACCAATTCCACCAATTTCGCCCAAAAAATTTTCCAAAAAAAAAATTTCCCAAAAAATAGCCCCAAATTAGCCTTGGTTGGATCTCGCGATTTGTTGAGTTTTTGGTGGTTTTGGTCCAATAGAAAGTTGCCTTTGGTGTTGATCTGCAATTCCCTCACCTTCCCACCGCTCTTAGTGCCAAATTTTCCACGAATTCGAAGAGTTTTGGCCCGGATTTCCGCCCAAATCGAAAACAGCCCGCAGATCTGATTGCGACCGGAAGTTCCGCCCGGCCGAACCAGAAGTTCCGCCCGGGACCGGAAGTTCCGCCCCTCAGGACCGGAAGTTCCGGCCAGCCGAAATTTTGACAACATTCTTCGTTTTTCGTTTTGGCACTAACCCCTTGTGTTTGGACTTCGTTGTGTGTGCCATTTCAGCTACCACAAGCTTCCGCAACATCAACTACGACGACGGCACCCCGAGGATCCAAGCGGTTCGTTTGACACCTTCCACCATAGCAAGTTCAACATCGTCGGCCACCGTCATCAAGTGGTATAACTTGCCCCCTAACTTGTAGCCTTAGCTTCCTTTGCGTACCTTTCCTATCGAGAGTGGCTTTCTAGTGTTGCGAAGCATTGCGCAAGCGTCCCGACCGTGAGGGTGTGCGTGTGTTGAGCAAAGCTACGAAGCAAGCTCGTGTGAAGAGATAGGCAAAAGAAGTGTGACATACTTACATAGATAGTGAGAAAAAGAAAGCTTCTAAGCATACAAAAAAAAGGGAGAAAAAGAAAAAGAAAAAGAGTGTGAGTGACACCGATACACAAAAGAGTCCAAAGCTTATAAGCAAAAGAGAGAAAAGAGAAGAGAGGCGTCTTGCGCAAATCTTGTTGCTTCTCAATTTTGCAACCAAGCCACGGTCTCTCTTGCGTTAGCGTGACACCGAGCTAGTAGTCTTTGTTAGGACCATTTTTGTTCGTGCTCATTTTCCGTCGCGCTAACCCCATTTTGTCCCACGTGTGTGTTCCACCTTGTGTATGCCTTTTGTGATCACCGCCTTTGACTTGTGACTTTTGGATCTTACCCACTTTTGACAATAGACTTTTCATTTGGTTTTTCCATTTGGCTTTCCACATCCATACCTAACACCATATAGAGTTTTGTTTTGTGTGTGTGCATACATATCGGTTGTTCCTCGACTTGAAAGACCTTTTCGATTTTGGTTTGCAAGTTTTGACACTTTTGGTAGTCTTTCCTAACCACCCACCACATAGTTCTTGTTTTAGTTGTAACCATGTCTAGTGGAGAAGGGAACCAACTACCGATGACGCGGCACCAACATTGGATAGCTACTCAAGCCGTCCACGCCAAGCTCAATCAATTTGAAGCCATGCTCAAGGATACAAACGTCCGCTATGAAGAAAGAGCTCAAGTGCAAAGGATTGACCTCAACAATCAAGTTCAAGAACTCAATGAGAAGATTGAAACTCAAGGCAATGAGTTGAAGGCAACACTCGCCATGCAAGGTCAAGAGACAAGAGAAATGAAGACGGCGTTGGACAACATCCTCCATACACTCAACCGTCAAGAAGATAGAAGACACCATTCAAGGTCTTCGCGCTCTCATAGCTCAAGGTCACGAGCTCCTACATCGTCGCATCATGATTCCAATCAAGACCCACGCCACCATAATGTGGATGCTCAAGTGCTTCAACAACAAGCTCAAGAAGCGGAGCAAGCACGACTTCGACTTGTCCAAGAACGTCTACGCCTTGAAGAAGAACGCCTTCAACAAGAACATCTCCATGCTCAATTCCAAGAGGAACAACAACGTCTTCGTCATGATCAAGATCTCCTTCATGCACGTGAGCAAGAAAGGCTCCGCCAAGAGCAAGAGGCACGTCATCATCAAGGGCAACCTCGCCCATCTCAAGTGGCCAATGCTCAAAGGCACCACCATAATGCCGAACAAGAAGTGAACCAAGACCGCCGCATCATCAATGTTCATCAACCTCCTCGTGATAGGGCACCACGCTGTCAAGGTCAAGACAACCGTCGTCATCATGATGATCGCCCTCATGGTAGAAGACCACCTCATCAAGCACGAGATGTTGAGATGGAGGAAGACTCAAATCATCACCAAGCATCAAGTGAAGAAAGTGTGAGGCCTCATCAACGCCACAACAATGATGATCAAGATGAAGGTCATGGAAGACCACCTCCTCCTCAACAACGAAGAAACAACAATGAAGATGCTCAAGGTCCACAACCTCAACCTCAACAACGTCAAGCTCATGGTGAAGAAAGACCACCTCCTAGACGCAATGACCGCAATGAGGAAGAAATCTTTGGGAAGCTCAAATTCACCATGCCCAAGTTCCAAGGAGAGGAAGATCCCGACGCATACTTGTCTTGGGTCCTCAAGGTTGATAAGATATTCCGAATCCACAACTTCTCCGAAGCAAAGAAAGTTGCCATGGCATCACTTGAGTTTGAAGGATATGCAAATGTTTGGTGGGAAGAGGTAAACAAGAAGCGTGAGAAGGAAGACTTAGCACCCATTGACACATGGGAAGAGATGCAAGAAGTCATGCACACCCGCTTTGTACCAACTCACCACAAGCGTGACCTCTTCAACAAGCTCACTCAACTCAAGCAAAGCTACAAGTCCGTTGAGGAATTGATGCGGGGTGGCCTTCGGACAGCTCCTCACTAAGACCAACAAGCCCCCCAAGCGGACCAATGACAAGGGCTCGAGTTAAAGCTCTACACGACAAGGTGAACTCGCTCCTCACTTCCCTCGACCTAGATACCCCATTGGATGGAATGCTACCTCATGCCGAAACCCTTTGTGTCATTAGGTACGTGGAGCATCAAGACCATGGAGAGGATGATACGCCATGGTCAAGGGAAGGAGAAGAACAGCTGATCGAGAAGATGTACACGGAGCTGGACCCGAAGTCGCCCCAAGAACGCAAGGAAGAGACGATGAGCGGCCAGTCCAGAATCCGGTCTGACCGGCCTCCTGACCGGGCCACCCGGCCCAGAATCCGGTCGGCAGAGCCGCCTGGCCAAGGCCACCCGGTACACAACCGGGCCACCAACCGGTGCCATCCGGACGCCATCCCGGGGCTCCAGAACCTCGCCCGGTTACTGCCCGGTCTAGGATCCGGTCACCGACCGGACTGCCCGGTCCCAGGTCCGGTCCAACCGGCCTCCTGACCGGCCTGCACGACTAAAGACGCCTTTTTGGCCCGAAACGTTTTCCTTTGTACCTTTTCGGCCCGTGTCGCCTTGTACCGCTATATAAGCACCCTGGACACCCCTTTTACCCCTTAGACTTGTTTAGAACTCAAACCTAACTTTGAGCTTAGTCTCCCTTGGGTATCATCCCTCTGTAATCAAGGCAACCCTTGTGGATGTATGGATTTGGTAGTGAGAGATTCTAGTGTTTACACTCTCTCTCCCACTCCTTGATTCGTCCTCCCCACCGGTCTCTCCTCTCGGAATTCTACCTCGAGTCTCTTCCGGGCGGATTCTATTGGCACGGTCCATCGAGCCGTGAGGGTAAGCATCGATTGTATCGGGTTGGTGTGCGTGGTTCTTCGTGTGTTCTTCGCGTTCTTCGTGTTCTTCCACCTCTCCCCCTCTTTACCCCTTGATTCCTTGGGTCATTCGCGAGATCGGGCCACAATCGGGGTCTTAGACCACATCATATGGTATCAGCAGCCTTTGGTTTCCGCGGATTTGACCCTCCACCCACCCAATTTCGTTTCTAGAAAATTTTCCAAAAAATAGCCCTAAATTGCCTTTGGACGGATCTGTGATTTGGTTGAGTTTTGAGTGGTTTTGCTCCGTGGATCTGGTGTTGTTGTGCTTGATCTACTATTTCCCCAACTTTTAGCCTCCAATTCCACCGTTTCCCTTCGTTTTGGTCGATTTGGTTTTGGTTTGGGGAAGAACAGGAGAGAGAAAGCTCCAAATCGTGCAACCCGGTTTCGAACCCGGTCAACTGCCCCAGACCGGACCGTCCGGCGCAGAACCCAGCCAACCACATAAACCGGACAGCCGGCCCAGAGACCGGTCCGACCGGCCGCCAGACCGGACACGCCGGCGCCAGCTCCGGTTCAACCGGACCACCGATCGGCTCCTCGTCTTCGACATCGACTAACACCACCTCCGACCACCACCACCACCATCATCTCCACCATCGCAGGTATAACTTGCAGTAACCCTTGTAGCCCTCTTCTTTTTGCGATCTATCCCACGAGCGAAGCTTTCGAGTGTTGCGAAACATCGCACGAGGTCCCGACCGTGAGGGTGTGCGTTGTGCGAGTAAAGCTCATAAGTGGAGCTCGTGAGTGGCCAGCAAAAGAGTAAGAGCATAGTGTGCTAGTGAAAAAAAAAAGAGAAAAGCAAAGTGCAAAGTGCCACCGATACAAAAAGAGTGAAAAGCTTTTAAGCAAGCAAGAGAGATAGAGAAGAGAGACCTCGTGCGAATCTTGGTGTTTCTCCTCTATGCAACCTAGCTTCGATCTCTTCTTGCGTTAGTGTGACATTGAGCACCCTTGTTTAGGGATTTTTCTTTTTTTCCGCTCGTTCCTTGGTTGCACTAACCCCGTTCATCTCGTGTGTGAGTTCCACATTTTTCCGTGTTTATAGTGATCTCCACTTTGACACTCGATTTTTGGACCTTACCCACTCTTAACAACATACTCGATTTTGGATTTCGTCTTTTGGCTTTCCACCATCCACTCCTAACACCATATTTGCTAGCTTTTGCGTGTGCCTTTGTGTGTGTCCCGATACAATTGGTCTTACTTTCGGCTTGGTTGATTGCCTCAATACTATCTTACCACGGTAAGAGTGAGAGGTAGTCTCCTTCCTGATGCGATCTAAGATCGAGGATGTGGCCCGATCTCGCGATTCAACCCAAAGACCAAAGGGAAAAGGTGGGAGAACGTGAGGAACACGAAGAACACGAGGAACACGGTACTCACGCACGCACACCAACCCGATACACCCGATACTTACCCCCGTGACTCGGTAGATCACGCCAATAGAATCTCCAAGGAAGAGGCACGCGGCAGAATTCCCGGAGAGAGATTGGTGTTGGAGAGAAGGGGATTGATAAGGGAGAGAGAGTGCCTTGCACTAGAATCTCACTTAGCAATTCACAAATCAACAACAAGAGTGCCTTGATTACAGAGGGATGATACCCAAGGGAGACTAAGCTCAAAGTTAGGTTTGAGTTCTAAACAAGTCTAAAGAGCTAAAGGGGTGCTTGGGGTGCTTATATAGTCTTACAAGGCGTCACAGGCCGGAAAGGTAAGTTCGGGCCGAAAATATAACTTAAGTCGTGCAGGCCGGTCAGGTAGCCGGTCAGACCGGGCCTGTGACCGGGCGGGCCGGTCCTGACCGGGCCTGTGACCGGGCGCCAACCGGACGAGGTTCCGAGGCCCCGGGATGTTGCCCGGATGGCACAAGCGCAAATCCCGGTTTGGACCGGGCGGCCCGGTCAGGAGGCCGGTCAGACCGGGCTGGAGACCGGGTGGCCCGGTCAGGAAGCCGGTCTGACCGGGTTCTGGACCGGCCGTCCCTCTTCTCTTCCTTGCGCTCTTCGGGCGACTTCGGCTTCATGTTCATCTCCAGGTTCTGCTGCTCCTCTCCTTCCCTTGGCCATGGCGTCTCATCCTCTCCGGGGTCTTGGTGCGCCTTGTACCTAATGACACATAGCACGTCGGCATGAGGTAGTAATCCATCCAAAGGGGTACCAAGGTCAAGGGTGGTGAGGAGCGAGTTCACCTTGTCATGTATCGCTTTAGCCCGAGCCCGTGTCATTGGTCCACTTGGGGGACTTGTTGGTCTTGGTGAGGAGGTGTCCGAAGGCCACCCCGCATCATCTCCCCCCCCTTGGGAGAGAGTCGTCCTCGACTCTTGTTCCTCCTCATCTCTATGATAGGGTGAAAGATCCGAGACGTTGAAAGTGTTGCTCACCAAGTACTTTGATGTTGGTATGTCGATGACGTAGGCGTTGTTGTTGATGCGCTTGAGGACCTTGAAAGGCCCATCTCCTCTTGGCTTGAGCTTGGAGTTGCGTTCTTGCGGGAACCTTTCTTTCCTTAGGTCGATCCAAACGAGGTCTCCTTCTTCAAACACGCGTTCCTTTTTCTTGGCGTTGAGGCGGGTAGCTTGGCGAAGTACATGCTCTTGTATGGTTGCTCTTGTCTCTTCATGTAGTTTCTTCATGGCGGTGGTGCGTTTGTCGAAGTCCATGTTCGTCCGTTCATGAAGAGGTAGTGGGAGGATGTCGAGTGCCGTTGGAGGTTCGAATCCATAGACGATCATGAAGGGACTCCGTGAAGTTGTGGAGTGCTTGGCTCGATTGTAGGCGAACTCCGCGTGGGGTAGGCAATCTTCCCATGAATTCCAATTTGTCTTCACAAGTGTGCGGAGGAGTGTGGAGAGGCTTCGATTGACCACTTCGGTTTGTCCATCGGTTTGAGGGTGCGAGGACGATGAGAACAAGAGCTTCACTCCAAACTTCGCCATGAGCGACTTCCATAGGTAACTCATAAACTTGACGTCTCGATCCGACACAATGCTTGCCGGTATCCCATGTAGGCGAACCACTTCCCTGAAAAACAATGAAGCAATGTGTGAAGCATCATCACTCTTATGACATGGTATGAAATGAGCCATTTTAGAGAACCTATCCACTACCACAAATATTGAGTCATGACCATGTTTGGTGCGTGGTAAGCCAAGTACAAAGTCCATGCTTATGTCCGACCAAGGTGCATATGGAATGGGTAAAGGCATGTAAAGACCATAGGGATTGGAAGTAGACTTAGCTTGTAAGCATGTTGTACACCGGCGGCAAAGGCGTTCCACGTCGCGGTACATTCTTGGCCAATAGTAGTGGGTTGAGAGCATGGCATATGTCTTCTCTCGTCCAAAGTGACCCATGAGACCACCTCCATGTGACTCTTGCAAAAGCAACTTACGAAGAGAAGACTCGGGAATGCAAATCTTGTTAGCTTTAAACAAGTAGCCATCATGCAAATAGAAATCATCAAATCCGCAGTCAACGGAACACTTGGCAAAGATTGGACCAAAGAAAGCGTCGGAAGGGTAAAGTTCTTTGATCTCCTCAAGACCCAAAATGTGAAACTCCAAGCGGGTGAGTAGAAGAGTAATCTTGCGGGAAAGTGCATCCGCAACCACATTTTCCTTGCCCTTTTTTATTTGATTACATAAGGGAAGGACTCTATGAACTCAACCCACTTAGCATGTCTCTTGTTTAAATTGTGTTGACTTTTCAAATACTTCAAGGACTCATGATCCGAGTGGATGACAAACTCTTTTGGCCAAAGGTAATGTTGCCAAACTTCAAGAACACGAACCAAAGCATAAAGCTCCTTGTCATATATAGGATAGTTGAGGCGTGCGCCATCCAACTTCTCGCTATAGTATGCCACGGGTTTTCCATTTTGCATGAGAACACCACCGATTCCAAGGCCACTCGCGTCACATTCTATCTCAAATGTTTTAGCAAAATCGGGAAGAGCAAGGAGTGGTGCCTCGGTGAGTCTCTTTTTCAATTCATCAAAAGCTTTTTGTTGTGCTTTGCCCCAAACAAACGGAACATTCTTTTTTGTAAGCTCGTTTAAAGGGCAAGCAATGGTGCTGAAATCTTTCACAAAGCGGCGGTAAAATCCGGCAAGACCATGGAAGCTCCGAACTTGACCAACATTTGTGGGAGTGGGCCAATTGTGGATGGCCTCAACCTTGGAAGAATCAACTTCAATCCCGTTGGCGGAAACCACAAAACCAAGAAAAACCAATTTGTTTTGAGCGAAATGGCATTTTGGAAGGTTGGCAAAGAGCTTCTCGTGGCGCAAGATGCATAAGACTTCTCTCACATGTTGAACATGGTCCTCGAGATTTTTGCTATAGATGAGAATATCATCAAAGTAGACAACCACGCTCTTGCCAATGAGAGGTCGCAAAATGTGATTCATAAGACGCATGAAAGTGGAAGGAGCATTGGAAAGACCAAACGGCATGACGAGCCATTCATAGAGACCAAGCTTGGTCTTGAATGCCGTCTTCCATTCATCACCAATTGCCATGCGAATTTGGTGGTAGCCACTACGCAAATCAATCTTAGAGAAAATGGTGGCACCACTCAATTCATCAAGCATGTCATCTAAACGCGGAATGGGATGTCGATAACGGACGGTAATGGCATTGATAGGGCGGCAATCCATACACATCCGTTGCGTCTCATCCGGTTTAGGCACAAGAATGACGGGAACGGCACAAGGGCTAAGGCTTTCTCGGACATACCCTTTAGCGAGGAGGTCTTGTATTTGTCGTTGTATCTCCTTGGTATCTTCGGGGTTGGTGCGGTAAGCGGTGCGGTTTGGTAGGGGAGCGCCGGGTATGAGGTCGATGCGATGCTTGATGCCCCGAAGCGGTGGTAGTCCATGAGGTAGCTCGTCGGGGAAGACGTCTTGGAACTCCTTCAAAAGAGACAACAAAGACGAAGGAATGTTGGTTAAGTCGTTAGTCTCCGCCGAGAGGCCCTTGCAAATGAGCACGTAGTGTATGGTGGTGGATGGGTTGTCTTTCACTTCTCTCCACTCGCTTTTGGTGGCTAGGAGGACACTCTTTCTCTCACTCATATGTGGGTGGTGGCGCTCACTCTCTTTTTGGTGGGTAGCTCCCTCTCCTCTCAACTCACTATGGTGGATTTGGTGTTGTGCCCTCGCTAAAGCCTTCGCATTGTCGGCGATGATTTGGCTAGGAGTCATTGGGCGAAGCTCGAACTTCTTGTCCTTGACCTTGAAGGTGTATGCATTGGAGAAACCATCATGTATGGCCTTCTTGTCAAATTGCCATGGGCGGCCAAGCAACATGTGTCACACGGTCATAGGCACCACGTCACACTCGACGGTGTCTTCATAGGGTCCTATCTTGAAGTTGACGGTGACGGTGTGTTGAATCTTGACATTGCCCTTGTCACTCAACCATTGGACATGGTATGGATGAGGATGTTTGCGAAGCGTGAGGTTGAGCTTCTCACATAGCTCGGTGCTTGCCAAGTTGTGGCAACTCCCACCATCGATGATGACCTTGATTGACTTGCCACCAATGCCGGCACGCGTTTGGAAGATGTTGCATCTTTGGTCTTCCATAGCTTGGGGTTGAGTGGTGAGCACTCGAGTGACCACAAGAGAAGGGCTTGGATCATGTGTGCATAAGAGAGGGTCTTCTCCACTTTCTTCATCATACTCTTCCTCATTAGCAACGGCGGCTTGCACTAGGGCTTCATATTCACCTTCACTTAGAGTCTCTATGTCACCATTCTCCATAGTGATCATGACCTTGGTGTTCTTGCACTCAAAGGACTTGTGGCCTTGGGTGCCACACTTGAAGCAAGTGACATTGGAGGGTCCCGTAGAGGCCTTAGAGGAGGCGGTGGAGGATACCGTTTGCTTCATGCGACTTTGTATGGAAGGTTGCTTGGAAGGTGTAGAGGATGCGGTTGGCTTGACACTTGTTGTAGGAGTTGATGTGGCAAGCTTGGAGGCGAAGTATTGCTTGGACTTCGAGTACTTGATGTCCTCATTCACTTGACGCTCGGCCTTAGAAGCTTGGTGAACCAACTCAACCATGTTGGAGTATTGTTGGAACTCGACAATCCTCTTGATGGGGTAGTTGAGGCCATTGAAGAACCTAGCGATGGTTTGGTTCTCGGACTCTTGGATGTTTGCTCGCATCATGGTTAACTCCATCTCCTTGAAGAATTCCTCCACGGTCTTGGTGCCTTGTTTCAACTTTTGGAGCTTGTTGAAGAGATCGGTCTTGTAGTGTTTAGGGACAAAGCGAGCTTCCATCTCCTCCTTCATGTCTTCCCAAGTATCAATTGGAGGATCACCTTTTTCTTCCCTAAGAGTGACAACTTGTTCCCACCAAGTGTTGGCATAATCTTCAAACTCGAGGGAGGCCATGGCTACTTTCTTGGCACCGGAGTAGTTGTGTATGCGGAAGATCTTGTCAACCTTGAGTGCCCATGAGAGGTAGGCCTCGGCATCGTCTTCACCCTTGAACTTGGGCATGTTGAACTTGAGCTTTCCATACATATTCTCTTCATCTTCCATGTTCCTTCGGCGAGGACGGATGCCTTCATCTCTTGCGACTTGAGGTGGTAGAAGAGGTCTTCCACGACCAACCATAGCATTGGGTTGGCGTTGGAGGTGAACACTAGCTTCACTTGGCTCATGTTGAGGATGTTGTTGCGGATCTTGACGAGGTTGTTGACGTTGTCCAATGTTGGCTCTCTCATCTTGATCATGTTGAGGTTGTCCTCGGCCCCTTTGGTCATGGCGAGGATGGTTCCGGAGGTCACGCCTTGGTGGATCTTGATGACCTTGGTCTTGAGCATCCACATGGGCTTGACGATGAGGTGCCGGGTCCATGTTGTGGAGGACGTTGTCTTGGGGTTGGTCGTCATGCCCATGGTGGGCATGGCGAGCCGCTTGATGACGATCTTGGTGAAGAGCTTGTTCTTGTTGCGGACGTTCATGAGGACGAGCATGGCGATGGAACTCTCCGCGCCTTGAGTTGGAGCGAGAATCATCATGACGAGCGTGCGGTCGACGAGAGCGATGATGATCTCCATGCCTTGAGTCGGAGCTTGAGGACGAATGGCGATCATGGGAGTAGTCATCATGTGAGGAGGTCGATGACGATGAGGAAGTAGAGCGATGTCGATGTCGGCGTCCCAAGTTGTTGAGGGCGCGCTCGAGGCTATCTGATGTAGCCCCGCTCGCCAACGACACTACATCAAGGCCAACAAGTCCCCCAAGTGGACCAATGACACGGGCTAGAGCTAAAGCAATACATGACAAGGTGAACTCGCTCCTCACTACCCTCGACCTCGGTACACCATTGGATGGAATGCTACCTCATGCCGAAACACTTTGTGTGATTAGGTACGTGGAGCATCAAGACCCCGGAGAGGATGAGACGCCATGTTCAAGGGAAGGAGAGGAGCAGCGGAACCTAGAGATGAACATGAAGCCGAAGCCGACGTCGCCCGAAGAGCGCCAAGGAAGAGAAGGACGCTGGCCGGTCCAGGACCCGGTCAGACCGGACCCACGACCGGACGCCCCGGCCACAGGCCCGGTCAACCGGGCGTAGACCGGACCAGCTCCCTCGTACCGGACGACGACTGGACCCAGGACCGGATTCTTCGCAGAATCCCGGTTGGCGACCGGTCGACCGGACCCAGGACCGGACAGCCCGGTCACAGGCCCGGTCAGATCGGACCCATGACCGGACAGCCCGGTCCCAGGGCCGGTCTGACCGGACCCCAAACCGGATCCGACGGGAATACCCCACCAAACTGCCTTGACTTATCCATTCGCGTACATGTTCGCCCTTGCTGGCTGTGCTTGCCTATTTAAGTAGCTGGGACCCCTCCTTTACTTTTCAGACTTGTTTAGAACTCAAACCTAACTTTGAGCTTAGTCTCCCTTGGGTATCATCCCTCTGTAATCAAGGCAACCCTTGTGGATGTATGGATTTGGTAGTGAGAGATTCTAGTGTTTACACTCTCTCTCCCACTCCTTGATTCGTCCTCCCCACCGGTCTCTCCTCTCGGAATTCTACCTCGAGTCTCTTCCGGGCGGATTCTATTGGCACGGTCCATCGAGCCGTGAGGGTAAGCATCGATTGTATCGGGTTGGTGTGCGTGGATCTTCGTGTGTTCTTCGCGTTCTTCGTGTTCTTCCGCCTCTCCCCCTCTTTCCCCCTTGATTCCTTGGGTCATTGATACGCGTAGATGCACACGTCCGTTGGGAACCCCAAGTGGAAGGTATGATGCGTATAGAAGCAAGTTTCCCTCAGTATGAAACCAAGGTTTAATCGAACCAGTAGGAGTCAAGAAGCACGTTGAAGGTTGATGGTCGCGAAATGTGATGCGGCGCAACACCAGGGATTCCGGCGCCAACGCGGAACCTGCACAACACAACCCAAGTACTTTGTCCCAACGAAACAGTGAGGTTGTCAATCTCACCGGCTTGCTGTAACAAAGGATTAAACGTATCGAGTGGAAGATGTTTGCAAAGAAAACAGTAAACACAATTGCAGTAGATTGTATGCTATGTAAAGAATAGGACCGGGGTCCACAGTTCACTAGAGGTGTCTCTCCCATAAGATAAAAGCATGTTGGGTGAACAAATTACAGTCGGGCAATTGACAAATAGAGAAAGGCATAACAATGCATATACATGATATGATAAATATAGTGAGATTTAATTGGGCATTACGACAAAGTACATAGACCGCCATCCAACTGCATCTATGCCTAAAAAGTCCACCTTCAGGTTATCATCCGAACCCCCTCCAGTATTAAGTTGCAAAGCAACAGACAATTGCATTAAGTATGGTGCGTAATGTAATCAACAACTACATCCTTAGACATAGCATCAATGTTTTATCCCTAGTGGCAACAGCACATCCACAACCTTAGAACTTTCTGTCACTGTCCCAGATTCAATGGAGGCATGAACCCACTATCGAGCATAAATACTCCCTCTTGGAGTTAAGAGTAAAAACTTGGCCAGAGCCTCTACTAGTAACGAAGAGCATGCAAGATCATAAACAACACATGAACAATAGATTGATAATCACCATAATCATAGTACTCTCTATCCATCGGATCCCGACAAACACAACATATAGAATTACATATAGATGATCTTGATCATGTTAGGCAGCTCACAAGATCCAACAATGAAGCACAACAAGGAGAAGACGACCATCTAGCTACTGCTATGGACCCATGGTCCAGGGGTGGACTACTCACTCATCACTCCGGAGGCGACCATGGCGGTGTAGAGTCCTCCGGGAGATGAATCCCCTCTCCGGCAGGGTGCCGGAGGCGATCTCCAGAATCCCCCGAGATGGGATTCGCGGCGGCGGCGTCTCTGTAAGGTTTTTCGTATCGTGGCTCTCGGTACTGGGGGTTTCGCGACGGAAGCTTTTAGTAGGCGGAGGGTCAACGCGGGGGGCCACACGAGGGGCCCAGGGGGCAGGTCGGCGCGGCCAGGGCCTGGGCCGCGCCGGCCTCCCTCCTGGCCTCCTCGTGGCCCCACTTCGTTAGGTCTTCGGTCTTCTGGAAGCTTCGTGCAAAAATAGGACCCTGGGCGAAAGTTTCGTCCAATTCCGAGAATATTTCTTTACTAGGATTTCTGAAACCAAAAACAGCAGAAACAAGAATCGGCTCTTCGGCATCTTGTTAATAGGTTAGTTCCAGAAAATGCATAAATATGACATATAATGTGCATAAAACATGTAGGTATCATCAATAAAGTAGCATCGAACATAAGAAATTATCGATACGTTGGAGACGTATCAGCATCCCCAAGCTTAGTTCTGCTCGTCCCGAGCAGGTAAAACGATAACAAAGATAATTTCTGAAGTGACATGCCATCATAATCTTGATCATACTATTTGTAAACATATGTAATGAATGCAGCGATCAAAGCAAAGGTAATGACATGAGTAAACAACTGAATCATAAAGCAAAGACTTTTCATGAATAGTACTTCAAGACAAGCATCAATAAGTCTTGCATAAGAGTTAACTCATAAAGCAATAAATCAAAGTAAAGGTGTTGAAGCAACACATAAGAAGATTAAGTTTCAGCGGTTGCTTTCAACTTATAACATGTATATCTCATGGATATTGTCAACATAAAGTAATATAACAAGTGCAATATGCAAGTATGTAGGAATCAATGCACAGTTCACACAAGTGTTTGCTTCTTAAGGTGGAAGGAGATAGGTAAACTGACTCAACAATAAAAGTAAAAGAAAGGTCCTTCAAAGAGGAAAGCATCGATTGCTGTATTTGTGCTAGAGCTTTTATTTTGAAAACATGAAACAATTTTGTCAACGGTAGTAATAAAGCATATGAGTTATGAAAATTATATCTTACAAGTTGCAAGCCTCACGCATAGTATACTAATAGTGCCCGCACCTCGTCCTACTTAACTTGGACTACCGGGTCTTCGCATGCCATGTTTCAACCAAGTGTCACAAAGGGTACCTCCATGCCGCTTTGTACAAAGGTCTAAGGAGAATGCTCGCATTTCGGATTTCTCGCTTTTGATTATTCTCAACTTAGACATCCATACCGGGACAACATGGACAACAGATAATGGACTCCTCTTAAATGCATAAGCATGTAGCAATGATTATTGTTCTCATATGAGATTGAGGATATATGTCCAAAACTGAAACTTCAACCATGATTCATGGCTTTAGTTAGCGGCCCAATGTTCTTCTCTAACAATTTTGCATGCTCCAACCACTAAAATGATAGACCTTCAGACAAGACGGACATGCATAGCAACTCACATGATATTCAACAATAGTTGATGGCGTTCCCCAGAAGCATGGTTATCGCACAACAGGCAACTTAATAAAATATAAAGTGCATAAGTACATATTCAATACTACGATAGTTTTTAAGGCTATTTTGTCCCATGAGCTATATATTGCAAAGGTGAATGATGGAATTTTAAAGGTAGCACTCAAGCCATTTACTTTGGAATGGCGGAGAAATACCATGTAGTAGGTAGGTATGGTGGACACAAATGACATAGTAGTTGGCTCAAGGATTTTGGATGCATGAGAAGTATTCCCTCTCGATACAAGGTTTAGGCTAGCAAGGTTATTTGAAGCAAACTCAAGGATGAACAAGTGCAGCAAAACTCACATAAAAGACATATTGTAAACATTATAAGACTCTACACTGTCTTCCTTGTTGTTCAAAACTCAATACTAGATATTATCTAGACCTTAGAGAAACCAAATATGCAAATCAAATTTTAGCAAGCTCTATGTATTTCTTCATTAATGGGTGCAAAGTATATGATGCAAGAGCTTAAACATGAGCACAACAATTGCCAAGTATCACATTATCCAAGACATTTTAGAATTACTACATGTAGCATTTTCCAATTCCAACCATATAACAATTTAACGAAGAAGAAACTTCGCCTTGAACATTATGAGTAAAGCCTAAGGACACATGTGTCCATATGCAACAGCGGAGCGTGTCTCTCTCCCACAAAGTGAATGCTAGGATCCATCTTATTCAAACAAAAACAAAAACGAAAACAAACCGACGCTCCAAGTAAAGAACACAAGATGTGATTGAATAAAAATATAGTTTCAGGGGAGGAACCTGATGATGTTGTCGATGAAGAAGGGGATGCCTTGGGCATCCCCAAGCTTAGACGCTTGAGTCTTCTTAAAATATGCAGGGGTGAACCACGGGGGCATCCCCAAGCTTAGAGCTTTCACTCCTCTTGATCATAGTATATCATTCTCCTCTCTTGACCCTTGAAAACTTCCTTCACACCAAACTTCAAGCAAACTCATTAGAGGGTTAGTGCACAATTAATAATTCACTCATTCAGAGGTGACACAATCATTATTTTCACTTCTGGACATTGCATAATGCTACTGGACATTAGTGGATCAAAGAAATAAATCCAACATAGCAAAAGAGGCAATGCGAAATAAAAGGCAGAATCTGTCAAAAACAGAACAGTCCGTAAAGACGAATTTAGAAATGGCACCAGACTTGCTCAAATGGAAAAACTCAAAACTAATTAAAGTTGCGTACATATCTGAGGATCACGCTCGTAAATTGGCAGATTTTTTCGAATTTTCTACAGAGAATTGTGCCCAGATTCGTGACAGACAGCAATGCTGTTTCTGCGCAGCAATCCCAAATATAACATCAACTTTGATATAGAAACTTTACTTGGCACAAAAACATGATAAGGAGAGGTTGCTACAGTAGTAAACAACTTCCAAGACTCAACAAAACAAAAAATTGCTGTAGGTAAAAACATGGGTTGTCTCCCATAAGCGCTTTTCTTTAACGCCTTTCAGCTAGGCGCGAAAGTGCAAATCAAGTAACATCGAGTAGAAGCATCAACATCATAGCTTGTTCTAATAATAGAATCAAAAGGCAACTTCATTCTCTTTCTAGGGAAGTGTTCCATACCTTTCTTGAGAGGAAATTGATATTTAATATTACCTTCCCTCATATCAATAACAGCACCAACAGTTCGAAGAAAAGGTCTTCCCAACACAATTGGACAAGATGCATTGCATTCGATATCCAAGACAACAAAATCAACGGGGACAAGGTTATTGTTAACCGTAATGTGCACATTATCAATCCTCCCCAAAGGTTTCTTTTTAACATTATCAGCAAGATTAACATCCAAATAACAATTCTTCAATGGTGGCAAGTCAAGCATATCATAAATCTTTTTAGGCATAACAGAAATACTTGCACCAAGATCACATAAAGCATTACATTCAAAGTCATTGAATTTCATTTTAATGATGGGCTCCCAACCATCTTCTAACTTTCTAGGAATAGAAGTTTCAAGTTTTAGTTTCTCTTCTCTGGCTTTTATGAGAGCATTTGTAATATGTTTTGTAAAGGCTAAATTTATAGCACTAGCATTGGGACTTTTAGCAAGTTTTTGTAAGAACTTTATAACTTCAGAGATGTGGCAATCCTCAAAATCTAAATCATTATGAGCTACAGCAATGGGATCATTGTTCCCAAGGTTGGAAAAAATTTCAGCAGTTTTATCACAAGCAGTTTCAGCAGTTTTAGCAATTTCAGGCAGTTTTGTACGCTTCGCACTAGGAGTAGAAACATTGTCAACACCAATTATTTTACCATTGATAGTAGGAGGTGCAGCAACATGTGGAGAATTAGCATTACTAGTGGTGGTAATAGTCCAAACTTTAGCTACATTATTCTCTTTAGCTAGTTTTTCATTTTCTTCTCTATCCCACCTAGCACGCAGTTCAGCCATTAATCTTATATTCTCATTAATTCTAACTTGGATGGCATTTGCTGTAGTAGTAATCTTATTATCAATATCATTATTAGGCATAACTTTCAATTTTAAAAGATTTACATCAGAGGCAAGTCTATCAACTCTAGAAGCAATAGTATCAATTCTATCAAGCTTTTCCTCAACAGATTTGTTAAAAGCAGTTTGTGTACTAATAAATTCTTTAAGCATAGCTTCAAGACCAGAGGGTACATTCCTATTATTGTTGTAAGAATTCCCATAAGAATTACCATAACCATTACCATTAGCAGAAGGATATGGCCTATAGTTATTACCAGAGTTGTTCCTATAAGCATTGTTGTTGAAATTATTATTTTTAATGAAATTCACATCAACATTTTCTTCTTGAGCAACCAATGAAGCTAAAGGAACATTATTTGGATCTACATTAGATCTACCATTCACAAGCATAGACATAATCACATCAATCTTATCACTCAAGGAAGAGGTTTCCTCAACAGAATTTACCTTCTTACCTTGTGGAGCTCTTTCCGTGTGCCATTCAGAGTAATTTATCATCATATCATCAAGAAGTTTTGTAGCCGCCCCCAATGTGATGGACATAAAGGTACCTCCAGCAGCTGAATCCAATAAATTCCGCGAAGAAAAATTTAGTCCTGCATAGAAGGTTTGGATAATCATCCAATTAGTCAGTCCATGGGTTGGGCAATTCTTTACCAAAGTTTTCATTCTCTCCCAAGCTTGAGCAACATGTTCAGTATCTAATTGTTTAAAATTCATTATGCTACTTCTCAAAGATATAATTTTAGCGGGAGGATAATATCTACCAATAAAAGCATCCTTGCATTTAGTCCATGAATCAATACTATTCTTAGGCAAAGATAGCAACCAATCTTTAGCTCTTCCTCTTAATGAGAAAGGAAACACTTTCAATTTAATAATATCACCATGTACATCTTTATACTTTTGCATTTCACAAAGTTCAACAAAATTATTGAGATGGGCAGCAGCATCATCAGAACTAGCACCAGAAAATTGATCTCTCATGACAAGATTTAGTAAAGCAGGTTTAATTTCAAAGAATTCTGCTGTAGTAGCAGGTGGATCAATAGGTGTGCATAGGAAATCATTATTATTTGCATTTGTGAAGTCACACAACTTAGTATTTTCAGGAGTATTCATTTTAGCAACGGTAAATAAAACAAACTAGATAAAGTAAATGCAAGTAACTAATTTTTTTTGTGTTTTTGATATAGAGAGCAAGACAGTAAATAAAGTAAAACTAGCAACTAATTTTTTGTGTGTTTTGTTTAGGTGCAGCAAACAAAGTAGTAAATAAAATAAAGCAAGACAAAAACAAAGTAAAGAGATTGAGAAGTGGAGACTCCCCTTGCAGCGTGTCTTGATCTCCCCGGCAACGGCGCTGTAAATTTAGCTTGATACGCGTAGATGCACACGTCCGTTGGGAACCCCAAGTGGAAGGTATGATGCGTATAGAAGCAAGTTTCCCTCAGTATGAAACCAAGGTTTAATCGAACCAGTAGGAGCCAAGAAGCACGTTGAAGGTTGATGGTCGCGAAATGTGATGCGGCGCAACACCAGGGATTTCGGCGCCAACGCGGAACCTGCACAACACAACCCAAGTACTTTGTCCCAACGAAACAGTGAGGTTGTCAATCTCACCGGCTTGCTGTAACAAAGGATTAAACGTATCGAGTGGAAGATGTTTGCAAAGAAAACAGTAAACACAATTGCAGTAGATTGTATGCTATGTAAAGAATAGGACCGGGGTCCACAGTTCACTAGAGGTGTCTCTCCCATAAGATAAAAGCATGTTGGGTGAACAAATTACAGTCGGGCAATTGACAAATAGAGAAAGGCATAACAATGCATATACATGATATGATAAATATAGTGAGATTTAATTGGGCATTACGACAAAGTACATAGACCGCCATCCAACTGCATCTATGCCTAAAAGTCCACCTTCGTGTTATCATCCGAACCCCTCCGAAACATTAAGTTGCAAAGCAACAGACAATTGCATTAAGTATGGTGCGTAATGTAATCAACAACTACATCCTTGGACATAGCATCAATCATTTATCCCTAGTGGCAACAGCACATCCACAACCTTAGAACTTTCATCACTTGTCCCGCATTCAATGGAGGCATGAACCCACTATCGAGCATAAATACTCCCTCTTGGAGTTAAGAGTAAAAACTTGGCCAGAGCCTCTACTAGTAACGGAGAGCATGCAAGATCATAAACAACACATGAACAATAGATTGATAATCACCATAATCATAGTACTCTCTATCCATCGGATCCCGACAAACACAACATATAGAATTACATATAGATGATCTTGATCATGTTAGGCAGCTCACAAGATCCAACAATGAAGCACAACAAGGAGAAGACGACCATCTAGCTACTGCTATGGACCCATGGTCCAGGGGTGGACTACTCACTCATCACTCCGGAGGCGACCATGGCGGTGTAGAGTCCTCCGGGAGATGAATCCCCTCTCCGGCAGGGTGCCGGAGGCGATCTCCAGAATCCCCCGAGATGGGATTCGCGGCGGCGGCGTCTCTGTAAGGTTTTTCGTATCGTGGCTCTCGATACTGGGGGTTTCGCGACGGAAGCTTTTAGTAGGCGGAGGGTCAACGCGGGGGGCCACACGAGGGGCCCAGGGGGCAGGTCGGCGCGGCCAGGGCCTGGGCCGCGCCGGCCTCCCTCCTGGCCTCCTCGTGGCCACACTTCGTTAGGTCTTCGGTCTTCTGGAAGCTTCGTGCAAAAATAGGACCCTGGGCGAAAGTTTCGTCCAATTCCGAGAATATTTCTTTACTAGGATTTCTGAAACCAAAAACAGCAAAACAAAGAATCGGCTCTTCGGCATCTTGTTAATAGGTTAGTTCCAGAAAATGCATAAATATGACATATAATGTGCATAAAACATGTAGGTATCATCAATAAAGTAGCATGGAACATAAGAAATTATCGATACGTTGGAGACGTATCAGTCATTCGCGAGATCGGGCCACAATCGGGGTCTCAGACCACATCATATGGTATCAGCAGCCTTTGGTTTCCGCGGATTTGACCCTCCACCCACCCAATTTCGTTTCTAGAAAATTTTCCAAAAAATAGCCCTAAATTGCCTTTGGACGGATCTGTGATTTGGTTGAGTTTTGAGTGGTTTTGCTCCGTGGATCTGGTGTTGTTGTGCTTGATCTACTATTTCCCCAACTTTTAGCCTCCAATTCCATCGTTTCCCTTCGTTTTGGCCGATTTGGTTTTGGTTTGGGGAAGAACAGGAGAGAGAAAGCTCCAAATCGACGAACCCGGTTTCGAACCCGGTCAACCGGCCCCCAGACCGGACCGTCCGGCGCAGAACCCGGTCAACCGGCCGCAAAACCGGAGCAGCCGGTCCAGAAGCCGGTCGACCGGCCCACAGACCGGAGCAGCCGGCGCCACACCCGGTCCGACCGGACCACCGACCGGGCACACGTCTTCGACATCGTCTAACACCACCGCCGACCACCACCACCACCATCATCTCCACCATCGCAGGTATAACTTGCAGTAACCCCTGTAGCCCTCTTCTTTTTGCGATCTATCCCACGAGCGAAGCTTTCGAGTGTTGCGAAACATCGCACGAGGTCCCGACCGTGAGGGTGTGCGTTGTGTGAGTAAAGCTCATAAGTGGAGCTCGTGAGTGGCCAGCAAAAGAGTAAGAGCATAGTGTGCTAGTAAAAAAAAAAAGCAAAGTGCAAAGTGCCACCGATACAAAAAGAGTGAAAAGCTTTTAAGCAAGCAAGAGAGATAGAGAAGAGAGACCTCGTGCGAATCTTGGTGTTTCTACTCTATGCAACCTAGCTTCGATCTCTTCTTGCGTTAGTGTGACATTGAGCACCCTCGTTTTGGGTTTTTCCTTTTTCCGCTCGTTCCTTGGTTGCACTAACCCCGTTCATCCCGTGTGTGAGTTCCACATTTTTCCGTGTTTATAGTGATCGCCACTTTGACACTTGGATTTTTGGACCTTACCCACTCTTAACAACATACTCGATTTTGGATTTCGTCTTTTGGCTTTCCACCATCCACTCCTAACACCATATTTGCTAGCTTTTGCGTGTGCCTTTGTGTGTGTCCCGATACAATTGGTCTTACTTTCGGCTTGGTTGATTGCCTCAATACTATCTTGCCACGGTAAGAGTGCGAGGTAGTCTCCTTCCACTAACATCCACAACATAGTTCTTGTCTTGTGATCATGGATAGGCACGGAGACCAAGCAAAGGAGGATGAGGTCCTACACCCCTCCGAGAGGTTGGCCACCCAACACAACCTATGGGTGCAACGCCAAGAGTTCAAGGACCAACTCAACTTGTTCGAGACACGCATCGACCAACAATACGAAGAAGTGGCTCACAACTTCGGCCAAGTGAACCAAGATATGAATCTTCTTCGTGAAGCTACGGACAACTTGCATGACCAAGTGACGGCCAATGATGCAAACATGGAGCGGCGCATGGATAGCCTCGAGCGCGCCATCAACAACTTGGGACGCCAACATCGACATCGCTCTACTTCCTCATCGTCATCGACCTCGTCACATGATGACTACTCCCATGATCACCATTCGTCCTCAAGCTCCGACTCAAGGCATGGAGATCATCATCGCTCTCGTCAACCGCACGCTCGTCATGATGATTCTCGCTCCAACTCAAGGCGCGGAGAGTTCCATCGCCATGCTCGTCCTCATGAACATCCTCAACAAGAACAAGCTCTTCACCAAGATCGTCATCAAGCGGCTCGCCATGCCCACCATGGGCATGACGACCAACCTCAAGACAACGTCCTCCACAACATGGACCCGGCACCTCATCGTCAAGCCCATGTGGATGCTCAAGACCAAGGTCATCAAGATCCACCAAGGCGTGATCTCCGGAATCATCCTCGCCATGACCAAAGGGGCCGAGGGCAACCACAACATGATCAAGATGAGAGGGCCATAATTGGGCAACGCCAAGAACCTCGCCAAGACCCGCAACAACATCCTCAACATGAGCCAAGTGAAGCTAGTGTTCACCTCAACCGCCAACCCAATGCTATGGTTGGTCGTGGAAGACCTCCTCTACCACCTCAAGCCGCAAGGGATGAAGGCATTCGTCCTCGCCGCCGAAACTTGGAAGATGAAGAAAACATGTATGGGAAACTCAAGTTCAACATGCCCAAGTTCAAGGGTGAAGACGACGCCGAGGCCTACCTCTCATGGGCACTCAAGGTTGACAAGATCTTCCGCATCCATAACTACTCCGGTGCCAAGAAAGTAGCCATGGCCTCCCTCGAGTTTGAAGATTATGCCAACACTTGGTGGGAACAAGTTGTCACTCTTAGGGAAGAAAAGGGTGAACCTCCAATTGACACATGGGAAGATATGAAGGAGGAAATGCAAGCTCGCTTTGTCCCTACACACTACAAGACCGATCTCTTCAACAAGCTCCAAAAGTTGAAGCAAGGCACCAAGACCGTTGAGGAGTTCTTCAAGGAAATGGAGTTAACCATGATGCGAGCAAACATCCAAGAGTCCAAGAACCAAACCATCGCTAGGTTTTTCAATCGCCTCAACTACCCCATCAAGAGGATTGTGGAGTTCCAACAATACTCCAACATGGTTGAGTTGGTTCACCAAGCTTCTAAGGCCGAGCGTCAAGTGAATGAGGACATCAAGTACTCGAAGTCCAAGCAATACTTCGCTTCCAAGCTTGCCACATCAACTCCTACAACAAGTGTCAAGCCAACCGCATCCTCTACACCTTCCAAGCAACCTTCCATACAAAGTCGCATGAAGCAAACGGTATCCTCCACCGCCTCCTCTAAGGCCTCTACGGGACCCTCCAATTTCACTTGTTTCAAGTGTGGCACCCAAGGCCACAAGTCCTTTGAGTGCAAGAACACCAAGGTCATGATCACTATGGAGAATGGTGACATAGAGAATCTAAGTGAAGGTGAATATGAAGCCCTAGTGCAAGCCGCCGTTGCTAATGAGGAAGACTATGATGAAGAAAGTGGAGAAGACCCTCTCTTATGCACACATGATCCAAGCCCTTCTCTTGTGGTCACTCGAGTGCTCACCACTCAACCCCAAGCTATGGAAGACCAAAGATGCAACATCTTCCAAACGGGTGCCGGCATTGGTGGCAAGTCAATCAAGGTCATCATCGATGGTGGGAGTTGCCACAACTTGGCAAGCACCGAGCTATGTGAGAAGCTCAACCTCACGCTTCGCAAGCATCCGCATCCATACCATGTCCAATGGTTGAGTGACAAGGGCAATGTCAAGATTCAACACACCGTCACCGTCAACTTCAAGATAGGACCCTATGAAGACACCGTCGAGTGTGACGTGGTGCCTATGACCGTGTGCCACATGTTGCTTGGCCGCCCATGGCAATTTGACAAGAAGGCCATACATGATGGTTACTCCAATGCATACACCTTCAAGGTCAAGGACAAGAAGTTCGAACTTCGCCCAATGACTCCTAGCCAAATCATCGCCGACAATGCGAAGGCTTTAGCGAGGGCACAACACCACATCCACCATAGTGAGTTGAGAGGAGAGGGAGCTACCCACCAAAAAGAGAGTGAGCGCCACCACCCACATATGAGTGAGAGAAAGAGTGTCCTCCTAGCCACCAAAAGCGAGTGGAGAGAAGTGAAAGAAAACCCATCCACCACCATACACTACGTGCTCATTTGCAAGGGCCTCTCGTCGGAGACTAACGACTTAACCAACATTCCTTCGTCTTTGTTGTCTCTTTTGAAGGAGTTCCAAGACGTCTTCCCCGACGAGCTACCTCATGGACTACCACCGCTTCGGGGCATCGAGCATCGCATCGACCTAATACCCGGCGCTCCTCTACCAAACCGCGCCGCCTACCGCACCAACCCCGAAGATACCAAGGAGATACAACGACAAATACAAGACCTCCTCGCTAAAGGGTATGTCCGAGAAAGCCTTAGCCCTTGTGCCGTTCCCGTCATTCTTGTGCCTAAACCGGATGAGACGCAACGGATGTGTATGGATTGCCGCCCTATCAATGCCATTACCGTCCGTTATCGACATCCCATTCCGCGTTTAGATGACATGCTTGATGAATTGAGTGGTGCCACCATTTTCTCTAAGATTGATTTGCGTAGTGGCTACCACCAAATTCGCATGGCAATTGGTGATGAATGGAAGACGGCATTCAAGACCAAGCTTGGTCTCTATGAATGGCTCGTCATGCCATTTGGTCTTTGATAAGGGGTTGCCCGATCTTCTCAGTAAGCGACGGGTGGTGATGAACACGTGATGGTAGCAGCGGATGAAATCGATGATGATGAGGAGGATAACTTGTATGACGCCGACGAAGTCTCTCGATTGATTCCTGATGCCAATGCAACAGCTCTCAACCCTGCAAGATATTCGCAACTCCACACACTTGCGCACGTAGCCGCCGACCACGAAGCGGTAGATTGCAATCTTCTAATCCCAATGGAACAGCAGATCACACAAACTTTCAGTAGCATAAAACTCCAGATCGCAACGAATTGGAGAGTTGGGGAACAATAGTTTTGCTTAGCAAACAACTATGAACTAGGGTTTATCTTAAACGTGGTCTAAAGCAGCTAGGGGGTCGTAAAAGGCACTTAGATAGGCGTCCGGGACGAGTTCTGGTCGAAAAGATACAAGAATAACCGACCCAGAATAGATCTGGTCGAGACAGACTCGGACTGGTCCGGTCTGGGATCCGGTCGACCGGGCTGGGGACCGGCCGGTCCGGTTGGTGGTCCGGTCAACCGGGCTGTGGACCGGGCTGTCCGGTCAGTGGTTCGGTCAACCGGGCTGTGGACCGGAAAACTGCGAGGTTTCCGGTTTCCGTCCGGTACGAGGGGCTTCGTCCGGTTGGCGTCCGGTTGGCGGCCGGTTGACCAGGGCCGAGACCGGCTGGCCGGTCCGAGCCGGTCTGACCGGGTTCTGGACCGGCCTGGACTTCCTCTTCTCCTCTCGCGCATGCCTCCCGCTCCTCCCTCGCGCGTCCATGAGATATCTTCATGTCCAGCTCCATGTCCAGCTTCACGTCCATCTTGACGTCCGTCTTCATGTCCAGCTGCTCCTCTCCTCCTCGTGCGATGCTCGTCTCTTCTTGATACCTGATGATACACAAATAATAGGACTTAGGCAGTATAAAGTTCTCATCAATCAAAGTATCGTTTAGAAACAAGTTCACCTGTTGTTTAAGTAGCTTCGCACGAGCCCTTGTAATTGGTCCAATCCAAACTTCATTGGACTTGAGCTTCACAGCAGGTTCATCTTCATTTGTCAATGACGGAGGTAGTGGTGAAGTAGGGATGTCCTCATCATCTCCCCCCCCCCCTTCAAAAGGCGTCGACCTCGACGCTCCAAGGTCTTCTCCGTCATATGGTGTCAAATCAGCAACATTGAAAGAATTACTGACACCAAACTCATCCTCTGGAAGATCTATCGAGTATGCATTGTCATTGATCTTGGCAAGCACTTTGTAAGGACCAGCACCCCGTGGCTTCAACTTAGACTTCCTCAACGTTGGGAACCTATCCTTGCGAAAATGTACCCAGACCAAATCACCAGGCTTGAACAACATCTCCTTGCGCTTCTTGTTCTTCCGTGCAGCATTGCTCTTGCCTTTCTTCTCGATCAACTCTTTAGTCTTCACATGGATTTTCTTCACAAAATCTGCCCTCTTGGATGCCTCCATATTGACTCTCTCATGTATGGGCAAAGGCAACAAGTCAAGTGGAGTAATGGGTTTGAAACCATACACCACCTCAAAAGGACACAGCTCCGTGGTAGAGTGTACCGCCCTGTTGTAAGCAAACTCCACATGCGGCAAACACTCTTCCCACTCCTTCAGGTTCTTCTTGATCATGGATCTCAACAGTTGTGACAAGGTTCGATTCACCACCTCAGTTTGACCATCAGTTTGGGGATGACAAGTAGTACTTGAATAGTAGCTTTGTCCCCCACTTTCTCCAAAGCGTCTTCCGAGTAGCTCATGAACTTTACATCCACGATCGTAAACACTGGTCTTCGAGACTCCATGTAGTCGAACAATCTCCCTGAAAAACAGGTTAGCAATATGCGACGCATCGTCGCTTTTGTGGCAGGCAATAAAGTGTGACATTTTAGAAAATCTGTCCACTACCACAAATATAGAATCATGGCCTCTTTTAGTACGCGGCAAACCCAACACAAAATCCATACTAATATCTTCCCAAGGTGTAGTAGGTGCCGGTAAAGGAGTATACAAACCGTGAGGCTTCAGCTTGGACTTGGACTTGTTGCAAGTAATGCACCTCTTCATATACCTGTCCACGTCCCGCCTCATCTCTGGCCAATAGAAGTGATCAGCGAGCATGAGTAGCGTCTTCTCACGCCCAAAGTGACCCATTAAACCTCCAGCATGAGATTCCTGCAATAAGAGCAAACGCACGATTTATCTCCTGGAACACATAGTTTGTTAGCTCTAAACAAGAACCCATCGTGTATGTGATATTTTTCCCATGCTTTACCAATAACACACAAGCGGTACGGTTCAGCAAAAACATGATCAGTCGCATATAAATCACATAACACTTCTAATCCAGGAATTTTAACATCAAGATGAGTTAACAACATAGTTTTCCTAGATAGAGCATCAGCAACAATATTATCTTTTCCCTTCTTATGCTTAATAATGTACGGAAAAGACTCAATGAACTCAACCCACTTAGCAAGACGCCTATGCAAAGTAGATTGCGCTTTCAGATATTTCAAAGCTTCATGATCAGAATGTATGATAAATTCTTTTGGCCACAAGTAATGTTGCCAAACCTCAAGAACTCGAATTAAAGCATACAATTCTTTATCATATATTGGATAGTTCAACTTAGCACCAGATAATTTCTCAGAAAAATATGCAATTGGGCGACCCTCTTGCATCAACACACCACCAATTCCAATACCACTAGCATCACATTCAATCTCAAATTGCTTATTGAAATCAGGAAGTGCAAGCAACGGTGCAGAAGTTAACAATCGTTTCAGTTCATCAAAAGCATGATCTTGGGCAACGCCCCACTCAAAAACAACACCCTTTTTAGTCAATTCATTCAAAGGTGCAGCAATAGTAGAAAAATTGGGCACAAAACGGCGATAAAACCCAGCTAGACCATGAAAACTTCTAACTTGACTCACATTCATGGGAGTAGGCCAATTTTGAATAGCTTCAATTTTAGACACATCTACTTCTACTCCATGCTTAGAGACAACATAACCCAGAAATATGACCTTATCTTTGCAAAATGTGCACTTCTCAAGATTACCATAGAGTTTACTATCACGCAACACTTGCAAAACATGTCGAATATGTATAATATGATCAGATTCATTGCGGCTGTAGATTAATATGTCATCAAAATACACAACCACAAACTTGCCAATAAAATCACGCAAAACATGGTTCATCAGTCTCATGAAAGTGCTAGGTGCATTAGTCAAACCAAAAGGCATTACTAACCACTCATATAAACCAAATTTTGTTTTAAAGGCGGTTTTCCACTCATCCCCTTCTTTCATCCTAATTTGATGATAACCACTACGCAAATCAATTTTAGTGAAAACAGCAGCACCACTCAATTCATCTAGCATATCCTCTAAACGGGAATAGGATGACGATATCGAATAGTAATGTTGTTTATCGCTCTACAATCTACGCACATACGCCATGTACCATCTTTCTTAGGAACAAGAATAACAGGAACAGCACAAGGACTAAGGCTTATGCGGATATAACCTTTGTCGAGTAGCGCTTGTACTTGCTTCTGTATCTCCTTTGTCTCTTCGGGATTCGTTCTATATGGCGCCCTATTGGGCAGCGATGCTCCGGGGATCAAGTCAATTTGATGCTCAATACCTCGCAATGGTGGAAGTCCTGCGGGTACCTCTTCAGGGAACACGTCACTGAATTCCTGCAAAACATTAGAAATACCAAGAGGAAGAGGGGTCATGTCGTTAGAAACCAAAACCGTACCCTTGTACATGAGCACAATAGGCATGGCTGTAGGATCCTCACAAAATTCTCTCATGTCTTGTTTGGTGGCTAATGAGACTAAGGAATTCACTCTCTCACTTTTCGTTATATCACTCACGGCATTACAATTCTCTCGCCTATCTATGGATGCATCCTCCAAGTTTACTTCAATCTTCTGACGAGACTCATTGACAATTTGCTGTGGTGACATAGGCTGTAAGTTAATTTTCTTGCCCTTGAACTCCAAGTGATATGTATTGGCGCGGCCATTGTGTTGCACAGAACGGTCATAGAGCCATGGCCGGCCCAACAAGAGATGACAAACCGTCATAGGAACCACATCAAAGTCAATGGAATCCTTATACGGTCCAATCTCAAAATCAACACGCACCATGTGGCTCACCTTCATCTCACCATTATTGCTCAACCACTGAATATAATATGGATGCGGGTGCGGTAGATACTTCAGTTTCAACTTGGCACATAACTCTTTGCTTGCTAAATTGCGACAACTTCCGCCATCAATAATAACCTTGCAAGCTTTATCAGGACCAACAAGTGCCTTTGTTTGGAACAAATTGCAGCGCTGCGTAGATGCACTAGGCTGCACATTGAGAACACGCTGTGAAACAACTATAGTTTGAGCCTCTGAAGGATAAGCATCAAAACTATCGCTGTCATAATCATCATCTTCCGGAGCATCCGGATCAGCATCGTCTCCAGTTTCATATTCATTGTCATCATTAATGATCATAACTTTGCGGTTAGGACAATCCTTCTTGAAGTGACCCTTGCCACCACATGTATGACAAAGCATATCACGGTTGCGCGCTGTAGACATACTAGAACCAGTTCCACGCTAGCACAGGGACGGGCTTCTTTGTGTGAGACACATTGGAGACCGGCTTGCTAGACGAAGAAGGAACATCTGTGGGACGCGTAGATGGCGCCGTGGAGGGTGGCGGTCTAGGCGTGTAGCGCCCTGCGCCTGTAGCACGGCCCCTCTGTTGCGCTTCTTCAGCCAACTGGGACTCAGCTTCTCTTGCATGATGTAGCAACTCATTCATTGTAGCATATTTGTGATGACGCACAATGCCTTTGATATTAAACTTGAGCCCATTGAGAAAACGCTGCAGTGTCATCTCCAAAGACTCACGGACACGGGCACGCTGCATAAGCATCTCCATCTCCATATAATAAGCATCAACTGTCATAACACCTTGCTTCAATTGGGTCAACTTATCAAACACAGAACGCAAGTAATTGGTAGGAACAAAACGAGCTCTCATCGCCGCCTTCATAGTACGCCAAGTGATAATAGGCAGCTCACCATCTTCTTCTCGATCCTGAACAAGAGCATCCCACCAACGCAATGCGTAGCCATCAAATTCAGAGGAAGCAAGTTTGATCTTCCTATCTTCAGTATAATCAGGATGTAAACGCCATAATCTCTCAATATTCAGCTCCCATGTAAGATATTCTTCAACATCAGTACCTCCTTCAAATCTGGGAATTGAGAACTTGGGCTTACCCAAACCATCGTCTTGTTGTTGAGGAACACGGCGGGCTCCAATGTCAACAAAACCGCGATTGACTCCACGTGGAAGACCACGACCAACACCACGTCCCATGCCTTGAGCAGCAGCAGCATCCGCATTGTCACCATTGACACTGCCATCTTCATCAAGCGGTTGTTGTGGTTGTTGTTGTACCATAGTACGGATATCCTGGACAGCTTGAGTCAAAGTATTCATAGATGCTTGAAGAGTCGTCATCGATGTTTGAACGGTGTTAATAGCCGTAGTAGCCTCATCGACCTTCAAGTTGACACCCTGAATTTCAGTATCAAATGTCTCCGTATTAACACGAAGTTGACGTGTGAGGTGATCACGCAGAGCCTCATATTCACGCCAAGTAACTGGTGTATCGTCGGGCTTTTTCTGCATCACATCAAACTCAGAAGAAGACATGATTAGTAGGTTAGTGCACTAAACAAAAATATTTGGTGGTACTCTCACAACTCACTCAAAACTGATAAGAAAGGTGAATCTTACCGCTCCAAAGTGAATTAGTATTGCTTACCAACTTGGATTGACGGACTAGTACACGGATGTAGCGAAGCGAATATCAAGGGTATAAGAACAATCACACGACTAAGCAGGATGTATGTGGGGCTGTAGGTAGGCTACCTATTTGCACCAATAACAAGCTCTAGCGCTGACCGTAGACAACCACAAGATACTCACACAAGGCGATAAAATGGGGCAATGCAACTATATGTTGGAAAAGGTTGCAATGCACAAGAGAGACGCTAGCAAAGCTCAACGAGACAGGCACAAGATTGCTCAACTACAGGTGCAGTAAAGAAAACTTAGGCCTTCACTTGAATTCAACTAGCACGACACTTTTTTTTTTGGATTTTTCTTTTTATAACACACGCAGCTATGTAGCTCTTTTTGCTTCTTTTCTATTTTCTCTTTTTTTTTTGATTTTCTGACTCAACTCCTTGATAACACGGCCAACAAGATATGCAAAGCACCAAAACCCTAATGAGCAGCCTGCCGAGCGGTAAAACTAGTCTCTTCTGGGGAAGTTCCTAGTCACTTTATATCGATAGGCTGTGTCTATGGTTGGGAACAAGCACACTGTACGCTATGTGGAATCGGAGTAACAAAAACTGACACACTATGATAAGCTAACACAAGATGATAGAGTAAACTCAAACCCTAAAATACTAGATGAAAGATAAAGTTACGCAAAAACAACTACGAAAAGCAACTAAAACTCGAAATTAGTGCAAGCTATGGCTATGGCAAACCCTAACCCTAATATTTTTTTGGCTTTTTCTGTATAGGAAAACACTCACAACTCAACTATGGGGTGGATTGTGGATGGCTTACCGAGGAAAACTGGAAATCTGATACCAAGATGATAAGGGGTTGCCCGATCTTCTCGATGGCGACGGGTGGTGATGAACACGTGATGGTAGCAGCGGATGAAATCGATGATGATGAGGAGGATAACTTGTATGACGCCGACGAAGTCTCTCGATTGATTCCTGATGCCAATGCAACAGCTCTCAACCCTGCAAGATATTCGCAACTCCACACACTTGCGCACGTAGCCGCCGACCACGAAGCGGTAGATTGCAATCTTCTAATCCCAATGGAACAGTAGATCACACAAACTTTCAGTAGCATAAAACTCCAGATCGCAACGAATTGGAGAGTTGGGGAACAATAGTTTTGCTTAGCAAACAACTATGAACTAGGGTTTATCTTAAACGTGGTCTAAAGCAGCTAGGGGGTCGTCCAAGGCACTTATATAGGCGTCCGGGACGAGTTCTGGTCGAAAAGATACAAGAATAACCGACCCAGAATAGATCTGGTCGAGACAGACTCGGACTGGTCCGGTCTGGGATCCGGTCGACCGGGCTGGGGACCGGCCGGTCCGGTTGGTGGTCCGGTCAACCGGGCTGTGGACCGGGCTGTCCGGTCAGTGGTTCGGTCAACCGGGCTGTGGACCGGAAAACTGCGAGGTTTCCGGTTTCCGTCCGGTACGAGGGGCTTCCTCCGGTTGGCGTCCGGTTGGCGGCCGGTTGACCGGGCCAGGGACCGGGCTGGCCGGTCCGGGGGCCGGTCTGACCGGGTTCTGGACCGGCCTGGACTTCCTCTTCTCCTCTCGCGCATGCCTCCCGCTCCTCCCTCGCGCGTCCAAGAGATATCTTCATGTCCAGCTCCATGTCCAGCTTCACGTCCATCTTGACGTCCGTCTTCATGTCCAGCTGCTCCTCTCCTCCTCGTGCGATGCTCGTCTCTTCTTGATACCTGATGATACACAAATAATAGGACTTAGGCAGTATAAAGTTCTCATCAATCAAAGTATCGTTTAGAAACAAGTTCACCTGTTGTTTAAGTAGCTTCGCACGAGCCCTTGTAATTGGTCCAATCCGAACTTCATTGGACTTGAGCTTCACAGCAGGTTCATCTTTATTTGTCAATGACGGAGGTAGTGGTGAAGTAGGGATGTCCTCATCAGTCTTTCCAATGCTCCTTCCACTTTCATGCGTCTTATGAATCACATTTTGCGACCTCTCATTGGCAAGAGCGTGGTTGTTTACTTTGATGATATCCTCATCTATAGCAAAAATCTCGAGGACCATGTTCAACATGTGAGAGAAGTCTTATGCATCTTGCGCCACGAGAAGCTCTTTGCCAACCTACCAAAGTGCCATTTCGCTCAAAACAAATTGGTTTTTCTTGGTTTTGTGGTTTCCGCCAACGGGATTGAAGTTGATTCTTCCAAAGTTGAGGCCATCCACAATTGGCCCACTCCCACAAATGTTGGCCAAGTTCGAAGCTTCCATGGACTTGCCGGATTTTACCGCCGCTTTGTGAAAGATTTCAGCACCATTGCTTGCCCTTTAAACGAGCTTACAAAAAAGAATGTTCCGTTTGTTTGGGGCAAAGCACAACAAAAAGCTTTTGATGAATTGAAAAAGAGACTCACCGAGGCACCACTACTTGCTCTTCCCGATTTTGCCAAAACATTTGAGATAGAATGCGATGCGAGTGGCCTTGGAATCGGTGGTGTTCTCATGCAAAATGGAAAACCCGTGGCATACTATAGCGAGAAGTTGGATGGCGCACGCCTCAACTATCCTATATATGACAAGGAGCTTTATGCCTTGGTTCGTGTTCTTGAAGTTTGGCAACATTACCTTTGGCCAAAAGAGTTTGTTATCCACTCGGATCATGAGTCCTTGAAGTATTTGAAAAGTCAACACAATTTGAACAAGAGACATGCTAAGTGGGTTGAGTTCATAGAGTCCTTCCCTTATGTAATCAAATACAAAAAGGGCAAGGAAAATGTGGTTGCGGATGCACTTTCCCGCAAGATTACTCTTCTACTCACCCGCTTGGAGTTTCACATTGTGGGTCTTGAGGAGATCAAAGAACTTTACCCTTCCGATTCTTTCTTTGGACCAATCTTTGAAAAGTGTTCCATTGACCGAGGTTTTGATGATTTCTACTTGCATGATGGCTACTTGTTTAAAGCTAACAAAGTTTGCATACCCGAGTCTTCTCTTCGTAAGTTTCTTTTGCAAGAGTCACATGGAGGTGGCCTCATGGGTCATTTTGGACGCGACAAGACTCTTTCGATGCTATCCACACACTATTATTGGCCACGCATGAAGCGAGACGTGGAGCGCCTTTGCAACCGTTGCACAACGTGCTTACAAGCTAAGTCAACATCCAACCACCATGGTCTTTACATACCTTTACCCATTCCATATGCACCTTGGTCGGATATAAGCATGGACTTTGTGTTAGGCTTACCAAGAACAAAGCATGGGCATGATTCAATCTTTGTGGTAGTGGATAGGTTCTCAAAAATGGCACATTTTATACCATGTCATAAGAGCGATGATGCTTCACACATTGCTTCATTGTTTTTCAGGGAAGTGGTTCGCCTACATGGGATACCGGCAAGCATTGTGTCGGATCGAGACGTCAAGTTCATGAGTTATCTATGGAAGTCGCTTATGGCAAAGTTTGGAGTCAAGCTCTTGTTCTCATCGTCCTCGCACCCTCAAACCGATGGACAAACCGAAGTGGTCAATCGAAGCCTCTCCACACTCCTTCGCACACTTGTGAAGAAAAACTTGAAGTCATGGGAAGATTGCCTCCCCCACGCGGAATTCGCCTACAATAGAGCCAAGCACTCCACAACATTACGGAGTCCCTTCATGATCGTCTATGGATTCGAACCTCCAACGGCACTCGACATCCTCCCACTCCCTCTTCATCAAAGGACCAACATGGACTTCGACGAGCGCACAACCGCCATGAAGAAACTACATGAAGAAACAAGAGCAACCATACAAGACCATGTCCTTCGCCAAGCTAACCGCCTCAACGCCAAGAAGAAAGAACGAGTGTTTGAAGAAGGAGACCTCGTTTGGGTACACCTAAGGAAAGAAAGGTTCCCTCAAGAACGCAACTCCAAGCTAAAGCCAAGAGGAGATGGGCCTTTCAAGGTACTCAAGCGCATCAACAACAACGCCTACGTCATCGACATACCGACATCCAAGTACTTGGTGAGCAACACTTTCAACATCTCGGATCTATCCCCACATCATGGTGATGAGGAGGAACAAGAGTCGAGGACGACTCTCTCCCAAGGGGGGGAGATGATGTAGCCCCGCTCGCCAACGACACTACATCAAGGCCAACAAGTCCCCCAAGTGGACCAATGACACGGGCTAGAGCTAAAGCAATACATGACAAGGTGAACTCGCTCCTCACTACCCTCGACCTCGGTACACCATTGGATGGAATGCTACCTCATGCCGAAACACTTTGTGTGATTAGGTACGTGGAGCATCAAGACCCCGAAGAGGATGAGACGCCATGGTCAAGGGAAGGAGAGGAGCAGCGGAACCTGGAGATGAACATGAAGCCGAAGCCGACGTCGCCCGAAGAGCGCCAAGGAAGAGAAGGACGCTGGCCGGTCCAGGACCCGCTCAGACCGGACCCACGACCGGACGCCCCGGCCACAGGCCCGGTCAACCGGGCGCAGACCGGACCAGCTCCCTCGTGCGGGCACGGCAGCCCAGGACCCGGGACCAGTTCTTCGCAGAATCCCGGTTGGCGACCGGTCGACCGGACCCAGGACCGGACAGCCCGGTCACAGGCCCGGTCAGACCGGACCCATGACCGGACAGCCCGGTCCCAGGGCCGGTCTGACCGGACCCCAAACCGGATCCGACGGGAATACCCCACCAAACTGCCTTGACTTATCCATTCGCGTACCTGTTCGCCCTTGCTGGCTGTGCTTGCCTATTTAAGTAGCTGGGACCCCTCCTTTACTTTTCAGACTTGTTTAGAACTCAAACCTAACTTTGAGCTTAGTCTCCCTTGGGTATCATCCCTCTGTAATCAAGGCAACCCTTGTGGATGTATGGATTTGGTAGTGAGAGATTCTAGTGTTTACACTCTCTCTCCCACTCCTTGATTCGTCCTCCCCACCGGTCTCTCCTCTCGGAATTCTACCTCGAGTCTCTTCCGGGCGGATTCTATTGGCACGGTCCATCGAGCCGTGAGGGTAAGCATCGATTGTATCGGGTTGGTGTGCGTGGATCTTCGTGTGTTCTTCGCGTTCTTCGTGTTCTTCCGCCTCTCCCCCTCTTTCCCCCTTGATTCCTTGGGTCATTCGCGAAATCGGGCCACAATCGGGGTCTCAGACCACATCACTATCCATGCGCCGCTCCATGTTTGCATCATTGGCCGTCACTTGGTCATGCAAGTTGTCCGTAGCTTTGCGAAGAAGGATCATATCTTGGTTCACTTGGCCGAAGTTGTGGGCCACTTCTTCATATTGTTCATCGATGCGTGTCTCGAACAAGTTGAGTTGGTCCTTGAACTCTTGGCGTTGCACCCATAGGTTGTGTTGGGTGGCCAACCTCTCGGAGGGGTGTAGGACCTCATCCTCCTTTGCTTGGTCTCCGTGCCTATCCATGATCACAAGACAAGAACTATGTTGTGGATGTTAGTGGAAGGAGACTACCTCGTACTCTTACCTTGGTAAGATAGTATTGAGGCAATCAACCAAACCCAAGGTAGGATCAAGTGTATCGGGACACACACAAAGGCACACGCAAAAGCTAGCAAATATGGTGTTAGGAGTGGATGGTGGAAAGCCAAAAGACGAAATCCAAAATCGAGTATGTTGTTAAGAGTGGGTAAGGTCCAAAAATCAAGTGTCAAAGTGGCGATCACTATAAACATGGAAAAATGTGGAACTCACACACGGGATGAGCGGGGTTAGTGCAACCAAGGAACGAGCGGAAAAATGAAAAACCCCTAAGCAAGGGTGCTCAATGTCACACTAACGCAAGAAGAGATCGAAGCTAGGTTGCATAGAGGAGAAACACCAAGATTCGCACGAGGTCTCTCTTCTCTATCTCTCTTGCTTGCTTAAAAGCTTTTCACTCTTTTTGTATCGGTGGCACTTTGCACTTTGCTTTTTTTTTTCACTAGCACACTATGCTCTTACGCTTTTGCTGGCCACTCACGAGCTCCACTTATGAGCTTTACTCACACAACGCACACCCTCACGGTCGGGACCTCGTGCGATGTTTCGCAACACTCGAAAGCTTCGCTCGTGGGGTAGATCGCAAAAAGAAGAGGGCTACAAGGGTTACTGCAAGTTATACCTGCGATGGTGGTGGTGGTGGTGGTGGTGGTGGTGGAGATCGCCGGATGTCGAGGTCGAAGGAGGGCGTTGCGTCGCCCGGTCGTAGGCCCGGTTGGACCGGGTTTTGGACCGGCCTGGCCGGTTGCGTGGCCGGTTGACTTGATTCTGGACCGGCCCGGCCGGTCTGTAGCCCGGTCGACCGGCTGCTCAACCGGATTTCGCGGGATTGAGCTTTCTCTCTCCTGTTCTTCACGAAAACCAAGCCAAATCGACCAAATCGAAAGGAAACGATGGAATTGGAGGCTAAAAGTTGGGGAAATAGTAGATCAAGCACAACAACACCAGATCAACGGACCAAAACCACTCAAAACTCAACCAAATCACAGATCGGTCCAAAGGCAATTTGGGCTATTTTTTTGGAAAATTTTCTAGAAACAAAATCGGGTGGGTGGAGGGTCAAAATCGCGGTAACCAAAGGCTGCTGATACCATATGATGCGATCTAAGATCGAGGATGTGGCCCGATCTCGCGATTCAACCCAAAGACCAAAGGGAAAAGGTGGGAGAACGTGAGGAACACGAAGAACACGAGGAGCACGGTACTCACGCACGCACACCAACCCGATACACCCGATACTTACCCCCGTGACTCGGTAGATCACGCCAATAGAATCTCCAAGGAAGAGGCACGCGGCAGAATTCCCGGAGAGAGATTGGTGTTGGAGAGAAGGGGATTGATAAGGGAGAGAGAGTGCCTTGCACTAGAATCTCACTTAGCAATTCACAAATCAACAACAAGAGTGCCTTGATTACAGAGGGATGATACCCAAGGGAGACTAAGCTCAAAGTTAGGTTTGAGTTCTAAACAAGTCTAAAGAGCTAAAGGGGTGCTTGGGGTGCTTATATAGTCTTACAAGGCGTCACAGGCCGAAAAGGTAAGTTCGGGCCGAAAATATAACTTAAGTCGTGCAGGCCGGTCAGGTAGCCTGGCCGTACCGGAGCTCTGTGACCGGGCGGGCCGGTCCTGACCGGGCCTGTGACCGGGCGCCAACCGGACGAGGTTCCGAGGCCCCGGGATGTTGCCCGGATGGCACAAGCGCAAATCCCGGTTTGGACCGGGCGGCCCGGTCAGGAGGCCGATCAGACCGGGCTGGAGACCGGGTGGCCCGGTCAGGAAGCCGGTCTGACCGGGTTCTGGACCGGCCGTCCCTCTTCTCTTCCTTGCGCTCTTCGGGCGACTTCGGCTTCGGCTTCATGTTCATCTCCAGGTTCTGCTGCTCCTCTCCTTCCCTTGGCCATGGCGTCTCATCCTCTCCGGGGTCTTGGTGCGCCTTGTACCTAATGACACATAGCACGTCGGCATGAGGTAGTAATCCATCCAAAGGGGTACCAAGGTCAAGGGTGGTGAGGAGCGAGTTCACCTTGTCATGTATCGCTTTAGCGCGAGCCCGTGTCATTGGTCCACTTGGGGGACTTGTTGGTCTTGGTGAGGAGGTGTCCGAAGGCCACCCCGCATCACTTCCACTAACATCCACAACATAGTTCTTGTCTTGTGATCATGGATAGGCACGGAGACCAAGCAGAGGAGGACGAGGTCCTACACCCCTCCGAGAGGTTGGCCACCCAACACAACCTATGGGTGCAACGCCAAGAGTTCAAGGACCAACTCAACTTGTTCGAGACACGCATCGACCAACAATATGAAGAAGTGGCTCACAACTTTGGCCAAGTGAACCAAGATATGAATCTTCTTCGAGAAGCTACGGACAACTTGCATGACCAAGTGACGGCCAATGATGCAAACATGGAGCGGCGCATGGATAGCCTCGAGCGCGCCATCACCAACTTGGGATGCCGACATCGACATCGCTCTAATTCCTCATCGTCATCGACCTCCTCACATGATGACTACTCCCATGATCACCATTCGTCCTCAAGCTCCGACTCAAGGCATGGAGATCATCATCGCTCTCGTCGACCGCACGCTCGTCATGATGATTCTCGCTCAAACTCAAGGCGCGGAGAGTTCCATCGCCATGCTCGTCCTCATGAGCGTCCTCAACAAGAACAAGCTCTTCACCAAGATCGTCATCAAGCGGCTCGCCATGCCCAGCATGGGCATGACGACCAACCCCAAGACAACGTCCTCCACAACATGGACCCGGCACCTCATCGTCAAGCCCATGTGGATGCTCAAGACCAAGGTCATCAAGATCCACCAAGGCGTGATCTCCGGAATCATCCTCGCCATGACCAAAGGGGCCGAGGACAACCACAACATGATCAAGATGAGAGGGCCATCATTGGGCGACGCCAACAACCTCGCCAAGATCCGCAACAACATCCTCAACATGAGCCAAGTGAAGCTAGTGTTCACCTCAACCGCCAACCCAATGCTATGGTTGGTCGTGGAAGACCTCCTCTACCACCTCAAGTCGCGCGAGATGAAGGCATCCGTCCTCGCCGCCGAAACTTGGAAGATGAAGAAAACATGTATGGGAAACTCAAGTTCAACATGCCCAAGTTCAAGGGTGAAGACGACGCCGAGGCCTACCTCTCATGGGCACTCAAGGTGGACAAGATCTTCCGCATCCACAACTACTCCGGTGCCAAGAAAGTAGCCATGGCCTCCCTTGAGTTTGAAGAATATGCCAACACTTGGTGGGAACAAGTTGTCACTCTTAGGGAAGAAAAGGGTGAACCTCCAATTGACACATGGGAAGATATGAAGGAGGAAATGCAAGCTCGTTTTGTCCCTAAACACTACAAGACCGATCTCTTCAACAAGCTACAAAAGTTGAAGCAAGGCACCAAGACCGTTGAGGAATTCTTCAAGGAAATGGAGTTAACCATGATGCGAGCAAACATCCAAGAGTCCGAGAACCAAACCATTGCTAGGTTCTTCAATGGCCTCAACTACCCCATCAAGAGGATTGTGGAGTTCCAACAATACTCCAACATGGTTGAGTTGGTTCACCAAGCTTCCAAGGCCGAGAGTCAAGTGAATGAGGACATCAAGTACTCGAAGTCCAAGCAATACTTCGCCTCCAAGCTTGCCACATCAACTCCTACAACAAGTGCCAAGCCAACCGCATCCTCTACACCTTCCAAGCAACCTTCTATCCAAAGTCGCATGAAGCAAACGGTGTCGTCCACCGCCTCCTCCAAAGCCTCTACGGGACCCTCCAATGTCACTTGCTTCAAGTGTGGTACTCAAGGCCACAAATCCTTTGAGTGCAAGAACACCAAGGTTATGATCACTATGGAGAATGGTGACATAGAGACGCTAAGTGAGGGCGAATATGAAGCCCTAGTGATGCGGGGTGGCCTTCGGACACCTCCTCACCAAGACCAACAAGTCCCCCAAGTGGACCAATGACACGGGCTCGGGCTAAAGCGATACATGACAAGGTGAACTCGCTCCTCACCACCCTTGACCTTGGTACCCCTTTGGATGGATTGCTACCTCATGCCGACGTGCTATGTGTCATTAGGTACAAGGCGCACCAAGACCCCGGAGAGGATGAGACGCCATGGCCAAGGGAAGGAGAGGAGCAGCAGAACCTGGAGATGAACATGAAGCCGACGTCGCCCGAAGAGCGCCAAGGAAGAGAAGGACGCTGGCCGGTCCAGAACCCGGTCAGACCGGACCCACGACCGGACTCCCCGGCCACAGGCCCGGTCAACCGGGCGCAAACCGGGCCAACTCCCTCGTACCGGACGACGACCGGACCTAGGACCGGACTCTTCGCAGAATCCCGGTTGGCGGCCGGTCGACCGGACCCATGACCGGACAGCCCGGTCACAGGCCCGGTCTGACCGGACCCCTGACCGGACAGCCCGGTCACAGGCCCGGTCTGACCGAACGCCCAACCGGATCCGACGGGAATACCCCACCAAACTGCCTTGACTTATCCATTCGCGTACCTGTTCGCCCTTGTCAGTGCTTGCCTATTTAAGTAGCTGGACCCCCTCCTTTACTTTTCAGACTTGTTTAGAACTCAAACCTAACTTTGAGCTTAGTCTCCCTTGGGTATCATCCCTCTGTAATCAAGGCAACCCTTGTGGATGTATGGATTTGGTAGTGAGAGATTCTAGTGTTTACACTCTCTCTCCCACTCCTTGATTCGTCCTCCCCACCGGTCTCTCCTCTCGGAATTCTACCTCGAGTCTCTTCCGGGCGGATTCTATTGGCACGGTCCATCGAGCCGTGAGGGTAAGCATCGATTGTATCGGGTTGGTGTGCGTTGTTCTTCGTGTGTTCTTCGCGTTCTTCATGTTCTTCCGCCTCTCCCCCTCTTTCCCCCTTGATTCCTTGGGTCATTCGCGAGATCGGGCCACAATCGGGGTCTCAGACCACATCATATGGTATCAGCAACCTTTGGTTTCCGCGGATTTGACCCTCCACCCACCCAATTTCGTTTCTAGAAAATTTTCCAAAAAATAGCCCTAAATTGCCTTTGGACGGATCTGTGATTTGGTTGAGTTTTGAGTGGTTTTGCTCCGTGGATCTGGTGTTGTTGTGCTTGATCTACTATTTCCCCAACTTCTAGCCTCCAATTCCATCGTTTCCCTTCGTTTTGGCCGATTTGGTTTTGGTTTGGGGAAGAACAGGAGAGAGAAAGCTCCAAATCGACGAACCCGGTTTCGAACCCGGTCAACCGGCCCCCAGACCGGACCGTCCGGCGCAGAACCCGGTCAACCGGCCGCAAACCGGAGCAGCCGGGTCAGTCAACTGCCCATGAGACCGAGTGCAGCCGGCGCCACACCCGGTCCGACCGGACCACCGACCGGGCACACGTCTTCGACATCGACTAACACCACCGCCGACCACCACCACCACCATCATCTCCACCATCGCAGGTATAACTTGCAGTAACCCTTGTAGCCCTCTTCTTTTTGCGATCTATCCCACGAGCGAAGCTTTTCGAGTGTTGAGAAACATCGCACGAGGTCCCGACCGTGAGGGTGTGCGTTGTGTGAGTAAAGCTCATAAGTGGAGCTCGTGAGTGGCACGCAAAAGAGTAAGAGCATAGTGTGCTAGTGAAAAAAAAAAGAAGAGAGAAAAGCAAAGTGCAAAGTGCCACCGATACAAAAAGAGTGAAAAGCTTATAAGCAAACAAGAGAGATAGAGAAGAGAGACCTCGTGCGAATCTTGGTGTTTCTACTCTATGCAACCTAGCTTCGATCTCTTCTTGCGTTAGTGTGACATTGAGCACCCTTGTTTTGGGTTTTTCCTTTTTCCGCTCGTTCCTTGGTTGCACTAACCCCGTTCATCCCGTGTGTGAGTTCCACATTTTTCCGTGTTTATAGTGATCGCCACTTTGACACTTGGATTTTTGGACCTTACCCACTCTTAACAACATACTCGATTTTGGATTTCGTCTTTTGGCTTTCCACCATCCACTCCTAACACCATATTTGCTAGCTTTTGCGTGTGCCTTTGTGTGTGTCCCGATACAATTGGTCTTACTTTCGGCTTGGTTGATTGCCTCAATACTATCTTACCACGGTAAGAGTGAGAGGTAGTCTCCTTCCACTAACATCCACAACATAGTTCTTGTCTTGTGATCATGGATAGGCACGGAGACCAAGCAAAGGAGGATGAGGTCCTACACCCCTCCGAGAGGTTGGCCACCCAACACAACCTATGGGTGCAACGCCAAGAGTTCAAGGACCAACTCAACTTGTTCGAGACACGCATCGATGAACAATATGAAGAAGTGGCCCACAACTTCGGCCAAGTGAACCAAGATATGATCCTTCTTCGCGAAGCTACGGACAACTTGCATGACCAAGTGACGGCCAATGATGCAAACATGGAGCGGCGCATGGATAGCCTCGAGCGCGCCATCAACAACTTGGGACGTCGACATCGACATCGCTCTACTTCATCATCGTCATCGACCTCCTCACATGATGACTACTCCCGTGATCACCATTCGTCCTCAAGCTCCGACTCAAGGCATGGAGATCATCACCGCTCTCGTCGACCGCACGCTCGTCATGATGATTCTCGCTCAAACTCAAGGCGCGGAGAGTTCCACCGCCATGCTCGTCCTCATGAGCGTCCTCAACAAGACCAAGCTCTTCACCAAGATCGTCATCAAGCGGCTCGCCATGCCCACCACGGGCATGACGACCAACCCCAAGACAACGTCCTCCACAACATGGACCCGGCACCTCATCGTCAAGCCATGTGGATGCTCAAGACCAAGGTCATCAAGATCCACCAAGGCGTGACCTCCGGAACCATCCTCGCCATGACCAAAGGGGCCGAGGACAACCTCAACATGATCAAGATGAGAGAGCCAACATTGGACAACGTCAACAACCTCGTCAAGATCCGCCACAACATCCTCAACATGAGCCAAGTGAAGCTAGTGTTCACCTCCAACGCCAACCCAATGCTATGGTTGGTCGTGGAAGACCTCCTCTACCACCCCAAGTCGCAAGAGATGAAGGCATCCGTCCTCGCCGAAGGAACATGGAAGATGAAGAGAACATGTATGGGAAACTCAAGTTCAACATGCCCAAGTTCAAGGGTGAAGACGACGCCGAGGCCTACCTCTCATGGGCACTCAAGGTTGACAAGATCTTCCGCATACACAACTACTCCGGTGCCAAGAAAGTAGCCATGGCCTCCCTCGAGTTTGAAGATTATGCCAACACTTGGTGGGAACAAGTTGTCACTCTTAGGGAAGAAAAGGGTGATCCTCCAATTGATACTTGGGAAGACATGAAGGAGGAGATGGAAGCTCGCTTTGTCCCTAAACACTAAAAGACCGATCTCTTCAACAAGCTACAAAAGTTGAAGCAAGGCACCAAGACCGTTGAGGAATTCTTCAAGGAGATGGAGTTGACTATGATGCGAGCAAACATCCAAGAGTCCGAGAACCAAACCATCGCTAGGTTCTTCAATGGCCTCAACTACCCCATCAAGAGAATTGTGGAGTTCCAACAATACTCCAACATGGTTGAGTTGGTTCACTAAGTGATAAGGGCTAAGCCCAGGGATGTGCCCGATCTTCACGGATTTGAAGGGGTTCGTGGGGGATGGTGGATGAACGCGATGAACACGTGGGGGAAACGCGGGGATACAACACACACACACACACAATTCGAGTTTTCCCTCGTTGGCTCGAAACACCAACTCGATAGAGATTGCAGGAAAAGACCTTCCGGTAGAAGTCCCGCAAAGAGATCGACTAATCGAAGCTCGGGAGATCTAGAAGGGTGAAAAGACCGGAAGGTTTGATGGAAGTGCAAGCAAAAGACCAAATAGGTAGAAGTGCAAGCAAAAGATCAAACAAACGGTAGAAGTCACCAAAGAGATCTTCACGAGTCGATAGGAGCCCGGGTGGCGATACAAGATCATAGATCTAGGTAAGGTTCCCACAAGGGTGAGCTAAGCTCAGGTTTTCTTTCAAATCAAGTCTAATCTCAGATCTGAGCCAACTAGGCTATTTATAGGTAGGGGCGAAGAGTTAAGTTACATGCTGAAAAGTCTTTGTTGTCTTGAAGTTCGCGGTGGCGGAAGTTCCGGTCATCTTGGGCGGAAGTTCCGGTCAGGGGCGGAAGTTCCGGTCCTGGGGGCCGGAAGTTCCGGCCTGGCCGGAAGTTCCGGCCAAGTTCCGAAATTAGCCCGTTTCCTTGCAGTAACATCCAGGGGCGATTTGACGGACTTTCGGAACTGTGGCGGAACTTGGGCGGAAGTTCCGGTCCCTCGGGGCGGAAGTTCCGGTCTGATGCTTTTTCCTGCGCGCTGGAGGGCATCTTGGGAGCATCTTGGAGGAATCTGGCCGGAAGTTCCGGTCCTGGGGGGCGGAAGTTCCGGCCTGGGCGCTGTAGCTCCATCTTCATCGTTTCCAGCTCTCTCTCCAACGTCTTGGTCTCCATGGCTTGTGTCTTGGCCGATGTACCTGATTGAGCACAGGGTATTCGCATGAAGTAGCAAGCCATCCAAGGGGGTGTCAAAGTCATAGGTAGAGAGGAGCGAATTCACCTCTTGGCGTAGTGCTTGGGCTCGAGCTCGTGTCATTGGACCACGAGGAGGGCTTGTCGGTCTTGATGTAGTGTCGACCTTGGGTGGGGCTGCATCATCTCCCCCCCCTTGGGAAAGAGTCGTCCTCGACTCGATGTTCTCCTCATCTCCATGGTATGGTGATAGGTCGGACACATTGAATGTGTTGCTCACCAAGTACTTGGATGTTGGTATGTCGACGACGTAGGCGTTGTCGTTGATGCGCTTGAGGACCTTGAAGGGACCATCACCTCGGGGCTTGAGCTTGGAGTTTCTTTCTTGAGGGAAGCGGTCCTTGCGAAGGTGTATCCACACTAGGTCGCCTTCATTGAAGATCCGTGCTTTTTTCTTCAAGTTTAGTCTTGTGGCTTGACGGAGAACTTGTTGCTCGATCGTTGCCCTTGTGTCTTCATGTAGTTTCTTCATGTATTGTGCTCGCTTGTCGATGTCCATGTTCACTTGCTCATGTAGCGGAAGAGGAAGAAGGTCGATCGCCGTAGGTGGTTCAAATCCATAGACGACCATGAATGGGCTTCTCGATGTTGTAGAGTGCTTGGCGCGGTTGTAGGCAAACTCCGCATGTGGGATGCAATCTTCCCATGCTTTCAAATTCTTCTTGACAAGGACTCGTAGTAGCGTGGAGAGGCTTCGGTTCACCACTTCGGTTTGCCCATCGGTTTGGGGGTGCGAGGATGATGAGAACAAAAGCTTGACGTTGAACTTGGCCATTAGTGTCTTCCAAAGATAGCTCGTGAACTTGACATCTCGGTCGGAGACAATGCTTCTTGGTACACCGTGGAGTCTCACAATTTCCCTAAAAAACAAGGAGGCAATGTGTGAAGCATCATCCGTTCGGGAGCATGGTATAAAATGAGCCATTTTTGAGAATCTATCCACTACCACAAAGATGGAATCATGACCATATTTAGTTCGAGGTAATCCTAGTACAAAGTCCATGCTTATATCGGACCAAGGAGCATAGGGAATAGGCAACGGTGTATAAAGACCATAAGAGTTGGAGGTGGACTTAGCTTGTAAACATGTCGTGCAACGGTTGCATAGGCGCTCCACATCACGCTTCATTCGTGGCCAATAGTAATGGGTGGAGAGCATAGAGAGTGTCTTGTCACGCCCAAAGTGACCCATGAGACCACCACCATGCGATTCTTGTAAGAGCAAAAGGCGAAGCGAGGACATTGGAACACAAAGTTTGTTGCCCTTAAACAAGAATCCTTGGTGCAAATAGAAATCATCGATGCCCTTTTCAATGGAACACTTTGCAAAAATTGGGCCAAAGAAGGTATCGGAGGCATATTGTTCTTTGATTTCATCAAGACCCAACACATGGAAATCCAAACGAGTGAGTAAAAGGGTGAGCTTGCGGGAAAGGGCATCCGCCACGACATTGTCCTTGCCCTTCTTGTATTTGATTACATATGGAAAGGACTCAATGAACTCAACCCATTTTGCATGTCTTTTGTTCAAAGTGTGTTGACTTTTCAAATACTTCAAAGATTCATGGTCGGAGTGAATAATGAACTCTCTTGGCCAAAGATAGTGTTGCCAAACTTCAAGAACACGAACCAAAGCGTAAAGTTCCTTGTCATATATAGGATAGTTGAGGCGTGCGCCGTCCAACTTCTCACTATAATATGCCACGGGTTTTCCATTTTGCATGAGGACACCACCGATTCCAAGGCCACTCGCGTCACATTCTATCTCAAATGTCTTAGCAAAATCGGGAAGAACAAGTAGTGGTGCCTCGGTGAGTCTCTTTTTCAATTCATCAAAAGCTTTTTGTTGTGCTTTGCCCCAAACAAACGGAACATTCTTTTTTGTAAGCTCGTTTAAAGGGCAAGCGATGGTGCTAAAATCTTTCACAAAGCGGCGGTAAAATCCGGCGAGTCCATGGAAGCTTCGAACTTGACCAACATTTGTGGGAGTGGGCCAATTGTGGATGGCCTCAACTTTGGAAGAATCAACTTCAATCCTGTTGGCGGAAACCACAAAACCAAGAAAAACCAATTTGTTTTGAGCAAAGGTGCATTTTGGGAGGTTGGCATAGAGCTTCTCGTGGCGTAGTATGCATAAGACTTCTCTCACATGGTGAACATGGTCCTCGAGATTTTTGCTATAGACGAGAATGTCATCAAAGTAAACAACCACGCTCTTGCCAATGAGTGGTCTCAAAATGTGATTCATAAGACGCATGAAAGTCGAAGGAGCATTAGAAAGACCAAATGGCATGACAAGCCATTCATATAGACCAAGCTTGGTCTTGAATGCCGTCTTCCATTCATCACCAATTGCCATGCGAATTTGGTGGTAGCCACTACGCAAATCAATCTTAGAGAAAATGGTGGCACCACTCAATTCATCAAGCATGTTGTCTAAACACGGAATGGGATGGCGATAACGGACGGTAATGGCATTGATGGGGCGACAATCCATACACATCCGTTGCGTCTCATCCGGTTTAGGCACAAGAATCACGGGAACGGCGCAAGGGCTAAGGCTTTCTCGAACGTACCCTTTGGCGAGGAGGTCTTGTATTTGTCGTTGAATCTCCTTTGTGTCTTCGGGGTTGGTGCGGTAGGCGGCTCGGTTTGGAAGGGGAGCGCCGGGTATGAGGTCGATGCGGTGCTCGATGCCCCGAAGCGGTGGTAGTCCATGAGGTAGCTCGTCGGGGAAGACGTCTTGGAATTCCTTCAAAAGAGACAACAAAGACGAAGGAATGTTGGTTAAGTCATTAGTCTCCTCCGAGCGGCCCTTGCAAATGAGCACGTAGTGTAGGGTGGTGGATGGGTTGTGGTGCACTTCTCTCATCTCACTCTTGGTAGCTAGGAGGACACTTTTCATCTCACTCACATATGGTTTGTGGCGCTCACTCTCTTTTTGGTGGATCACTCTCTCACCTCTCAACTCACTAGTGATAGTGGCTTCCTTAGCCCTCGCTAAAGCCTTTGCATTGTCCGCAATTACTTGGCTAGGAGTCATTGGGCGTAGGATGTAGGTCTTGTCGTTGACCTTGAAGCTATAGGCATTTGTGTAGCCATCATGGTTGGCTTTCTTGTCATATTGCCAAGGGCGACCAAGTAACATGTGGCACACCGTCATAGGCACGACGTCACAATCAATGGTGTCTTCATAAGCGCCAATCTTGAAGGATATCGTGACGGTGTGTTGGATCTTCACATTTCCATTGTCGCTTAGCCATTGCACATGGTAGGGATGGGGGTGTTTCCGGAGCGGGAGGTTGAGCTTGGTGCATAGTTCGGTGCTTGCAAGATTGTGGCAACTCCCTCCATCGATGATAACCTTTATTGACTTGCCATTGATTCCGGCTCTTGTTTGGAAGATATTGCACCTTTGGTCTTCATTGGGAAGTGTATGGGTTGTCAACACTTTGGTCACCACAAGAGAAGGGCTTGCATCATGCACACATAGGACTTGCTCTTGGTCTTCCAAGTCATCATCTTCATGAGAGGTTGCGGCTTGTACCAAGGCTTCATATTCACCTTCACTCAAGTACTCCACATCTCCATCATCTCGAGTGATCATAACTCTTGTGTTCTTGCATTCAAAGGATTTATGTCCTTGAGCACCACACTTGAAGCAAGTGATGTTACTAGATCCGGTGGAAGCTTTGGAGGACATGGTTGATTGCTCCGGCTTGAAGCTTGTTGTCTTGATGGCACTTCTTGCTTGCTTTGGAGGATCCTTGGAGGCAAGTGGACTTGTGTTCTTGATGCTTGAGGAGGCATTCATAGCATTTCTTGCGGCGAAGAAGGTCTTTGTCTTTGCACTTGCTAGGTCTTCTCGCACTTGGCGCTCGGCCCTTGTTGCTTGGTGGAGTAATTCAACCTTGTTTTTGTAAGGCAAGAATTCCACTATTCTCTTGACGGGGATGTTCAAGCCATTCAAGAATCTTGCCATAGTTTGCTCTTCTCGCTCATCCACATTTGCACTCATCATGGTCATGTGCATCTCCTTGTAATATTCCTCAACGGACTTGTAGATTTGCTTGAGTTGAGTGAGCTTGTTGAAGAGGTCACGCTTGTGGTGAGTTGGTACAAAGCGGGTGTGCATGACTTCTTGCATCTCTTCCCATGTGTCAATGGGTGCTAAGTCTTCCTTCTCACGCTTCTTGTTTACCTCTTCCCACCAAACATTTGCATATCCTTCAAACTCAAGTGATGCCATGGCAACTTTCTTTGCTTCGGAGAAGTTGTGGATGCGGAATATCTTGTCAACCTTGAGTACCCAAGACAAGTATGCGTCGGGATCTTCCTCTCCTTGGAACTTGGGCATGGTGAATTTTAGCTTCCCAAAGATTTCTTCCTCATTGCGATCATTGCGTCTAGGAGGTGGTCTTTCTTCACCATGAGCTTGACGTTGTTGAGGTTGAGGTTGTGGACCTTGAGCATCTTCATTGTTGTTTCTTTGTTGTTGAGGAGGAGGTGGTCTTCCATGACCTTCATCTTGATCATCATTGTTGTGGCGTTGAGGAGGCCTCACACTTTCTTCACTTGATGCTTGGTGATGATTTGATTCTTCCTCCATCTCAACATCTCGTGCTTGATGAGGTGGTCTTCTACCATGAGGGCGATCATCATGATGACGACGGTTGTCTTGACCTTGACGGCGTGGTGCCCTATCACGAGGAGGTTGATCAACATTGATGATGCGGCGGTCTTGGTTCACTTCTTGTTCGGCATTATGGTGTTGCCTTTGAGCATTGGCCACTTGAGATGTGCGAGGTTGCCCTTGATGATGATGTGCCTCTTGCTCTTGGCGGAGCCTTTCTTGCTCACGTGCATGAAGGAGATCTTGATCATGACGAAGACGTTGTTGTTCCTCTTGGAATTGAGCATGGAGATGTTCTTGTTGAAGGCGTTCTTCTTCAACGCGTAGACGTTCTTGGACAAGTCGAAGTCGTGCTTGCTCCGCTTCTTGAGCTTGTTGTTGAAGCACTTGAGCATCCACATTATGGTGGCGTGGGTCTTGATTGGAATCATGATGCGACGATGTAGGAGCTCGTGACCTTGAGCTATGAGAGCGCGAAGACCTTGAATCGTGTCTTCTATCTTCTTGACGGTTGAGTGTGTGGAGGATGTTGTCCAACGCCGTCTTCATTTCTCTTGTTTCTTGACCTTGCATGGCGAGTGTTGCCTTCAACTCATTGCCTTGAGTTTCAATCTTCTCATTGAGTTCTTGAACTTGATTGTTGAGGTCAATCCTTTGCACTTGAGCTCTTTCTTCATAGCGGACGTTGGTATCCTTGAGCATGGCTTCAAATTGATTGAGCTTGGCGTGGACGGCTTGAGTAGCTATCCAATGTTGGTGCCGCGTCATCGGTAGTTGGTTCCCTTCTCCACTAGACATGGTTACAACTAAAACAAGAACTATGTGGTGGGTGGTTAGGAAAGACTACCAAGAGTGTCAAAACTTGCAAACCAAAATCGAAAAAGTGTTTCAAGTCGAGGAACAACCGATATGTATGCACACACACAAAACAAAAACTCTATATGGTGTTAGGTATGGATGTGGAAAGCCAAATGGAAGAACCAAACGAAGAGTCTATTGTCAAAAGTGGGTAAGATCCAAAAGTCACAAGTCAAAAGTGGTGATCGCAAAAGGCATACACAAGGTGGAACACACACGTGGGACAAAATGGGGTTTGCGCGACGGGAAAAATGAGCACGAACAAAATTGGTCCTAACGAAGACTATTAGCTCGGTGTCACGCCAACACAAGAGAGACCGTGGCTTGGTTGCAAATTTGAGAAGCAACAAGATTTGCGCAAGACGCCTCTCTTCTCTTTTCTCTCTTTTGCTTATAAGCTTTGGACTCTTTTGTGTATAGGTGTCACTCACACTCTTTTTCTTTTTCTTTTTCTCCTTTTTTTTTGTATGCTTAGAAGCTTTCTTTTTCTCACTATCTATGTAAGTATGTCACACTTCTTTTGCCTATCTTTTCACACGAGCTTGCTTCGTAGCTTTGCTCAACACACGCACACCCTCACGGTCGGGACGCTTGCGCAATGCTTCGCAACACTAGAAAGCCACTCTCGATAGGAAAGGTACGCAAAGGAAGCTTAGGTTACAAGTTAGGGGGCAAGTTATACCACTTGATGACGGTGGCCGACGATGTTGAACTTGCTATGGTGGAAGGTGTCAAATGAACCGCTTGGATCCTCGGGGTGCCGTCGTCGTAGTTGATGTTGCGGAAGCTTAGTGGTAGCTGAAATGGCACACACAACGAAGTCCAAACACAAGGGGTTAGTGCCAAAACGAAAAACGAAGAAAGCTGTCAAAATTTCGGCCAGGCGGAACTTCCGGTCCTGAGGGGCGGAACTTCCGGTCGCAATCAGATCTGCGGGCTGTTCTTCGATTTGGGCGGAAATCCGGGCCGAAAATCTTCGAATTCGTGGAAAATTTGGCACTAAGAGCGGTGGGAAGGTGGGGGAATTGCAGATCAACACCAAAGACAAGTTTCTATTGGACCAAAACCACCAAAAACTCAACAAATCGCGAGATCCAACCAAGGCCAATTTGGGGCTATTTATTTTTTGGGAAATTTTTTTTGGAAAATTTTTGGGCGAAATTGGTGGAATTGGTGGGTGTGGGGGTCAAATCCGTGGCAACCAAGGAGCTCTTGATACCATATGATAAGGGCTAAGCCCAGGGATGTGCCCGATCTTCACGGATTTGAAGGGGTTCGTGGGGGATGGTGGATGAACGCGATGAACACGTGGGGGAAACGCGGGGATACAACACACACACGCACACAATTCGAGTTTTCCCTCGTTGGCTCGAAACACCAACTCGATAGAGATTGCAGGAAAAGACCTTCCGGTAGAAGTCCCGCAAAGAGATCGACTAATCGAAGCTCGGGAGATCTAGAATGGTGAAAAGACCGGAAGGTTTGATGGAAGTGCAAGCAAAAGACCAAATAGGTAGAAGTGCAAGCAAAAGATCAAACAAACGGTAGAAGTCACCAAAGAGATCTTCACGAGTCGATAGGAGCCCGGGTGGCGATACAAGATCATAGATCTAGGTAAGGTTCCCACAAGGGTGAGCTAAGCTCAGGTTTTCTTTCAAATCAAGTCTAATCTCAGATCTGAGCCAACTAGGCTATTTATAGGTAGGGGGCGAAGAGTTAAGTTACATGCTGAAAAGTGATGTTGTGCTGAAGTTCGCGGTGGCGGAAGTTCCGGTCATCTTGGGCGGAAGTTCCGGTCAGGGGCCGAAGTTCCGGTCCTGGGGGCCGGAAGTTCCGGCCTGGCCGGAAGTTCCGGCCAAGTTCCGGCCAAGTTCCGAAATTAGCCCGTTTCCTTGCAGTAACATCCAGGGGCGATTTGACGGACTTTCGGAACTTGGGCGGAACTTGGGCGGAAGTTCCGACCGGGCAGAAGTTCCGGTCCCTCGGGGCGGAAGTTCCGGTCTGATGCTTTTTCCTGCGCGCTGGAGGGCATCTTGGGAGCATCTTGGAGGAATCTGGCCGGAAGTTCCGGTCCTGGGGGGCGGAAGTTCCGGCCTGGGCGCTGTAGCTCCATCTTCATCGTTTCCAGCTCTCTCTCCAACGTCTTGGTCTCCATGGCTTGTGTCTTGGCCGATGTACCTGATTGAGCATAGGGTATTCGCATGAAGTAGCAAGCCATCCAAGGGGGTGTCAAAGTCATAGGTAGAGAGGAGCGAATTCACCTCTTGGCGTAGTGCTTGGGCTCGAGCTCGTGTCATTGGACCACGAGGAGGGCTTGTCGGTCTTGATGTAGTGTCGACCTTGGGTGGGGCTGCATCACCAAGCTTCCAAGGCCGAGCGTCAAGTGAATGAGGACATCAAGTACTCGAAGTCCAAGCAATACTTCGCTTCCAAGCTTGCCACATCAACTCCTACAACAAGTGTCAAGCCAACCGCATCCTCTACACCTTCCAAGCAACCTTCCATACAAAGTCGCATGAAGCAAACGGTATCCTCCACCGCCTCCTCTAAGGCCTCTACGGGACCCTCCAATGTCACTTGTTTCAAGTGTGGCACCCAAGGCCACAAGTCCTTTGAGTGCAAGAACACCAAGGTCATGATCACTATGGAGAATGGTGACATAGAGACTCTAAGTGAAGGTGAATATGAAGCCCTAGTGCAAGCCGCCGTTGCTAATGAGGAAGAGTATGATGAAGAAAGTGGAGAAGACCCTCTCTTATGCACACATGATCCAAGCCCTTCTCTTGTGGTCACTCGAGTGCTCACCACTCAACCCCAAGCTATGGAAGACCGAAGATGCAACATCTTCCAAACGCGTGCCGGCATTGGTGGCAAGTCAATCAAGGTCATCATCGATGGTGGGAGTTGCCACAACTTGGCAAGCACCGAGCTATGTGAGAAGCTCAACCTCACGCTTCGCAAACATCCTCATCCATACCATGTCCAGTGGTTGAGTGACAAGGGCAATGTCAAGATTCAACACACCGTCACCGTCAACTTCAAGATAGGACCCTATGAAGACACCGTCGAGTGTGACGTGGTGCCTATGACCGTGTGCCACATGTTGCTTGGCCGCCCATGGCAATTTGACAAGAAGGCCATACATGATGGTTTCTCCAATGCATACACCTTCAAGGTCAAGGACAAGAAGTTCGAGCTTCGCCCAATGACTCCTAGCCAAATCATCGCCGACAATGCGAAGGTTTTAGCGAGGGCACAACACCACATCCACCATAGTGAGTTGAGAGGAGAGGGAGCTACCCACCAAAAAGAGAGTGAGCGCCACCACCCACATATGAGTGAGAGAAAGAGTGTCCTCCTAACCACCAAAAGCGAGTGGAGAGAAGTGAAAGAGAACCCATCCACCACCATACACTACGTGCTCATTTGCAAGGGCCTCTCGTCGGAGACTAACGACTTAACCAACATTCCTTCGTCTTTGTTGTCTCTTTCTAAGGAGTTCCAAGACGTCTTCCCCGACGAGCTACCTCATGGACTACCACCGCTTCGGGGCATCGAGCATCGCATCGACCTCATACCCGGCACTCCCCTACCAAACCGCGCCGCCTACCGCACCAACCCCGAAGATACCAAGGAGATACAACGACAAATACAAGACCTCCTCGCTAAAGGGTATGTCCGAGAAAGCCTTAGCCCTTGTGCCGTTCCCGTCATTCCTGTGCCTAAACCGGATGAGACGCAACGGATGTGTATGGATTGCCGCCCTATCAATGCCATTACCGTCCTTTATCGACATCCCATTCCGCGTTTAGATGACATGCTTGATGAATTGAGTGGTGCCACCATTTTCTCTAAGATTGATTTGCGTAGTGGCTACCACCAAATTCGCATGGCAATTGGTGATGAATGGAAGACGGCATTCAAGACCAAGCTTGGTCTCTATGAATGGCTCGTCATGCCATTTGGTCTTTCCAATGCTCCTTCGACCTTCATGCGTCTTATGAATCACATTTTGCGACCTCTCATTGGCAAGAGCGTGGTTGTTTACTTTGATGATATCCTCATCTATAGCAAAAATCTCGAGGACCATGTTCAACATGTGAGAGAAGTCTTATGCATCTTGCGCCACGAGAAGCTCTTTGCCAACCTACCAAAATGCCATTTCGCTCAAAACAAATTGGTTTTTCTTGGTTTTGTGGTTTCCGCCAACGGGATTGAAGTTGATTCTTCCAAGGTTGAGGCCATCCACAATTGGCCCACTCCCACAAATGTTGGTCAAGTTAGAAGCTTCCATGGACTTGCCGGATTTTACCGCCGCTTTGTGAAAGATTTCAGCACCATTGCTTGCCCTTTAAACGAGCTTACAAAAAAGAATGTTCCGTTCGTTTGGGGCAAAGCACAACAAAAAGCTTTTGATGAATTGAAAAAGAGACTCACCGAGGCACCACTACTTGCTCTTCCCGATTTTACAAAAACATTTGAGATAGAATGCGATGCGAGTGGCCTTGGAATCGGTGGTGTTCTCATGCAAAATGGAAAACCCGTGGCATACTATAGCGAGAAGTTGGATGGCGCATGCCTCAACTATCCTATATATGACAAGGAGCTTTATGCTTTGGTTCGTGTTCTTGAAGTTTGGCAACATTACCTTTGGCCAAAAGAGTTTGTTATCCACTCGGATCATGAATCCTTGAAGTATTTGAAAAGTCAACACAATTTGAACAAGAGACATGCTAAGTGGGTTGAGTTCATAGAGTCCTTCCCTTATGTAATCAAATACAAAAAGGGCAAGGAAAATGTGGTTGCGGATGCACTTTCCCGCAAGATTACTCTTCTACTCACCCGCTTGGAGTTTCACATTTTGGGTCTTGAGGAGATCAAAGAACTTTACCCTTCCGACGCTTTCTTTGGACCAATCTTTGCCAAGTGTTCCGTTGACCGCGGATTTGATGATTTCTATTTGCATGATGGCTACTTGTTTAAAGCTAACAAGATTTGCATTCCCGAGTCTTCTCTTCGTAAGTTGCTTTTGCAAGAGTCACATGGAGGTGGTCTCATGGGTCACTTTGGACGAGAGAAGACATATGCCATGCTCTCAACCCACTACTATTGGCCAAGAATGTACCGCGACGTGGAACGCCTTTGCCGCCGGTGCACAACATGCTTACAAGTTAAGTCTACTTCCAATCCCTATGGTCTTTACATACCTTTACCCATTCCATATGCACCTTGGTCGGACATAAGCATGGACTTTGTACTTGGCTTACCACGCACAAAACATGGTCATGACTCAATATTTGTGGTAGTGGATAGGTTCTCTAAAATGGCTCATTTCATACCATGTCATAAGAGCGACGATGCTTCACACATTGCTTCATTGTTTTTCAGGGAAGTAGTTCGCCTACATGGAATACCGGCAAGCATTGTGTCGGATCGAGACGTCAAGTTTATGAGTTACCTATGGAAGTCGCTCATGGCGAAGTTTGGAGTGAAGCTCTTGTTCTCATCGTCCTCGCACCCGCAAACCGATGGACAAACCGAAGTGGTCAATCGAAGCCTATCCACACTCCTCCGCACACTTGTGAAGACAAATTTGAAGTCATGGGAAGATTGCCTACCCCACGCGGAGTTCGCCTACAATCGAGCCAAGCACTCCACAACCTCAAGGAGTCCCTTCATGATCGTCTATGGATTCGAACCTCCAACGGCACTCGACATCCTCCCACTACCTCTTCATGAAAGAACGAACATGGACTTCGACGAGCGCACCACCGCCATGAAGAAACTACATGAAGAGACAAGAGCAACCATACAAGAGCATGTTCTTCGCCAAGCTAACCGCCTCAACGCCAAGAAAAAGGAACGCGTGTTTGAAGAAGGAGACCTCGTTTGGATCCACTTAAGGAAAGAAAGGTTCCCGCAAGAACGCAACTCCATGCTCAAGCCAAGAGGAGATGGTCCTTTCAAGGTCCTCAAGCGCATCAACAACAACGCCTACGTCATCGACATACCAACATCCAAGTACTTGGTGAGCAACACTTTCAACATCTCGGATCTCTCACCCTATCATGGAGATGAGGAGGAACAAGAGTCGAGGACGACTCTCTCCCAAGGGGGGGGAGATGATGCGGGGTGGCCTTCGGACACCTCCTCACCAAGACCAACAAGTCCCCCAAGTGGACCAATGACACGGGCTCGGGCTAAAGCGATACATGACAAGGTGAACTCGCTCCTCACCACCCTTGACCTTGGTACCCCTTTGGATGGATTGCTACCTCATGCCGACGTGCTATGTGTCATTAGGTACAAGGCGCACCAAGACCCCGGAGAGGATGAGACGCCATGGCCAATGGAAGGAGAGGAGCAGCAGAACTTGGAGATGAACATGAAGCCGACGTTGCCCGAAGAGCGCCAAGGAAGAGAAGGACGCTGGCCGGTCCAGGACCCGGTCAGACCGGACCCACGACCGGACTCCCCGGCCACAGGCCCGGTCAACCGGGCGCAAACCGGGCCAACTCCCTCGTACCGGACGACGACCGGACCCAGGACCGGACTCTTCGCAGAATCCCGGTTGGCGGCCGGTCGACCGGACCCATGACCGGACAGCCCGGTCACAGGCCCGGTCTGACCGGACCCCTGACCGGACAGCCCGGTCACAGGCCCGGTCTGACCGGACGCCCAACCGGATCCGACGGGAATACCCCACCAAACTGCCTTGACTTATCCATTCGCGTACCTGTTCGCCCTTGCTGGCTGTGCTTGCCTATTTAAGTAGCTGGACCCCCTCCTTTACTTTTCAGACTTGTTTAGAACTCAAACCTAACTTTGAGCTTAGTCTCCCTTGGGTATCATCCCTCTGTAATCAAGGCAACCCTTGTGGATGTATGGATTTGGTAGTGAGAGATTCTAGTGTTTACACTCTCTCTCCCACTCCTTGATTCGTCCTCCCCACCAGTCTCTCCTCTCGGAATTCTACCTCGAGTCTCTTCCGGGCGGATTCTATTGGCACGGTCCATCGAGCCGTGAGGGTAAGCATCGATTGTATCGGGTTGGTGTGCGTTCTTCTTCGTGTGTTCTTCGCGTTCTTCGTGTTCTTCCGCCTCTCCCCCTCTTTCCCCCTTGATTCCTTGGGTCATTCGCGAGATCGGGCCACAATCGGGGTCTCAGACCACATCACCTAGTGCAAGCCGCCGTTGCTAATGAGGAAGACTATGATGAAGAAAGTGGAGAAGACCCTCTCTTATGCACACACGACCCAAGCCCTTCACTTGTGGTCACTCGAGTGCTCACCACTCAACCTCAAGCTATGGAAGACCAAAGATGCAACATCTTCCAAACTCGCGCCGGAATTGGTGGCAAGTCAATCAAGGTCATCATCGACGGTGGGAGTTGCCACAACTTGGCAAGCACCGAGCTATGTGAGAAGCTCAACCTCACGCTTCGCAAACATCCTCATCCATACCATGTCCAATGGTTGAGTGACAAGGGCAATGTCAAGATTCAACACACCGTCACCGTCAACTTCAAGATAGGACCCTATGAAGACACCGTCGAGTGTGACGTGGTGCCTATGACCGTGTGCCACATGTTGCTTGGCCGCCCATGGCAATTTGACAAGAAGGCCATACATGATGGTTACTCCAATGCATACACCTTCAAGGTCAAGGACAAGAAGTTCGAGCTTCGCCCAATGACTCCTAGCCAAATCATCGCCGACAATGCAAAGGCTTTAGCGAGGGCACAACACCACACCCACCATAGTGAGTTGAGAGGAGAGGGAGCTACCCACCAAAAAGAGAGTGAGCGCCACCACCCACATATGAGTGAGAGAAAGAGTGTCCTCCTAGCCACCAAAAGCGAGTGGAGAGAAGTGAAAGACAACCCATCCACCACCATACACTACGTGCTCATTTGCAAGGGCCTCTCGTCGGAGACTAACGACTTAACAAACATTCCTTCGTCTTTGTTGTCTCTTTTGAAGGAGTGCCAAGACGTCTTCCCCGACGAGCTACCTCATGGACTACCACCGCTTCGGGGCATCGAGCATCGCATCGACCTCATACCCGGCGCTCCACTACCAAACCGCGCCGCTTACCGCACCAACCCCGAAGATACTAAGGAGATCCAACAACAAATACAAGACCTCCTCGTTAAAGGGTACGTCCGAGAAAGCCTTAGCCCTTGTGCCGTTCCCGTCATTCTTGTGCCTAAACCGGATGAGACGCAACGAATGTCTATGGATTGTCAACCTATCAATGCCATTACCGTCCGTTATCGCCATCCCATTCCGCGTTTAGATGACATTCTTGATGAATTGAGTGGTGCCACCATTTTCTCTAAGATTGATTTGCGTAGCGGCTACCACCAAATTCGCATGGCAATTGGTGATGAATGGAAGACGGCATTCAAGACCAAGCTTGGTCTATATGAATGGCTTGTCATGCCATTTGGTCTTTCCAATGCTCCTTCGACTTTCATGCGTCTTATGAATCACATTTTGCGACCTCTCATTGGCAAGAGCGTGGTTGTTTACTTTGATGATATCCTCATCTATAGCAAAAATCTCGAGGACCATGTTCAACATGTGAGAGAAGTCTTATGCATCTTGCGCCACGAGAAGCTCTTTGCCAACCTACCAAAATGCCATTTCGCTCAAAACAAATTTGTTTTTCTTGGTTTTGTGGTTTCCGCCAACGGGATTGAAGTTGATTCTTCCAAGGTTGAGGCCATCCACAATTGGCCCTGATGTGGTCTAAGACCCCGATTGTGGCCCGATCTCGCGAATGACCCAAGGAATCAAGGGGGAAAAAGGGGGAGAGGCGGAAGAACACGAAGAACGCGAAGAACACACGAAGAACCACGCACACCAACCCGATACAATCGATGCTTACCCTCACGGCTCGATGGACCGTGCCAATAGAATCCACCCGGAAGAGACTCGAGGTAGAATTCCGAGAGGAGAGACCGGTGGGGAGGACGAATCAAGGAGTGGGAGAGAGAGTGTAAACACTAGAATCTCTCACTACCAAATCCATACATCCACAAGGGTTGCCTTGATTACAGAGGGATGATACCCAAGGGAGACTAAGCTCAAAGTTAGGTTTGAGTTCTAAACAAGTCTGAGAAGTAAAGGAGGGGGTCCAGCTACCTAAATAGGCAAGCACAGCCAGCAAGGGCGAACAGGTACGCGAATGGATAAGTCAAGGCAGTTTGGTGGGGTATTCCCGTCGGATCCGGTTGGGCGTCCGGTCAGACCGGGCCTGTGACCGGGCTGTCCGGCCAGGGGTCCAGTCTGACCGGGCCTGTGACCGGGCTGTCCGGTCATGGGTCCGGTCGACCGGTCGCCAACCGGGATTCTGCGAGGAATCCGGTCCTGGGTCCGGTCGTCGTCCGGTACGAGGGAGCTGGCCCGGTTTGCGCCCGGTTGACCGGGCCTGTGGCCGGGGCGACCGGTCGTGGGTCCGGTCCGACCGTGTCCTGGACCGGCCAGCGTCCCTTTCTTCCTTGGCGCTCTTCGGGCGACGGCGGCTTCGGCTTCATGTTCATCTCCAGGTTCCGCTGCTCCTCTCCTTCCCTTGACCATGACGTCTCATCCTCTCCGGGGTCTTGATGCTCCATGTACCTAATCACACAAAGTGTTTCGGCATGAGGTAGCATTCCATCCAATGGGGAACCGAGGTCGAGGGTAGTGAGGAGCGAGTTCACCTTGTCATGTATTGCTTTGGCTCGAGCCCGTGTCATGGGTCCACTTGGGGGACTTGTTGGCCTTGATGTAGTGTCGTTGGCGAGCGGGGCTACATCATCTCCCCCCCCTTGGGAGAGAGTCGTCCTCGACTCTTGTCCTTCCTCATGTCCATGATGTGGAGATAGATCCGAGACGTTGAAAGTGTTGCTCACCAAGTAGGCGTTGTTGTTGATGCGCTTGAGTACCTTGAAAGGCCCATCTCCTCTTGGCTTGAGCTTGGAGTTGCGTTCTTGAGGGAACCTTTCTTTCCTTAGGTGAACCCAAACGAGGTCTCCTTCTTCAACCACTCGTTCTTTCTTCTTGGCGTTGAGGCGGTTTGGTAGGGGAGCGCCGGGTATGAGGTCGATGCGATGCTCGATGCCCCGAAGCGGTGGTAGTCCATGAGGTAGCTCGTCGGGGAAGACGTCTTGGGACTCCTTCAAAAGAGACAACAAAGACGAAGGAATGTTGGTTAAGTCATTAGTCTCCGACGATAGGCCCTTGCAAATGAGCACGTAGTGTATGGTGGTGGATGGGTTGTATTTCACTTCTCTCCACTCGCTTTTGGTGGCTAGGAGGACACTCTTTCTCTCACTCATATGTGGGTGGTGGCGCTCACTCTCTTTTTGGTGGGTAGCTCCCTCTCCTCTCAACTCACTATGGTGGATATGGTGTTGTGCCCTCGCTAAAGCCTTCGCATTGTCGGCGATGATTTGGCTAGGAGTCATTGGGCGAAGCTCGAACTTCTTGTCCTTGACCTTGAAGGTGTATGCATTGGAGTAACCATCATGTATGGCTTTCTTGTCAAATTTCCATGGGCGGCCAAGCAACATGTGGCACACGGTCATAGGCACGACGTCACACTCGACGGTGTCTTCATAGGGTCCTATCTTGAAGTTGACGGTGACGGTGTGTTGAATCTTGACATTGCCCTTGTCACTCAACCATTGGACATGGTATGGATGAGGATGTTTGCGAAGCGTGAGGTTGAGCTTCTCACATAGCTTGGTGCTTGCCAAGTTGTGGCAACTCCCACCGTCTATGATGACCTTGATTGACTTGCCACCAATGCCGGCACGCGTTTGGAAGATGTTGCATCTTTGGTCTTCCATAGCTTGGGGTTGAGTGGTGAGCACTCGAGTGACCACAAGAGAAGGGCTTGGATCATGTGTGCATAAGAGAGGGTCTTCTCCACTTTCTTCATCATAGTCTTCCTCATTAGCAACGACGGCTTGCACTAGGGCTTCATATTCACCCTCACTTAGAGTCTCTATGTCACCATTCTCCATAGTGATCATGACCTTGGTGTTCTTGCACTCAAAGGACTTGTGGCCTTGGGTGCCACACTTGAAGCAAGTGACATTGGAGGGTCCCGTAGATGCCTTGGAGGAGGCGGTGGAGGATACCGTTTGCTTCATGCGACTTTGGATAGAAGGTTGCTTGGAAGGTGTAGAGGATGCGGTTGGCTTGACACTTGTTGTGGTAGTTGATGTAGCAAGTTTGGAAGCGAAGTATTGCTTGGACTTCGAATACTTGATGTCCTCATTCACTTGACGCTCGGCCTTGGAAGCTTGGTGAACCAACTCAACCATGTTGGAGTATTGTTGGAACTCCACAATCCTCTTGATGGGGTAGTTGAGGCCATTGAAGAACCTAGCGATGGTTTGGTTCTCGGACTCTTGGATGTTTGCTCGCATCATGGTTAACTCCATTTCCTTGAAGAATTCCTCAATGGTCTTGGTGCCTTGCTTCAACTTTTGTAGCTTGTTGAAGAGATCGGTCCTGTAGTGTTTAGGGACAAAGCGAGCTTCCATCTCCTCCTTCATGTCTTCCCAAGTATCAATTGGAGGATCACCCTTTTCTTCCCTTAGAGTGACAACTTGTTCCCACCAAGTGTTGGCATAATCTTCAAACTCGAGGGAGGCCATGGCTACTTTCTTGGCACCGGAGTAGTTGTGGATGCGGAAGATCTTGTCAACCTTGAGTGCCCATGAGAGGTAGGCCTCGGCATCGTCTTCACCCTTGAACTTGGGCATGTTGAACTTGAGCTTTCCATACATATTCTCTTCATCTTCCATGTTCCTTCGGCGAGGACGGATGCCTTCATCTCTTGCGACTTGAGGTGGTAGAGGAGGTCTTCCACGACCAACCATAGCATTGGGTTGGCGTTGGAGGTGAACACTAGCTTCACTTGGCTCACGTTGAGGATGTTGTTGCGGATCTTGACGAGGTTGTTGACGTTGTCCAATGTTGGCTCTCTCATCTTGATCATGTTGGGGTTGTCCTCGGCCCCTTTGGTCATGGCGAGGATGGTTCCGGAGGTCACGCCGTGGTGGATCTTGATGACCTTGGTCTTGAGCATCCACATGGGCTTGACGATGAGGTGCCGGGTCCATGTTGTGGAGGACGTTGTCTTGGGGTTGGTCGTCATGCCCATGGTGGGCATGGCGAGCCGCTTGATGACGATCTTGGTGAAGAGCTTGATCTTGTTGAGGACGCTCATGAGGACGAGCATGGCGATGGAACTCTCCGCGCCTTGAGTTTGAGCGAGAATCATCATGACGAGCGTGCGGTCGACGAGAGCGATGATGATCTCCATGCCTTGAGTCGGAGCTTGAGGACGAATGGTGATCATAGGAGTAGTCATCATGTGAGGAGGTCGATGACGATGAGGAAGTAGAGCGATGTCGATGTCGGCGTCCCAAGTTGTTGATGGCGCGCTCGAGGCTATCCATGCGCCGCTCCATGTTTGCATCATTGGCCGTCACTTGGTCATGCAAGTTGTCCGTAGCTTCACGAAGAAGATTCATATCTTGGTTCACTTGGCCGAAGTTGTGAGCCACTTCTTCATATTGTTGGTCGATGCGTGTCTCGAACAAATTGAGTTGGTCCTTGAACTCTTGGCGTTGCACCCATAGGTTGTGTTGGGTGGCCAACCTCTCGGAGGGGTGTAGGACCTCATCCTCCTTTGCTTGGTCTCCGTGCCTATCCATGATCACAAGACAAGAACTATGTTGTGGATGTTAGTGGAAGGAGACTACCTCGCACTCTTACCGTGGTAAGATAGTATTGAGGCAATCAACCAAGCCGAAAGTAAGACCAATTGTATCGGGACACACACAAAGGCACACGCAAAAGCTAGCAAATATGGTGTTAGGAGTGGATGGTGGAAAACCAAAAGACGAAATCCAAAATCGAGTATGTTGTTAAGAGTGGGTAAGGTCCAAAAATCCAAGTGTCAAAGTGGCGATCACTATAAACACGGAAAAATGTGGAACTCACGCACGGGATGAACGGGGTTAGTGCAACCAAGGAACGAGCGGAAAAATGAATAACCCCTAAGTAAGGGTGCTCAATGTCACACTAACGCAAGAAGAGATCAAAGCTAGGTTGCATAGAGTAGAAACACCAAGATTCGCACGAGGTCTCTCTTCTCTATCTCTCTTGCTTGCTTAAAAGCTTTTCACTCTTTTTGTATCGGTGGCACTTTGCACTTTGCTTTTCTCTTTTTTTTTCACTAGCACACTATGCTCTTACTCTTTTGCTGGCCACTCACGAGCTCCACTTATGAGCTTTACTCACACAACGCACACCCTCACGGTCGGGACCTCGTGCGATGTTTCGCAACACTCGAAAGCTTCGCTCGTGGGATAGATCGCAAAAAGAAGAGGTCTACAAGGGTTACTACAAGTTATACCTGCGATGGTGGAGATGATGGTGGTGGTGGTGGTCGGTGGTGGTGTTAGTCGATGTCGAAGACGAGGAGCCCGGTCGCTGGTCCGGTTGGACCGGAGTTGGCGCCGGCGTGTCCGGTATGGCGGCCGGTCGGACCGGTCTCTGGGCCGGCTGTCCGGTTTGCGGCCGGTTGGCCGGGTTCTGCGCCGGACGGTCCGGTCTGGGGGCCGGTTGACCGGGTTTGAAACCGGATCGCACGATTTGGAGCTTTCTCTCTCCTGTTCTTCCCCAAACCAAAACCAAATCGACCAAATCGAAGAGAAACGATGGAATTGGAGGCTAAAAGTTGGGGAAATAGTAGATCAAGCACAACAACACCAGATCCACGGAGCAAAACCACTCAAAACTCAACCAAATCACAGATCCGTCCAAAGGCAATTTAGGGCTATTTTTCGGAAAATTTTCTAGAAACGAAATTGGGTGGGTGGAGGGTCAAATCCGCGGAAACCAAAGGCTGCTGATACCATATGATGTGGTCTAAGACCCCGATTGTGGCCCGATCTCGCGAATGACCCAAGGAATCAAGGGGGAAAGAGGGGGAGAGGCGGAAGAACACGAAGAACGCGAAGAACACACGAAGAACCACGCACACCAACCCGATACAATCGATGCTTACCCTCACGGCTCGATGGACCGTGCCAATAGAATCCGCCCGGAAGAGACTCGAGGTAGAATTCCGAGAGGAGAGACCGGTGGGGAGGACGAATCAAGGAGTGGGAGAGAGAGTGTAAACACTAGAATCTCTCACTACCAAATCCATACATCCACAAGGGTTGCCTTGATTACAGAGGGATGATACCCAAGGGAGACTAAACTCAAAGTTAGGTTTGAGTTCTAAACAAGTCTGAGAAGTAAAGGAGGGGGTCCAGCTACTTAAATAGGCAAGCACAGCCAGCAAGGGCGAACAGGTACGCGAATGGATAAGTCAAGGCAGTTTGGTGGGGTATTCCCGTCGGATCCGGTTGGGCGTCCGGTCAGACCGGGCCTGTGACCGGGCTGTCCGGCCAGGGGTCCGGTCTGACCGGGCCTGTGACCGGGCTGTCCGGTCATGGGTCCGGTCGACCGGTCGCCAACCGGGATTCTGCGAGGAATCCGGTCCTGGGTCCGGTCGTCGTCCGGTACGAGGGAGCTGGCCCGGTTTGCGCCCGGTTGACCGGGCCTGTGGCCGGGGCGACCGGTCGTGGGTCCGGTCCGACCGGGTCCTGGACCGGCCAACGTCCCTTTCTTCCTTGGCGCTCTTCGGGCGACGGCGGCTTAGGCTTCATGTTCATCTCCAGGTTCCGCTGCTCCTCTCCTTCCCTTGACCATGACGTCTCATCCTCTCCGGGGTCTTGATGCTCCATGTACCTAATCACACAAAGTGTTTCGGCATTAGGTAGCATTCCATCCAATGGGGAACCGAGGTCGAGGGTAGTGAGGAGCGAGTTCACCTTGTCATGTATTGCTTCCACTTGGGGGACTTGTTGGCCTTGATGTAGTGTCGTTGGCGAGCGGGGCTACATCAGGCCCACTCCCACAAATGTTGGTCAAGTTCGAAGCTTCCATGGACTTGCCGGATTTTACCGGCGCTTTGTGAAAGATTTCAGCACCATTGCTTGCCCTTTAAACGAGCTTACAAAAAAGAATGTTCCGTTTGTTTGGGGCAAAGCACAACAAAAAGCTTTTGATGAATTGAAAAAGAGACTCACCGAGGCACCACTACTTGCTCTTCCCGATTTTGCAAAAACATTTGAGATAGAATGCGACGCGAGTGGCCTTGGAATCGGTGGTGTTCTCATGCAAAATGGAAAACCCGTGGCATACTATAGCGAGAAGTTGGATGGCGCACGCCTCAACTATCCTATATATGACAAGGAGCTTTATGCTTTAGTTCGTGTTCTTGAAGTTTGGCAACATTACCTTTGGCCAAAAGAGTTTGTTATCCATTCGGATCTTGAGTCCTTGAAGTATTTGAAAAGTCAACACAATTTGAACAAGAGACATGCTAAGTGGGTTGAGTTCATAGAGTCCTTCCCTTATGTAATCAAATACAAAAAGGGCAAGGAAAATGTGGTTGCGGATGCACTTTCCCGCAAGATTACTCTTCTACTCACCCGCTTGGAGTTTCACATTTTGGGTCTTGAAGAAATCAAAGAACTTTACCCATCCGACTCTTTCTTTGGACCAATCTTTGCCAAGTGTTCCGTTGACCGCGGATTTGATGATTTCTATTTGCATGATGGCTACTTGTTTAAAGCTAACAAGATTTGCATTCCCGAGTCTTCTCTTCGTAAGTTGCTTTTGCAAGAGTTACATGGAGGTGGTCTCATGGGTCACTTTGGACGAGAGAAGACATATGCCATGCTCTCAACCCACTACTATTGGCCAAGAATGTACCGCGACGTGGAACGCCTTTGCCGACGGTGTACAACATGCTTACAAGCTAAGTCTACTTTCAACCCCTATGGTCTTTACATGCCTTTACCCATTCCATATGCACCTTGGTCGGACATAAGCATGGACTTTGTACATGGCTTACCACGCACAAAACATGGTCATGACTCAATATTTGTGGTAGTGGATAGGTTCTCTAAAATGGCTCATTTCATACCATGTCATAAGAGCGATGATGCTTCACACATTGCTTCATTGTTTTTCAGGGAAGTGGTTCGCCTACATGGAATACCGGCAAGCATTGTGTCGGATCGAGACGTCAAGTTTATGAGTTACCTATGGAAGTCGCTCATGGCGAAGTTTGGAGTGAAGCTCTTGTTCTCATCGTCCTCACACCCGCAAACCGATGGACAAACCGAAGTGGTCAATCGAAGCCTCTCCACACTCCTCCGCACACTTGTGAAGACAAATTTGAAGTCATGGGAAGATTGCCTACCCCACGCGGAGTTCGCATACAATCGAGCCAAGCACTCCACAACCTCAAGGAGTCCCTTCATGATCGTCTACGGATTCGAACCTCCAACGGCACTCGACATCCTCCCACTACCTCTTCATGAAAGAACGAACATGGACTTCGACGAGCGCACCACCGCCATGAAGAAACTACATGAAGAGACAAGAGCAACCATACAAGAGCATGTACTTCGCCAAGCTAACCGCCTCAACGCCAAGAAAAAGGAACGCGTGTTTGAAGAAGGAGACCTCGTTTGGATCCACCTAAGGAAAGAAAGGTTCCCGCAAGAACGCAACTCCAAGCTCAAGCCAAGAGGAGATGGACCTTTCAAGGTCCTCAAGCGCATCAACAACAACGCCTACGTCATCGACATACCAACATCCAAGTACTTGGTGAGCAACACTTTCAACATCTCGGATCTCTCACCCTATCATGGAGATGAGGAGGAACAAGATTCGAGGACGACTCTCTCCCAAGGGGGGGGGGGAGATGATGCGGGGTGGCCTTCGGACACCTCCTCACCAAGACCAACAAGCCCCCCAAGCGGACCAATGACAAGGGCTCGAGTTAAAGCTCTACACGACAAGGTGAACTCGCTCCTCACTTCCCTCGACCTAGATACCCCATTGGATGGAATGCTACCTCATGCCGAAACCCTTTGTGTCATTAGGTACGTGGAGCATCAAGACCATGGAGAGGATGATACGCCATGGTCAAGGGAAGGAGAAGAACAGCTGATCGAGAAGATGTACACGGAGCTGGACCCGAAGTCGCCCCAAGAACGCAAGGAAGAGACGATGAGCGGCCAGTCCAGAATCCGGTCTGACCGGCCTCCTGACCGGGCCACCCGGCCCAGAATCCGGTCGACCGGCCGCCTGACCGGGCCACCCGGTCCACAACCGGGCCACCAACCGGTGCCATCCGGACGCCATCCCGGGGCTCCAGAACCTCGCCCGGTTACTGCCCGGTCCAGGATCCGGTCACCGACCGGACTGCCCGGTCCCAGGTCCGGTCCAACCGGCCTCCTGACCGGCCTGCATGACTAAAGACGCCTTTTCGGCCCGAAACGTTTTCCTTTGTACCTTTTCGGCCCGTGTCGCCTTGTACCGCTATATAAGCACCCTGGACACCCCTTTTACCCCTTAGACTTGTTTAGAACTCAAACCTAAGTTTGAGTTTAGTCTCCCTTGGGTATCATCCCTCTGTAATCAAGGCAATCCTTGTGGATGTATGGATTTGGTAGTGAGAGATTCTAGTGTTTACACTCTCTCTCCCACTCCTTTATTCGTCCTCCCCACCGGTCTCTCCTCTCGGAATTCTACCTCGAGTCTCTTCCGGGCGGATTCTATTGGCACGGTCCATCGAGCCGTGAGGGTAAGCATCGATTGTATCGGGTTGGTGTGCGTGGTTCTTCGTGTGTTCTTCGCGTTCTTCGTGTTCTTCCACCTCTCCCCCTCTTTCCCCCTTGATTCCTTGGGTCATTCGCGAGATCGGGCCACAATCGGGGTCTTAGACCACATCAGGAATATTACAAGGAGATGCACATGACAATGATGAGTGCAAATGTGGATGAGCGAGAAGAGCAAACTATGGCAAGATTCTTGAATGGACTAAACATCCCCGTCAAGAGGATAGTGGAATTCTTGCCTTACAAAAACATGGTTGAGCTACTCCACCAAGCAACAAGGGCCGAGCGCCAAGTGCGAGAAGACCTAGCAAGTGCAAAGACAAAGACCTTCTTCGCCGCACGAAATGCCATGAATGCCTCCTCAAGCATCAAGAACACAAGTGCACTTGCCTCCAAGGATCCTCCAAAGCAAGCAAGAAGTACCATCAAGACAACAAGCTTCAAGCCGGAACAATCAACCATGTCCTCCAAAGCTTCCACCGGATCTAGTAACATCACTTGCTTCAAGTGTGGTGCTCAAGGACATAAATCCTTTGAATGCAAGAACACAAGAGTTATGATCACTCGAGATGATGGAGATGTGGAGTACTTGAGTGAAGGTGAATATGAAGCCTTGGTACAAGCCGCAACCTCTCATGAAGAAGATGACTTGGAAGACCAAGAGCAAGTCCTATGTGTGCATGATGCAAGCCCTTCTCTTGTGGTGACCAAAGTGTTGACAACCCATGCACTTCCAAATGAAGACCAAAGGTAGCATAGAAAACAAAAAATTTCCTACCGCAAGACGAATAAATCCAAGATCTAATCTATGGAACACCCAAGATCTAATCTACAAGATCGAAGCAACGAGATTGATATTGGACTAACCCTTGAAGATTTCCAAAGCCTACGAGATCAGATCTCGTTGTTGATGTAGACGATCATCCCCAGTGCTGCAATCCGGCAGCACTTCCGTACTCGGTCGCGCGTACGGTGTCGATGAAGCCCTTCCTCTCCCCGTTCCAGCGGGCAGCGGAGGTGTGGTATATCTCCTCCAAATTCCAGCAGCACGACGGCGTGGTGGTGGTGGTGGAGGAAGAAAAGCTGCAGGGCTTCGCCAAGCCGGAACAGCATATGGTGGAGGAGAGAGGCGGCCAGAGGAGGGGGCAAATCAAGGGGGTGGTGGCCGGCCACCCCCTCCCCTCTTTATATAGAGGGAGGGTCGGCTGGTGTGGCCCCCTTTCCCATCTAGGGTTAGGGGGGGCGGCGGCCAAGTGGGGGGAAGAGGATTTCTTCCCCCCCAAGTTGATCCCCCCTAGGGTTTTGAGGAAAACCCTAGGGGTTGGCCGGCTGGGCCTTGAGGGGCATGTGCCCCTGGCCCATTAGGCTAGGGAGCACCCCCTCGGCCCATGCTAGGCCTCCTAGGGTCGTGGGCCCACTGGTGGGACCCCCAGAACCTTCTAGAACCTTCCCGGTCATCCACCGGAAAAATCCCGAACTTTTCCGAAACCTAGAAATCAACTTCCCTTATATGAATCTTATTCTCCGGACTATTCCGGACCTCCTCGTGACATCCTGGATCACATCCGAGACTCCGAAGAAACTTCGTCTCCATACCATATTCAAATCTACTTATGCGACATCGAACCTTAAGCGCGTCACCCTACGGTTCGCGAACTATGCAGACATGGTCGAGACTCCTCTCCGAGCAATAACCAATAGCGGGATCTGGAGATCCATAATGGCTCCCACATATTCAACGATGACTTAGTGATCGATTGAACCATTTACATACGATGCCAATTCCCTTTGTCTCGCGATATTTTACTTGTCCGAGGTTTGATCATCGGTATCTCCATACCTTGTTCAACCTCGTTACCGACAAGTACTCTTTACTCGTACCGTGGTATGTGATCTCTTATGAACCATTCATATGCTTGCAAGCTAATCAGATGACATCCCACCGAGAGGGCCCAGAGTATATCTATCCGTCATCAGGATGGACAAATCCCACTATTGATCCATATGCCTCAACTCACACTTTCCGAATACTTAATCCCACCTTTATTGTCACCCATTTACGCAATGACGTTTGATGTAATCAAAGTACCCTTTCGGTGTAAGTGATTTACATGATCTCATGGTCGAAGGATTAAGACAACTATGTATTGAAAGCTTATAGCAAATGAACTTAATGACTTGATCTTATGCTACGCTCATTTGGGTGTGTGTCCATTATATCATTCACCTAATGACATAACCTTGTTATTAATAACATCCAATGTTCATGATCACGAAACCATGATCATCTATTAATCAACAAGCTAGTTATACAAGAGGCTTACTAGGGACTCTTTGTTGTTTACATAACACACATGTATCAATGTTTCGGTTAATACAATTATAGCATGGTATGCAAACATTATCATAAACACAAAGATATATTATAATAACCATTTTATTATTGCCTCTTGGGCATATCTCCAACAGTCTCCCACTTGCACTAGAGTCAATAATCTAGTTTACATATGTAAGGATATAACACCTTGGCCTTCTGGTGCTTATCATGTTTTGCTCACGGGAGAGGTTTTAGTCAACGGATCTGACACGCTCAGAAACGTATGTATTTTGCAATTCATTTGCGTCTCAACGCATCACTCATTTTCCAAATGAGTCGGTATTAATTGTATATGCTTAGTCCTCTGGTGGAACCTTAATTCCGCGGTCTGAAATAAGTCACTAATATTGTCACACACAATATAGCTTCAAAGTTCTGACACTATCGGAACTACACCAAGTTCTCAAAGAACTCCTCGACTTAACATCCTCAGTCATTGTCAAAACAATGACATACTCTGCCTTCGTTTGTAGAATCTGTCACAATATTTAGAACTCATCTAAATCTAGCATAGACTTCTTCTAGCTTATTGTGCTACCTTTTAAATAACACTTAGCCTAACTGAGATTGAAATTTTATTTTTATATGTGACCAAACTAATATCGGTGCAACACCTTACAGCGATTTGATTGTCACTATCCCATATAAAACTATATATATATATCCTTGGTTCTTCTAAAGCACTCAGGGATATTCTTACTGTTGTCCAATGATCATTATATGAATCATTCTGGTATATGCTCGTAACAATTTAGAGCACAGGACATCTGACTTTGTACATATTATTTGTGATCTAAAATCACTCATGTGCTTTTACTCATCGAGTGTCAAATACACCGAAGTCTTGTTAAACCTTCACATGGAAAAGAACACTTTCTTAACATTTTTATATTGAACCACTTCAATATCCATTCTATGTACCTTGACTTAAACTTATTATGTGTTTCAATCTATCTTCATGGATCTTGACACTAAATATGTTTCAGTCCATGTCTTTTCATTGAAATTAATTCTCAATGAAACCTTTTAATCACATCAAGTACATGATTACATTATTTTTAATCAACGATATGTCATCTACATAAAGTATTATAAATATGTCTCAGCGCTCCCACTTAATTTCTTGCAAATGCAAGCATCTTCATCATTTCTGATGAAATCAAAACTCTTTCATTATTTCATCCGGTGAAGATTCCAACTCCGCGATACTTACTTCATCCAATTGAAGTTTGTATACCTATCTAGTATTCCACGGACCAGCAAAACTCTTGGTTGCATCTGGTATACATCCTTCATACATACTTCTGGTAAGGAATGTATTTCTGCCATCCTACTATCATATCTCATAAAAGAAATATGTAGCGATTACTAGAATAATCCACATAGACTATAAGCATTGCCACGGAAGATCTAATCTTATCGTAGTCAACTCTTTGAACTTTGTCGTAAACAACTTTTCGATAAGTCAAGCTTCTTTAAGGATATTCCATCCAAGTCCATCTATTTGATAGATCCATTTACTTTCAAAAAGTACTCATCTATCTTGGATTTCATGGCGCATAGCCATTTTAAACGGAGTCAGGGCCCATCATAACTTCTTTGTATGTAGTTGGTTTATCATTGTTCAAAATCAATCCTTTGTTCACAAATCATTTATTTGATCACAAAGTAAACCATACCTACAAGGTTCAATAAGTACTTTGATCTCCATGACTATAACAATTTGTAGACATGTGAGCCATGATCTTCGTAGCTGCTTCCGGAACCATTTCCGACGCTGCGCTACTCTGATCATCATGCTCAGGTTCATAAACCTTATCAAGTTCCATTGTCCTCCCACTCAAATAGTTCGCTAGAAACAATTTCTTTGAAATAAGTAAGAAACATTGACAAACACTTTTGTCCTTGACTTCATAGTGGAAAGAATTCCCAATCAATTTCATGGGATAATCAACAAAGACATTTATCCGATTTTGGTTGTAAACTCATTTACTTATGCTACGCATACCAAAATTTAAGAAAAGACTATTAGGGTTTATACCCATACCATAACTCATATGGTGTCATTTCAACGGATTATGATGACGCTCTATTTAGTGTAAAAGCGGTAGTCTCTAAAGCATAATCCACAAAACATAATGGCATCAATTTATTTTATCTCAGCATTAACCCAACAAGGTTTGGATACGTCTCTCGGATACTCCATCATCACTATGATGCTCCAAGAAACGTGAGTTGTAGAACAATTTCATAACTCTCTTAGATGTTCACTAAAACTCGTAATTCAAATATTTCTACCATGATCCAATCATGGATATTTGACTTTTCTATTACGATGATTTCCACTTCATGTTGAAATTTATTTGAATCCATTCAAATGTTTCAAACTTCTTCCTTATCGAATATATCCACATATATATACTCAATTCATTGTTAGAAGTTTTCATGAAGTAGAAGAATCTCCCGCACACAACTATGCCCAGTGAACCATATACATCACCATGTATGTTTCCACTAAGTTAGTTGCCCGTTCAACTCTTGGCCTATGAACGGGATTTAAGTCATTCTCTTTAGAAGAGATTTGCAAGCGCCAAATGATTCAGAAATCAAATGGCTCCAAAAGTCCATTTGCATGGAGTTCCTTCATGCGTTCCTTTCTAACATGACCTAAATGGCGGTTCCACTAATGAGTGGAATTCATATCATTTGCCTTATGGCATTTTAGCGTCAGTGTTATGCATGTGTGCTTCACCATATAGATTTATAATAACTTATCCATCGTACATGGAATATGTCATAATTTGAACAACTCATTGTTTTCATTTGACTAGAACATAACAACCATTGTAAAGTTCTTTATTATAAAATCCGAAGGGCTAGGTAGAATGCCAACGACGAACATAATAACACTTTATTTTTGTTCCAGACGTGCATTCCTATCACATTCCTTTTCAGTCACTTAGGCCATCGTATTCTTGTATTGCGTTGTATTGTATGACATCTCATACCAACCAATCTGGTACAAATACCCAAGAATTTCATTGTGTGACAAAACAAGGAATACATCCATAACATGTATATCATGTATATATACCTGAGCTAGACTTTCTAGTCTTTTCTTTCTTTCTGCCAAAATATCTTTTGTAGTTTCTCTTTTAGCTTTCCCCATTCTCAGAAAACACTTCACCTACAATAACTTCTAGGTCCATTGGTCAAATACCAATGACTTTGAGGTTTTTCCTTTGAAGTTGATCATCACATGACAAGTGTTCTAGATTTCACTATTAGTAACCTTTAATGTGATGAACAATTTCACTCATAATTTTATCCATCAAATCATGACGACTTTCCGAGACCATGTCTGTACATGCTAGGCTCGTAAAGTTTTAACCTTAGTATTCGCATGTGCAAATCTGTCTTGCACCCGTTGTATGCACACGTAGAATCTATAACACCCGATCATCACGAGATGCACTAGTAGGAAAAGCCTCATCAGTGGCGCACCAAAAATGGATTCTGTGGCGCATGGTTGGTGCGCCACAGAAACGTCGCCACAAAAATAAGGTTTCTGTGGCGCACCTGCCCATGCGCCACAGAATTAAGGTTTCTGTGGCGCACTGGTTCTTAGGTGCGCCACAGAAAAGCGTGCGCCACAGAATTGGTTTTTAGTGCGCCACAGAATTTGCTTGTATTATACACGATTTTGTGCTGCCTACTATACACATGCAGTATAGACAACAATACAGATATACAGATACACATGTTATATACAGCAACATTCAGATATAATATAAATATCATGTACATTGCACAGATATAACATAGACATCATCATCACATTACTTAGAGCCCGATCGAATACATATATAGTGGCAATTAAGTGTCAAATGTTTTGCATACAACTCTTAATTCATACAAATTTCACAATTTCGAGATACAAAGTAGTCTTTATCCGGTTCCTCCTTTGCTCCCTCATCTCTACCCACCAGGCTCACTTGCATCGGGGTCTTCATATCCAGTTCCTACTATGATGAAAATGGAAGAAAGTGAGACCAACAAGTCCGATGCACAAGAGAAATGGAATAAATGCCTCATACATTGTTGGTCAACACAAATATTAACATTTAGGGATGGCGTAAGTGAGACCAAGTCCGATGCACAAGAGATTGATATTTGTGCTATCTTACCAGGCTCACTTACGCCACCCCCAAGTGTACGGGGACCAAACATTTTAATCATCGGCATTTTGAAAATCTCAAAGCAAATGGAATGACAAAATGGAATAAGTGCCTCATACATTATTGGTCAACACAAATACTATGGTCAGAAACCATAGTTGCAGTATACACCGCAGTATACTTTGCAGAAGGGCCCCCTTTCCCCGGCCTCCATTCCGTGAACGGGTCTTTGACGAGACAACAACGCCGATCTGCCTCTCCGGTGCAGAACCACGGCAATCCCAACCGCCTCCCTTGTGGCCGTGTGTCCCGCGTCCTGCACTGTTCGCCTTCTTGCCCGGTGAACCAATAGACTGATCGTAGGAATAAGGAAACCGATGACGGTCGGTCGCAAGATTAGATTGCGATCGGCCGTCATCGGCTTCCTTATTCCAACGATCAGTCTATTGTTCACTGGGCAAGAAGGCGAAGAGTGCATGGCGCAGGAGACGCGGCCACAAGAGAGGCGGCTGGGACTGGCGTGGTTCTGCGCCGGAGAGGCATGTCGGCGTTGTTGTCTCGTCAAAGACTCGTTCACGGAACGGCGGCCGGGGAAAGGGGGGCCCGTCTACAAAGTATATTGTGGCGTATAGGTGACCAAACATTCTAATCATCGGCACTAAAATGGAAGAAAGAGCCAAGTGGTATCTCAACTAGATATCATATGCCTCATACTTTGTTGGTCGAAAGAAATATTAACATTCAGGGATGGGGTCAGCGAGGCCAGGTAGGATGCACAAGAGAGATTGATAGTTGTGCCATCGCACCAGGCTCAGTGGCCCCACCCCAGAGTGTACAAGTGACCAAACAATTTAATCATCGGCACTAGAATGGAAGAAAGGCCAATGCAATTAAGAAGTAGCTAGTATGAACTAAATGGAATGCCTCATACTTTGTTGGTCGAAACAAATATTAACATCCCGGGATGGCGTTAGTGAGGCCATGTAGGATGCACAAGAGATTGATATTTGTGCCATCACACCAGGCTCACTAGCGACACCCCGGAGTGTAAAGTTGACCGAACATTCTAATCATCGGCACTAAAATGGAAGAAAGAGCCAAGTGGTATCAACTAAATAGCATATGCCTCATACTTTGTTGGTCGAAACAAATATTAACATCCAGGGATGGAGTAAGTGAGGCCAGGTAGGATGCACAAGATATTGATATTTGTGCCATCACACCAGGCTCACTTGCTCCACCCCCGAGTGTACGAGTGATATCGACCAACCATCTAATCATCGGCAAGTACAAAAACACCACCAAACCAGCAACCATGGTGACATAAGTCAAGATGCACAAACACACATAGCATGCATGGAGCAGATGCTCCAAAGGGATTATTCATCACTTGGTATATAGACCAAGTGATGCTGGCAAAAGAGAGGCCAATCAAGAACCAAGAACTAAATCCGAGTGATAGATATGCCTAAACAAGCAACAACACATAGCATATCCCAGCTAACCAGATGAGACAAGTCTTGGTATCCAACTTAATCACCTAGCACCACCTAGCCTTTTAAAACCATCAGAAACAGTCCTTTTTCTTCAATGGATACCACAGTGGCATTCATTTACATGATCCCCTACTGTGGATATCTCTATTTTCATCAAAGCCAACAAGAAATAGATCATAAGGCATCAATTAAGGAGGCAACCAGGGACAAAGGCATCAATTGGGGTAATGTTAAAATGTTTGTCTCCATATTTGGGAGAAATTTTTAATATTGGAGTCTAGCTAATGGAAATCAAGAACTAGTCTTGATCTCCAAATGGTGATTAGAGGGAATTTATTCATCTTAAGCAACATTAGGGACAAATGGGATCATGCAAGGGACTTGGGTCATTTGGATCATAAGGCATCAATTAAGGAGGCAACCAGGGACAAAGGGAAACATTTGATGATCCATTATCATAGGCAACAAAGCAGCAACTTTTCCCCTCTAATCTAGCTAGAGTCCTTAAAAGTCCCAAGCCAGGCTACACACACACACAGCCAAACAGCTCACCAGGCAGTGTGCATGCCCAACAGCACACACAGGCCAGTGAGTCACCACACATGCTTGCCAGGCCAAAATGGGTAGAATACCCAGTTTGTATCATCATCTGGCTACTAAGCCATTTGGTGGAAGCAAACTGAAGATCAGCCGTAGGAAATCACCAAGGGAACATTGGTATGTCAGTATGGTGACACTACCAGAGAAATCCAACATGGATTAATCCCTAACTAGCCATCCAAACTCACCTAGCACCACACAGCTAGTTATACCATCAGAATATAGACATTTAAATGTCTATTTTGTTTTCAACAGCAAAAGCTACTGGTAATCTAGTCATGGATCAACCAGATAGCATGAGAGAGTCACAACAACAGCCAAGAAAGGGGAGCCACCCTTGGACAACATAAAGGCTGTCGGTGGCTACCTCAAACCCATAGGAACATTCACTAAGCCACCGCATCATAACCCAATAGGGCTCAGCATGAGCTAGGGTACCCAATCAATGATTGGCAACCCTCTAGCTACATCCAAATCCATCCATGAGATCATTATCGTCAGCAGTTCATCTCATTTATCTAATCAATCAAGTTAAACTAACCAGATAAATGAAATGCATAATTAACAGTGCACCAGACTATTGCAAATGATCCAGAGGACATTTAAATCCGACAAAGTAATTTGGAGAGCAAACAAGCAGTAGCCATATCACTTGGTAATTTGGAGAGCAAACAAGCAGTAGCCATATCACTCAATCCGACAAAGTAATTTCGTCGAGCACTTTGTGCCCGCACGGGAGAGGAAGAGGGAGGGGAGGGGAGAGGTGGAGCTCACCGACGATGCTGTTGGAGGAGCGGCCGGGTGTAGAGGAAGAGGGAGGGGCCGGGTAGGGGTGGACGAGGAGGTCGACGATGATGGCAGGGGCGGCGGCTCCTCCTCCTTGACGCGGAGCCGGCCCCTCCTCCTCCATGCGGCGGCCGCCCCTCCTCCTCCACGCCGCAGCGGCTTGTGCTGCTGGTGTCGGGGATGGGTGGAGCGTGGCGGCATGCGGCCCTCGCGGAGGAAGGAGGCGGCGGCGGCGACGACGACAGCCACGCTCACCATGGAAGGCAGCGGCGCGCGAGGGAGAGGAAGAGGGGTCGACGAGGAAGTACGGGCGGCGGCGCGCGAGGGAGAGGAAGAGGGGTGGAGGAGGAAGAAGTACGGGCGGCGGCGCGCGAGGGAGAGGAAGAGGGGTGGAGGAGGAAGAAGTACGGGCGGGGGGGAGGGGGTACGGGTGGTTATAGAAGGCGCTATTTCTGTGGCGCACCAGCACAAGTGCGCCACAGAATCAACTACTTCTGTGGCGCACCAGAGCACGTGCGCCACAGAAACACTTATTTCTGTGGCGCAGCAAGCCATGTGCGCCACAGAAATACCTACACTAATTATTGGTGGTGGCAGGATGTGGGCCCCACATAATTTCTGTGGCGCACGGCCCGGTATTGCGCCACAAAAATAGCTTATTTTTGTGGCGCATTCTTCCTCGTGCGCCACAAAAAATCTTTCTGTGGCGCATTTATTTTGGTGCGCCACAGAACTAAGCTTTGCCTATAAGGGTTTTCCTACTAGTGATGCTTCGAAGCGACGAGTCTTAGCAACGGTGCATACTAAGGACGATCACTTCATGGATATGCGAATATCGTTAGTGCCCAACTAGTTGGAGGATTGAGACGCCCGGCGTTTTCAACCTTCATACATTCCCATAAAACTTATGAGTTTATGTAGTCTCACCAAATTATATTCTATCATCTTGCAATAGGGTCTTAGATATCACATATATCTCATACCTTGCTTATTTCTAAAAACAAAATTTTCAGCTCCTTACTTTTCAAACGGATTTGAAACTTCAAGTATCACGGAGACAAGATGATTTAAGGTACTAATTGAAACCATTGCTCTTTGAATCATTAATGTGAGGTTTACTAAAAGTCTGCATTAGGACTTAATCATATCTTGATTCTTTAACAATACGGTACCAGTCCGTAAAGTTACTTATCAGACTTAACAGTATTTCTATCTCAATTACAAGACTAGCGCATGGTAGAAAAACGGATGCCAATTCTACAAATTTAATTCAAAATACTATTCAGACTATGTTCATGATAATTTGAGTTCATTTTTAATTCTTCAATTAACTAGGTGAACTCCCACTCAAAACAACATCCCTCGCATTGTCTTAGTGATTACACGAACCAAATCCACTACACCAAGTCCGATCATCACGAGAAAAGATGTAGCTTCAAAGGCGAACACTCAAAGTGTTCATCATATCATTCATATGACTCATGCTCTACCTTTCGGTATCCCGTGTTCCGAGACCATGTCTGTACATGCTAGGCTCGTCAAGGCAACCTTAGTATCCGCGTGTGCAAATCTGGCTTGCACCCGTTGTATGCACATGTAGAGTCTATCACACCCGATCATCACGAGATGCTTCGAAACGACAAGTCTTAGCAACGGTGCATACTAAGGATGAACACTTTATTATCTTGATATTTAGTGAGAGGGATCATCTTATAATGCTACCGTCGCGATCTAAGCAAGATAAGATGCATAAAGGATTAACATCACATGCAATTCATAATATGTGATATGATATGGCCTTTCTTCTTGTGCTTTTGATCTCCATCTCCAAAGCACATGATCATGATCTCCATCATCACCAGCATTGCACCAAGGTCCGTGGCGCCGCTTCATGGTTGTCCATCACTTATAGCTACTATAACAACTACTTGAAATAAAGCTATTACATGATGAATAGACACGCAGGTCTTTAACAGAAATTAAAGACAACCATTAGGCTCCTGCCGGTTGCCATAATACAACAATGAACATCTCATACATCAAATATAATCATCATCACATCATGGCCATATCACATCACCAAACCCTGCAAAAACAAGTTAGACGCCTCTAATTTGGTTTGCATATTTTACGTGGTTTAGGGTTTTCGAGTAAGATCCAATCTACCTACGAACATGAACCACAACGGTGATACTAGTGTTGACAATAGAAAGTGCAAATTGGAATCTTCACTATGGTGGGAGAGACAGACACCCGCAAAGCCACATATGCAATACAAGTTGCATGTCAAGCGTGGAGCAAGTCTCATGAGACGCGGTCATGTAAAGTTAGCCCGGGCCGCTTCATCCCACCATCCCGCAAGATGCAAAGTACACAAACTAAAGCAACAAAAACATCAACGCCCACGAAACCATTGTATTCTACTCGTGCAACAGATCTATGCATAGACATGGCTCTGATACCACTGATGGAGTTCGTAGCATAGAAACAAAAAATTTCCTACCGCAAGACGAATAAATCCAAGATCTAATCTATGGAACACCCAAGATCTAATCTACAAGATCGAAGCAACGAGATTGATATTGGACTAACCCTTGAAGATTTCCAAAGCCTACGAGATCAGATCTCGTTGTTGATGTAGACGATCATCCCCAGTGCTGCAATCCGGCAGCACTTCCGTACTCGGTCGCGCGTACGGTGTCGATGAAGCCCTTCCTCTCCCCGTTCCAGCGGGCAGCGGAGGTGTGGTAGATCTCCTCCAAATTCCAGCAGCACGACGGCGTGGTGGTGGTGGTGGAGGAAGAAAAGCTGCAGGGCTTCGCCAAGCCGGAACAGCATATGGTGGAGGAGAGAGGCGGCCAGAGGAGGGGGCAAATCAAGGGGGTGGTGGCCGGCCACCCCCTCCCCTCTTTATATAGGGGGAGGGTCGGCTGGGGTGGCCCCCTTTCCCATCTAGGGTTAGGGGGGGCGGCGGCCAAGTGGGGGGAAGAGGATTTCTGCCCCCCCAAGTTGATCCCCCCTAGGGTTTTGGGGAAAACCCTAGGGGTTGGCCGGCTGGGCCTTGAGGGGCATGTGCCCCTGGCCCATTAGGCTAGGGAGCACCCCCTCGGCCCATGCTAGGCCTCCTAGGGTCGTGGGCCCACTGGTGGGACCCCCGGAACCTTCTAGAACCTTCCCGGTCATCCACCGGAAAAATCCCGAACTTTTCCGAAACCTAGAAATCAACTTCCCTTATATGAATCTTATTCTCCGGACTATTCCGGACCTCCTCGTGACATCCTGGATCACATCCGAGACTCCGAACAAACTTCGTCTCCATACCATATTCAAATCTACTTATGCGACATCGAACCTTAAGCGCGTCACCCTACGGTTCGCGAACTATGCAGACATGGTCGAGACTCCTCTCCGAGCAATAACCAATAGCGGGATCTGGAGATCCATAATGGCTCCCACATATTCAACGATGACTTAGTGATCGATTGAACCATTTACATACGATGCCAATTCCCTTTGTCTCGCGATATTTTACTTGTCCGAGGTTTGATCATCGGTATCTCCATACCTTGTTCAACCTCGTTACCGACAAGTACTCTTTACTCGTACCGTGGTATGTGATCTCTTATGAACCATTCATATGCTTGCAAGCTAATCAGATGACATCCCACCGAGAGGGCCCAGAGTATATCTATCCGTCATCAGGATGGACAAATCCCACTATTGATCCATATGCCTCAACTCACACTTTCCGAATACTTAATCCCACCTTTATTGTCACCCATTTACGCAATGACGTTTGATGTAATCAAAGTACCCTTTCGGTGTAAGTGATTTACATGATCTCATGGTCGAAGGATTAAGACAACTATGTATTGAAAGCTTATAGCAAATGAACTTAATGACTTGATCTTATGCTACGCTCATTTGGGTGTGTGTCCATTATATCATTCACCTAATGACATAACCTTGTTATTAATAACATCCAATGTTCATGATCACGAAACCATGATCATCTATTAATCAACAAGCTAGTTATACAAGAGGCTTACTAGGGACTCTTTGTTGTTTACATAACACACATGTATCAATGTTTCGGTTAATACAATTATAGCATGGTATGCAAACATTATCATAAACACAAAGATATATTATAATAACCATTTTATGATTGCCTCTTGGGCATATCTCCAACACAAACGAGAGCCGGAATCAATGGCAAGTCAATAAAGGTTATCATCGATGGAGGGAGTTGCCACAATCTTGCAAGCACCGAACTATGCACCAAGCTCAACCTCCCGCTCCGGAAACACCCCCATCCCTACCATGTGCAATGGCTAAGCGACAATGGAAATGTGAAGATCCAACACACCATCACGATATCCTTCAAGATTGGCGCTTATGAAGACACCATTGATTGTGACGTCGTGCCTATGACGGTGTGCCACATGTTACTTGGTCGCCCTTGGCAATATGACAAGAAAGCCAACCATGATGGCTACACAAATGCCTATAGCTTCAAGGTCAACGACAAGACCTACATCCTACGCCCAATGACTCCTAGCCAAGTAATTGCGGACAATGCAAAGGCTTTAGCAAGGGCTAAGGAAGCCACTATCACTAGTGAGTTGAGAGGTGAGAGAGTGATCCACCAAAAAGAGAGTGAGAGCCACAAACCATATGTGAGTGAGATAAAGAGTGTCCTCCTAGCTACCAAGAGTGAGATGAGAGAAGTGCACCACAACCCATCCACCACTCTACACTACGTGCTCATTTTGATGAGGTCTAAGACCCCGTGTGTGGCCCGATCTCGCGAATGACCCAAGAATCAAAGGGGGAAATAGAGGGAGAGGCGGAAGAACACGAAGAACGCGAAGAACACAACGCACACCAACCCGATACAATCGATACTTACCCTCGTGGCTCGATGGACCACGCCAATAGAATCACCACGGGAGAGACTCGAGGTAGAATCCCGGAGTGAGAGATCGGTGTTGAGGATGGAGGTAGGTGAGGGAGAGAGAGTGGGCTACACTAGAATCTCACTCACATAGATCCAATCATCCAACATGGGGTGCCTTGATACAAAGGGGATGAAACCCTAGGGAGACAAAGCTCAAAGTCATGTTTAAGCCTAAATCTTGTCTAACCAGCTATGGGGGCGAGCTGGGGTCTTATATAGGCATACAAGGCGACATGGGTCGAAAAGGTACAAGTTGGTGGGTCAAACCCGACGAATCCGGTCACAGGGCCGGTTGGACCGGGTCTGGGACCGGGCCATCCGGTTCCAAACCGGATTCTGGGCCGGACGTAACCGGGCGGGGCTTCGGGAGCCCCGGGATTGCTTCCGGATGGCACCGGTCGATATTCCGGTCGAAAACCGGCCGGCTGGTCAGGAGCCCGGTTGACCGGGCCTGTGATCGGGCGGTCCGGTCAGGAGCCCGGTCGACCGGGCCTGTGACCGGCCGGCCTTCCTCCTCCCGCCTCTTCTTCCTCTTCCTTTCTTCTTCCTTCATTCTTCTTCTTCTCTCTTCCTTGCACCATGGGAGTTCCTTCTCTCCGGTTCCTCGATGACTCTTGTACCTAATGACATGTAACACACCGACATGAGGTAGCATTCCATCCAAGGTATTGACGAGGTCGAGTGTCGAGAGGAAGGAGTTCACCTTGACATATATGGCGGGGGTTGGTGTTGTTGGTCCACTTGGGGGACTCCTTGACCATGGTGAAGCGTCGACGATAGGCGGGGTTGCACTTGGCGGTCTTGAGGCGGAGGGGTCCGAAAGCCACCCCGCATCATCTCCCCCCCCCCCTTGGGGAAGAGTCATCCTCGACTCTTGCTCCTCCTCACCGATGAGGTAGACGGGAAGGACTTGTATAGGTGCCCTTGTGTCCTTAGGGATGCTCGTCGTAGTGCAGGCGTCTTTGTTGTAGTCCATAACGGGTCTCCCATGTAGTGGTGGAGGGGCCAAATCTCGGTCGAAGAAAAACAAGGGGAAAAACAACTTGCAAAAGGAAAGCTTGTGGATGCCAATTTGCTGACCGGCGAACAAGAGGCTCTCAATCAAATACGAAGCATCAAGTCGTTTCTCCAAAAGGCATTGGGAAAAAATGGTGATCAAAAGAGTGTCGATGTATGCAAAATGTGGTAGGACAAAAATTTGTGCAAGTAAAAGTTTGTTTTGGAAGGTGTCAAAAATGTTGTGTGTAGCATTGTCCCACACAAATGGAACAATCAAAAGGCAAGTATCGGCGGCAAAATTTGGGGCAAAATTGTTATGTGCAATGGCAAAGCTATGGAGACTTCTAGATTGGGAAATTATGGTTGGCGTGAGCCGAGTATGGGTATCCTCAAGTGTCAAAGAATCCATTGCAATTGCCAAAGATGAAATGAGAAATCCAAAGGAGAGCAATGATACGTCTCCAACGTATCGATAATTTCTTATGTTCCATGCTACTTTATTGATGATACCTACATGTTTTATGCACATTATATGTCATATTTATGCATTTTCTGGAACTAACCTATTAACAAGATGCCGAAGAGCCAGTTGTCAAGTCTGCTGTTTTTGGTTTCAGAAATCCTAGTAAGGAAATATTCTCGGAATTGGACGAAACTTTCGCCCAGGGTCCTATTTTTGCACGAACCTTCCAGAAGACCGAAGAGATAACGAAGTGGGGCCACGAGGCAGCCAGGGGACAGGGCGGCGCGGCCTAGGCCCTGGCCGCGCGGCCCTACCCCCTGGGCACCTCGTGTGGCCCCCCGCGTTGACCTTCCGCCTACTTAAAGTCTCTGTCGCGAAACCCCCAGTACCGAGAGCCACGATACGGAAAACCTTCCAGAGACGCCGCCGCCGCGAATCCCATCTCGGGGGATTCAGGAGATCGCCTCCGGCACCCTGCCGGAGAGGGGATTCATCTCCCGGAGGACTCTTCATCGCCATGATCGCCTCCGGAGTGATGAGTGAGTAGTTCACCCCTGGACCATGGGTCCATAGCAGTAGCTAGATGGTCGTCTTCTCCTTGTTGTGCTTCATTGTTGGATCTTGTGAGCTGCCTAACATGATCAAGATCATCTATCTGTAATTCTATATGTTGTGTTTGTCGGGATCCGATGGATAGAGAGTACTATGATTATGGTGATTATCAATCTATTGTTTATGTGTTGTTTATGATCTTGCATGCTCTCCGTTATTAGTAGAGGCTCTGGCCAAGTTTTTGCTCTTAACTCCAAGAGGGAGTATTTATGCTCGATAGTGGGTTCATGCCTTCATTGACACCTGGGATCGTGACAGTAGGTTCTAAGGTTGTGATGTGCTGTTGCCACTAGGGATAAAACATTGATGCTATGTCTAAGGATGTAGTTGTCGATTACATTACGCACCATACTTAATGCAATTGTCTGTTGCTTTGCAACTTAATACTGGAAGGGGTTCGGATGATAACCTGAAGGTGGACTTTTTAGGCATAGATGCAGTTGGATGGCGGTCTATGTACTTTGTCGTAATGCCCGGATTAAATCTCACTATATTTATCATATCATGTACATGCATTGTTATGCCCTTCTCTATTTGTCAATTGCCCGACTGTAATTTGTTTACCCAACATGCTTTTATCTTATGGGAGAGACACCTCTAGTGAACTGTGGACCCCGGTCCTATTCTTTACATAGCATACAATCTACTGCAATACTTATTTTACTGTTTTCTTGCAAACAATCATCTTCCACTCGATACGCTTAATCCTTTGTTACAGCAAGCCGGTGAGATTGACAACCTCACTGTTTCGTTGGGACAAAGTACTTGGGTTGTGTTGTGCAGGTTCCACGTTGGCGCAGGAATCCCTGGTGTTGCGCCGCATCACATTTCGCGACCATCAACCTTCAACGTGCTTCTTGGCTCCTACTGGTTCGATTAAACCTTGGTTTCTTTCTGAGGGAAAACTTGCTACTGTGCGCATCATACCTTCCTCTTGGGGTTCCCAACGAACGTGTGAGTTACACGCCATCAAGCTCTTTTTCTGGCGCCGTTGCCGGGGAACTGAAGAAAAGTTACACCACAGATAATTGCCTCCCACGGCAACAGCACTTTTTCTGGCGCCGTTGCCGGGGAGATCAAGACACGCTGCAAGGGGAGTCTCCACTTCTCAATCTCTTTACTTTGCTTTTGTCTTGCTTTATTTTATTTACTACTTTGTTTGCTGCACTAAATCAAAATACAAAAAAATTAGTTGCTAGTTTTACTTTATTTACTGTCTTGCTCTCTATATCAAAAACACAAAAAAATTAGTTACTTGCCTTTATTTTATTATCATGACTAGTCCTGTAGTTGTTGCTCTATCACCTGAGGAATCGATCTTTACCTTTAAACAAGGGGGTGAGGAGAGTTTTGAGAAAGCTTGGTCTAGAATTTTTGATTCTTATAGTAGAACTGAACCTAAAATGCCTCTAAGTTTGCTTCTTAGTAACTTTTATTTTGGTCTTACTCTTCGTTATAGATACGCCTTAGATGCTGTAGTAGGAGGAGATTTCCTCCATTGTGATGGAGATCAAGCTTTTAATGCCATAAAAAAATTAGTCACATCATCTAGCTCTGCTAGTAATTTTGATTTATTCCTTGCTAGCATTCTTGATAGATTGAACACTCTCGAAACAAATATATCTTGTTTAAAAGAAGGGTACAACCATATTCGCGAATTTTATGATTATGTTCCACTAAGCTTTGAACCTTCAATGTGGGTGCCTACTATAAAAGTTACCATTTGTGATGAAATTTTTTATGCCCGCTGTGATATTATGTCTGAATTCTGCCTTATGCCTAAAAGCATTTATGAATCTTTGCCACTTTGGGAACTTACTGAAGGAGGAGAAGGAATAACTCTTACTGATAATTCTGTTATAATTCCTAAGGGAATAGCTGAAGGTGTTTTCACAACCTTTCTTGGAAGAACGGTATCCACTGATTATCTTGTTATTGAATGTGTAGGGACAGGACAAATTACGCTTGGAAGATCCCTGCTGAAACTCATGGGAGCAATCATAGATATGGGGAAGGGCACTCTAAATTTTACCTCTACACCAGGATGCGGTCATGTATTCCCTAAACCAAAAAGTAAGAAGAGTAGGCTCAAAGCCTCTGGTAAGAATGTTGATGCTCCATCTCTCGATGTTACTTGATTTGCACTTTCTGCGCCTAGCTGAAAGGCGTTAAAAAAAAAGCGCTTATGGGAGACAACCCATGTTTTTACTACAGCAATTTTTTGTTTTGTTGAGTCTTGGAAGTTGTTTACTACTGTAGCAACCTCTCCTTATCATGTTTTTGTGCCAAGTAAAGTTTCTATGTCAAGTTGATGTTATATTTGGGATCGCTGCGCAGAAACAGCATTGCTGTCTGTCACGAATCTGGGCACAGGCCTCTGTAGAAAATTCGAAAAAATCTGCCAATTTACGAGCGTGATCCTCAGATATGTACGCAACTTTCATTAGTTTTGAGTTTTTCCATTTGAGCAAGTCTGGTGCCAGCTTTAAATTCGTCTTTACGGACTGTTCTGTTTTTGACAGATTCTGCCTTTTATTTCGCATTGCCTCTTTTGCTATGTTGGATTCATTTCTTTGATCCATTAATGTCCAGTAGCATTATGCAATGTCCAGAAGTGTAAAGAATGTTTGTGTCACCTCTGAACATGTGAATTATTAATTGTGCACTAACCCTCTAATGAGTTTGCTTGAAGTTTGGTGTGAAGGAAGTTTTCAAGGGTCAAGAGAGGAGAATGATATACTATGATCAAGAGGAGTGAATGCTCTAAGCTTGGGGATGACCCCGTGGTTCACCCCTGCATATTCTAAGAAGACTCAAGCGTCTAAGCTTGGGGATGCCCAAGGCACCCCCTTCTTCATCGACAACATCATCAGGTTCCTCCCCTGAAACTATATTTTTATTCAGTCACATCTTGTGTTCTTTACTTGGAGCGTCGGTTTGTTTTTGTTTTTGTTTTTGTTTGAATAAAATGGATCCTAGCATTCACTTTGTGGGAGAGAGACACGCTCCGCTGTTGCATATGGACAAATATGTCCTTAGGCTTTACTCATAATGTTCAAGGCGAAGTTTCTTCTTCGTTAAATTGTTATATGGTTGGAATTGGAAAATGCTACATGTAGTAATTCTAAAATGTCTTGGATAATGTGATACTTGGCAATTGTTGTGCTCATGTTTAAGCTCTTGCATCATATGCTTTGCACCCTTTAATGAAGAAATACATAGAGCTTGCTAAAATTTGATTGGCATATTTGGTCTCTCTAAGGTCTAGATAATATCTAGTATTGAGTTTTGAACAGCAAGGAAGATGGTGTAGAGTCTTATAATGTTTACAATATGTCTTTTATGTGAGTTTTGCTGCACCGGTTCATCCTTGAGTTTGCTTCAAATAACCTTGCTAGCCTAAACCTTGTATCGAGAGGGAATACTTCTCATGCATCCAAAATCCTTGAGCCAACTACTATGCCATTTGTGTCCACCATACCTACCTACTACATGGTATTTCTCCGCCATTCCAAAGTAAATTGCTTGAGTGCTACCTTTAAAATTCCATCATTCACCTTTGCAATATATAGCTCATGGGACAAAATAGCCTTAAAAACTATCGTAGTACTGAATATGTACTTATGCACTTTATCTTTTATTAAGTTGCTTGTTGTGCGATAACCATGCTTCTGGGGAACGCCATCAACTATTGTTGAATATCATGTGAGTTGCTATGCATGTCCGTCTTGTCTGAAGGATCTATCACCTTAGTGGTTGGAGCATGCAAAATTGTTAGAGAAGAACATTGGGCCGCTAACTAAAGCCATGAATCATGGTGGAAGTTTCAGTTTTGGACATATATCCTCAATCTCATATGAGAATAATAATTTTTGCTACATGCTTATGCATTTAACAGGAGTCCATTATCTGTTGTCCATGTTGTCCCGGTATGGATGTCTAAGTTGAGAATAATCAAAAGCGAGAAATCCAAAATGCGAGCTTTCTCCTTAGACCTTTGTACAGGCGGCATGGAGGTACCCCTTTGTGACACTTGGTTGAAACATGGCATGCAAAGATCCGGTAGTCCAAGCTAAGTAGGACGAGGTGCGGGCACTATTAGTATACTATGCATGAGGCTTGCAACTTGTAAGATATAATTTTCATAACTCATATGCTTTATTACTACCGTTGAGAAAATTGTTTCATGTTTTCAAAATAAAAGCTCTAGCACAAATACAGCAATCGATGCTTTCCTCTTTGAAGGACCATTCTTTTACTTTTATTGTTGAGTCAGTTTACCTATCTCCTTCCACCTTAAGAAGCAAACACTTGTGTGAACTGTGCATTGATTCCTACATACTTGCATATTGCACTTGTTATACTACTTTATGTTGACAATATCCATGAGATATACATGTTATAAGTTGAAAGCAACTGCTGAAACTTCATCTTCCTTTGTGTTGCTTCAACACCTTTACTTTGATTTATTGCTTTATGAGTTAACACTTATGCAAGACTTATTGATGCTTGTCTTGAAGTACTATTCATGAAAAGTCTTTGTAATATGATTCACTTGTTTACTCATGTCATTACCTTTGTTTTGATCGCTGCATTCATTACATATGTTTACAAATAGTATGATCAAGATTATGATGGCATGTCACTTCAGAAATTATCTTTGTTATCGTTTTACCTGCTCGGGACGAGCAGAACTAAGCTTGGGGATGCTGATACGTCTCCAACGTATCGATAATTTCTTATGTTCCATGCTACTTTATTGATGATACCTACATGTTTTATGCACATTATATGTCATATTTATGCATTTTCTGGAACTAACCTATTAACAAGATGCCGAAGAGCCAGTTGCTGTTTTCTGCTGTTTTTGGTTTCAGAAATCCTAGTAAGGAAATATTCTCGGAATTGGACGAAACTTTCGCCCAGGGTCCTATTTTTGCACGAACCTTCCAGAAGACCGAAGAGATAACGAAGTGGGGCCACGAGGCAGCCAGGGGACAGGGCGGCGCGGCCCAGGCCCTGGCCGCGCGGCCCTACCCCCTGGGCACCTCGTGTGGCCCCCCGCGTTGACCTTCCGCCTACTTAAAGTCTCCGTCGCGAAACCCCCAGTACCGAGGGCCACGATACGGAAAACCTTCCAGAGACGCCGCCGCCGCGAATCCCATCTCGGGGGATTCAGGAGATCGCCTCCGGCACCCTGCCGGAGAGGGGATTCATCTCCCGGAGGACTCTTCATCGCCATGATCGCCTCCGGAGTGATGAGTGAGTAGTTCACCCCTGGACCATGGGTCCATAGCAGTAGCTAGATGGTCGTCTTCTCCTTGTTGTGCTTCATTGTTGGATCTTGTGAGCTGCCTAACATGATCAAGATCATCTATCTGTAATTCTATATGTTGTGTTTGTCGGGATCCGATGGATAGAGAGTACTATGATTATGGTGATTATCAATCTATTGTTTATGTGTTGTTTATGATCTTGCATGCTCTCCGTTATTAGTAGAGGCTCTGGCCAAGTTTTTGCTCTTAACTCCAAGAGGGAGTATTTATGCTCGATAGTGGGTTCATGCCTTCATTGACACCTGGGATCGTGACAGTAGGTTCTAAGGTTGTGATGTGCTGTTGCCACTAGGGATAAAACATTGATGCTATGTCTAAGGATGTAGTTGTCGATTACATTACGCACCATACTTAATGCAATTGTCTGTTGCTTTGCAACTTAATACTGGAAGGGGTTCGGATGATAACCTGAAGGTGGACTTTTTAGGCATAGATGCAGTTGGATGGCGGTCTATGTATATGGGGACCCCGGACTAGCTGTCCGAAATACCCTGTTATGTATACAGTTCACGTTCCCATGATCAGTGTGCCGTGAACACATAACCGAACTGATATCCAATTACATCATCCTTTACAAAACGGAATAAGAAAATTACAATAAGGTCACATGACCCATCTTTACAAGATAGCCTCGAAGGGCCTAATCTAATCATCAGAGTAGCATAATCACTTCAGCAGCGTAGAGCCCAAGTCATCTGCCTTAACCCTACAGGCAACTGACTGGGAAGACGTTCCTAGCTCGCATAGACGTCGTCAACTCCTTCTTCATCTGTCGAAGTCCTCCGTGTCCGCCAAGTAAATAGCCAGGGACAAAGCCGTGAGTACATTTGAATTGTACTCGCAAACCATCAAGAAGGTGATAACAATTCTAACTAAAGAAAACAAGAGAGGAAGAATAGTTTCTCTGGTGGATATAGCATGTGAAAGAGAATCAGTTTCTCTTGTGGATATAGCATGTGAAAGAGAATCAGTTTCTCTTGTGGATATAGCATCCCACATCACAGTTGAAGGGGACACTAAGAAAGTCCTATGACATCTCTATATCTTTGTTAAAGAAGAGGTAGCATACCGCCATCTCAATACTAGGGAAGTCCTATGACATCTCTATATCTTTATTGAAGAAGAGTCCCTCTACATGAAACACTAGGAAGGGTCACCCAATTTTGTTTCATTTTCCTCGACCATCTCCCTATGGTCGGCACCAGCCTTTCCGTACCCTTCCGGTACATCCAACACACACATTTCCTTTGGAAAATCATTTTCTAAACCAAAACTCGACACAGCTCGGTAACGGCCATCCCAACCGTCCATAACCGCGGACGCGGCTATTCGAATAGATTTAACTCTGCAGAGTGTGCGCACTTTCCCCACAAGAACCGATAAATCCGCCGAGATCATCCCCGGTTCGTCATACTAAAGTATGCGAGTCTCGGATAATCAGTCATAGCCTTTCGCCTGTCTCCCTTGTCATGAGTCCTTCCCTGCGGGCTTACCCCTTCCCGGCACCCCGGCAGCATACCTCCTTTTGAGCGTATCTCCGGCGCCATGACAGAAGACCCTCAGTAATCGTCCGGCTGCAAGTTAATGCAGTGTATTGCCTCCTTCAGAGCGCAACCCGGTGTCAGAGGTCATCGTGACCCTCCTAGAGAGTTGTGAAGGTGTCTCACGTCAATTTCAACAAACTACAGACTAAGCCTGTGCCCACTTTGGATAGTGTGGTTGCGCTAGTTAATTGTTCCGGGCGAATACAGAGAACCATGTGTCGTTTTTCTCAAAAACCCCAAGTCACACACATTCTTCTTTCCAACCATCTTTTCCAAGATCCTTTCCTTTCATAAACCATACACTCGGGTAAGGTCGGCTTACCCAAGGTTTTCTCAAAACTTTTACAACAAGGTAAACCTTGAGGGGTTCCCAACCTAAAGTTTCATGATGGAACTAAGACACCATATGGCCGTGATGTAGTCATCATGCCAATAAGTAGTGGATATGATGGAATCAAAATAATCATACTTGCTTAAGGTAAGCAGGTATGTTGACAACAAAAGAGGGGAAATATTTTCAGATTTTGTGGTGCTAACCCAACCAACACTAATGTAAGTGATGGTGATCAACCATAATAGAAAAACACAAGGTGGTTAGGCATACCCATCTCAATTTGAGAGTATACCTAGCTCAAGAAGTGACTACCACTATACTAACAAAGGAGTATAGCGTGAGTTGTCAAGAGAGTTAGCATGCTTAGGATAAGCATGTATGCCGACAAAATAGGATAGCATGACCATGATCATCATGCATCCCAACACTTACTATGACAACCATAAGATATGACCACTAATATTACCATGCTTGAGACCAAGCATGCATGACAACAATAAGGAGACCAACACACAGAGGATCAAGATGCTAGGAGTAGCAACAAGTGTCATCAAAAAGAGACATCACAATCAGAGATCAATAGATGGCTTGCCTTGGTTGGCTTGTCCCTGGTCTTCCTCAAAACCTTCTCCAAAATCATCCCCTTCAACTTCTCCCTCGTTCGTATCTAGCGTCGCAAAAGTAAAGAACACATACAATCAAAACATAACTCAAGAACCAAGGTGTAAATCAAATACAAGTGAAAACATGCAGGGGAGTTGTGTGATAGTAACAAATCATGGTTTGGCCAATTTTGAAACAAAGGGGTGGCAAGGTTTTGAATAATTCAAATAGATTTTAATTCTATCATTGCATGTGACACACACACACTTGCAAACAGAGACATATTTTCATAAACAGAGACTATTAGTATTTTTACTAAATGGAAAGTAACAAAACAAGATTAGCACAATTGGATTCATTCAAAAATATTAATCCTACAATTTTAGGAATTTGAAATACTAATCAGAATACAGTGATACTGTTTAATTCATTAAAAATCGTACAAAAATCCTAAAAATTTTAGGTCAGTGTCATTGGATAGATATTTTCCTACTGGTTCTACTGCAATTTGATTCACCTCAATCAGACATGCCAAACTAAAGTTATTAGCAAAACAACACACAGTTACTGTTTCTATTTTTATGTGTTATTCTTAATTAATTTTTTTTTCAAACGAATTTCAACGGGAGGGAAACTCTGGGCCGTGCGGGGGAGTGGAGATTGGGCCAGCCCAGGTGGTTATCCAGGTGGAGCTGAGGAAAAATAAAGAAAAAGAAAGGGAGGGGAGAGGGGCCCGGGCGGGCCAGGCCATTGCATGGCCGACGTGGCCATGCAGCCCATGCAGGCGCACGCTCGGGAGGCTCAGTCGGCCTCTGGTCGTCTTCCTCGTTTCGCCAGGCAGGCTCGGGGCAGACGGAAGAAAAAGGGCAGGGGCGGCCGGGGGCTTACCTGCGGGGGCGGCGGTCGACGGCGGCGTTGGGGCGGGGGTGCAGGGGGTCGAGGCCGTGCAGCAGCTCCTCCCGAACGTGCAGCTGCTCCTCCAGGCGACGACACAGACGGCTTCCTCTTCGTCTACTTCCCGGACCGGCGACCACGGCGGCGGCTACAGGCGGACCTGGGCAACGTGGAGTGGCGCGTTAGAAGCGGGATAGAAGAGAGACTGCAGGGGAGTGGAAAATAGGGGCATAGGGCGCCGGAGTCGGGCGCCACCTTCCGCGCCACCCGACGGCGACCTCGGACAGAGGTGGAGCTCCTCCGAGCGGGAGACAGCAGGGGGCACGCCGCAGCGCTACTGTGAGCTGGGATAGGGGAGTGTCGAGGTGTGGCGAGGTGTGGTGGAGGGAGGGGCGCTCGGCCGGCTTTTATAGCCGAGGACGGGCTCATGGTGGACGCGGACCAGAGAGGCGGTGTACGAGTCTACGGGCTCGCCATTGGGCAGCAGGGCGGTGGAGGAGCGTCTTGAGCGCGGGCTAGGGTTTTCGGAGGGGTTCCACGCGCGGGAACGGCCGGGAGAGAGAGAGGTCCACCGCACAGAGAGCGCTTGATGAAATGCCACGCCGAGGCTGACGTCGCTGGGACGCTTCGGGTGGCGAGCTGCTGACGTCCGGGGGCTGGCGTCATCAAATGGAGCGGCGCTTCACGTTCGTGGGAGGTTGCTAGCGTCCTTGAACGGGCTGTTTGGCTCGCGTCCATGCGTGCTGACTGCTGAGACGTGGCCATGGAGTCTTGGTTCTGGTCGAGCAGGGTTGGGTCGATCTCGGGCGCGGGTGTGTGCTTCGCTGGTTGTCTGGGTCGTGTGTGGTAGGTGCTAGGTCGAATGGGTGGGCTAGCACGGTCTGGTTTGGTTGTTCGGCTCATGCGGCGCGACGTGGCCGTGGTGATCAGGCTCGTGTTCTGGAACGTGGCCGTAGTGTCCTGGTTCATGTCAAGCGTGGTTAGATAGGTCGTGCTACAGTGGCCTTGGTGTGTGTCGTGGTGGTCTGGGTTAGCTAGATCAAGCGGCACTGTTTTGAGCAGGGGCAAGTACGTACAAGGTTTGGACCAATACTTGTCTCGGCTAAGTCATCTTCTTTGCCAAAGAAAAGAGGCAAAAGCGTGCGAGACTGCCAAGTTAGATACGAGTGTGTGAAGGAGATGGTTGGGAAAACGGAAAGTGCAAAGGAACAAGTTTGAGAATAAAAGAAGAAGAAAAGCGTTTGGTCCTACTCTTGCCCAAAACGGGACTTGGGAAGAATTTTAGAATTTGGACATAAGATGTGTATTTTATTTAGTGCAAAAGTGATTTTAAAGAAAAGCGCTATTCCACAAACTTCAGAAATTTTCAGAAAAGGTTGGATCGCTCTTTTTATTTTATTTGATTTCCATGTAAGGCGATAATAGAGATGAGGCTAGGGATTTGAAAAGTTTGAAAATAACTAAGATGGTCTTTGGACTAGTTAATGCCCTTTTTGCACATCTATGGAGTTTCCATAGTTTTAACAAAATAAGATTTGAAAACAGGATTTTTATTTTTTTTAAAAAATAAGAGTATACGTATGTAAAGATTTAAAAAAAACTAATGAGGTATTACTTCTCACGCTCTTTTCTTGAAATCATAAACCAGAAACAATTTTGTAAATAAATTAGATAACCTAGGAGAGAGATGGTTTTAATTGAGAGGGAGGAAACAAAATTTAAATAGGAATAAAGTTGAGAGAATAAGTGAAGAAATGTCATATTCCTTCCTCATTCTTAACGAAAACAGAAAGAATTTTCAGGGTCATAGAGACTTATGGTTTTGTTTGCAAAAGGAGGAAGATTTCAAGATAGATCTGGAGTGGGAATCTGGATATGAAAGGTTCTTCAAAAAAAAATGTACAAGATTAGGATGATTTGGTTAGTGCCAGTTTGCCGAGAACATAGGTGTTGGTCAGGAGAAAACTTCAAGGTATAATTGAGAGGATAAAGGGGTGACTTTGTGGTTTTTGTCAAAGGTTTAATATTTTTTTAAGAGAGGAGGTTAAGGTAATACAAGAGTGACCATAGCTTAGCTATTTTTCTTGAGATGTGAGTTATGGTAAATTTGGGAAGACACCAAGGAGAAGGAACATATGGTTTTAGGTAGTGGTAGAGAAGTCTCCAAGGACACACATGTGTTTTATTAAGTGAGTTTCTAACTTGTTTTATTACCAGAGGTGTTGTTCTTTGAGGTAGCTCAAAAAAATTTCAACAAGCACAACAAGATAGATCCTCTACTAGCGGATTAAGGCAATTCACTCTAACAGACAGATCAAGACAACTCATCCTAATAAACATATCAAAGCAAAACATCTTAATTAGTCTTTAGAAAAAGTTTTTGTTCTCCCTAATTTTTGCACTAAGGACAATTAACCATGGTTGCAAAAGTTGGGATGTGACAGATCTTCCACCCTTAAAATAATCTCGTCCCGAGATTACTAAGCGTAGAACTAGAGGGGTTGTAAAGTTAGACTCCATCTTCTGTAGATGTGCCGTTGTTGAGAAGGTCGTTGCTTCATCTTCTGGTAGACATGATGGATTCCTGTTGATGGCGAGCTTCATGAAGAAGTTGACTACTCTATGAAGGGGTTAGACCTGTAGCTTCTAAGCGATCCTAGGGGGGGGGGGGTTCAAGATTCTGGGAGAGTTAGTGCACTTCAGCGGTGCTTTAGCAGGGTTGAAAACTTTTTAGAGTTAACTTTAAATTTTTGTGGAATACGAAGTCTTCCACCCTTAAAATTGTTCATAGAGGGGGTTTAAAAACTCTATGCTTCGGCCATGGTCTTGTTGGTGCTTTCGAAGAAGTGATCTTTCTCTCGTCTTGAGTTGAAGCATCTTCAGAGGGCGAGGTGCAATCCACAACTTCAAGGGGAGTTAGTTCATCCCAAGTTCCCAACGGTGTTTTTAGAAAGGTTTAAAATTTTAGGGTCAGCTCCAATTTTTAGTGGAAGATGAAGTCTTCCACCCTTAAGATTTTTCATCGGGGGCTTCAGAAAAACTCTGAACTTCTGCCTTGTGGCTCTGTCTGGTGCTTCTGAAGAAGTCGTCGATCTTCCGTAATCAGTTGAAGGATCTTCATGGGCGATGTGTAGTCCACGACTTCAAGAGGCCCTCACGGTGTTTACTACCATATAACGCGCGGTAAGTTAGTAAGTCGATGAAGCGCCTACTTGTTGTCCATATGAAGCAGTAACAAGGGTCGTCGAAGGCAAATCTTCAGCATGAGGGTCGGTGCTGACTTATACCAGTTAAGAAGTGAGCGGGTAAATTACACCTAATCTTGAGTCTTGAGGTATCTTCATGAGCTTCACTTGATGAGGACCAGATGAACCATGTGATGTAGCTTGGCTTGGACGCTATTGCCCTCTTAGCTTGTTAGACGGTGTGTTAGAGGGTAGTCTCAAAAAGTTATCCTCGAAGTTAGCGCGATTATACTCCAAGGTTAGACAAAGTTAGTATGTCTTCTTGCAGAGGTGCAGTCACTCTTGAAGGTAAGGGCTTCTGCTTCGTTGGCGTTGTAGTGTCGCTTCAGCTGATCTTGAAAGTAGTTAGTGTAGTTGGGGGTTTGGGTTAGTTTCTTTCTGATGGTTGAAAAACAACTTGTCAACATGGTCAACTTATCCAACTAACTAGCAGTTAGCATTTTATCGGTGAGGTAGATGAGGTGAAAACATCTTCGGGAGGCTTCTTACGCTGGGTTATCACACTAAGAATGTTTTTCAGACCGAAAGGCCAAGATAATCATACACACAACAAACAGATTAAAACACTCCAGGCAGCACACTCAGGTACTACAAGCAATCATCACACCAAACAAGGCATTCTAAGCATCTAGGGATGCCTAATACGTGGGGGTAGCTCAATCAAAGCGATCGAGTTTGTCCTATCCATCCTATAGGTTTGGGGGCTTGTCACATATGCTAATGTCTTCATCTGGCTGACATTGGCTTCAACTTGGATCCTGGTAGCAGTTGGTGGCGAAGCAGGCCTGGTATTGAGTCATCGATGTTGAAGCGAAGGCGAAACTGCGTAGATCTTATGGTCTCATCATCCCGAGGACGTGAGGTCTTCAGAGGGGTAGTTGTTGAGGCACTCCCAAAGTTGGCATCTTCTGGTGGCTGGCCTAAAAATTACTAGTCAAGAACAGAGGACTTGATCCCAGACGACTGCAAAAAGGTGCAAGTCCATGGAGGAACAAGGTCAGCTCCTTGACAGACTTTGGTGACAACCAAAGACATGATATTATCATTCCTATATGTGTATGGATAAGTTGGCATCCAAACTTCCATAGCTACTGTTGGAGGTACATGAGGCTTCCTGAGGGATTGATCCATCTTTGAGTTCGATTCTCCGGTCTGAGTTGGGGACATCGTCCAATATGTAGGTTTGAAGTGGATGAGACAATAGAGTATGAATTTTCGAACATTTTAATCAAGCGGAGAGACAAGAATTTAGAAGTTTTGAAGAAATAAGAGGAGTAGAAGCTATCCTTCCGACTAAAGAAACAATTTTGTTTTGTAAATAGTTTTTCCCAAGTACTTGTTTCCTAACTAACGTCCATGCTAACTAAGGTCTCCTACAGTCAGGATAGCTCTGATACCAGCTCTATGGGGACCCCGGACTAGCTGTCCGAAATACCCTGTTATGTATACAGTTCACGTTCCCATGATCAGTGTGCCGTGAACACATAACCGAACTGATATCCAATTACATCATCCTTTACAAAACGGAATAAGAAAATTACAATAAGGTCACATGACCCATCTTTACAAGATAGCCTCGAAGGGCCTAATCTAATCATCAGAGTAGCATAATCACTTCAGCAGCGTAGAGCCCAAGTCATCTGCCTTAACCCTACGGGCAGCGGGCGGGAAGACGTTCCTAGCTCGCATAGACGTCGTCAACTCCTTCTTCATCTGTCGAAGTCCTCCAGGTCTGGCCAAGTAAATAGCCAGGGACAAAGCCGTGAGTACATTTGAATTGTACTCGCAAACCATCAAGAAGGTGATAACAATTCTAACTAAAGAAAACAAGAGAGGAAGAATAGTTTCTCTGGTGGATATAGCATGTGAAAGAGAATCAGTTTCTCTTGTGGATATAGCATGTGAAAGAGAATCAGTTTCTCTTGTGGATATAGCATCCCACATCACAGTTGAAGGGGACACTAAGAAAGTCCTATGACATCTCTATATCTTTGTTAAAGAAGAGGTAGCATACCGCCATCTCAATACTAGGGAAGTCCTATGACATCTCTATATCTTTATTGAAGAAGAGTCCCTCTACATGAAACACTAGGAAGGGTCACCCAATTTTGTTTCATTTTCCTCGACCATCTCCCTATGGTCGGCACCAGCCTTTCCGTACCCTTCCGGTACATCCAACACACACATTTCCTTTGGAAAATCATTTTCTAAACCAAAACTCGACACAGCTCGGTAACGGCCATCCCAACCGTCCATAACCGCGGACGCGGCTATTCGAATAGATTTAACTCTGCAGAGTGTGCGCACTTTCCCCACAAGAACCGATAAATCCGCCGAGATCATCCCCGGTTCGTCATACTAAAGTATGCGAGTCTCGGATAATCAGTCATAGCCTTTCGCCTGTCTCCCTTGTCATGAGTCCTTCCCTGCGGGCTTACCCCTTCCCGGCACCCCGGCAGCATACCTCCTTTTGAGCGTATCTCCGGCGCCATGATGAAGACCCTCGTGTCATCGTCCGGCTGCAAGTTAATGCAGTGTATTGCCTCCTTCAGAGCGCAACCCGGTGTCAGAGGTCATCGTGACCCTCCTAGAGAGTTGTGAAGGTGTCTCACGTCAATTTCAACAAACTACAGACTAAGCCTGTGCCCACTTTGGATAGTGTGGTTGCGCTAGTTAATTGTTCCGGGCGAATACAGAGAACCATGTGTCGTTTTTCTCAAAAACCCCAAGTCACACACATTCTTCTTTCCAACCATCTTTTCCAAGATCCTTTCCTTTCATAAACCATACACTCGGGTAAGGTCGGCTTACCCAAGGTTTTCTCAAAACTTTTACAACAAGGTAAACCTTGAGGGGTTCCCAACCTAAAGTTTCATGATGGAACTAAGACACCATATGGCCGTGATGTAGTCATCATGCCAATAAGTAGTGGATATGATGGAATCAAAATAATCATACTTGCTTAAGGTAAGCAGGTATGTTGACAACAAAAGAGGGGAAATATTTTCAGATTTTGTGGTGCTAACCCAACCAACACTAATGTAAGTGATGGTGATCAACCATAATAGAAAAACACAAGGTGGTTAGGCATACCCATCTCAATTTGAGAGTATACCTAGCTCAAGAAGTGACTACCACTATACTAACAAAGGAGTATAGCGTGAGTTGTCAAGAGAGTTAGCATGCTTAGGATAAGCATGTATGCCGACAAAATAGGATAGCATGACCATGATCATCATGCATCCCAACACTTACTATGACAACCATAAGATATGACCACTAATATTACCATGCTTGAGACCAAGCATGCATGACAACAATAAGGAGACCAACACACAGAGGATCAAGATGCTAGGAGTAGCAACAAGTGTCATCAAAAAGAGACATCACAATCAGAGATCAATAGATGGCTTGCCTTGGTTGGCTTGTCCCTGGTCTTCCTCAAAACCTTCTCCAAAATCATCCCCTTCAACTTCTCCCTCGTTCGTATCTAGCGTCGCAAAAGTAAAGAACACATACAATCAAAACATAACTCAAGAACCAAGGTGTAAATCAAATACAAGTGAAAACATGCAGGGGAGTTGTGTGATAGTAACAAATCATGGTTTGGCCAATTTTGAAACAAAGGGGTGGCAAGGTTTTGAATAATTCAAATAGATTTTAATTCTATCATTGCATGTGACACACACACACTTGCAAACAGAGACATATTTTCATAAACAGAGACTATTAGTATTTTTACTAAATGGAAAGTAACAAAACAAGATTAGCACAATTGGATTCATTCAAAAATATTAATCCTACAATTTTAGGAATTTGAAATACTAATCAGAATACAGTGATACTGTTTAATTCATTAAAAATCGTACAAAAATCCTAAAAATTTTAGGTCAGTGTCATTGGATAGATATTTTCCTACTGGTTCTACTGCAATTTGATTCACCTCAATCAGACATGCCAAACTAAAGTTATTAGCAAAACAACACACAGTTACTGTTTCTATTTTTATGTGTTATTCTTAATTAATTTTTTTTTCAAACGAATTTCAACGGGAGGGAAACTCTGGGCCGTGCGGGGGAGTGGAGATTGGGCCGGCCCAGGTGGTTATCCAGGTGGAGCTGAGGAAAAATAAAGAAAAAGAAAGGGAGGGGAGAGGGGCCCGGGCGGGCCAGGCCATTGCATGGCCGACGTGGCCATGCAGCCCATGCAGGCGCACGCTCGGGAGGCTCAGTCGGCCTCTGGTCGTCTTCCTCGTTTCGCCAGGCAGGCTCGGGGCGGACGGAAGAAAAAGGGCAGGGGCGGCCGGGGGCTTACCTGCGGGGGCGGCGGTCGACGGCGGCGTTGGGGCGGGGGTGCAGGGGGTCGAGGCCGTGCAGCAGCTCCTCCCGAACGTGCAGCTGCTCCTCCAGGCGACGACACAGACGGCTTCCTCTTCGTCTACTTCCCGGACCGGCGACCACGGCGGCGGCTACAGGCGGACCTGGGCAACGTGGAGTGGCGCGTTAGAAGCGGGATAGAAGAGAGACTGCAGGGGAGTGGAAAATAGGGGCATAGGGCGCCGGAGTCGGGCGCCACCTTCCGCGCCACCCGACGGCGACCTCGGACAGAGGTGGAGCTCCTCCGAGCGGGAGACAGCAGGGGGCACGCCGCAGCGCTACTGTGAGCTGGGATAGGGGAGTGTCGAGGTGTGGCGAGGTGTGGTGGAGGGAGGGGCGCTCGGCCGGCTTTTATAGCCGAGGACGGGCTCATGGTGGACGCGGACCAGAGAGGCGGTGTACGAGTCTACGGGCTCGCCATTGGGCAGCAGGGCGGTGGAGGAGCGTCTTGAGCGCGGGCTAGGGTTTTCGGAGGGGTTCCACGCGCGGGAACGGCCGGGAGAGAGAGAGGTCCACCGCACAGAGAGCGCTTGACGAAATGCCACGCCGAGGCTGACGTCGCTGGGACGCTTCGGGTGGCGAGCTGCTGACGTCCGGGGGCTGGCGTCATCAAATGGAGCGGCGCTTCACGTTCGTGGGAGGTTGCTAGCGTCCTTGAACGGGCTGTTTGGCTCGCGTCCATGCGTGCTGACTGCTGAGACGTGGCCATGGAGTCTTGGTTCTGGTCGAGCAGGGTTGGGTCGATCTCGGGCGCGGGTGTGTGCTTCGCTGGTTGTCTGGGTCGTGTGTGGTAGGTGCTAGGTCGAATGGGTGGGCTAGCACGGTCTGGTTTGGTTGTTCGGCTCATGCGGCGCGACGTGGCCGTGGTGATCAGGCTCGTGTTCTGGAACGTGGCCGTAGTGTCCTGGTTCATGTCAAGCGTGGTTAGATAGGTCGTGCTACAGTGGCCTTGGTGTGTGTCGTGGTGGTCTGGGTTAGCTAGATCAAGCGGTACTGTTTTGAGCAGGGGCAAGTACGTACAAGGTTTGGACCAATACTTGTCTCGGCTAAGTCATCTTCTTTGCCAAAGAAAAGAGGCAAAAGCGTGCGAGACTGCCAAGTTAGATACGAGTGTGTGAAGGAGATGGTTGGGAAAACGGAAAGTGCAAAGGAACAAGTTTGAGAATAAAAGAAGAAGAAAAGCGTTTGGTCCTACTCTTGCCCAAAACGGGACTTGGGAAGAATTTTAGAATTTGGACATAAGATGTGTATTTTATTTAGTGCAAAAGTGATTTTAAAGAAAAGCGCTATTCCACAAACTTCAGAAATTTTCAGAAAAGGTTGGATCGCTCTTTTTATTTTATTTGATTTCCATGTAAGGCGATAATAGAGATGAGGCTAGGGATTTGAAAAGTTTGAAAATAACTAAGATGGTCTTTGGACTAGTTAATGCCCTTTTTGCACATCTATGGAGTTTCCATAGTTTTAACAAAATAAGATTTGAAAACAGGATTTTTTTTAAAAAAAAATAAGAGTATACGTATGTAAAGATTTAAAAAAAACTAATGAGGTATTACTTCTCACGCTCTTTTCTTGAAATCATAAACCAGAAACAATTTTGTAAATAAATTAGATAACCTAGGAGAGAGATGGTTTTAATTGAGAGGGAGGAAACAAAATTTAAATAGGAATAAAGTTGAGAGAATAAGTGAAGAAATGTCATATTCCTTCCTCATTCTTAACCAAAACAGAAAGAATTTTCAGGGTCATAGAGACTTATGGTTTTGTTTGCAAAAGGAGGAAGATTTCAAGATAGATCTGGAGTGGGAATCTGGATATGAAAGGTTCTTCAAAAAAAAAATGTACAAGATTAGGGTGATTTGGTTAGTGCCAGTTTGCCGAGAACATAGGTGTTGGTCAGGAGAAAACTTCAAGGTATAATTGAGAGGATAAAGGGGTGACTTTGTGGTTTTTGTCAAAGGTTTAATATTTTTTTAAGAGAGGAGGTTAAGGTAATACAAGAGTGACCATAGCTTAGCTATTTTTCTTGAGATGTGAGTTATGGTAAATTTGGGAAGACACCAAGGAGAAGGAACATATGGTTTTAGGTAGTGGTAGAGAAGTCTCCAAGGACACACATGTGTTTTATTAAGTGAGTTTCTAACTTGTTTTATTACCAGAGGTGTTGTTCTTTGAGGTAGCTCAAAAAAAATTTCAACAAGCACAACAAGATAGATCCTCTACTAGCGGATTAAGGCAATTCACTCTAACAGACAGATCAAGACAACTCATCCTAATAAACATATCAAAGCAAAACATCTTAATTAGTCTTTAGAAAAAGTTTTTGTTCTCCCTAATTTTTGCACTAAGGACAATTAACCATGGTTGCAAAAGTTGGGATGTGACAATGTACTTTGTCGTAATGCCCGGATTAAATCTCACTATATTTATCATATCATGTACATGCATTGTTATGCCCTTCTCTATTTGTCAATTGCCCGACTGTAATTTGTTTACCCAACATGCTTTTATCTTATGGGAGAGACACCTCTAGTGAACTGTGGACCCCGGTCCTATTCTTTACATAGCATACAATCTACTGCAATACTTATTTTACTGTTTTCTTGCAAACAATCATCTTCCACTCGATACGCTTAATCCTTTGTTACAGCAAGCCGGTGAGATTGACAACCTCACTGTTTCGTTGGGACAAAGTACTTGGGTTGTGTTGTGCAGGTTCCACGTTGGCGCAGGAATCCCTGGTGTTGCGCCGCATCACATTTCGCGACCATCAACCTTCAACGTGCTTCTTGGCTCCTACTGGTTCGATTAAACCTTGGTTTCTTTCTGAGGGAAAACTTGCTACTGTGCGCATCATACCTTCCTCTTGGGGTTCCCAACGAACGTGTGAGTTACACGCCATCAAGCAACTTTTGGTGTGACATGTGGCACAAGGTGCATAATGTGTCTCTCACATGTATGACATGATCCTTGAGATTCTCGGAGTGTATGATGATATCATCAATACATACAACAACCATTGTGCCAACAAGATGTTTCAAGATATGTTGCGTAAGAAGCAAAAGAGGTGACGAGGAATTGGACCAAACCGGAAGCTCGACAAGAAGCGTCGGAAACACATGAGGGTTAAGGTTTGTGGGAACATACCCTTTGGTGTGAGTCCCGCGGGTTAGGTCCTTGATGGGGTAGCTCTCAATTGCGCGTTTCGTGAGCTCATGCTCCGTAGCGGTGGAAGTGGTCGTCAGTGTACCTACACATGGAAGAAACAAGACAAAAAGCGTGTGTGCATGGTAGATGAATACATCATCCATCATGATGTTCCATGTCTTGTGCACATCACCATTAGTGTCAAGCAAGATAGTATGAAATGCATGGCGATGGTGCATATGGCAAGAAGGTGCATTCATGGCATGTGGTAACTCATGATCATCAAAAATTGAGAAGGCTATGGGGGCCATCTCGTGAACAATAAAATAAGCATTCTTGCATTCCAAGCATAAGAAAGAGCAATTGTTCACAATCTTTGATGCAACAATCATGGAGTTGTGTAAACATTTGGGGCAAAGCATGTGAAAGCTAATGTCATCATTGTTGTCGACAACCCTATGGAAAGAGCAAGTGTTCATCAAGGGTGTCACAACACAAGCATGATCATAATCATTATCATTGCAAGCAAGCGGAGCAAATATGAATCTTTCATAGCATGGCATGTACATGTTATCACAATCAATCAATTCCACATGATCAACAATGTTATCAAGCAAAGCATCACATGGGAATATGAAGGAAGCATGTGATGTAGCAAATGTATCATCAAGATCATGCATGCGCTCATAAGTCATCATGTCCACTAGTGGGATCATGGCATCATCAACACCTATGTTGTTACCTTTGTAGGCCGACTCATGTGAAGTAGGTGTTGTGGAAGTAGGAGGATCCATGTGGTCGACATGTCCATCTTGGAGCAAGCATGGTGAGATATCATCATCTTCATGCACCATGGACATCGTCTCCATGAGCGGGAACTCGTCCTCCTTTGAACCTAGTGCAACATAAGAAGACACAAACGAGGGAGAGGTTAATGTGTTAGCGAATGTGATGTCCTCCATGGACCTATCATCTACCTCTCTCAACTCACTTTGTGTATCACTCATGTCCTCCAAATGGAAGCACTCAAACTCACATATGGGGTGGAAATCACTCAACTCACTATCACTCTCGCTCAAGTGGGCTAAGTGGCTCTCATGCTCACATGGGATTGGTACCAACTCATCAATCAAGCATGTAGGAGTAGGTTCGACTTTCTCATCTCCATGCGCCTCCTTGGTTGAAGGGACAATCCCATGCTCAACCATCTCAACTCCATGCGCCTTCGTAGGTGAAGGGAGAATCCCATGCTCACCATGCTCAACTCCCTCGCCTCCTAAGTCGTCCTCAAGTGGTGGCATCTTGGAGACTTGTGCGTTGAGCTCGTCGAAGTAGAGCGTCTTGGCGCTTGGCGTTATGCATTGCCATGCCATGTGACCCTTGGCCTTGCACACCTCACATAGGAGATTGGGACATTCCCGTGGAAGGTGGCCTTGTTGCTTGCACTTGTAGCATCGGAGTCCATAGGCATATGACGAGGTAGGGGCCATTGTGGTGGTGGCGCAAGAGGTAGAAGTCGCCTTATGAGGAAGGTCTTCATGTCGAGGCTCTCGTCTTCTTGCCTCATCACCATGTCTTGAGTGGTGTCGTCGAAGATCATGTGTGGAAGGATGTCGATGTAGACCATGAGGTGGTGGTGGTCGACGACGATCATGAGATGGTGTGAGTCGATGACGGTCCTTGCCTTGCCTAGGTGATGGCTCATGTTGGGGGCGCTCTTGATGCTCCATATGATGTCCGTGATGTCGATGATCTTGTGCATAGGCACTCTCATGATGGCGCCTTGTGGAGCTCGGAGAAGTGTGTCGATGCCGAATATGTTGGGGACGCTCTTGATGATCCACATGATGATGCCATCGTGGAGGTCCTCGATCTTCATATGTAGCTCCATTGGCCAAGTAGGGGTATGTGGGAGCATCGGCGGTATGCATGGTGGGGTCGATGTCGTCCTCGTCGTGGTGCTCCACCATGTCATCCATGCTTGTTGAGCAAGTGTCGATGTAGAGCTCGTCGATGTCGTCCATGTTGGCGATGCTCGTGGAGCCATAGTCGGTGTAGAGCTCCTCGATGTCGGTCATGTTGGCGATGCTTGCGGAGCCATAGTCGGTGTAGAGCTCCACATGTTCCTCCACATCCGCGGTGCTTGAAGAGGTATCGTCCTCGAAGTGCTCCGTGTACTCCTCCGTATCTTCTTCGTCGCTATACATGTTAGCAAGACAATATCTATATGGTGTATGTTAGTGGAAGAACACTACCTCGCAATCTTACCGTGGTATGACAAGATTGGGGTGATCCAACAAACCGAGAGTTAGAACAATTGTATCGGGCACTCACAGAAAGACACACACAAAAGCTAGCAAATATGGTGTTAGGTGAGTATGGTGGAAAGCCAAAAGATGAAATCCGAAATCAAGTTTGTTGTTAAGGGTGGGTGAAATCCAAAAACTCAAATGTTAAAGCGATGATCACTATAAACACGGAAAAGGTATGGAACTCACACACGGGAAAAGTGGGGTTAGTGCGACCAAGGAATGAGCGGAAAAGTGTATGAAGCCCGAAAGCAAGGTTGCTCGGTGTCACACTAACACAAGGAGAGGCAAAGCTTTGGTTGCAACATGAGAGACAACAAGATTCACACACGGACTCTCTTCTCTTTTCTCTCTTTTGCTTAAAAGCTTTTTCCTCTTTTTGTATTTGGTGGCACTTACACTCTTTGTGTATATGTATGTATGATGGCACTCGCACACTTTTGCTCTATGGTGCACTTGCACTCTTTTTGTGTTTTGGCGGCTTTTTCTTTCACTATGTTAGCGTTAGCTCGCTTTTGCTATCTTGCCACACGAGTTTTGCTTAGAAGCTTGACTCCACACTATACACACACCTCACAATCGGGGCCACGTGCAATGTCTCGCAACACTAGATAAGCAATGCTCGATAGGATAGATCGCAAAAGAAGAGGGGTTACAAGGTGATGCAAGTTATACCTAAGATGTTAGGCGGTGATGAACACACAACTTGCGATGATGGCGGTGGTGTCAAGAGTACGTTTGCAAGTCCGGGGTGCCGAGGATGTCGTCGCGTGCTTCGGAGCTGCGGGTTAGTTTCACAAACAAGGCACTCAAACCGGAACAAGCAAACACAAGTTAGCGGAAGAAATGGGTCAAAATAGCTTGGCGGTGGTGGCGGTGGTATGCCGGTGGTGGGTGTTGTCGATGCTCTTGCGGATGCGGTGGTGGTGGTGGTGGGGCCGCAGCGGTGTTTACCCGTGGGATGGAGGGTGGCGGTGCTTGCCGGCGATGGGGAGGAGTGGCGGTGGTCGGCGGTGGTGGTGGCTGTGTGGCGCCCGGTCTGGGGGCCGGTCTGGCCGGGTCTGGGGCCGGCTGGGCCGGTCACACGGCCGGTCGACCGGATCCTGGTTTGGCCCGGCCGGTCTGGGGCCCGGTCAACCGGTGCTCAACCGGACAGCTCGTTTTCTCTCTCCTGTTCTTGAGCAAAACCAAGCCAAATCGACCAAATCGAAGGAAAACGATGGAATTGGGGGCTAGAAAGTGGGGGAAATCGTAGATCAAGCACCTCAACACCAAATCCATGGACCAAAACCACTCAAAACGCAACCAAATCGCAGATCCATCCAAAGGCAAATTAGGGCTATTTTTTGGGGATTTTTGGGGAAAATTTTTAGAGACGAAATTGGATGGGTGGGGGGTCAAATTCGCGGAAACCAAAGGCTGCTGATACCATATGATGAGGTCTAAGACCCCGTGTGTGGCCCGATCTCGCGAATGACCCAAGAATCAAAGGGGGAAATAGAGGGAGAGGCGGAAGAACACGAAGAACGCGAAGAACACAACGCACACCAACCCGATACAATCGATACTTACCCTCGTGGCTCGATGGACCACGCCAATAGAATCACCACGGGAGAGACTCGAGGTAGAATCCCGGAGTGAGAGATCGGTGTTGAGGATGGAGGTAGGTGAGGGAGAGAGAGTGGGCTACACTAGAATCTCACTCACATAGATCCAATCATCCAACATGGGGTGCCTTGATACAAAGGGGATGAAACCCTAGGGAGACAAAGCTCAAAGTCATGTTTAAGCCTAAATCTTGTCTAACAAGCTATGGGGGCGAGCTGGGGTCTTATATAGGCATACAAGGCGACATGGGTCGAAAAGGTACAAGTTGGTGGGTCAAACCCGACGAATCCGGTCACAGGGCCGGTTGGACCAGGTCTGGGACCGGGCCATCCGGTTCCAAACCGGATTCTGGGCCGGACGTAACCGGGCGGGGCTTCGGGGGCCCCGGGATTGCTTCCGGATGGCACCGGTCGACGTTCCGGTTGAAAACCGGCCGGCTGGTCAGGAGCCCGGTTGACCGGGCCTGTGACCGGGCGGTCCGGTCGAGCCCGGTCGGCCGACTGTGACCGGCCGGCCTTTCTCCTCCCGCCTCTTCTTCCTCTTCCTTTCTTCTTCCTTCATTCTTCTTCTTCTCTCTTCCTTGCACCATGGGAGTTCCTTCTCTCCGGTTCCTCGATGACTCTTGTACCTAATGACATGTAACACACCGACATGAGGTAGCATTCCATCCAAGGTATTGACGAGGTCGAGTGTCGAGAGGAAGGAGTTCACCTTGACATATATGGCGGGGGTTGGTGTTGTTGGTCCACTTGGGGGACTCCTTGACCATGGTGAAGCGTCGACGATAGGCGGGGTTGCACTTGGCGGTCTTGAGGCGGAGGGGTCCGAAAGCCACCCCGCATCACATTTGCAAGGGCCCCTCGGAGGAGACTAACGGTTTAACCAACATTCCTTCGTCTTTGTTGTCTCTTTTGAAGGAATTCCAAGACGTCTTCCCCGACGAGCTACCTCATGGACTACCACCGCTTCGGGGCATCGAGCACCGCATCGACCTCATACCCGGCGCTCCCCTTGCAAACCGAGCCGCCTACCGCACCAACCCCGAAGACACAAAGGAGATTCAACGACAAATACAAGACCTCCTTGCCAAAGGGTACGTTCGAGAAAGCCTTAGCCCTTGCGCCGTTCCCGTGATTCTTGTGCCTAAACCGGATGAGACGCAACGGATGTGTATGGATTGCCGCCCCATCAATGCCATTACTGATGAGATCTGAGATCCCGGATGTGGCCCGATCTCGCGATTCAACCCAAGGATCAAGGGGAAAAAGGTGGGAGGAAGTGAGGAACACGAAGAACACAATGAACACGGTACTCACGCACGCACACCAACCCGATACACCTGATACTTACCCCCGTGACTCGGTAGATCACGCCAATAGAATCTCCAAGGAAGAGGCACGCAGCAGAATTCCCGGAGAGAGATTGGTGTTGGAGAGAAGGGGATTGGTAAGGGAGAGAGAGTGCCTTGCACTAGAATCTCACTTAGCAATTCACAAATCAACAACAAGGATGGCCTTGATTACAGAGGGATGATACCCAAGGGAGACTAAGCTCAAAGTTAGGTTTGAGTTCTAAACAAGTCTAATCTCAGATCTGGGCCAACTAGGCTATTTATAGTCGGGTAGGCGAATGGGTAAGTTACACGCTGAAAAATAGTGCTGTGCTGAAGTTCGCGGTGGCGGAAGTTCCGGCCGACTTGGGCGGAAGTTCCGGTCAGGGGCGGAAGTTCCGGTCCTGGAGGGCGGAAGTTCCGGCCCGGCCGGAAGTTCCGGCCAAGTTCCGGTCAAGTTCCGAAATTAGCCCATTTCCTTGCAGTAACATCCAGGGGCGTTTTGACGGACTTTCGGAGCTTGGGCGGAACTTGGGCGGAAGTTCCGGGTGGGCGGAAGTTCCGGTCCCTGGGGGCGGAAGTTCCGGCTGGTTCCACTTCTCTGGGCGCTGGACGGCATCTTGGCAGCATCTGGGAGGAATCTGACCGGAAGTTCCGGTCCTGGAGGGCGGAAGTTCCGGCCTGTGCGCTGGAGCTCCATCTTCATCATTTCCAGCTCTCTCTCCATTGGCTTGGACTCCATGGCTTGGACTCCATGGCTTGTGTCTTGACTGATGTACCTGATTGAACATAGTGTATTTGCATGAAGTAGCAAGCCATCCAAAGGGGTGTCAAAGGTAGAGGTAGAGAGGAGCGAATTCACCTTATCATGTAGGGCTTTAACTCGAGCCCTTGTCATTGGTCCACTTGGGGGACTTGTCGGTCTTGGTGAGGAGGTGTCCGAAGGACACCCCGCATCATCTCCCCCCCCCTTGGGAGAGAGTCGTCCTCGACTCTTGTTCCTCCTCATCTCCATGATAGGGTGAGAGATCCGAGATGTTGAAAGTGTTGCTCACCAAGTACTTTGATGTTGGTATGTCGATGACGTAGGCGTTGTTGTTGATGCGCTTGAGAACCTTGAAAGGTCCATCTCCTCTTGGCTTGAGCTTGGAATTGCGTTCTTGCGGGAACCTTTCTTTCCGTAGGTGGATCCAAACGAGGTCTCCTTCTTCAAACACGCGTTCCTTTTTCTTGGCGTTGAGGCGGTTAGCTTGGCGAAGTACATGCTCTTGTATGGTTGCTCTTGTCTCTTCATGTAGTTTCTTCATGGCGGTGGTGCGCTCATCGAAGTCCATGTTCGTCCTTTGATGAAGAGGTAGTGGGAGGATGTCGAGTGCCGTTGGAGGTTCGAATCCATAGACGATCATGAAGGGACTCCTTGAGGTTGTGGAGTGCTTGGCTCGATTGTAGGCGAACTCCGCATGGGGTAGGCAATCTTCCCATGACTTCAAATTTGTCTTCACAAGTGTGCGGAGGAGTGTGGAGAGGCTTCGATTGACCACTTCGGTTTGTCCATCGGTTTGAGGGTGCGAGGACGATGAGAACAAGAGCTTCACTCCAAACTTCGCCATGAGTGACTTCCATAGGTAACTCATAAACTTGACGTCTCGATCCGACACAATGCTTGCCGGTATTCCATGTAGGCGAACCACTTCCCTGAAAAACAATGAAGCAATGTGTGAAGCATCATCGCTCTTATGACATGGTATGAAATGAGCCATTTTAGAGAACCTATCCACTACCACAAATATTGAGTCATGACCATGTTTTGTGCGTGGTAAGCCAAGTACAAAGTCCATGCTTATGTCCGACCAAGGTGCATATGGAATGGGTAAAGGCATGTAAAGACCATAAGGATTGGAAGTAGACTTAGCTTGTAAGCATGTTGTACACCGGCGGCAAAGGCGTTCCACGTCGCGGTACATTCTTGGCCAATAGTAGTGGGTTGATAGCATGGCATATGTCTTCTCTCGTCCAAAGTGACCCATGAGACCACCTCCATGTGACTCTTGCAAAAGCAACTTACGAAGAGAAGACTCGGGAATGCAAATCTTGTTAGCTTTAAACAAGTAGCCATCATGCAAATAGAAATCATCAAAACCTTGGTCAACGGAACACTTGGCAAAGATTGGTCCAAAGAAAGCATCGGAAGGGTAAAGTTCTTTGATCTCCTCAAGACCCAAAATTTTGAACTCCAAGCGGGTGAGTAGAAGAGTAATCTTGCGGGAAAGTGCATCCGCAACCACATTTTCCTTGCCCTTTTTGTATTTGATTACATAAGGGAAGGACTCTATGAACTCAACCCACTTAGCATGTCTCTTGTTCAAATTGTGTTGACTTTTCAAATACTTCAAGGACTCATGATCCGAGTGGATAACAAACTCTTTTGGCCAAAGGTAATGTTGCCAAACTTCAAGAACACGAACCAAAGCATAAAGCTCCTTGTCATATATAGGATAGTTGAGGCGTGCGCCATCCAACTTCTCGCTATAATATGCCACGGGTTTTCCATTTTGCATGAGAACACCACCGATTCCAAGGCCACTCGCATCACATTCTATTTCAAATGTTTTGGCAAAATCGGGAAGAGCAAGTAGTGGTGCCTCGGTGAGTCTCTTTTTCAATTCATCAAAAGCTTTTTGTTGCGCTTTGCCCCAAACAAACGGAACATTCTTTTTTGTAAGCTCGTTTAAAGGGCAAGCAATGGTGCTGAAATCTTTCACAAAGCGGCGGTAAAATCCGGCAAGTCCATGGAAGCTTCGAACTTGGCCAACATTTGTGGGAGTGGGCCAATTGTGGATGGCCTCAACTTTGGAAGAATCAACTTCAATCCCGTTGGCGGAAACCACAAAACCAAGAAAAACCAATTTGTTTTGAGCGAAATGGCACTTTGGTAAGTTGGCAAAGAGCTTCTCGTGGCGCAAGATGCATAAGACTTCTCTCACATGTTGAACATGGTCCTCGAGATTTTTGCTATAGATGAGGATATCATCAAAGTAAACAACCACGCTCTTGCCAATGAGAGGACGCAAAATGTGATTCATAAGACGCATGAAAGTGGAAGGAGCATTGGAAAGACCAAATGGCATGACGAGCCATTCATAGAGACCAAGCTTGGTCTTGAATGCCGTCTTTCATTCATCACCAATTGCCATGCGAATTTGGTGGTAGCCACTACGCAAATCAATCTTAGAGAAAATGGTGGCACCACTCAATTCATCAAGCATGTCATCTAAACGCGGAATGGGATGGCGATAACGGACGGTAATGGCATTGATAGGGCGGCAATCCATACACATCCGTTGCGTCTCATCCGGTTTAGGCACAAGAATGACGGGAACGGCACAAGGGCTAAGGCTTTCTCGGACGTACCCTTTAGCGAGGAGGTCTTGTATTTGGCGTTGGATCTCCTTGGTATCTTCGGGGTTGGTGCGGTAAGCGGCGCGGTTTGGTAGTGGAGCGCCGGGTATGAGGTCGATGCGATGCTCGATGCCCCGAAGCGGTGGTAGTCCATGAGGTAACTCGTCGGGGAAGACGTCTTGGAACTCCTTCAAAAGAGACAACAAAGACGAAGGAATGTTGGTTAAGTCGTTAGTCTCCGACGAGAGGCCCTTGCAAATGAGCACGTAGTGTATGGTGGTGGATGGGTTGTCTTTCACTTCTCTCCACTCGCTTTTGGTGGCTAGGAGGACACTCTTTCTCTCACTCATATGTTGGTGGTGGCGCTCACTCTCTTTTTGGTGGGTAGCTCCCTCTCCTCTCAACTCACTATGGTGGATGTGGTGTTGTGCCCTCGCTAAAGCCTTCGCATTGTCGGCGATGATTTGGCTAGGAGTCATTGGGCGAAGCTCGAATTTCTTGTCCTTGACCTTGAAGGTGTATGCATTGGAGAAACCATCATGTATGGCCTTCTTGTCAAATTGCCATGGGCGGCCAAGTAACATGTGGCACACGGTCATAGGCACCACGTCACACTCGACGGTGTCTTCATAGGGTCCTATCTTGAAGTTGACGGTGACGGTGTGTTGAATCTTGACATTGCCCTTGTCACTCAACCATTGGACATGGTATGGATGAGGATGTTTGCGAAGCGTAAGGTTGAGCTTCTCACATAGCTCGGTGCTTGCCAAGTTGTGGCAACTCCCACCGTCGATGATGACCTTGATTGACTTGCCACCAATGCCGGCACGCGTTTGGAAGATGTTGCATCTTTGGTCTTCCATAGCTTGGGGTTGAGTGGTGAGCACTCGAGTGACCACAAGAGAAGGGCTTGGATCATGTGTGCATAAGAGAGGGTCTTCTCCACTTTCTTCATCATAGTCTTCCTCATTAGCAACGGCGGCTTGCACTAGGGCTTCATATTCACCTTCACTTAGAGTCTCTATGTCACCATTCTCCATAGTGATCATGACCTTGGTGTTCTTGCACTCAAAGGATTTGTGGCCTTGGGTGCCACACTTGAAGCAAGTGACATTGGAGGGTCCCGTAGAGGCCTTAGAGGAGGCGGTGGAGGATACCGTTTGCTTCATGCGACTTTGTATGGAAGGTTGCTTGGAAGGTGTAGAGGATGCGGTTGGCTTGACACTTGTTGTAGGAGTTGATGTGGCAAGCTTGGAGGCGAAGTATTGCTTGGACTTCGAGTACTTGATGTCCTCATTCACTTGACGCTCGGCCTTGGAAGCTTGGTGAACCAACTCAACCATGTTGGAGTATTGTTGGAACTCCACTATCCTCTTGATGGGGTAGTTGAGGCCATTGAAGAACCTAGCGATGGTTTGGTTCTCGGACTCTTGGATGTTTGCTCGCATCATAGTCAACTCCATCTCCTTGAAGAATTCCTCAACGGTCTTGGTGCCTTGCTTCAACTTTTGGAGCTTGTTGAAGAGATCGGTCTTGTAGTGTTTAGGGACAAAGCGAGCTTCCATCTCCTCCTTCATGTCTTCCCAAGTATCAATTGGAGGATCACCCTTTTCTTCCCTAAGAGTGACAAATTGTTCCCACCAAGTGTTGGCATAATCTTCAAACTCGAGGGAGGCCATGGCTACTTTCTTGGCACCGGAGTAGTTGTGTATACGGAAGATCTTGTCAACCTTGAGTGCCCATGAGAGGTAGGCCTCGGCATCGTCTTCACCCTTGAACTTGGGCATGTTGAACTTGAGCTTTCCATACATATTCTCTTCATCTTCCATGTTCCTTCGGCGAGGACGGATGCCTTCATCTCTTGCGACTTGAGGTGGTAGAGGAGGTCTTCCACGACCAACCATAGCATTGGGTTGGCGTTGGAGGTGAACACTAGCTTCACTTGGCTCATGTTGAGGATGTTGTTGCGGATCTTGACGAGGTTGTTGACGTTGTCCAATGTTGGCTCTCTCATCTTGATCATGTGGACGTTGTCCTCGGCCCCTTTGGTCATGGCGAGGATGGTTCCGGAGGTCACGCCTTGGTGGATCTTGATGACCTTGGTCTTGAGCATCCACATGGGCTTGACGATGAGGTGCCGGGTCCATGTTGTGGAGGACGTTGTCTTGGGGTTGGTCGTCATGCCCATGGTGGGCATGGCGAGCCGCTTGATGACGATCTTGGTGAAGAGCTTGTTCTTGTTGCGGACGTTCATGAGGACGAGCATGGCGATGGAACTCTCCGCGCCTTGAGTTGGAGCGAGAATCATCATGACGAGCGGGCGGTCGACGAGAGCGATGATGATCTCCATGCCTTGAGTCGGAGCTTGATGAGGAATGGCGATCATGGGAGTAATCACCGTGTGATGAGGTTGATGACGATGAAGAAGTAGAGCGGTGGCGATGTTGACGTCCCAAGTTGGTGATGGCGCGCTCGAGGCTATCCATGCGCCGCTCCATGTTTGCATCATTGGCCGTCACTTGGTCATGCAAGTTGTCCGTAGCTTCACGAAGAAGATTTATATCTTGGTTCACTTGGCCGAAGTTGTGAGCCACTTCTTCATATTGTTCATCGATGCGAGTCTCGAACAAGGTAAGTTGCTCCTTGAACTCTTGGCGTTGCACCCATAGGTTGTGTTGGGTGGCCAACCTCTCGGTGTTGCGGAGGACTTCTCCATCCCTTGGCTCATCTCCGTTCCTATCCATGATGGAAAGATAAGAACTATGTTGTGGATGTTAGTGGAAGGAGACTACCTCGCACTCTTACCTTGGTAAGATAGTATTGAGGCAATCAACCAAGACCAAAGTAAGACCAAGTGTATCGGGACACACACAAAGGCACACGCAAAAGCTAGCAAATATGGTGTTAGGTGTGGATGGTGGAAAACCAAAAGACGAAATCCAAAATCGAGTATGTTGTTAAGAGTGGGTAAGATTCAAAAGTCACAAGTCAAAAGCGGTGATCACAAAAGGCATACACAATGTGGAACACACACGTGGGACAAAATGGGGTTAGCGCGACGGAAAATGAGCACGAACAAAATTGGTCCTAACGAAGACTACTAGCTCGGTGTCACGCTAACGCAAGAGAGACCGTGGCTTGGTTGCAAAATTGAGAAGCAACAAGATTTGCGCAAAACGCCTCTCTTCTCTTTTCTCTCTTTTGCTTATAAGCTTTGGACTCTTTTGTGTATAGGTATCACTCACACTCTTTTTCTTTTTCTCTTTTTTTTTGTATGCTTAGAAGCTTTCTTTTTCTCACTATCTACGTAAGTATGTCACACTTCTTTTGCCTATCTTTTCACACGAGCTTGCTTCGTAGCTTTGCTCAACACACGCACACCCTCACGGTCGGGACGCTTGCGCAATGCTTCGCAACACTAGAAAGCCACTCTCGATAGGAAAGGTACGCAAAGGAAGCTAAGGCTACAAGTTAGGTGCAAGTTATACCACGTGATGACGGTGGTCGACGAGCTTGAACTTGCTATGGTGGAGGTGTCAAATGAACCGCTTGGATCCTCGGGGTGCCGTCGTCGTAGATGATGTTGCGGAAGCTTTATGTTAGCTGAAATGGCACACACTACGAAGTCCAAACACAAGGGGTTAGTGCCAAAACGAAAAACGAAGTTAGCTATGAAAATTTCGGCCAGGCGGAAGTTCCGGTCCTGAGGGGCGGAACTTCCGGTCCGGGGGCGGAACTTCCGGTCCTCCGGGGCGGAACTTCCGGTCGCAATCAGATCTGCGAGCTGTTCTTCGATTTGGGCGGAAATCCGGGCCGAAAATCTTCGAATTCGTGGGAAAATTGGCACTAGAAACTTTGGGAAGGTGGGGAATTGTAGATCAACACCCAAGACAAGTTTCTATTGGATCAAAACCACTCAAAACTCAACCAAATCACAGATCGGTCCAAAGGCAATTTGGGCTATTTTTTGGAAAATTTTCTAGAAACGAAATCGGGTGGGTGGAGGGTCAAAATCGCGGTAACCAAAGGCTGCTGATACCATATGATGAGATCTGAGATCCCGGATGTGGCCCGATCTCGCGATTCAACCCAAGGATCAAGGGGAAAAAGGTGGGAGGAAGTGAGGAACACGAAGAACACAATGAACACGGTACTCACGCACGCACACCAACCCGATACACCCGATACTTACCCCCGTGACTCGGTAGATCACGCCAATAGAATCTCCAAGGAAGAGGCACGCAGCAGAATTCCCGGAGAGAGATTGGTGTTGGAGAGAAGGGGATTGGTAAGGGAGAGAGAGTGCCTTGCACTAGAATCTCACTTAGCAATTCACAAATCAACAACAAGGATGGCCTTGATTACAGAGGGATGATACCCAAGGGAGACTAAGCTCAAAGTTAGGTTTGAGTTCTAAACAAGTCTAATCTCAGATCTGGGCCAACTAGGCTATTTATAGTCGGGTAGGCGAATGGGTAAGTTACACGCTGAAAAATAGTGCTGTGCTGAAGTTCGCGGTGGCGGAAGTTCCGGCCGACTTGGGCGGAAGTTCCGGTCAGGGGCGGAAGTTCCGGTCCTGGAGGGCGGAAGTTCCGGCCCGGCCGGAAGTTCCGGCCAAGTTCCGGTCAAGTTCCGAAATTAGCCCATTTCCTTGCAGTAACATCCAGGGGCGTTTTGACGGACTTTCGGAGCTTGGGCGGAACTTGGTCGGAAGTTCCGGGTGGGCGGAAGTTCCGGTCCCTGGGGGCGGAAGTTCCGGCTGGTTCCACTTCTCTGGGCGCTGGACGGCATCTTGGCAGCATCTGGGAGGAATCTGACCGGAAGTTCCGGTCCTGGAGGGCGGAAGTTCCGGCCTGTGCGCTGGAGCTCCATCTTCATCATTTCCAGCTCTCTCTCCATTGGCTTGGACTCCATGGCTTGTGTCTTGACCGATGTACCTGATTGAACATAGTGTATTTGCATGAAGTAGCAAGCCATCCAAAGGGGTGTCAAAGGTAGAGGTAGAGAGGAGCGAATTCACCTTATCATGTAGGGCTTTAACTCGAGCCCTTGTCATTGGTCCACTTGGGGGACTTGTCGGTCTTGGTGAGGAGGTGTCCGAAGGCCACCCCGCATCAATTACCGTCCGTTATCGCCATCCCATTCCGCGTTTAGATGACATGCTTGATGAATTGAGTGGTGCCACCATTTTCTCTAAGATTGATTTGCGTAGTGGCTACCACCAAATTCGCATGGCAATTGGTGATGAATGGAAGACGGCATTCAAGACCAAGCTTGGTCTATATGAATGGCTTGTCATGCCATTTGGTCTTTCTAATGCTCCTTCGACTTTCATGCGTCTTATGAATCACATTTTGAGACCACTCATTGGCAAGAGCGTGGTTGTTTACTTTGATGACATTCTCGTCTATAGCAAAAATCTCGAGGACCATGTTCACCATGTGAGAGAAGTCTTATGCGTATTACGCCACGAGAAGCTCTATGCCAACCTTCCAAAATGCACCTTTGCTCAAAACAAATTGGTTTTTCTTGGTTTCGTGGTTTCCGCCAACGGGATTGAAGTTGATTCTTCCAAAGTTGAGGCCATCCACAATTGGCCCACTCCCACAAATGTTGGTCAAGTTCGAAGCTTCCATGGACTCGCCGGATTTTACCGCCGCTTTGTGAAAGATTTTAGCACCATCGCTTGCCCCTTAAACGAGCTTACTAAAAAGAATGTTCCGTTTGTTTGGGGCAAAGCACAACAAAAAGCTTTTGATGAATTGAAAAAGAGACTCACCGAGGCACCACTACTTGTTCTTCCCGATTTTGCTAAAACATTTGAGATAGAATGTGACGCGAGTGGCCTTGGAATCGGTGGTGTCCTCATGCAAAATGGAAAACCCGTGGCATATTATAGTGAGAAGTTGGACGGCGCACGCCTCAACTATCCTATTTATGACAAGGAACTTTACGCTTTGGTTCGTGTTCTTGAAGTTTGGCAACACTATCTTTGGCCAAGAGAGTTCATTATTCACTCCGACCATGAATCTTTGAAGTATTTGAAAAGTCAACACACTTTGAACAAAAGACATGCAAAATGGGTTGAGTTCATTGAGTCCTTCCCATATGTAATCAAATACAAGAAGGGCAAGGACAATGTCGTTGCGGATGCCCTTTCCCGCAAGCTCACCCTTTTACTCACTCGTTTGGATTTCCATGTGTTGGGTCTTGATGAAATCAAAGAACAATATGCCTCCGACACTTTCTTTGGCCCAATTTTTGCAAAGTGTTCCATTGAAAAGGGCATCAATGATTTCTATTTGCACCACGGATTCTTTTTTAAGGGCAACAAACTTTGTGTTCCAATGTCCTCGCTTCGCCTCTTGCTATTACAAGAATCGCATGGTGGTGGTCTCATGGGTCACTTTGGACGAGAGAAGACATATGCCATGCCATCCACTCACTACTATTGGCCACGAATGTACCGAGACGTGGAACGCCTTTGCCGCCGGTGTACAACATGCTTACAAGCTAAGTCCTCTTCCAATCCATATGGTCTTTATACACCGTTGCCTATTCCTTATGCTCCTTGGTCCGATATAAGCATGGACTTTGTGCTAGGATTACCTCGAACTAAATATGGTCATGATTCAATCTTTGTGGTAGTGGATAGATTCTCAAAAATGGCTCATTTTATACCATGTTCCCGAACGGATGATGCTTCACACATTGCCTCCTTGTTTTTTAGGGAAATTGTGAGACTCCACGGTGTACCAAGAAGCATTGTCTCCGACCGAGATGTCAAGTTCATGAGTTATCTTTGGAAGACACTAATGGCCAAGTTCAACGTCAAGCTTTTGTTCTCATCATCCTCGCACCCCCAAACCGATGGGCAAACCGAAGTAGTGAACCGAAGCCTCTCCACACTACTACGAGTCCTTGTCAAGAAGAATTTGAAAGCATGGGAAGATTGCATCCCACATGCGGAGTTTGCCTACAACCGCGCCAAGCACTCCACAACAATGAGAAGCCCATTCATGGTCGTCTACGGATTTGAACCACCTACGGCGATTGACCTCCTACCTCTTCTGCTACATGAGCAAGTGAACATGGACATCGACAAGCGAGCACAATACATGAAGAAACTACATGAAGACACAAGGACAACGATCGAGCAACAAGTTCTCTGTCAAGCCACAAGACTAAACTTGAAGAAAAAGGCATGGATCTTCAATGAAGGCGACCTAGTGTGGATACACCTTCGCAAGGACCGCTTCCCTCAAGAAAGAAACTCCAAGCTCAAGCCCCGAGGTGATGGTCCCTTCAAGGTCCTCAAGCGCATCAACAACAACGCCTATGTCGTCGACATACCAACATCCAAGTACTTGGTGAGCAACACATTCAATGTGTCCGACCTTTCACCATATCATGGAGATGAGGAGAACATAGAGTCGAGGACGACTCTTTCCCAAGGGGGGGGGAGATGATACGGGGTGGCCTATGGACACCGCCGCCTCAAAACCGACAAGCCCTCCTCGTGGTCCAATGACACGAGCTCGAGCCCAAGCACTACGCCAAGAGGTGAATTCGCTCCTCTCTACCTATGACTTTGACACCCCCTTGGATGGCTTGCTGCTTCATGCAAATACACTATGTTCAATCAGGTACATCGACCAAGACACAAGCCATGGAGACCAAGACGTTGGAGAGAGAGCTGGAAACGATGAAGATGGAGCTACAGCGCACAGGCCGGAACTTCCGCCCCCCAGGACCGGAACTTCCGGCCAGATTCCTCCAAGATGCCCCCAAGATGCCCACCAGCGCGCAGGAAAAAGCATCGGACCGGAACTTCCGCCCCGAGGGACCGGAACTTCCGCCCGGTCGGAACTTCTGCCCAAGTTCCGCCCAAGCTCCGAAAGTCCACGAAAATGCCCCTGGATGTTACTGCGAGGAAATGGACGACTTTCGGAACTTGGCCGGAACTTGGCCGGAACTTCCGGCCTGGCCGGAACTTCCGGCCCCCAGGACCGGAACTTCCGCCCCTGACCGAAACTTCCGCCCAAGATGGCCGGAACTTCCGCCACCGCGAACGTCAGCACAACAGCACTTTTTAGCATGTAACTTAACTCTTCGCCCCCACCTATAAATAGCCTAGTTGGCTCAGATCTGAGATTGGACTTGATTTGAAAGAAAACCTGAGCTTAGCTCACCCTTGTGGGAACCCTACCTAGATCTATGATCTTGTATCCCCACCCGGGCTCCTTATCAAATCGTGAAGATCTCTTTGGCGACTTCTACCGATTGTTTGATCTTTTGCTTGCACTTCTACCTTATTTGGTCTTTTGCTTGCACTTCTATCAAGCCTTCCGGTCTTTTCGCCCTTCTAGATCTCCCGAGCTTTGATTTGTCGATCTCTTTGCGGGACTTCTACCGGAAGGTCTTTTCCTGCAATCTCTATCGAGTTGGTGTTTCGAGCCAACGAGGAAAAACTCGAATTGTGTGCGTGTGTGTGTTGTATCCCCGCGTTCCCCCCACGTGTTCATCGCGTTCATCCACCTACCCCCACGTATCCCTTCAAATCCGTGAAGATCGGGCACATCCCCGGGCTTAGCCCTTATCACACATATGAGTGAAAGAAAGAGTGTCCTCTTAGCCACAAAAAGCGAGTGGAGAGAAGTGAAAGACAACCCATCCACCACCATACACTACGTGCTCATTTGCAAGGGCCTATCGTCGGAGACTAACGACTTAACCAACATTCCTTCGTCTTTGTTGTCTCTTTTGAAGGAGTTCCAAGACGTCTTCCCCGACGAGCTACCTCATGGACTACCACCGCTTCGGGGCATCGAGCATCGCATCGACCTCATACCCGGCGCTCCCCTACCAAACCACGCCGCTTACCGCACCAACCCCGAAGATACCAAGGAGATACAACGCCAAATACAAGACCTCCTCGCTAAAGGGTACGTCCGAGAAAGCCTTAGCCCTTGTGCCGTTCCCGTCATTCTTGTGCCTAAACCGGATGAGACGCAACGGATGTGTATGGATTGTCGACCCATCAATGCCATTACCGTCCGTTATCGCCATCCCATTCCGCGTTTAGACGACATGCTTGATCAATTGAGTGGTGCCACCATTTTCTCTAAGATTGATTTGCGTAGTGGCTACCACCAAATTCGCATGGCAACTGGTGATGAATGGAAGACGGCATTCAAGACCAAGCTTGGTCTATATGAATGGCTTGTCATGCCATTTGGTCTTTCAAATGCTCCTTCGACTTTCATGCGTCTTATGAATCACATTTTGCGACCTCTCATTGGCAAGAGCGTGGTTGTTTACTTTGATGATATCCTCATCTATAGCAAAAATCTCGAGGACCATGTTCAACATGTGAGAGAAGTCTTATGCATATTGCGCCACGAGAAGCTCTTTGCCAACCTCCCAAAATGCCATTTCGCTCAAAACAAATTGGTTTTTCTTGGTTTTGTGGTTTTCGCCAACGGGATTGAAGTTGATTCTTCCAAGATTGAGGCCATCCATAATTGGCCCACTCCCACAAATGTTGGTCAAGTTCGGAGTTTTCATGGACTTGCGGGTTTCTACCGCCGCTTTGTGAAAGATTTTAGTACCATCGCTTGCCCTTTAAATGAGCTTACTAAAAAGAATGTTCCGTTTGTTTGGGGCAAAGCAAAACAAAACGCTTTTGATGAATTGAAAAAGAGACTCACCGAGGCACCATTACTTGTTCTTCCCGATTTCACTCAAACATTTGAGATAGAATGTGATGCGAGTGGCCTTGGGATTGGCGGTGTCCTCATGAAAAATGGAAAACCCGTGGCATACTATAGCGAGAAGTTGGATGGCGCACGCCTCAACTATCCTATATATGACAAGGAGCTTTATGCTTTCGTTCGTGTTCTTGAAGTTTGGCAACATTACCTTTGGCCAAAAGAGTTTGTTATCCATTCGGATCATGAGTTCTTGAAGTATTTGAAAAGTCAACACAATTTGAACAAGAGACATGCTAAGTGGGTTGAGTTCATAGAGTCCTTCCCTTATGTTATCAAATACAAAAAGGGCAAGGAAAATGTGGTTGCGGATGCACTTTCCCGCAAGATTACTCTTCTACTCACCCGCTTGGAGTTTCACATTTTGGGTCTTGAGGAGATCAAAGAACTTTACCCTTCCGACGTTTTCTTTGGACCAATCTTTGCCAAGTGTTCCGTTGACCCCGGATTTGATGATTTCTATTTGCATGATGGCTACTTGTTTAAAGCTAACAAGATTTGCATTCCCGAGTCTTCTCTTCGTAAGTTGCTTTTGCAAGAGTCACATGGAGGTGGTCTCATGGGTCACTTTGGACGAGAGAAGACATATGCCATGCTCTCAACCCACTACTATTGGCCAAGAATGTACCGCGACGTGGAACGCCTTTGCCGACAGTGTACAACATGCTTACAAGCTAAGTCTACTTCCAATCCCTATGGTCTTTACATGCCTTTACCCATTCCATATGCACCTTGGTCGGACATAAGCATGGACTTTGTACTTGGCTTACCACGCACAAAACATGGTCATGACTCAATATTTGTGGTAGTGGATAGGTTCTCTAAAATGGCTCATTTCATACCATGTCATAAGAGCGATGATGCTTCACACATTGCTTCATTGTTTTTCAGGGAAGTGGTTCGCCTACATGGAATACCGGCAAGCATTGTGTCGGATCGAGACGTCAAGTTTATGAGTTACCTATGGAAGTCGCTCATGGCGAAGTTTGGAGTGAAGCTCTTGTTCTCCTCGTCCTCGCACCCGCAAACCGATGGACAAACCGAAGTGGTCAATCGAAGCCTCTCCACACTTCTCCGCACACTTGTGAAGATAAATTTGAAGTCATGGGAAGATTGCCTACCCCATGCGGAGTTCGCCTACAATCGAGCCAAGCACTCCACAACTTCACGGAGTCCCTTCATGATCGTCTATGGATTCGAACCTCCAACGGCACTCGACATCCTCCCACTACCTCTTCATGAAAGGACGAACATGGACTTCGACGAGCGCACCACCGCCATGAAGAAACTACATGAAGAGACAAGAGCAACCATACAAGAGCATGTACTTCGCCAAGCTAACCGCCTCAACGCCAAGAAAAAGGAACGCGTGTTTGAAGAAGGAGACCTCGTTTGGATACACCTAAGGAAAGAAAGGTTCCCGCAAGAACGCAACTCCAAGCTCAAGCCAAGAGGAGATGGTCCTTTCAAGGTCCTCAAGCGCATCAACAACAACGCCTACGTCATCGACATACCAACATCCAAGTACTTGGTGAGCAACACTTTCAACATCTCGGATCTCTCACCCTATCATGGAGATGAGGAGGAACAAGAGTCGAGGACGACTCTCTCCCAAGGGGGGGGGGAGATGATGCGGGGTGGCCTTCGGACACCTCCTCACCAAGACCAACAAGTCCCCCAAGTGGACCAATGAGAAGGGCTCGAGCTAAAGCGATACATGACAAGGTGAACTCGCTCCTCACTACCCTCGACCTCGGTACCCCATTGGATGGAATGCTACCTCATGCCGAAATGCTATGTGATAAGGGCTAAGCCCGGGGATGTGCCCGATCTTCACGGATTTGAATCGATACGTGGGGGTAGGTGGATGAACGCGATGAACACGTGGGGGAAACGCGGGGATACAACACACACACGCACACAATTCGAGTTTTCCCTCGTTGGCTCGAAACACCAACTCGATAGAGATTGCAGGAAAAGAGCTTCCGGTAGAAGTCCCGCAAAGAGATCGACAAATCAAAGCTCGGGAGATCTAGAAGGGCGAAAAGACCGGAAGGCTTGATAGAAGTGCAAGCAAAAGACCAAATAAGGTAGAAGTGCAAGCAAAAGATCAAACAATCGGTAGAAGTCGCCAAATAGATCTTCACGAGTTGATAAGGAGCCCGGGTGGGGATACAAGATCATAGATCTAGGTAGGGTTCCCACAAGGGTGAGCTAAGCTCAGGTTTTCTTTCAAATCAAGTCTAATCTCAGATCTGAGCCAACTAGGCTATTTATAGGTAGGGGGCGAAGGGTTAAGTTACATGCTGAAAAGTGCTGATGTGCTGAAGTTCGCGGTGGCGGAAGTTCCGGTCATCTTGGGCGGAAGTTCCGGTCAGGGGCGGAAGTTCCGGTCCTGGGGGCCGGAAGTTCCGGCCAGGCCGGAAGTTCCGGCCAAGTTCCGGCCAAGTTCCGAAATTAGCCCGTTTCCTTGCAGTAACATCCAGGGGCGTTTTGACGGACTTTCGGAACTTAGGCGGAACTTGGGCGGAAGTTCCGACCGGGCGGAAGTTCCGGTCCCTCCGGGCGGAAGTTCCGGTCCGATGCTTTTTCCTGCGCGCTGGAGGGCATCTTGGGGGCATCTTGGAGGAATCTGGGCGGAAGTTCCGGTCCTGGGGGACGGAAGTTCCGGCCTGGGCGCTCGTAGCTCCATCTTCATCGTTTCCGACTCTCTCTCCAACGTCTTGGTCTCCATGGCTTGTGTCTTGTCCGATGTACCTGATTGAACATAGGGTATTTGCATGAAGTAGCAAGCCATCCAAGGGGGTGTCAAAGTCATAGGTAGAGAGGAGCGAATTCACCTCTTGGCGTAGTGCTTGGGCTCGAGCTCGTGTCATTGGACCACGAGGAGGGCTTGTCGGTCTTGAGGCGGCGGTGTCCATAGGCCACCCCGTATCATCTCCCCCCCTTGGGAAAGAGTCGTCCTCGACTCTATGTTCTCCTCATCTCCATGATATGGTGAAAGGTCGGACACATTGAATGTGTTGCTCACCAAGTACTTGGATGTTGGTATGTCGACGACGTAGGCGTTGTCGTTGATGCGCTTGAGGACCTTGAAGGGACCATCACCTCGGGGCTTGAGCTTGGAGTTTCTTTCTTGAGGGAAGCGGTCCTTGCGAAGGTGTATCCACACTAGGTCGCCTTCATTGAAGATCCGTGCCTTTTTCTTCAAGTTTAGTCTTGTGGCTTGACGGAGAACTTGTTGCTCGATTGTTGTCCTTGTGTCTTCATGGAGTTTCTTCATGTATTGTGCTCGCTTGTCGATGTCCATGTTCACTTGCTCATGTAGCGGTAGAGGAAGAAGGTCAATCGCCGTAGGTGGTTCGAACCCGTAGACGACCATGAAGGGGCTTCTCATTGTTGTAGAGTGCTTGGCGCGGTTGTAGGCAAACTCCGCATGTGGGATGCAATCTTCCCATGCTTTCAAATTCTTCTTGACAAGGACTCGTAGTAGTGTGGAGAGGCTTCGGTTCACCACTTCGGTTTGCCCATCGGTTTGGGGGTGCGATGATGATGAGAACAAAAGCTTGACGTTGAACTTGGCCATTAGTGTCTTCCAAAGATAACTCATGAACTTGACGTCTCGGTCGGAGACAATGCTTCTTGGTACACCGTGGAGTCTCACAATTTCCCTAAAAAACAAGGAGGCAATGTGTGAAGCATCATCCGTTCGGGAACATGGTATAAAATGAGCCATTTTTGAGAATCTATCCACTACCACAAAGATTGAATCATGACCATATTTAGTTCGAGGTAATCCTAGTACAAAGTCCATGCTTATATCGGACCAAGGAGCATAAGGAATAGGCAATGGTGTATAAAGACCACATGGATTGGAATAGGACTTAGCTTGTAAGCATATTGTGCACCGGCGGCAAAGGCGTTCCACGTCTCGGTACATTCTTGGCCAATAGTAGTGAGTGGATAGCATGGCATATGTCTTCTCTCGTCCAAAGTGACCCATGAGACCACCACCATGCGATTCTTGTAAGAGCAAAAGGCGAAGCGAGGACATTGGAACACAAAGTTTGTTGCCCTTAAACAAGAATCCTTGGTGCAAATAGAAATCATCGATGCCCTTTTCAATGGAACACTTTGCAAAAATTGGGCCAAAGAAGGTATCGGAGGCATATTGTTCTTTGATTTCATCAAGACCCAACACATGGAAATCCAAACGAGTGAGTAAAAGGGTGAGCTTGCGGGAAAGGGCATCCGCAACGACATTGTCCTTGCCCTTCTTGTATTTGATTACATATGGAAAGGACTCAATGAACTCAACCCATTTTGCATGTCTTTTGTTCAAAGTGTGTTGACTTTTCAAATACTTCAAAGATTCATGGTCGGAGTGAATAATGAACTCTCTTGGCCAAAGATAGTGTTGCCAAACTTCAAGAACACGAACCAAAGCGTAAAGTTCCTTGTCATAAATAGGATAGTTGAGGCGTGCGCCGTCCAACTTCTCACTATAGTATGCCACGGGTTTTCCATTTTGCATGAGGACACCACCGATTCCAAGGCCACTCGCGTCACATTCTATCTCAAATGTCTTAGCAAAATCGGGAAGAACAAGTAGTGGTGCCTCGGTGAGTCTCTTTTTCAATTCATCAAAAGCTTTTTGTTGTGCTTTGCCCCAAACAAACGGAACATTCTTTTTGTAAGCTCGTTTAAAGGGCAAGCGATGGTGCTAAAATCTTTCACAAAGCGGCGGTAAAATCCGGCGAGTCCATGGAAGCTTCGAACTTGACCAACATTTGTGGGAGTGGGCCAATTGTGGATGGCCTCAACTTTGGAAGAATCAACTTCAATCCCGTTGGCGGAAACCACAAAACCAAGAAAAACCAATTTGTTTTGAGCAAAGGTGCATTTTGGGAGGTTGGCATAGAGCTTCTCGTGGCGCAATATGCATAAGACTTCTCTCACATGTTGAACATGGTCCTCGAGATTTTTGCTATAGACGATAATGTCATCAAAGTAAACAACCACGCTCTTGCCAATGAGTGGTCTCAAAATGTGATTCATAAGACGCATGAAAGTCGAAGGAGCATTAGAAAGACCAAATGGCATGACAAGCCATTCATATAGACCAAGCTTGGTCTTGAATGCCGTCTTCCATTCATCACCAATTGCCATGCGAATTTGGTGGTAGCCACTACGCAAATCAATCTTAGAGAAAATGGTGGCACCACTCAATTCATCAAGCATGGCGTCTAAACGCGGAATGGGATGGCGATAACGGACGGTAATGGCATTGATGGGTCGACAATCCATACACATCCGTTGCGTCTCATCCGGTTTAGGCACAAGAATCACGGGAACGGCACAAGGGCTAAGGCTTTCTCGAACGTACCCTTTGGCGAGGAGGTCTTGTATTTGGCGTTGAATCTCCTTTGTGTCTTCGGGGTTGGTGCGGTAGGCGGCTCGGTTTGGAAGGGGAGCGCCGGGTATGAGGTCGATGCGGTGCTCGATGCCCCGAAGCGGTGGTAGTCCATGAGGTAGCTCGTCGGGGAAGACGTCTTGGAATTCCTTCAAAATAGACAACAATGACAAAGGAATGTTGGTTAAGTCGTTAGTCTCCTCCGAGGGGCCCTTGCAAATGAGCACCTAGTGTAGGGTGGTGGATGGGTTGTGGTGCACTTCTCTCATCTCACTCTTGGTAGCTAGGAGGACACTCTTCATCTCACTCACATATGGTTTGTGGCGCTCACTCTCTTTTTGGTGGATCACTCTCTCACCTCTCAACTCACTAGTGATAGTGGCTTCCTTAGCCCTCGCTAAAGCCTTTGCATTGTCCGCAATTACTTGGCTAGGAGTCATTGGGCGTAGGATGTAGGTCTTGTCGTTGACCTTGAAGCTATAGGCATTTGTGTTGCCATCATGGTTGGCTTTCTTGTCATATTGCCAAGGGCGACCAAGTAACATGTGGCACACCGTCATAGGCACGACGTCACAATCAACGGTGTCTTCATAAGCGCCAATCTTGAAGGATATCGTGACGGTGTGTTGGATCTTCACATTTCCATTGTCGCTTAGCCATTGCACATGGTAGGGATGGGGGTGTTTCCGGAGCGGGAGGTTGAGCTTGGTGCATAGTTCGGTGCTTGCAAGATTGTGGCAACTCCCTCCATCGATGATAACCTTTATTGACTTGCCATTGATTCCGGCTCTTGTTTGGAAGATATTGCACCTTTGGTCTTCATTGGGAAGTGCATGGGTTGTCAACACTTTGGTCACCACAAGATAAGGGCTTGCATCATGCACACATAGGACTTGCTCTTGGTCTTCCAAGGCATCATCTTCATGAGAGGTTGCGGCTTGTACCAAGGCTTCATATTCACCTTCACTCAAGTACTCCACATCTCCATCATCTCGAGTGATCATAACTCTTGTGTTCTTGCATTCAAAGGATTTATGTCCTTGAGCACCACACTTGAAGCAAGTGATGTTACTAGATCCGGTGGAAGCTTTGGAGGACATGGTTGATTGTTCCGGCTTGAAGCTTGTTGTCTTGATGGCACTTCTTGCTTGCTTTGGAGGATCCTTGGAGGCAAGTGCACTTGTGTTCTTGATGCTTGAGGAGGCATTCATGGCATTTCTTGCGGCGAAGAAGGTCTTTGTCTTTGCACTTGCTAGGTCTTCTCGCACTTGGCGCTCGGCCCTTGTTGCTTGGTGGAGTAGCTCAACCATGTTTTTGTAAGGCAAGAATTCCACTATCCTCTTGACGGGGATGTTCAAGCCATTCAAGAATCTTGCCATAGTTTGCTCTTCTCGCTCATCCACATTTGCACTCATCATGGTCATGTGCATCTCCTTGTAATATTCCTCAACGGACTTATAGCTTTGCTTGAGTTGAGTGAGTTTGTTGAAGAGGTCACGCTTGTGGTGAGTTGGTACAAAGCGGGTGTGCATGACTTCTTGCATCTCTTCCCATGTGTCAATGGGTGCTAAGTCTTCCTTCTCACGCTTCTTGTTTACCTCTTCCCACCAAACATTTGCATATCCTTCAAACTCAAGTGATGCCATGGCAACTTTCTTTGCTTCGGAGAAGTTGTGGATGCGAAATATCTTATCAACCTTGAGGACCCAAGACAAGTATGCGTCAGGATCTTCCTCTCCTTGGAACTTGGGCATGGTGAATTTTAGCTTCCCAAAGATTTCTTCCTCATTGCGGTCATTGCGTCTAGGAGGTGGTCTTTCTTCACCGTGAGCTTGACGTTGTTGAGGTTGAGGTTGTGGACCTTGAGCATCTTCATTGTTGTTTCTTTGTTGTTGAGGAGGAGGTGGTCTTCCATGACCTTCATCTTGATCATCATTGTTGTGGCGTTGATGAGGCCTCACACTTTCTTCACTTGATGCTTGGTGATGATTTGAGTCTTCCTCCATCTCAACATCTCGTGCTTGATGAGGTGGTCTTCTACCATGAGGGCGATCATCATGATGACGACGGTTGTCTTGACCTTGACGGCGTGGTGCCCTATCACGAGGAGGTTGATCAACATTGATGATGCGGCGGTCTTGGTTCACTTCTTGTTCGGCATTATGGTGGTGCCTTTGAGCATTGGCCACTTGAGATGGGCGAGGTTGCCCTTGATGATGACGTGCCTCTTGCTCTTGGCGGAGCCTTTCTTGCTCACGTGCATGAAGGAGATCTTGATCATGACGAAGGCGTTGTTGTTCCTCTTGGAATTGAGCATGGAGATGTTCTTGTTGAAGGCGTTCTTCTTCAAGGCGTAGACGTTCTTGGACAAGTCGAAGTCGTGCTTGCTCCGCTTCTTGAGCTTGTTGTTGAAGCACTTGAGCATCCACATTATGGTGGCGTGGGTCTTGATTGGAATCATGATGTGACGATGTAGGAGCTCGTGACCTTGAGCTATGAGAGCGTGAAGACCTTGAATGGTGTCTTCTATCTTCTTGACGGTTGAGTGTATGGAGGATGTTGCCCAACGCCGTCTTCATTTCTCTTGTTTCTTGACCTTGCATGGCGAGTGTTGCCTTCAACTCATTGCCTTGAGTTTCAATCTTCTCATTGAGTTCTTGAACTTGATTGTTGAGGTCAATCCTTTGCACTTGAGCTCTTTCTTCATAGCGGACGTTGGTATCCTTGAGCATGGCTTCAAATTGATTGAGCTTGGCGTGGACGGCTTGAGTAGCTATCCAATGTTGGTGCCGCGTCATCGGTAGTTGGTTCCCTTCTCCACTAGACATGGTTACAACTAAAACAAGAACTATGTGGTGGGTGGTTAGGAAAGACTACCAAAAGTGTCAAAACTTGCAAACCAAAATCGAAAAGGTGTTTCAAGTCGAGGAACAACCGATATGTATGCACACACACAAAACAAAAACTCTATATGGTGTTAGGTATGGATGTGGAAAGCCAAATGGAAGAACCAAACGAAAAGTCTATTGTCAAAAGTGGGTAAGATCCAAAAGTCACAAGTCAAAGGCGGTGATCACAAAAGGCATACACAAGGTGGAACACACACGTGGGACAAAATGGGGTTAGCGCGACGGAAAATGAGCACGAACAAAATTGGTCCTAACGAAGACTACTAGCTCGGTGTCACGCTAACGCAAGAGAGACCGTGGCTTGGTTGCAAAATTGAGAAGCAACAAGATTTGCGCAAGACGCCTCTCTTCTCTTTTCTCTCTTTTGCTTATAAGCTTTGGACTCTTTTGTGTATAGGTGTCACTCACACTCTTTTTCTTTTCTTTTCCTCCCTTTTTTTTGTATGCTTAGAAGCTTTCTTTTTCTCACTTTCTATGTAAGTATGTCACACTTCTTTTGCCTATCTTTTCACACGAGCTTGCTTCGTAGCTTTGCTCAACACACGCACACCCTCACGGTCGGGACGCTTGCGCAATGCTTCGCAACACTAGAAAGCCACTCTCGATAGGAAAGGTACGCAAAGGAAGCTAAGGCTACCAGTTAGGGGCAAGTTATACCACTTGATGACGGTGGCCGACGATGTTGAACTTGCTATGGTGGAAGGTGTCAAGTGAACCGCTTGGATCCTCGGGGTGCCGTCGTCGTAGTTGATGTTGCGGAAGCTTGTGGTTGCTGAAATGGCACACACAACGAAGTCCAAACACAAGGGGTTAGTGCCAAAACGAAAAACGAAGAATGCTGTCAAAATTTCGGCTGGCCGGAACTTCCGGTCCTGAGGGGCGGAACTTCCGGTCCTGGGCGGAACTTCCGGTTCGGCCGGGCGGAACTTCCGGTCGCAATCAGATCTGCGGGCTGTTCTTCGATTTGGGCGGAAATCCGGGCCGAAAATCTTCGAATTCGTGGAAAATTTGGCACTAAGAGCGGTGGGAAGGTGGGGGAATTGCAGATCAACACCAAAGACAAGTTTCTATTGGACCAAAACCACCAAAAACTCAACAAATCGCGAGATCCAACCAAGGCCAATTTGGGGCTATTTTTTGGGAAAAAATTTTGGGCGAAATTGGTGGAATTGGTGGGTGTGGGGGTCAAATCCGTGGCAACCAAGGAGCTCTTGATACCATATTGATGTGGTCTGAGACCCCGATTGTGGCCCGATCTCGCGAATGACCCAAGGAATCAAGGGGGAAAGAGGGGGAGAGGCGGAAGAACACGAAGAACGCGAAGAACACACGAAGAACCACGCACACCAACCCGATACAATCGATGCTTACCCTCACGACTCGATGGACCGTGCCAATAGAATCCGCCCGGAAGAGACTCGAGGTAGAATTCCGAGAGGAGAGACCGGTGGGGAGGACGAATCAAGAAGTGGGAGAGAGAGTGTAAAACACTAGAATCTCACACTACCAAATCCATACATCCACAAGGGTTGCCTTGATTACAGAGGGATGATACCCAAGGGAGACTAAGCTCAAAGTTAGGTTTGAGTTCTAAACAAGTCTAAGGGGAAAAAGGGGTGTCCAAGGTGCTTATATAGCGGTACAAGGCGACACGGGCCGAAAAGGCACAAAGGAAAACGTTTCGGGCCGAAAAGTAGTCTTCAGTCGTGCAGGCCGGTCAGGAGTCCGGTTGGACCGGACCTGGGACCGGGTCGTCCGGTCGGTGACCGGATCCTGGACCGGGCAGTAACCGGGCGAGGTCCTGAAGCCCCGGGAAGTCGTCCGGATGGCACCGGTTGGTGGCCCGGTTGGGGACCGGGTGGCCCGGTCAGGCGTCCGGTCGACCGGATTCTGAGCCGGGTGGCCCGGTCAGGCGTCCGGTCAGACCGGATTCTGGACCGGCCGCTCATCGTCTCTTCCTTGCGTTCTTGGGGCGACTTCGGGTCCAGCTCCATTTTCATCTTCTCGATCAGCTGCTCCTCTCCTTCCCTTGACCATGACGTACTGTCCTCTCCGTGGTCTTGATGCTCCACGTACCTAATGACACAAAGGGTTTCGGCATGAGGTAGCATTCCATCCAATGGGGTATCTAGGTCGAGGGAAGTGAGGAGCGAGTTCACCTTGTCGTGTAGAGCTTTAACTCGAGCCCTTGTCATTGGTCCGCTTGGGGGACTTGTTGGTCTTGGTGGGGAGGTGTCCGAAGGCCACCCCGCATCATCTCCCCCCCCTTGGGAGAGAGTCGTCCTCGACTCTTGTTCCTCCTCATCTCCATGATAGGGTGAGAGATCCGAGATGTTGAAAGTGTTGCTCACCAAGTACTTGGATGTTGGTATGTCGATGACGTAGGCGTTGTTGTTGATGCGCTTGAGGACCTTGAAAGGACCATCTCCTCTTGGCTTGAGCTTGGAGTTGCGTTCTTGCGGAAACCTTTCTTTCCTTAGGTGGATCCAAACGAGGTCTCCTTCTTCAAACACGCGTTCCTTTTTCTTGGCGTTTAGGCGGTTAGCTTGGCGAAGTACATGCTCTTGTATGGTTGCTCTTGTCTCTTCATGTAGTTTCTTCATGGCGGTGGTGCGCTCGTCGAAGTCCATGTTCGTTCTTTCATGAAGAGGTAGTGGGAGGATGTCGAGTGCCGTTGGAGGTTCGAATCCGTAGACGACCATGAAGGGACTCCTTGCGGTTGTGGAGTGCTTGGCTCGATTGTAGGCGAACTCCGCGTGGGGTAGGCAATCTTCCCATGACTTCAAATTTGTCTTCACAAGTGTGCGGAGGAGTGTGGAGAGGCTTCGATTGACCACTTCGGTTTGTCCATCGGTTTGCGGGTGCGAGGACGATGAGAACAAGAGCTTCACTCCAAACTTCGCCATGAGCGACTTCCATAGGTAACTCATGAACTTGACGTCTCGATCCGACACAATGCTTGCCGGTATTCCGTGTAGGCGAACCACTTCCCTGAAAAACAACGAAGCAATGTGTGACGCATCATCGCTCTTATGACATGGTATGAAATGAGCCATTTTAGAGAGCCTATCCACTACCACAAATATTGAGTCATGACCATGTTTTGTGCGTGGTAAGCCAAGTACAAAGTCCATGCTTATGTCCGACCAAGGTGCATATGGAATGGGTAAAGGTATGTAAAGACCATGGGGATTGGAAGTAGACTTAGCTTGTAAGCATGTTGTACACCGGCGGCAAAGGCGTTCCACGTCGCGGTACATTCTTGGCCAATAGTAGTGGGTTGAGAGCATGGCATATGTCTTCTCTCGTCCAAAGTGACCCATGAGACCACCTCCATGTGACTCTTGCAAAAGCAACTTACGAAGAGAAGACTCGGGAATGCAAATCTTGTTAGCTTTAAACAAGTAGCCATCATGCAAATAGAAATCATCAAATCTGTGGTCAACGGAACACTTGGCAAAGATTGGACCAAAGAAAGCGTCGGAAGGGTAAAGTTCTTTGATCTCCTCAAGACCCAAAATGTGAAACTCCAAGCGGGTGAGTAGAAGAGTAATCTTGCGGGAAAGTGCATCCGCAACCACATTTTCCTTGCCCTTTTTGTATTTGATTACATAAGGGAAGGACTCTATGAACTCAACCCACTTAGCATGTCTCTTGTTCAAATTGTGTTGACTTTTCAAATACTTCAAGGACTCATGATCCGAGTGGATGACAAACTCTTTTGGCCAAAGGTAATGTTGCCAAACTTCAAGAACACGAACCAAAGCATAAAGCTCCTTGTCATATATAGGATAGTTGAGGCGTGCGCCATCCAACTTCTCGCTATAGTATGCCACGGGTTTTCCATTTTGCATGAGAACACCACCGATTCCAAGGCCACTCGCATCGCATTCTATCTCAAATGTTTTGGCAAAATCGGGAAGAGCAAGTAGTGGTGCCTCGGTGAGTCTCTTTTTCAATTCATCAAACGCTTTTTGTTGTGCTTTGCCCCAAACGAACGGAACATTCTTTTTTGTAAGCTCGTTTAAAGGGCAAGCAATGGTGCTGAAATCTTTCACAAAGCGGCGGTAAAATCCGGCAAGTCCATGGAAGCTTCGAACTTGGCCAACATTTCTGGGAGTGGGCCAATTGTGTATGGCCTCAACTTTGGAAGAATCAACTTCAATCCCGTTGGCGGAAACCACAAAACCAAGAAAAACCAATTTGTTTTGAGCGAAATGGCATTTTGGAAGGTTGGCAAAGAGCTTCTCGTGGCGCAAGATGCATAAGACTTCTCTCACATGTTGTACATGGTCCTCGAGATTTTTGCTATAGATGAGGATATCATCAAAGTAAACAACCACGCTCTTGCCAATGAGAGGTCGCAAAATGTGATTCATAAGACGCATGAAAGTGGAAGGAGCATTGGAAAGACCAAATGGCATGACGAGCCATTCATAGAGACCAAGCTTGGTCTTGAATGCCGTCTTCCATTCATCACCAATTGCCATGCGAATTTGGTGGTAGCCACTACGCAAATCAATCTTAGAGAAAATGGTGGCACCACTTAATTCATCAAGCATGTCATCTAAACGCGGAATGGGATGTCGATAACGGACGGTAATGGCATTGATAGGGCGGCAATCCATACACATCCGTTGCGTCTCATCCGGTTTAGGCACAAGAATGACGGGAACGGCACAAGGGCTAAGGCTTTCTCGGACATACCCTTTAGCGAGGAGGTCTTGTATTTGTCGTTGTATCTCCTTGGTATCTTCGGGGTTGGTGCGGTAGGCGGCGCGGTTTGGTAGGGGAGCGCCGGGTATGAGGTCGATGCGATGCTCGATGCCCCGAAGCGGTGGTAGTCCATGAGGTAGCTCGTCGGGGAAGACGTCTTAGAACTCCTTCAAAAGAGACAACAAAGACGAAGGAATGTTGGTTAAGTCGTTAGTCTCCGACGAGAGGCCCTTGCAAATGAGCACGTAGTGTATGGTGGTGGATGGGTTGTCTTTCACTTCTCTCCACTCGCTTTTGGTGGTTAGGAGGACACTCTTTCTCTCACTCATATGTGGGTGGTGGCGCTCACTCTCTTTTTGGTGGGTAGCTCCCTCTCCTCTCAACTCACTATGGTGGATGTGGTGTTGTGCCCTCGCTAAAACCTTCGCATTGTCGGCGATGATTTGGCTAGGAGTCATTGGGCGAAGCTCGAACTTCTTGTCCTTGACCTTGAAGGTGTATGCATTGGAGAAACCATCATGTATGGCCTTCTTGTCAAATTGCCATGGGCGGCCAAGCAACATGTGGCACACGGTCATAGGCACCACGTGATACGGGGCGACCTTCGGTCTCCACCGCATCATGTGCGTCAACGCCGACACGTCACGCAAAGGTGAATCTTCTCCTTTATGCGTGCCTACAATTGTCTCTCATGAATGGTATGCTACTTCATCCTCCTTCATATGACCATGATAGGAACACATCGCCAAGTACGGAGGAAGTGGACGACACCATGGAGGCTCGAGGACTCAAGGCCGAGGTCGTGGAAGCATGGAAGAGAACGTCGAGGATAAGGAGACGCGCCAGGAAGGCCGACACTGCCGCACCGCCACTACGCCTGAGGATGACGGCACTGCCGCCCTACCTGCGCCGGCCCTATCGCCCTACCTGTGCTGGCCCTGACGCCCCACTGCAAAGAGCATCAAATCTGAACCCTTTATCCCTTTGTATGCCTAAACTACCCCTCCTTTGGTGGCTCCCTATATATAGGCTCCCACCTCCCCCTTCATTAGGAAGACATAACTTGAGTGAGAACTTGGCTTATGCCTCCACCATCCCTTTGGGATTAGGGAAACCCCCTCCTCTCTTAGACACAAATCTATGAGTTGTATCAAGACACTACTTATATGATTTATCTTTCGCACTTGTGATTCTACAGCGGTCTCTCACTCGTGTGACTCCATAGATCGTATATCGGTCTTTCTCTCGAGGATTCTACCTCGTGTCTCTCCTTGAGGGATTCTATCGGGATAGTGGTTCGGGCTACCGGGAGTAAACCGAATTGTATCGGGTTGTGTTGCGTGCGTTCGCGTGTGTTCATCGTGTTCTTCGCCGTGTTCTTCGCCGTGTTCTTCGTGTTCTTCCTCTCCCCCGCCTTTCCCTCGGTCAATTCGTGAGATCGGGCAACACACGTGGCCTTAGGCCTCATCATATGGTACCAGAGCAAAGGTTGTCACGAATTTGACCCACAAATCTCTCCAATTTTCGCCCAAAAATTTTCCCAAAAATTTTGCCCCAAAAAATAGCTCGAATTTGGATCTCTGGATTTGTTGAGTTTTTTTGTGGTTTTGATCCACGGATCTGGTGTTACTAGTGCTAATCTATCATTCCCCCATCTTTTCCCCATCAAATTCGTTCAATTTCGTGCAAATCGGAGGATTTTTGAGCCACTTTTCGTGTTCGTGTTCATAGTTGTGAAGAACAGCTCGAGCACCATCCCCAGTCGATCAACGCGCTCGATTCTCCGCCCACGCGCTCCCGCCGCCGGGCCCCACCTCCTTGCAGCCCGCGCCGCCGCCCAGCACCCTGCTGCTCCCTTCCGCTCGACCACCACCAAGCCCACGCGGCCGCCGCCAGCCACGCCTTGGCACGCCCCGACGCGCGCAAGCTCTGCTCCCGCTCGCCTTCCACCAGACGCGCGCGTGCCCCAGGTCCTCGCCCCACGCATCCCGCCGTCCGCCCCTTGCTCCGCTGCTCCCCACCACCAAGCTGAGCCGCCGCACCCGCCCGCCTCCTCGCTCCAAGCGCCGCCAGCAGGCCACCACCGCGCGCCCTCAGCGTCAATTGCTCAAGCCACCCCAGGCCACCACCGCAGCCGACCCGCCCGCATTGCGCCGCCCTGCACTCGCGCAGGCCGCACTGCCAGGCCCGCCCTCAATCGCGCGCACGCTGAGCACCATCCCCAGCCTCGATCATCCCCAGCTCCCATCCGCTCCACGCGTGCAGCATACGCATCAGGCAAAAGAAGAAAAAAAATCTGGCCGGAGCTACCGCTCACACTACCGCTCCGCGTTCTAACTCCCCGGTATAGTACACGTTATTAACCGGTACCTTGGCCGGTACCTCTAGCGGTACTACCGGCCAGCCACAAATCTGTCCAGTTTTCGCTTAGTTTTGACTCCATTTTTTGCCTCAAATTTTGATAACTTTTCGGATCCCGTTTGACTCCAAACTTTAACAACACCCTCCAACGACTCTACATAGTCTACGTCTAATTTTTGACGATTTTTAGACACCAACTTTTGAACGCTCGTTTTGACCCTACTTTTCGGGCATTGACTTAATTTGCCCGGTTTCCGTTTTGGAGTGCCCTTGGACCGTGAGAACCGCTTCCGCGCCTACATCAACATCGCGACAACGGTATCGGCACCCCGGATTCCGGCGCATCTTCGACACCATCGTCACCACCACTTCGCCATCGCAAGTTCGTGTGCTTGACATCGCCTAACGTCAATAGGTATAACTTGCACCCCTCACCCCTTGTAGCCCCGTTTCTTTCTTTGTGTACCTATCCCATTGAGAGTGGCTTTTCGAGTTTTGCGAAGCATTGCACAAGTGTCACGACCGTGAGAGGGTTTGTGTGTGCGTCGTGTTGAGCGAAGCTCCGAAGCAAGCTCGGTGAGAAAGATACACAAAAGAAGAAAAAGGGTGACATATACATAGAGAAAAAAATAAAGCTTCTAAGCATAGAGAAAAGAAAAAAAAATAGAAAAAGAGTGTGTGTCCACCGATACAAAGGAGTGCAAAGCTTCTAAGCACAAAGAGAGAGAAGAGAAGAGTGACATCTTGTGCAAATCTAGTTGCTTCTCTCATATGCAACCGAGCTACCGTATCTCTTGTGTTGGCGTGACACCGAGCTTATAGTCTTCGTTAGGACCATCTTGTTACTTAGCTCACTTCCTTGGTCGCGCTAACCCCATCGTTCTCCTTGTGTGTGTTTCCGTGTTTCCTTGACATAGATCACCACTCTTGACATTTGACTTTGGATCTTACCCACATTTGACAATAGACTTTTCCGTTGATCTTTTTCGTTTGCTATCCACCCCTTACCCACCACATATAGAGTTCTTAGCCTTTTACGTGTGCTTTGAGTGTGTGTGTGAGTAACCCCGATACATTTTGGCTTTGCTCTTGACTTGAACCATTTTCCGATACTTTCTTGAAAGGTGGGATACTTGTGTAGCTTTCCTTCCACCACATACACATACACCTTACCTAGTGAGTGATATACAATATGACCCCACAAGAACAAGCCGAAATGAGAGCATACTTCGCCGAGCTAGATGCTCGAGAAGCCCAAATGACACCCAAAGATAAAGCCGAGTGCAACACATACATCAAACACCTTGAGAGCAAGAGTGACACACCCCATGAGTTGAGTGAGGACACTTTGATTTCTAACAACTTAATCTCTACTCCTCTTGTGTTGTCTTCCTCTTTGCTAGGTTGCTCGGACATCGACGACGCCATTGCCATGGAGATGAGGGACTCCACTATATGTGAGATGAGCGAATCCACTATATGTGAGATGAGTGACTCCACTATATGTGAGCTTGATGAGTGCCTCCACTTCGAGAGCATGAGTGATACACCAAGTGAGATGAGAGTGGTAGTTGATAGGTCATGTGAGGCCATTTTCAATTATAACATCTTACCCTCTACCTCTAGTGTGTTTCCTTGTGTCTCATTAGGTTCCATGGATGACGAGACGCCGATCATGGAGAAGATGTACATGGTGCATGAAGATGATGATATCACACCATGCTTGTTGCTTGAAGATGAACATGGAGGCCACATCGAGCCTACCACTTCCACAACACCTACCTCATATGAGCGGGACTACAAAGGTACATACATGGGTGTTGATGATGCCATGATCCCACTAGTGGACATGATGATTTGTGAGTGCTTGCATGAGTTGGATGATCCTATTGCTATGTCATATGCTTCTTTCACTTTCCCTTGTGGTACTTGTGATGCCACCATTCTTGATCATGTGGAAGTAGTTGCTTGTGACACTTTGACCATGCCATGCTATGAGTGTTTCGATTTCTATCCTATTGCTTGCAATATGTCGAACAATTTCTCTTTCCCATGTATTGCTTGCAATGTTGATAATGATGCTTGTGTTGTGACAACCTTGCCGAACAATTGCTCTTTCCCTAGGTTTGTCGACAACAATGATGAAATTTTGAACATGTTTTGTGCTACATGCTTGCAATATTCTCCCATTAGTGCAACCAAAATGTTGAATAATTGCTCTTTCCAATGCTTGGTTTGCAATGATGTTAATATGCTTGTGAATGAGATTGCCCCCATAGCTCTCTCACCTTTTGGAGACTTTGCATATATCCATGTTGAGCATGTTCCTAAGTTTTCCCCGCATATTCACCATGTTTACTATAATATCTTGCTTCCCGCTAATGGTGATGTGCAAAAGAAATGGTGCATCATGATGGATGATGTATTCATATACCATGCACACACGTTGTTCTTGTTGTCTAACATGTGTGTAGGTACCCAAATTCCAATGTCAACCTCGATTGAGCACGAGTTGACAAAAAGAGCTCTTGAGAGCATGATACAAGTGAGCTCCAATGAGTGGTTTTGCCCGCACACTTCCACTACACAAGATCTCTCAATGAGAGCACACCGACACTTTGATAAGGTGACCTCCTTCTACTTGCGCTCTTTTGCTAAACCCGTGGAACATTGGCTATGCTTTGAGTGTTGCTTGGCTTTTCTTGTGCTATTGATAGGGCTCTTGACAAGTGAAGCGACATTCAAGCGTGGTTGTCATCTACCTCCTATACACGTTCATGAAGAGCTATCGTCGAGGACGACTCTTTTTCAAGTGGGGGGAGATGATACGGGGCGACCTTCGGTCTCCACCGCATCATGTGCGTCAACGCCGACACGTCACGCAAAGGTGAATCTTCTCCTTTATGCGTGCCTACAATTGTCTCTCATGAATGGTATGCTACTTCATCCTCCTTCATATGACCATGATAGGAACACATCGCCAAGTACGGAGGAAGTGGACGACACCATGGAGGCTCGAGGACTCAAGGCCGAGGTCGTGGAAGCATGGAAGAGAACGTCGAGGATAAGGAGACGCGCCAGGAAGGCCGACACTGCCGCACCGCCACTACGCCTGAGGATGACGGCACTGCCGCCCTACCTGCGCCGGCCCTATCGCCCTACCTGTGCTGGCCCTGACGCCCCACTGCAAAGAGCATCAAATCTGAACCCTTTATCCCTTTGTATGCCTAAACTACCCCTCCTTTGGTGGCTCCCTATATATAGGCTCCCACCTCCCCCTTCATTAGGAAGACATAACTTGAGTGAGAACTTGGCTTATGCCTCCACCATCCCTTTGGGATTAGGGAAACCCCCTCCTCTCTTAGACACAAATCTATGAGTTGTATCAAGACACTCCTTATATGATTTATCTTTCGCACTTGTGATTCTACCGCGGTCTCTCACTCGTGTGACTCCATAGATCGTATATCGGTCTTTCTCTCGAGGATTCTACCTCGTGTCTCTCCTTGAGGGATTCTATCGGGATAGTGGTTCGGGCTATCGGGAGTAAACCGAATTGTATCGGGTTGTGTTGCGTGCGTTCGCGTGTGTTCATCGTGTTCTTCGCCGTGTTCTTCGTGTTCTTCCTCTCCCCCGCCTTTCCCTCGGTCAATTCGTGAGATCGGGCAACACACGTGGCCTTAGGCCTCATCACCACGTCACACTCGACGGTGTCTTCATAGGGTCCTATCTTGAAGTTGACGGTGACGGTGTGTTGAATCTTGACATTGCCCTTGTCACTCAACCATTGGACATGGTATGGATGAGGATGTTTGCGAAGCGTGAGGTTGAGCTTCTCACATAGCTCGGTGCTTGCCAAGTTGTGGCAAATCCCACCATCGATGATGACCTTGATTGACTTGCCACCAATGCCGGCACGTGTTTGGAAGATGTTGCATCTTTGGTCTTCCATAGCTTGGGGTTGAGTGGTGAGCACTCGAGTGACCACAAGAGAAGGGCTTGGATCATGTGTGCATAAGAGAGGGTCTTCTCCACTTTCTTCATCATAGTCTTCCTCATTAGCAACGGCGGCTTGCACTAGGGCTTCATATTCACCTTCACTTAGCGTTTCTATGTCACCATTCTCCATAGTGATCATGACTTTGGTGTTCTTGCACTCAAAGGACTTGTGGCCTTGGGTGCCACACTTGAAGCAAGTGACATTGGAGGGTCCCGTAGAGGCCTTAGAGGAGGCGGTGGAGGATACCGTTTGCTTCATGCGACTTTGTATGGAAGGTTGCTTGGAAGGTGTAGAGGATGCGGTTGGCTTGACACTTGTTGTAGGAGTTGATGTGGCAAGCTTGGAGGCGAAGTATTGCTTGGACTTCGAGTACTGGATGTCCTCATTCACTTGACGCTCGGCCTTAGAAGCTTGGTGAACCAACTCAACCATGTCGGAGTATTGTTGGAACTCCACAATCCTCTTGATTGTGTAGTTGAGGCCATTGAAGAACCTAGCGATGGTTTGGTTCTCGGATTCTTGGATGTTTGCTCGCATCATGGTTAACTCCATCTCCTTGAAGAATTCCTCAACGGTCTTGGTGCCTTGCTTCAACTTTTGGAGCTTGTTGAAGAGATCGGTCTTGTAGTGTTTAGGGACAAAGCGAGTTTCCATCTCCTCCTTCATGTCTTCCCAAGTATCAATCGGAGGATCACCCTTTTCTTCCCTAAGAGTGACAACTTGTTCCCACCAAGTGTTGGCATAATCTTCAAACTCGAGGGAGGCCATGGCTACTTTCTTGGCACCGGAGTAGTTATGGATGCGGAAGATCTTGTCAACCTTGAGTGCCCATGAGAGGTAGGCCTCGGCGTCGTCTTCACCCTTGAACTTGGGCATGTTGAACTTGAGTTTCCCATACATGTTCTCTTCATCTTCCAAGTTGCGGCGGCGAGGACGGATGCCTTCATCCCTTGCGGCTTGAGGCGGTAGAGGAGGTCTTCCACGACCAACCATAGCATTGGGTTGGCGTTGGAGGTGAACACTAGCTTCACTTGGCTCATGTTGAGGATGTTGTTGCGGGTCTTGGCGAGGTTGTTGGCGTTGCCCAATGTTGGCTCTCTCATCTTGATCATGTTGAGGTTGTCCTCGGCCCCTTTGGTCATGGCGAGGATGGTTCCGGAGGTCACGCCTTGGTGGATCTTGATGACCTTGGTCTTGAGCATCCACATGGGCTTGACGATGAGGTGCCAGGTCCATGTTGTGGAGGACGTTGTCTTGGGGTTGGTCGTCATGCCCATGGTGGGCATGGCGAGCCGCTTGATGACGATCTTGGTGAAGAGCTTGTTCTTGTTGCGGACGTTCATGAGGACGAGCATGGCGATGGAACTCTCCGCGCCTTGAGTTGGAGCGAGAATCATCATGACGAGCGTGCGGTCGACGAGAGCGATGATGATCTCCATGCCTTGAGTCGGAGCTTGAGGACGAATGGCGATCATGGGAGTAGTCATCATGTGATGATGTCGATGACGATGAGGAAGTAGAGCGATGTCGATGTCGACGACCCAAGTTGTTGATGGCGCGCTCGAGGCTATCCATGCGCCGCTCCATGTTTGCATCATTGGCCGTCACTTGGTCATGCAAGTTGTCCGTAGCTTCACGAAGAAGGATCATATCTTGGTTCACTTGGCCGAAGTTGTGGGCCACTTCTTCATATTGTTCATCGATGCGTGTCTCGAACAAGTTGAGTTGGTCCTTGAACTCTTGGCGTTGCACCCATAGGTTGTGTTGGGTGGCCAACCTCTCGGAGGGGCGTAGGACCTCATCCTCCTTTGCTTGGTCTCCTTGCCTATCCATGATCACAAGACAAGAACTATGTTGTGGATGTTAGTGGAAGGAGACTACCTCTCACTCTTACCGTGGTAAGATAGTATTGAGGCAATCAACCAAGCCGAAAGTAAGACCAATTGTATCGGGACACACACAAAGTCACACGCAAAAGCTAGCAAATATGGTGTTAGGAATGGATGGTGGAAAGCCAAAAGACGAAATCCAAAATCGAGTATGTTGTTAAGAGTGGGTAAGGTCCAAAAATCCAAGTGTCAAAGTGGCGATCACTATAAACACGGAAAAATGTGGAACTCACACACGGGATGAGCGGGGTTAGTGCAACCAAGGAACGAGCGGAAAAAGGAAAAACCCAAAACAAGGGTGCTCAATGTCACACTAACGCAAGAAGAGATCGAAGCTAGGTTGCATAGAGTAGAAACACCAAGATTCGCACGAGGTCTCTCTTCTCTATCTCTCTTGCTTGCTTAAAAGCTTTTCACTCTTTTCGTATCGGTGGCACTTTGCACTTTGTTTTTTTTTTTCACTAGCACACTATGCTCTTACTCTTTTGCTTTGCCACTCACGAGCTCCACTTATGAGCTTTACTCACACAACGCACACCCTCATGGTCGGGACCTCGTGCGATGTTTCGCAACACTCGAAAGCTTCGCTCGTGGGATAGATCGCAAAAAGAAGAGGGCTACAAGGGTTACTGCAAGTTATACCTGCGATGGTGGAGATGATGGTGGTGGTGGTGGTCGGCGGTGGTGTTAGTCGATGTCGAAGACGAGGAGCCGGTCGGTGGTCCGGTTGGACCGGAGTTGGCGCCGGCGTGTCCGGTCTGGGGGCCGGTCGGACCGGTCTCTGGGCCGGCTGTCCGGTTTGCGGCCGGTTGGCCGGGTTCTGCGCCGGATGGTCCGGTCTGGGGGCCGGTTGACCGGGTTCGAAACCGGGTTCGTCGATTTGGAGCTTTCTCTCTCCTGTTCTTCCCCAAACCAAAAGCAAATCGGCCAAAATGAAGGGAAACGATGGAATTGGAGGCTAAAAGTTGGGGAAATAGTAGATCAAGCACAACAACACCAGATCCACGGAGCAAAACCACTCAAAACTCAACCAAATCACAGATCCGTCCAAAGGCAATTTAGGGCTATTTTTTGGAAAATTTTCTGGAAACGAAATTGGGTGGGTGGAGGGTCAAATCCGCGGAAACCAAAGGCTGCTGATACCATATGATGTGGTCTGAGACCCCGATTGTGGCCCGATCTCGCGAATGACCCAAGGAATCAAGGGGGAAAGAGGGGGAGAGGCGGAAGAACACGAAGAACGCGAAGAACACACGAAGAACCACGCACACCAACCCGATACAATCGATGCTTACCCTCACGGCTCGATGGACCGTGCCAATAGAATCCGCCCGGAAGAGACTCGAGGTAGAATTCCGAGAGGAGAGACCGGTGGGGAGGACGAATCAAGAAGTGGGAGAGAGAGTGTAAAACACTAGAATCTCACACTACCAAATCCATACATCCACAAGGGTTGCCTTGATTACAGAGGGATGATACCCAAGGGAGACTAAGCTCAAAGTTAGGTTTGAGTTCTAAACAAGTCTAAGGGGAAAAAGGGGTGTCCAAGGTGCTTATATAGCGGTACAAGGCGACACGGGCCGAAAAGGCACAAAGGAAAACGTTTCGGGCCGAAAAGTAGTCTTCAGTCGTGCAGGCCGGTCAGGAGTCCGGTTGGACCGGACCTGGGACCGGGTCGTCCGGTCGGTGACCGGATCCTGGACCGGGCAGTAACCGGGCGAGGTCCTGAAGCCCCGGGAAGTCGTCCGGATGGCACCGGTTGGTGGCTCGGTTGGGGACCGGGTGGCCCGGTCAGGCGTCCGGTCGACCGGATTCTGAGCCGGGTGGCCCGGTCAGGCGTCCGGTCAGACCGGATTCTGGACCGGCCGCTCATCGTCTCTTCCTTGCGTTCTTGGGGCGACTTCGGGTCCAGCTCCATGTTCATCTTCTCGATCAGCTGCTCCTCTCCTTCCCTTGACCATGACGTACTGTCCTCTCCGTGGTCTTGATGCTCCACGTACCTAATGACACAAAGGGTTTCGGCATGAGGTAGCATTCCATCCAATGGGGTATCTAGGTCGAGGGAAGTGAGGAGCGAGTTCACCTTGTCGTGTAGAGCTTTAACTCGAGCCCTTGTCATTGGTCCGCTTGGGGGACTTGTTGGTCTTGGTGGGGAGGTGTCCGAAGGCCACCCCGCATCACATATGATAAGGGCTAAGCCCGGGGATGTGCCCGATCTTCACGGATTTGAATGGATACGTGGGGGTAGGTGGATGAACGCGATGAACACGTGGGGGAAACGCGGGGATACAACACACACACGCACACAATTCGAGTTTTCCCTCGTTGGCTCGAAACACCAACTCGATAGAGATTGCAGGAAAAGACCTTCCGGTAGAAGTCCCGCAAAGAGATCGACAAATCAAAGCTCGGGAGATCTAGAAGGGCGAAAAGACCGGAAGGCTTGATAGAAGTGCAAGCAAAAGACCAAATAAGGTAGAAGTGCAAGCAAAAGATCAAACAATCGGTAGAAGTCGCCAAAGAGATCTTCACGAGTTGATAAGGAGCCCGGGTGGGGATACAAGATCATAGATCTAGGTAGGGTTCCCACAAGGGTGAGCTAAGCTCAGGTTTTCTTTCAAATCAAGTCTAATCTCAGATCTGAGCCAACTAGGCTATTTATAGGTAGGGGGCGAAGGGTTAAGTTACATGCTGAAAAGTGCTGTTGTGCTGAAGTTCGCGGTGGCGGAAGTTCCGGTCATCTTGGGCGGAAGTTCCGGTCAGGGGCGGAAGTTCCGGTCCTGGGGGCCGGAAGTTCCGGCCAGGCCGGAAGTTCCGGCCAAGTTCCGGCCAAGTTCCGAAATTAGCCCGTTTCCTTGCAGTAAAATCCAGGGGCGTTTTGACGGACTTTCGGAACTTAGGCGGAACTTGGGCGGAAGTTCCGACCGGGCGGAAGTTCCGGTCCCTCGGGGCGGAAGTTCCGGTCCGATGCTTTTTCCTGCGCGCTGGAGGGCATCTTGGGGGCATCTTGGAGGAATCTGGGCGGAAGTTCCGGTCCTGGGGGGCGGAAGTTCCGGCACAGCGCTGTAGCTCCATCTTCATCGTTTCCAGCTCTCTCTCCAACGTCTTGGTCTCGATGGCTTGTGTCTTGTCCGATGTACCTGATTGAACATAGGGTATTTGCATGAAGTAGCAAGCCATCCAAGGGGGTGTCAAAGTCATAGGTAGAGAGGAGCGAATTCACCTCTTGGCGTAGTGCTTGGGCTCGAGCTCGTGTCATTGGACCACGAGGAGGGCTTGTCGGTCTTGAGGCGGCGGTGTCCATAGGCCACCCCGTATCACTATGTGTCATTAGGTACAAGGCACATCAAGACCCCGGAGAGGAGGACAAGCCAATGTCGAGGGAAGGAGAGAAGCAGCTGGACATGGAGATGATCTTGAAGCCGAAGCCGACGTCGCCCGAGGAGCTCAAAGGAAGAGACGGACGCTGGCCGGTCCAGGACCCGGTCAGACCGGACCCACGACCGGACGCCCCGGCCACAGGCCCGGTCAACCGGGCGCAAACCGGGCCAGCTCCCTCGTACCGGACGACGACCGGGCCCAAGACCGGACTCTTCGCAGATTCCCGGTTGGCGACCGGTCGACCGGACCCATGACCGGGCAGCCCGGTCCCAGGCCCGGTCAGACCGGACCCCTGGCCGGACAGCCCGGTCACAGGCCCGGTCTGACCGGACGCACAACCGGATCCGACGGGAATACCCCACCAAACTGCCTTGACTTATCCATTCGCGTACCTATTCGCCCTTGCTGGCTGTGTGGCCCTATATAAGTAGCTGGAACCCCTCCTTTACTGTTTAGACTTGTTTAGAACTCAAACCTAACTTTGAGCTTAGTCTCCCTTGGGTATCATCCCTCTGTAATCAAGGCCACCCTTGTGGATGTATGAATTTGGTAGTGAGAGATTCTAGTGTATCCACTCTCTCTCCCACTCCTTGATTCGTCCTCCCCACCGGTCTCTCCTCTCGGAATTCTACCTCGAGTCTCTTCCGGGCGGATTCTATTGGCACGGTCCATCGAGCCGTGAGGGTAAGCATCGATTGTATCGGGTTGGTGTGCGTGGATCTTCGTGTGTTCTTCGCGTTCTTCGTGTTCTTCCGCCTCTCCCCCTCTTTCCCCCTTTGATTCTTGGGTCATTCGCGAGATCGGGCCACACTCGGGGTCTTAGACCTCATCACCAAGTGTATCGGAACACAAACAAAGGCACATGCAAAAGCTAGCAAATATGGTGTTAGGTGTGGATGGTGGAAAGCCAAAAGACGAAATCCAAAATCGAGTATGTTGTTAAGAGTGGGTAAGGTCCAAAAATCAAGTGTCAAAGGGGAGATCACTATAAACACGGAAAAATGTGGAACTCACACACGAGATGAACGGGGTTAGTGCAACCAAGGAACGAGCGGAAAAATGAAAAACCCCAAAGCAAGGGTGCTCAATGTCACACTAACGCAAGAAGAGATCGAAGCTAGGTTGCATAGAGGAGAAACACCAAGATTCGCACGAGGTCTCTCTTCTCTATCTCTCTTGCTTGCTTAAAAGCTTTTCACTCTTTTTGTATTGGTGGCACTTTGCACTTTTGATGAGGTCTAAGACCCCGTGTGTGGCCCGATCTCGCGAATGACCCAAGAATCAAAGGGGGAAAGAGAGGGAGAGGCGGAAGAACACGAAGAACGCAAAGAACACAACGCACACCAACCCGATACAATCGATACTTACCCTCGTGGCTCGATGGACCACGCCAATAGAATCACCACGGGAGAGACTCGAGGTAGAATCCCGGAGTGAGAGATCGGTGTTGGGGACGGAGGTAGGTGAGGGAGAGAGAGTGGTCTACACTAGAATCTCACTCACATAGATCCAATCATCCAACATGGGGTGCCTTGATACAAAGGGGATGAAACCCTAGGGAGACAAAGCTCAAAGTCATGTTTAAGCCTAAATCTTGTCTAATCTCAGATCTGAGCCAACTAGGCTATTTATAGTAGGGGGGCGAAGGGGTAAGTTACACGCTGAAAAGTATTGTTGTGCTGAAGTTCGCGGTGGCGGAAGTTCCGGCCGTCTTGGGCGGAAGTTCCGGTCAGGGGCGGAAGTTCCGGTCAGGGGCGGAAGTTCCGGTCCGGGGAGCCGGAAGTTCCGGCCCGGCCGGAAGCTCCGGCCAAGTTCCGGTCAAGTTCCGAAATTGACCCATTTCCTTGCAGTATCATCCAGGGGCATTTCGGCGCACTTTCGGAACTTGGGCGGAACTTGGGCGGAAGTTCCGAGTGGGCGGAAGTTCCGGTCCCTCGGGGCGGAAGTTCCGGCTGGGCGGAAGTTCCGGTCCCTCGGGGCGGAAGTTCCGGCTGGTTCCTCTTCTCTGGGCGCGGGAAGGCATCTTGGAAGCATCTGGGAGGCATCTGGCCGGAAGTTCCGGTCCTGGAGGGCGGAAGTTCCGGCCTGGGCGCTGTAGCTCCATCTTCATCATTTCCAGCTCTCCCTCCATTGGCTTGGTCTCCATGGCTTATGCCTTGACCGATGTACCTGATTGAACATAGTGTATTTGCATGAAGTAGCAAGCCGTACAAGGGTGTGTCAAAGGCATAGGTAGAGAGGAGCAAATTCACCTCTTGGCGTAGTGCTTGGGCTCGAGCTCGTGTCATTGGACCACGAGGAGGGCTTGTTGGCCTTGATGTAGTGTCGTTGGCGAGCGGGGCTACATCATCTCCCCCCCCTTGGGGAAGAGTCGTCCTCGACTCTTGCTCCTCCTCACCGATGAGGTAGACAGGAAGGACTTGTATAGGTGCCCTTGTGTCCTTAGGGATGCTCGTCGTAGTGCAGGCGTCTTTGTTGTAGTCCATAACGGGTCTCCCATGTAGTGGTGGAGGGACCAAGTCTCGGTCGAAGAAGAACAAGGGGAAAAACAACTTGCAAAAGGAAAGCTTGTGGATGCCAATTTGGTGACCGGCGAACAAGAGGCTCTCAATCAAATACGAAGCATCAAGTCGTTTCTCCAAAAGGCATTGGGCAAAAATGGTGATCAAAAGAGTGTCGATGTATCCAAAATGTGGTAGGACAAAAATTTGTGCAAGTAAAAGTTTGCTTTGGAAGGTGTCAAAAATGTTGTGTGTAGCATTGTCCCACACAAATGGAACAATCAAAAGGCAAGTATCGGCGGCAAAATTTGGGGCAAAATTGTTATGTGCAATGGCAAAGCTATGGAGACTTCTAGCTTGGGAAAGTATGGTTGGCGTGAGCCGAGTATGGGTATCCTCAAGTGTCAAAGGATCCATTGCAATTGCCAAAGATGAAATGAGAAATCCAAAGGAGAGCAACTTTATGTGTAACTTGTGGCACAAGGTGCATAAGGTGTCTCTCACATGTATGACATGGTCCTTGAGATTCTCGGAGTGTATGATGATCTCATCAAGACATACAACAACCATTGTGCCAACAAGATATGTCAAGATATGTTGCATAAGAAGCACAAGAGGTGACGAGGAATTGGACCAAACCGGAAGCTCGACAAGAAATGTCGGAAACACACGATGGCGAAGGCGTTGGGAAACATACCCTTTGGTGTGAGTCCCATGGGTTGGATCATGTATCTCGTCCTTGTTGGGGTAGCTCTCAATTGCGCGTTTCGTGAGCTCATGCTCCGTAGCGGTGGAAGTGGTCGTCCGTGTACCTACACATGGAAGAAACAAGACAAAAAGCGTGTGTGCATGGTAGATGAATACATCATCCATCATGATGTTCCATGTCTTTTGCACATCACCATGAGTGTCAAGCAAGATAGTATGAAATGTATGGTGATAGTGCATATGGCATGAAGGTGCATTCGTGGCATGTGGTAACGCATGATCATCAAAAAGGGAAAAGGCTATGGGGGCCTTCTCATGAACAATAAAATAAGCATTCTTGCATTCCAAGCATAAGAAAGAGCAGTTGTTCACAATCTTGCATGCAAGGATCATGGAATGGTGTAAACATTTTGGGCAAAGCATGTGAAAGCTAATGTCATCATTGTTGTCGACAACCCTATGGAAAGAGCAAGTGTTCATCAAGGGTGTCACAACACAAACATGAGCATAATCATTATCATTGCAAGCAAGCGGAGCAAATATGAATCTTTCATAACATGGCATGTTCATGGTATCACAATCAATCAACTCCACATGATCAACAATGTTAGCAAGCAAAGCATCACATGGGAATATGAAAGAATCAAGTGACGTAGAAAATATATCATTAAGGTCATGCATGCACTCATAAGTCATCATGTCCACTAGTGGGATCATGGCATCATCAACACCTATGTTGTTACCTTTGTAGGCCGACTCATTTGAAGTAGGTGTTGTGGAAGTAGGAGGATCCATGTGGTCGACATGTCCATCTTGGAGCAAGCATGGTGAGATATCATCATCTTCATGCACCATGTACATCTTCTCCATGAGTGGGAACTCATCCTCCGTGGAACCTAGTGCAACATAAGAAGACACAAACGAGGGAGAGGTTAATGTGTTAGCAAATGCGATGTCCTCCATGGACCTATCATCTACCTCTCTCAACTCACTTTGTCTATCACTCATGTCCTCCAAATGGAAGTACTCAAACTCACATATGGGGTGGAAGTCACTGAACTCACTAGCACTCTCACTCAAGTGGGCTAAGTGGCTCTCATGCTCACATGGGGTTGGTACCAACTCATCAATCAAGCATGTAGGAGTAGGTTCGACTTGCTCATCTCCATGCGCCTCCGTGGTTGAAGGGAAAATCCCATGCTCAACCATCTCAACTCCATGCGCCTCCGTGGGTGAAGGGAGAATCCCATGCTCACCATGCTCAACTCCATCGCCTCCTAAGTCGTCCTCAAGTGGTGGCATCTTGGAGACTTGTGCATTGAGCTCGTCGAAGTAGAGCTTCTTGGCACTTGGCGTTGTGCATTGCCATGCCACGTGATCCTTGGCCTTGCACACCTCACATAGGAGATTGGGACATTCCCGTGGAAGGTGGCCTTGTTGCTTGCACTTGTAGCATCGGAGTCCATAGGCATATGACGAGGTAGGGGCCATTGTGGTGGTGGCGCAAGAGGTAGAAGTCGCCTTATGAGGAAGGTCTTCATGTCGAGGCTCTCGTCTTCTTGCCTCATCACCATGTCTTGAGTGGTGTCGTCGAAGATCATGTGTGGAAGGATGTCGATGTAGACCATGAGGTGGTGGTGGTCGACGACGATCATGAGATGGTGTGAGTCGATGACGGTCCTTGCCTTGCCTAGGTGATGGCTCATGTTGGGGGCGCTCTTGATGCTCCATATGATGTCCGTGATGTCGATGATCTTGTGCATAAGCACTCTCATGGTGGCGCCTTGTGGAGCTCAGAGAAGTGTGTCGATTCCGAATATGTTGGTGACGCTCTTGATGATCCACATGATGATGCCATCGTGGAGGTCCTCGATCTTCATATGTAGCTCCATTGGCCAAGTAGGGGTATGTGGGAGCATCGGCGGTATGCATGGTGGGGTCGATGTCGTCCTCGTCGTGGTGCTCCACCATGTCGTCCATGCTTGTTGAGCAAGTGTCGATGTAGAGCTCGTCGATGTCGTCCATGTAGGCGATGCTCGCGGAGCCATAGTCGGTGTAGAGCTCCTCGATGTCGGTCATGTTGGCGATGCTTGCGGAGCCATAGTCGGTGTAGAGCTCCACATGTTCCTCCACATCCGCGGTGCTTGAAGAGGTATCCTCCTCGAAGTGCTCCGTGTACTCCTCCGTATCTTCTTCGTCGCTATACATGTTAGCAAGACGGTATCTATATGGTGTATGTTAGTGGAAGAACACTACCTCGCAATCTTACCGTGGTATGACAAGATTGGGGTGATCCAACAAACCGAGAGTTAGAACAATTGTATCGGGCACTCACACAAAGACACACGCAAATGCTAGCAAATATGGTGTTAGGTGAGTAGGGTGGAAAGCCAAAAGACGAAATCCAAAATCGAGTATGTTGTTAAGAGTGGGTAAGATGCAAAAGTCACAAGTCAAAAGCGGTGATCACAAAAGGCATACACAATGTGGAACACACACGTGGGACAAATTGGGGTTAGCGCGACGGAAAATGAGCACGAACAAAATTGGTCCTAACGAAGACAACTAGCTCGGTGTCACGCCAACGCAAGAGAGACCGTGGCTTGGTTGCAAAAATGAGAAGCAACAAGATTTGCGCAAGACGCCTCTCTTCTCTTTTCTCTCTTTTGCTTATAAGCTTTGGACTCTTTTGTGTATAGGTATCACTCACACTCTTTTTTTTTGTATGCTTAGAAGCTTTCTTTTTCTCACTATCTATGTAAGTATGTCACACTTCTTTTGCCTATCTTTTCACAACGAGCTTGCTTCGTAGCTTTGCTCAACACACGCACACCCTCACTGTCGGGACGCTTGCGCAATGCTTCGCAACACTAGAAAGCCACTCTCGATAGGAAAGGTACGCAAAGGAAGCTAGGGCTACAAGTTAGGGGGCAAGTTATACCACTTGATGATGGTGGCCGACGATGTTGAACTTGCTATGGTGGAAGGTGTCAAATGAACCGCTTGGATCCTCGGGGTGCCGTCGTCGTTGTTGATGTTGCGGAAGCTTTGTGGTAGCTGAAATGGCACACACAACGACGTCCAAACACAAGGGGTTAGTGCCAAAACGAAAAACGAAGGATGCTGTCAAAATTTCGGCCAGGCGGAACTTCCGGTCCTGAGGGGCGGAACTTCCGGTCCCGGGGGGCGGAACTTCCGGTCCTCAGGGGCGGAACTTCCGGTCCCGGGCGGAACTTCCGGTCCTGCGGGGCGGAACTTCCGGTCGCAATCAGATCTGCGGGCTGTTCTTCGGGGCGGAAATCCGGGCCGAAAACCTTCGAATTCGAGGAAAATTTGGCACTAGAAGCTGTGGCAAGGTGGGGGAATTGCAGATCAACACCAAAGACAAGTTTCTATTGGACCAAAACCACTCAAAACTCAACCAAATCACAGATCCATCCAAAGGCAAATTAGGGCTATTTTTTGGGGATTTTTGGGGAAAAATTTTAGAGACAAAATTGGATGGGTGAGGGGTCAAATTCGCGGAAACCAAAGGCTGCTGATACCATATGATGAGGTCTAAGACCCCGTGTGTGGCCCGATCTCGCGAATGACCCAAGAATCAAAGGGGGAAAGAGAGGGAGAGGCGGAAGAACACGAAGAACGCGAAGAACACAACGCACACCAACCCGATACAATCGATACTTACCCTCGTGGCTCGATGGACCACGCCAATAGAATCACCACGGGAGAGACTCGAGGTAGAATCCCGGAGAGAGAGATCGGTGTTGGGGACGGAGGTAGGTGAGGGAGAGAGAGTGGTCTACACTAGAATCTCACTCACATAGATCCAATCATCCAACATGGGGTGCCTTGATACAAAGGGGATGAAACCCTAGGTAGACAAAGCTCAAAGTCATGTTTAAGCCTAAATCTTGTCTAATCTCAGATCTGAGCCAACTAGGCTATTTATAGTAGGGGGGCGAAGGGGTATGTTACACGCTGAAAAGTATTGTTGTGCTGAAGTTCGCGGTGGCGGAAGTTCCGGCCGTCTTGGGCGGAAGTTCCGGTCAGGGGCGGAAGTTCCGGTCCGGGGAGCCGGAAGTTCCGGCCCGGCCGGAAGTTCCGGCCAAGTTCCGGTCAAGTTCCGAAATTGACCCATTTCCTTGCAGTATCATCCAGGGGCATTTCGGCGCACTTTCGGAACTTGGGCGGAACTTGGGCGGAAGTTCCGAGTGGGCGGAAGTTCCGGTCCCTTAGGGCGGAAGTTCCGGCTGGGCGGAAGTTCCGGTCCCTCGGGGCGGAAGTTCCGGCTGGTTCCTCTTCTCTGGGCGCGGGAAGGCATCTTGGAAGCATCTGGGAGGCATCTGGCCGGAAGTTCCGATCCTGGAGGGCGGAAGTTCCGGCCTGGGCGCTGTAGCTCCATCTTCATCATTTCCAGCTCTCCCTCCATTGGCTTGGTCTCCATGGCTTATGCCTTGACCGATGTACCTGATTGAACATAGTGTATTTGCATGAAGTAGCAAGCCGTCCAAGGGTGTGTCAAAGGCATAGGTAGAGAGGAGCAAATTCACCTCTTGGCGTAGTGCTTGGGCTCGAGCTCGTGTCATTGGACCACGAGGAGGGCTTGTTGGCCTTGATGTAGTGTCGTTGGCGAGCGGGGCTACATCAACTTTGCTTTTCTCTTCTTTTTTTTTTCACTAGCACACTATGCTCTTACTCTTTTGCTTGCCACTCACGAGCTCCACTTATGAGATTTACTCACACAACGCACACCCTCACGGTCGGGACCTCGTGCGATGTTTCGCAACACTCGAAAAGCTTCGCTCGTGGGATAGATCGCAAAAAGAAGAGGGCTACAAGGGTTACTGCACGTTATACCTGCGATGGTGGAGATGATGGTGGTGGTGGTGGTCGTGTTGACGTCAGAAACCCACCGGCGGGCAGCGACTGGCCAACACCGTAGAGCCGGGAATGACTAGGGCTGCGGCTGGCCCCAGTCCCTCAGAGCGACGGCCCGCAAAGCCTCCTGGTCGCGCGCCGATGCGGGTCGCAAGGGCGTGCCACCTGACCTATACCTGGTCAGGAAGGTGTGGATGATGCCTCGCTTAGTTTCCTGCAGGGCACACACGTACACGTTAAATACGAGCCTCGATCGGCTCTCAGGTTGTCCTGTGAATCGGCTCATGGAGCCGATCCACCCATGATTCGTCCAAGGTGGCCGAATATATGGTGGTCCTGCTTGATCAAGATAAAGCGTATGAGATCTACGACGATCTAGGGTTTTCACCGCATAATCGGATCATCCTACTCACGATTGGGCCTCGCGCTCACGCACGGTAAACGTAAGCCAGCCCTAGACAAGGCCTAAAAACCAACACTAGGTTGATCCTCGGAACGTCCTGTCTAGGGGCAGCAAACTACACCCTGCATGCCGCTGGATCCTCCAACCCTTTGTAAGGCCTAACTATTGCAGATATTAAACTAATCCTTGATGAAACAAGGAGCGACCATAACGGATCAGATCTACTAAATAAAGATCAAGCGGGGTGCCGCCCCTGCACCCATGATGAGGCACAAGGACGGCTAGACGCGCAAGGGTTGCACTACGCGAGCATATGATGCTAAGAACAATGCTAACCCTAACGCGTCTACGATAACTACGTTGCTCGCCATCAAAAAGGCTTCAGTACGAGCAACGCATGAACAACTAGGCAGGCTTGTGCTGCCTAGATCGCGAGATGCGATCTAGGCAGCATGATGCTTACCGGAGGAACCCTCGAGACGAAGGAGTTGGCGATGCGCCGAGATTGGTTTGTGTTGAACGTTGGTTGTTGTTTATTCCATAAACCCTAGGTACATATTTATAGTCCAGCGGACTTTCTAATGTGGGCGTGCACTAAACCGTGCACGAGATAAACTCTAACTTCTACGTAACCTACTGTAAAGATACACGGGCCAACTAGCCCAAACTTGTTATACAAGGCCGATTCACATATCTGTCCACGCATATATCTTCAAATCCATCTTGATCGCGGCCCACCTCTGACTTGGCCAGATTCTGGTGATAACACATGCCCCCCTGGTTTTGATGATGATAATCGCAAAACCATATGCATCCTTCGAAGGGTCACGTCGTGGAAGAGCCGTCGTAGTTTTCTTTATGATGACGCCTTGCCTCCTGGTCTTCTCTGCATGACTTGGCGATTCTGGCACTACGTCCTCGGGAACTGCTTAGGTATTAAACCACGTATTCTCCCTTTATTTAGCCACTACCTGTGGTTTTACCGTCAGTGCACCGAGAAAACCCTCCTCCACCGTCATGACCTCCTCTTCGTCTTCTTCCTCATCAGGTCTTTCCACCCAATCCCCCACCTCCCGCGAGCCAACGCCTGAATGGGGTCCACAGGAGGCCCATGCGGCCGACATCCGCCGCGCCATAGCCGACGGGGACGAGTCGACCCACGACTCCTTCGTTTGGTCTGAAGACGACCAATCTTTAACAGACGGGGAGAGTGACCTTTGCTTTCTTGCTGTCGGGCAGTCGGAGGAGGAAAGCGACGACGACGGCTTCTCCTGGGACGGCTACTCCTCCCCTGAGGAGGTGAAGGAAGAGGAGGAGGATACCACCTCCTCCGACGAACCGCCGGCCAAGCGTCTCTGCCCCTGGACGGGCAACATCTGCGACTTCGACAGCGACTATGGCGACGCTAGCGAAGAAGATGAGGATAATGAAGGTCCCGCCGGTGGTTTCTCCAGCAGTGAGGACGAGCCGGCCGGGAGCAGCGCTGATGATGGCGAGGATGAGGACAGCAGCGGCCCTCAGATAGGATAGAGCTAGGAGCGGTAGATGGGACAACATTCCTCCTAGCAACTCCCTTTGAGAGCAATCGGCTCTTTATGTAAGAAATCTCTGCTTATCAATGAAGAAGTTTAACTTGATTTTGCCGATTTCTTTTATACTGAGTCCGCCGATTGTCAATCCGGTAAATGTTTAATGAGCCGATGGCAAAGCATCAGCTTTCAAATGGATTGTAAAACAGATCAATCTGATTGCCTTCTCAGATGTCGGCTTGCTGTCCATGGAATTCAGACCCAAACCTCCAATCGAACAGGTCCGACGCGCAGCTTTGAAACCCAAAGGCCTTTAGACTTTTAACATCATCCGAATATGATGTTCGTCCTGATAACAGAATTCCTGGGTTAATGCTCCCAGGGAAGCCTGACGACCTTGACGTTGAAGCCGACACCTCTGCCTAACAAGTGTTTACTCACAGCTTCTCCAGCGATGTCGCACTCCTGTGCCGTAACGTACTGGCCTAAGGTCTAACCACTGATGACGGTCCCCTCCTTCAAACTCCTCCCGTCAACCCTGGTGGTTTTACTCTGCAAGAACCCTCTCATTCAGCATGGCTATGACGCAGAGACGTCTAATTTCAACACCACGGGCTCGCTGCCCCCCGAGCCTCGATCAAGGCGGGAGCGAAGTTGTACCAGCTGCATTGGGCCACTACCAGCTCCTCTACTGTAGGGTAGCATCAGCCGATTCTGACCGAATCGGTTGTCAACGGCAGAGAACTTCCCAGGTGAGCTGCCCCCCCAAGTCTCTTTGGTCCGATGAGGCAACCTTTGGTGAAAATGAAGTTCAATCCAACGGGATGACCGCCGATTGTTCTCGTGATCCTAGACTGTTCTGCACATCCATGCTGTTCCTATTGTTTGGTCAGGGTTGTGATCCTCAAACCTGTTGGCAAGCCTCAACACCTTAAATGAGAAAAAGGGCCGTCTTGGACGCCCAAACTGATGCCTCTGTCGATGCTGCCGAGTTTTGAAGCCTTGCCGAAGGAATTGGAAGTCGCTGAAGAGAGGGCCCGAGTCGCCAGGCAATCTCAATGAAGCGCCTAAATCCCTTGAGTCGATGGCCGTGCATCGGCTTTGAATCCTTAAGTCGATGACTACGCATCGGCTGTGCTCAAAAATTTCTGTATTTTCGATTTTTATTAGCCGATCGATTCATGAATCGGCTTCCCCTGGGTACATCCTTCGTGGCTTTGTACCTTCTTCGTGTATATGCCCCCTGAGCCGAATCTTTCAAGCGATTGAAAATATCGGCTTTTCAGCCAATTCAAGCTTTCCTCGCCACTCACCATGCGAAATAGCACATCAGTAAACAAGGGTGGTGCGAGTAATTTTAGCCGATCGCTGGAATCGTCTTCCCTTGTAATCGTCGATCCGACTGTTTACAGAATGTTGAGGTTTCGAGAATTTATGGCGATGCGCCACCGGCCATCCTTTTTCTTCATAGGTATTACATTGGAAATCCTTTCAGGGTACTCGCCTGGCCTGATGAACCCAGAGTCCAACCACTTCATGATTTTCTTCTTGACTTCCTCAACCTCTTCTACTTCGTGAGTCGAAGTAAACCCATACCCCTGCTTTCCATCGCCTTCCGAGTCAATGCTTGCCATCGCTTGGGGCAGATCGTGTGGATCGGCCTCTTCTTCGCCTTTCTCGCAGGAGCGACTGCTCTCGGGCTCATCCTCGCGATGGCGATCTTCGAGCCCTGCTCCATTGACATCGGATGAGCCATCTGGCTCGCGATTTAAGCAGTTGCTGAGATTGACCATGTTGACCTCCGGAGCCGGCTGCGTGTCAACTTTCATGGCGAACTGGTCAAAGAGTAACCGGCCTTGTTCTATTGCCACCTGAATCTGTCCGCGCAAGGCTTCGCAGTCGTTGGTGGCATGGGTGAACGCGTCATGCCATTTGCAGTATGGTTGGCCGGTCATTTCTTGTAACGTGGGGATTTTGTGGCCGTCGGGTAACTTCAGCTGTTTTTCCTTCAGGAGCCAATCAAAAATTTGCTCCGTTTTGCTCAAGTCGAAGTCGAATCCCTTTGCTGGTCCTGGCTGCTTTGCCCACCTGCAGGACACGGGTTTTGCCCCCCGGGACCACTCATCACTAGTGAACTCCTAATCTCTTGCTGGACCTTCATCTTTGTCCTTCTCGATCAGGGTGACGCGCCTGCACTTGTCCTGGTACGATTCTGGATGGCGCCGTTCATATGTTGTCCATTTCTGGACCACGTCTGTGTCTACCGATGCGTCTGCATCGGCATCAGTCGATGCCTGTGCACCGGCCTCAGCCTGTTTGGGGCGCCATACTTTCTTTGGTGGGCGCGCCTTTGTCTCCACTATTCGTTGGATTTTCGCGGCCAGATTGGGCCGTGATATCCTCAACATGTATAAGTACTGTGCCTCGGCCTCTTCCAAGCTTCGCGGCCGCTGCACCCGGCGCTCCCGAGACTGGCTGAATCCATCAGGGCACCGCCTTGGTTGACGGTACCTATCTTCTTCTCTACCCGACTCCTCGAAGTCTTCTTCTTGAGACGACTCAGTCCGTTTGCTCTGAGGTGGGAGAGGTCCTAGACGTTTGAACACTGTAACTTGGTTCGTCCTTCCCCTTTGTTGTGTGCATCTTGGGCAGTTGCCGATTGTTGGTAATCGGCTCATTCCTGAATCCCAGCAGTGTCTGAAGAAGGGACAGTTCCAGTGCTCGTCCATGTTGTATTGCTCTTCTGACCTCCCCCTGGCGCGCCGTTCATACCCGTCGTTGTTCCGACGATACCTCCCGTCTGCATCAGACCGATGATCTCTTTGACCGCCTCCGCCGTAGCGGTGGCGTCGGTCGTATGGCTGATCGTAATTGCTGAGGAGATGCACGGATAATGAGCGTGGATACCGCATGCCTCTCACCTCCTCCTCGGCCAGGTACCGTTTATTGTCGTCCTGGGGCCGGTCACGTGGAACGGCCTCGTCCTTCTCTTTGCCACGAGCGTGGCTGCTCTCTGCTTTGTCTGCGTCATGGCGAATCACGAACCCTGCCATATTGGCATCGAAAGAGAACCCTGGTTCCCTTATGGAGTGGCTGAGATCGACCGTGTTGACGCCATGGGAGCGGGCGTCGTGGGAAGAGCCGATGAGGTCGGCTTCACGGAGGGCCCTGACTTTGCCATTCCGATCCTCGTACTCGACCGGGGTGCTTTTCGCCATCTCTGATGTGGATGGCGAGATGGTTGTCGTTGAAGATTGGCGAGATGGTCCCACCGGGCGTGCCAGAATGTGTTGACGTCAGAAACCCACCGGCGGGCAGCGACTGGCCAACACCGTAGAGCCGGGAATGACTAGGGCTGCGGCTGGCCCCAGTCCCTCAGAGCGACGGCCCGCAAAGCCTCCTGGTCGCGCGCCGATGCGGGTCGCAAGGGCGTGCCACCTGACCTATACCTGGTCAGGAAGGTGTGGATGATGCCTCGCTTAGTTTCCTGCAGGGCACACACGTACACGTTAAATACGAGCCTCGATCGGCTCTCAGGTTGTCCTGTGAATCGGCTCATGGAGCCGATCCCATGATTCGTCCAAGGTGGCCGAATATATGGTGGTCCTGCTTGATCAAGATAAAGCGTATGAGATCTACGACGATCTAGGGTTTTCACCGCATAATCGGATCATCCTACTCACGAATGGGCCTCGCGCTCACGCACGGTAAACGTAAGCCAGCCCTAGACAAGGCCTAAAAACCAACACTAGGTTGATCCTCGGAACGTCCTGTCTAGGGGCAGCAAACTACACCCTGCATGCCGCTGGATCCTCCAACCCTTTGTAAGGCCTAACTATTGCAGATATTAAACTAATCCTTGATGAAACAAGGAGCGACCATAACGGATCAGATCTACTAAATAAAGATCAAGCGGGGTGCCGCCCCTGCACCCATGATGAGGCACAAGGACGGCTAGACGCGCAAGGGTTGCACTACGCGAGCATATGATGCTAAGAACAATGCTAACCCTAACGCGTCTACGATAACTACGTTGCTCGCCATCAAAAAGGCTTCAGTACGAGCAACGCATGAACAACTAGGCAGGCTTGTGCTGCCTAGATCGCGAGATGCGATCTAGGCAGCATGATGCTTACCGGAGGAACCCTCGAGACGAAGGAGTTGGCGATGCGCCGAGATTGGTTTGTGTTGAACGTTGGTTGTTGTTTATTCCATAAACCCTAGGTACATATTTATAGTCCAGCGGACTTTCTAATGTGGGCGTGCACTAAACCGTGCACGAGATAAACTCTAACTTCTACGTAACCTACTGTAAAGATACACGGGCCAACTAGCCCAAACTTGTTATACAAGGCCGATTCACATATCTGTCCACGCATATATCTTCAAATCCATCTTGATCGCGGCCCACCTCTGACTTGGCCAGATTCTGGTGATAACAGGTCGGCGGTGGTGTTAGTCGATGTCGAAGACGTGTGCCCGGTCGGTGGTCCGGTCGGACCGGGTTTGGCGCCGGCTGCTCCGGTCTGGGGGCCGGTCGACCGGCTTCTGGACCAGCTGTTCCGGTTGGCGGCCGGTTGACCGGATTCTGCACCGGACGGTCCGGTCTGGGGGCCGGTTGACCGGTTTCGCAACCGGATTGCACGATTCTCTCTCTTGTTCGTCCCCAAACCAAAACCAAAGATCAAATCGACGGGGAAACGATGGAATTGGAGGCTAAAAGTTGGGGAAATAGTAGATCAAGCACAAAGTGATATGGGCTAAGCCCAGGGATGTGCCCGATCTTCACGGATTTGAAGGGATACGTGGGGGTAGGTGGATGAACGCGATGAACACGTGGGGGAAACGCGGGGATACAACACACACACACACACACAATTCGAGTTTTCCCTCGTTGGCTCGAAACACCAACTCGATAGAGATTGCAGGAAAAGACCTTCCGGTAGAAGTCCCGCAAAGAGATCGACAAATCAAAGCTCGGGAGATCTAGAAGGGCGAAAAGACCGGAAGGCTTGATAGAAGTGCAAGCAAAAGACCAAATAGGTAGAAGTGCAAGCAAAAGATCAAACAATCGGTAGAAGTCGCCAAAGAGATCTTCACGAGTTGATAAGGAGCCCGGGTGGGGATACAAGATCATAGATCTAGGTAGGGTTCCCACAAGGGTGAGCTAAGCTCAGGTTTTCTTTCAAATCAAGTCTAATCTCAGATCTGAGCCAACTAGGCTATTTATAGGTAGGGGACGAAGAGTTAAGTTACATGCTGAAAAGTGCTGTTGTGCTGAAGTTCGCGGTGGCGGAAGTTCCGGTCATCTTGGGCGGAAGTTCCGGTCCTGGGGGCCGGAAGTTCCGGCCCGGCCGGAAGTTCCGGCCAAGTTCCGGCCAAGTTCCGAAATTAGCCCGTTTCCTTGCAGTAACATCCAGGGGCGTTTTGACGGACTTTCGGAACTTAGGCGGAACTTGGGCGGAAGTTCCGGGTGGGCGGAAGTTCCGGTCCCTCGGGGCGGAAATTCCGGTCCGATGCTTTTTCCTGCGCGCTGGAGGGCATCTTGGGGGCATCTTGGAGGAATCTGGCCGGAAGTTCCGGTCCTTGGGGGCGGAAGTTCCGGCCTGGGCGCTGTAGCTCCATCTTCATCGTTTCCAGCTCTCTCTCCAACGTCTTGGCCTCCATGGCTTGTGTCTTGGTCGATGTACCTGATTGAACAGAGGGTATTTGCATGAAGTAGCAAGCCATCCAAGGGGGTGTCAAAGTCATAGGTGGAGAGGAGCGAATTCACCTCTTGGCGTAGTGCTTGGGCTCGAGCTCGTGTCATTGGACCACGAGGAGGGCTTGTCGGTCTTGAGGCGGCGGTGTCCATAGGCCACCCCGTATCATCTCCCCCCCCTTGGGAAAGAGTCGTCCTCGACTCTATGTTCTCCTCATCTCCATGATATGGTGAAAGGTCGGACACATTGAATGTGTTGCTCACCAAGTACTTGGATGTTGGTATGTCGACGACGTAGGCTTTGTCGTTGATGCGCTTGAGGACCTTGAAGGGACCATCACCTCGGGGCTTGAGCTTGGAGTTTCTTTCATGGGGGAAGCGGTCCTTGCGAAGGTGTATCCACACTAGGTCGCCTTCATTGAAGATCCGTGCCTTTTTCTTCAAGTTTAGTCTTGTGGCTTGACGGAGAACTTGTTGCTCGATCGTTGCCCTTGTGTCTTCATGTAGTGTCTTCATGTATTGTTCTCGCTTGTCGATGTCCATGTTCACTTGCTCATGTAGCGGAAGAGGTAGGAGGTCAATCGCCGTAGGTGGTTCAAACCCGTAGACGACCATGAATGGGCTTCTCATTGTTGTGGAGTGCTTGGCGCGGTTGTAGGCAAACTCCGCATGTGGGATGCAATCTTCCCATGCTTTCAAATTCTTCTTGACAAGGACTCGTAGTAGTGTGGAGAGGCTTCGGTTCACCACTTCGGTTTGCCCATCGGTTTGGGGGTGCGATGATGATGAGAATAAAAGCTTGACGTTGAACTTGGCCATTAGTGTCTTCCAAAGATAACTCATGAACTTGACATCTCGGTCGGAGACAATGCTTCTTGGTACACCGTGGAGTCTCACAATTTCCCTAAAAAACAAGGAGGCAATGTGTGAAGCATCATCCGTTCGGGAACATGGTATAAAATGAGCCATTTTTGAGAATCTATCCACTACCACGAAGATTGAATCATGACCATATTTAGTTCGAGGTAATCCTAGTACAAAGTCCATGCTTATATCGGACCAAGGAGCATAAGGAATAGGCAATGGCGTATAAAGACCACATGGATTAGAAGAGGACTTAGCTTGTAAGCGTGTTGTGCACCGGCGGCAAAGGCGTTCCACGTCTCGGTACATTCTTGGCCAATAGTAATGAGTGGATAGCATGGCATATGTCTTCTCTCGTCCAAAGTGACCCATGAGACCACCACCGTGCGATTCTTGTAAGAGCAAGAGGCGAAGCGAAGACATTGGAACACAAAGTTTGTTGCCCTTGAACAAGAATCCTTTGTGCAAATAGAAATCATCGATGCCCTTTTCAATGGAACACTTTGCAAAAATTGGGCCAAAGAAGGTATCGGAGGCATATTGTTCTTTGATTTCATCAAGACCCAACACATGGAAATCCAAACGAGTGAGTAAAAGGGTGAGCTTGCGGGAAAGTGCATCCGCAACGACATTGTCCTTGCCCTTCTTGTATTTGATTACATATGGAAAAGACTCAATGAACTCAACCCATTTTGCATGTCTTTTGTTCAAAGTGTGTTGACTTTTCAAATACTTCAAAGATTCATGGTCGGAGTGAATAATGAACTCTCTTGGCCAAAGATAATGTTGCCAAACTTCAAGAACACGAACCAAAGCATAAAGTTCCTTGTCATAAATAGGATAGTTGAGGCGTGCGCCGTCCAACTTCTCACTATAATATGCCACGGGTTTTCCATTTTGCATGAGGACACCACCGATTACAAGGCCACTCGCGTCACATTCTATCTCAAATGTTTTAGCAAAATCGGGAAGAACAAGTAGGAGCGCGTGCGGGCGTGGGGCGAAGCCAGGCCGGGCGCTGCAACTGTCGAGCGAGGGCAGGTGGTTGCGGCTTGGCTTGTGGCGGCGGCGGCAGTTGGGCGTGGGCGAGAGCTGGTGATGGCGGAAGCGTGGCGGCAGTGCCGCTACTGCGAGGCCGGCAGTGCCGCTGAGCACGAACTCAGGCACGAACAGGATGAACAGCTCGCGAACGCAGCGGAAATATGGAGAGAAAATCGTCGATTCGCGGAGAAATACAAGGAATTTGACCACGAAATTTTGCAGGGATGTAGATCAGCCACTAAGACAACAGATCTGTGGACCAAAACCACAAAAAACTCAACAAATCCAGAGATCCAAATTCGAGCTATTTTTTGGGGAAAAAATTTTGGGGAAATTTTTGGGCGAAATTTGTGGAATCGGAGGGTCAAATCCGTGGCAACCTTTGCTCAGATACCATATGATGCGGGCTAAGCCCGAGGGTGTGCCCAATCTTCACGGTTTGACCCGGGTGAGTGTGATTGCAGAGGGGATTCGCGGGGAAGTGGATGAACGCGAAGAACTCGATACAAACACACGCACACAACACAATCGGTTATCCTCGTCGGCCCGAAACACCAACTCGATAGAAGTTGCGGGAAAAGACCTTTCGGTAGAAGTCCCGCAACAAGATCGACAAATCGAAGATCCTATGAATCTAGAAGGGTGAAAAGACCAAACTCAATAGAAGTGCAAGCAAAAGACCAAATAGGTAGAAGTGCAAGCAAAAGACTAAGATTGGTAGAAGTCACCAAAGAGATACAATAGGATTCGATAAGGAGCCCGGGTGGTACAATAGGAATTAACCTAAGGTGGGGGTTACCCAGATCCACTAAGGGATAGTAGAGGCATAAGCCAATTCATCTAAACATCATCTCTCCCTCATGAAGGTGGGGGTGGAGGTCTATTTATAGGGAACCACTAAGGAGGGGTAGTTTGGGGAAACTAAGATACAAGCACAGCCATACATGGGGCAACCTAGGGTTAGGTTTGGTAGTGGTCACGACCACGGCGGCAGTGCCGGCGTGGGGAGGGCGGCAGTGCCGGCCCTGGCGGCAGTGCCGGCCTGTGTAGGGCGGCAGTGCCGGCCCTGGAGCTTCCAGCTCCTCTTCCTCCTTCTCTTCCAAGCTTCCGTGACATCGGCCTTGCGTCCTCGGGTCTCCATGGCATCCTCTCTTCTCGTCGAGTTCCTATCATCAAGATATGTCGGAGTATGAAGTAGTATATCGTCCCAAATAGGATATTCGAGGCATGCGTAAAGGAGAAGATTCACCTTAGCGTGCCGTCTTGGCGATGAAGCACATGATGCGGTGAAGACCGAAGGTCGGGCTGCATCATCTCCCCCCACTTGAAAAAGAGTCGTCCTCGACGATAGCTCTTCACAAACTTGTATAGGAGGTAGATGACAACCACGCTTGAATGTCTCGTCACTTGTCAAGAGCCCTATCAATAGCACAAGAGAAGCAAGAGAACACTCAAAGCATAGCCAATGTTCAACGGATTTAGCAAGGGGCCTTATGTAGAAGGAGGTCACCTTATCAAAGTGTCGGTGTGCTCTCATGGAGAGATCTTGTGTAGTCGAAGTGTGGGGTTGAACCCATTCGTTGACGCTCATCCACAATTCACTTGTACCTTCATACACCAAAGACCAAGCAAGGTATGTTTGTGTGTGATATTGGAGCACATCATCGATGACATGTCCTTTCATGTTCACAACACCGTTAGCACAACACAATTTTATCAAGAATAATGCATGTGCAAGGTCAATGTGTAAGATCTCCGCATGAACATCTTCCAAATGTGGAAACACAAAAACTCCAAATTGTGAGACGACTATGATGTCCATCTCATGTAGAAACTCATGTGCCTTATTGCACTCAAGGCATCGGAAAGAGAAATTGTTCAACATCCTTGAAGCAACAAGTGGAGAATTTGGCCAAAACGCATAAGAGGAAGTGTCCAAAATATCATCAACATGTGTGCACACAAACCATTGGAAAGAGAAATTGGTCCTCATATTTGGTGCAACACACAACATATCATCCAAAAAGTTCATCAAGAAGACATTTGTACAACCGTGTGTGCCAATAAACCAAATGAAAGAGAAATTGGTCAACTTGTTTGAGGCAACACCAACGGTTAGAATCACATCATCATGCTTGCCAAAGAACCATAAGAAAGAGAAATTGTTCGGCATGTTCAATGCAAAGCATGGGAAAGGTATTAGAGCCGGGTTCGATCTTGTACTCACTTGTATTATGCTCTCAAGAGCTCTCTTTGTCAACTCGTGCTCAATCGAGGTTGACATTGGCATTCTTCTACCTACACACACAATAGGCAAAGCAAAGAACGTGTGTGCATGGTATATGAACACATCATCCATCATGATGGTCCATCTCTTTTGCACATCACCATTAGCGTTAAGCAAAGCATCATAATAGATATGGTGAATATGCGGGGTAAACACATGAACATGCTCATCATAGATATAGGCAATGTCTCCAAAATTTGAGAGAGCTATGGGGGCAATCTCATTTACAAGCATATTAATATCATTGCAAACCAAGCATTGGAAAGAGCAATTATTCAACATTTTGGTTGCACTAATGGGAGAGTATTGCAAGCATCTAGAGCAAAACATGTTCAACATTTTATCATTGTTGTCAACACACCAAGGGAAAGAGCAATTGTTCATCAAGGGTGTCACAACACAAGTATTATCATCATCATCATTGCAAGCAACACATAGGAAAGAGCAATTGTTCGACCTATTGCAAGCAAGAGGAAGTAACGCGAAAGACTCAAAGCATGGCATGGACATATTATCATAAGCAACTACTTCCACATGATCAACAATGGTGGTATCACAAGTATCACAAGGGAAAGTGAAAGAAGCATATGACATAGCAATAGGATCATCCAACTCATGCATGCACTCATCAAGCATCATGTCCACTAGTGGGATCATGGCATCATCAACACCTATATTGTTACCTTTGTAGTCCGACTCATTTGAGGTAGGTGTTGTGGAAGTGGTAGGATCCATGTGGTCGACATCTTTGACTTCTTGTAAGCATGGTGTGATATCATCATCTTCATGCACCATGTACATCTTCTCCATGATCGGGAACTCGTCCTCCATGGAACCTATTGCAACATGAGAAAACACACTAGAGGTAGAGGTGAAGTTGTTAGAATGTGAAATGGCCTCCATGGACCTATCAACTACCTCTCTCAACGCACTCGGTGTATCACTCATGTCCTCCAAATGGAAGCACTCATACTCACATATGGGGTGGGAGTCACTCAACTCACTATCACTCTCACTCAAGTGGGCTAAGTGGCTCTCATGCTCACATGGGATTGGTACCATCTCATCATTCAAGCATATAGGAGTAGGCTCGATTTTCTCATCTTCATGTGCCTCCATTGGTGAAGGGATCATCCCATGCTCACCATTCTCAACACCATTCGCCACCTTGGTTGAAGGGATCATCCCATTCTCAACCTTCTCAACTCCATCTTGAAGTGTGGGCTTCATAGTCGTCATCTTGTCCATTTCCTTGCACCATTCTTTGAAGATGATGGTATCTTGAAGTGTCTTGTTGGCGAATTGGGCATCCAATTGGGCGAAGTAGAGCTTGTGGGCTTGAGGTGTGTTGCACTCCCATGTCATGTGCTTGTTGGATGTGCACACATCACAATGGAGATTGGGGCATTCCCAAAGATGATGACCGTCTTGTGTGCAACGAAAGCATTGGGAGCTACGTGGTCTTGGTGGGCAAATCATTGTCATGTTGGCATAAAGTTGTGTAGACCGTCCGTCGTCTTGAAGTGTAGACTCCATGGTCTTTATCTTTGGGCTTGAGCTTCTTGTAGGCGCCATTGTGGTGGTGGCGGTAGGAGGGGAAAGCACCATGAGATGTGGTTCCTCTTTCTTGTCCATTGGCACCATCTTGCTTGTTGGTGTAGCGCCTTGTCGTGCACCATTCGAGATCTTCTCATGTGTAGGCGGTCTTGGAGACGCCATTTTGGTGGTGGCCCTAGGCTTTGTGGACACCATATGGTTGGTGTTGTTGTTCTTTGTAGCCTTGGCCGCTTCATGTCGAGGCTCTCGTCTTCTTGCATCATCACCATGTCTTGGGGGGTGTCGTCGAAGATCCTTGGGAGGTGTTGGTCGATGGCGAACATGAGGTGACTTGTGTTGGCGACGGTCATGTGGTGATGCATGTCGATGGTGGTCATGGGGTGGTGATAGGCGACGACGATCATGAGGCGACGTGTGTTGATGACGATCCTCGGCATGCCTAGATGATGGTTCATGTGGCTTGGCACTTTGCTTGTGGTGCCTTCTTGAGCTCGGAGGAGAGTGTCGATGGCGATCATGGCGGGGACGCTCTTGTTGTTCCAACGGACGAGTTCGATGTAGATGATCATGTGCGTAAGCACTCTCATGGTGGCGCCGTCTTGAAGGTCCACAACCGTCATAAGTAGTTCCATTGGTCAAGGTGGGGAACTTGTAGGCACCGGTCTTGTTCAAGGTGGGGTCGAAGCTAGGCTCCTCCATGGTGTCGATGTCGTGCTCGAGGTAGTGCTCGGTGCGATGCTCTATCATGGTGTCGTAGTCGTAGTCGAGGTCGAGGTGGTGCTCCACCATGTCGTCGTAGTCGTAGTCGTGGTCGAGCTCGGAGTGGTGGTCCATCATGTTGTCCATGCTTGGCGAGTCATGGTCGGTGTAGAAAAGCTCGATGTCGGTCATGTCGCCAATGCATGCGGAGCCATTGTCAGTGTCGAGCTCCACATGGTTCTCCATATCTTCGGCGCTTGCGGAGCTATCACCCTCATAGTACTCCATGTCGTCCTCCGTAGGCTCATCCTCACTATACATGTTAGTCTCTAGGATTGGTGTATATATGGTGGAAGGAAAACTACCAAAAGGTCAAAACTCGCAAACCAAAATCGAGAAAATGTTTCAAGTTAGAGAATAACCGATATGTACTCACACACACACTCAAAGCACACGCAAAAGGCTAAGAACTCTATATGGTGGTAGGTGAGGAAGTGGATAGCAAACGAAAAGAACCAAAGAAAATGTCTATTGTCAAATGTGGGTAAGATCCAAAGTCAAATGTCAAAAGTGATGATCTATGTCAAGGAAACACGGAAACACACACAAGGAAGAATAATGGGGTTAGCGCGACCAAGGAAGTGAGCAAGTAACAAAGATGGTCCTAACGAAGACTATTAGCTCGGTGTCGCGCCAACACAAGAGACCGTAGCTTGGTTGCATATGAGAGAAGCAACTAGATTTACACAAATGCCACTCTTCTCTTATCTCTCTTAGTGCTCACAAGCTTTGCACTCCTTTGTATCGGTGGACACACACTCTTTTTGTATTTCCTTTTCCTTTTTCTCTTTTTTTTTCACTTTTTTTTTTCTATGCTTAGAAGCTTTATTTTTCTCTATGTCACACTTATTCTTCTTTTGTGTATCTTTCTCAACGAGCTTGCTTTGGAGCTTTGCTCAACACAACGCACACACACCCTCTCACGGTCGTGACACTTGTGCAATGCTTCGCAACACTCGAAAAGCCACTCTCAATGGGATAGGTACACAAAGAAAGAAACGGGGCTACAAGGGGAGGCAAGTTATACCTATTGATGTTAGGCGGTGCCAAGCACACGAACTTGCGATGGCGAAGTGGTGGTGTCGATGACGATGGCGAAGTTGCGCCGGAATCCGGGGTGCCAACGGTGTCGTCGCTGTGTTGATGTAGGCGCGGAAGCGGGATAGACAACCGATGCACTCCAAATCGGAAACCGAGCAAATTAAGTCAATGCCCGAAAAGTAGGGTCAAAACGAGCGGTCAAAAAATATGTTCCAAAAATCGTCAAAAATTAGACATAGACTATGTAGAGTCGTTGGAGGATGTTGTTAAAGTTTGGGGTCAAACGGGCGCCGGAAAGTTGTCAAAATTTGGGGCAAAAAGATGGGTCAAAACTGTGCGAAAATTGTATCACGAACAGCACAGGAGCGGTACTGCCGGTCTGTTCGGGCCGGCACTGCCGGAGTGTGGTGGCCGGCACTGCCGGTGAGATGCGGCCGGCACTGCCGGTCTAGGACTTGAGCGACTGGAGCTGGGAATCAAGCGATGTGGAGCTGAGGAGATGAAATTGAAGGGCGAGCTGGCGGCCGTGGGCACGCGTGTGGTGGTCTGGGACTCTGGATGCGGCCAGCGCGTGGAGGGCTGCTGGTGCGGTGCTGCACCACGACGAGTAGGGGTAGGCCAGGGGCGAGCGGACGGAGCGGCAAGGCGCGAGCGGCGGGCCGGCGGCGTGGGATTGGGCCCTGGCGGCGCTTGGAGGCAGGTGCGCGGAAGTTGCTCGGGGCCAGGGGCGGGCGGCTTTGTCGGCGTTGGTGAGATGCGAGAGCTGGCCGCGTGCGTGGGCAAGGCCGGGCCAGGCGGAGGAGCGCGTGCGGGCGTGGGGCGAAGCCAGGCCGGGCGCTGCAACTGTCGAGCGAGGGCAGGTGGTTGCGGCTTGGCTTGTGGCGGCGGCGGCAGTTGGGCGTGGGCGAGAGCTGGTGATGGCGGAAGCGTGGCGGCAGTGCCGCTACTGCGAGGCCGGCAGTGCCGCTGAGCACGAACTCAGGCACGAACAGGATGAACAGCTCGCGAACGCAGCGGAAATATGGAGAGAAAATCGTCGATTCGCGGAGAAATACAAGGAATTTGACCACGAAATTTTGCAGGGATGTAGATCAGCCACTAAGACAACAGATCTGTGGACCAAAACCACAAAAAACTCAACAAATCCAGAGATCCAAATTCGAGCTATTTTTTGGGGAAAAAATTTTGGGGAAATTTTTGGGCGAAATTTGTGGAATCGGAGGGTCAAATCCGTGGCAACCTTTGCTCAGATACCATATGATGCGGGCTAAGCCCGAGGGTGTGCCCAATCTTCACGGTTTGACCCGGGTGAGTGTGATTGCGGAGGGGATTCGCGGGGAAGTGGATGAACGCGAAGAACTCGATACAAACACACGCACACAACACAATCGGTTATCCTCGTCGGCCCGAAACACCAACTCGATAGAAGTTGCGGGAAAAGACCTTTCGGTAGAAGTCCCGCAACAAGATCGACAAATCGAAGATCCTATGAATCTAGAAGGGTAAAAAGACCAAACTCAATAGAAGTGCAAGCAAAAGACCAAATAGGTAGAAGTGCAAGCAAAAGACTAAGATTGGTAGAAGTCACCAAAGAGATACAATAGGATTCGATAAGGAGCCCGGGTGGTACAATAGGAATTAACCTAAGGTGGGGGTTACCCAGATCCACTAAGGGATAGTAGAGGCATAAGCCAATTCATCTAAACATCATCTCTCCCTCATGAAGGTGGGGGTGGAGGTCTATTTATAGGGAACCACTAAGGAGGGGTAGTTTGGGGAAACTAAGATACAAGCACAGCCATACATGGGGCAACCTAGGGTTAGGTTTGGTAGTGGTCACGACCACGGCGGCAGTGCCGGCGTGGGGAGGGCGGCAGTGCCGGCCCTGGCGGCAGTGCCGGCCTGTGTAGGGCGGCAGTGCCGGCCCTGGAGCTTCCAGCTCCTCTTCCTCCTTCTCTTCCAAGCTTCCGTGACATCGGCCTTGCGTCCTCGGGTATCCATGGCATCCTCTCTTCTCTCCGTACTTGTCGTCGAGTTCCTATCATCAAGATATGTCGGAGTATGAAGTAGTATATCGTCCCAAATAGGATATTCGAGGCACGCGTAAAGAAGAAGATTCACCTTAGCGTGCCGTCTTGGCGATGAAGCACATGATGCGGTGAAGACCGAAGGTCGGGCTGCATCACACATGTTGAACATGGTCCTCGAGATTTTTGCTATAGACGAGAATGTCATCAAAGTAAACAACCACGCTCTTGCCAATGAGTGGTCTCAAAATGTGATTCATAAGACGCATGAAAGTCGAAGGAGCATTAGAAAGACCAAATGGCATGACAAGCCATTCATATAGACCAAGCTTGGTCTTGAATGCCGTCTTCCATTCATCACCAATTGCCATGCGAATTTGGTGGTAGCCACTACGCAAATCAATCTTAGAGAAAATGGTGGCACCACTCAATTCATCAAGCATGTCGTCTAAACGCGGAATGGGATGGCGATAACGGACGGTAATGGCATTGATGGGGCGACAATCCATACACATCCGTTGCGTCTCATCCTGTTTAGGCACAAGAATCACGGGAACGGCGCAAGGGCTAAGGCTTTCTCGAACGTACCCTTTGGCGAGGAGGTCTTGTATTTGGCGTTGAATCTCCTTTGTGTCTTCGGGGTTGGTGCGGTAGGCGGCTCGGTTTGGAAGGGGAGCGCCGGGTATGAGGTCGATGCGGTGCTCGATTCCCCGAAGCGGTGGTAGTCCATGAGGTAGCTCGTCGGGGAAGACGTCTTGGAACTCCTTCAAAATAGACAACAAAGACGAAGGAATGTTGGTTAAGTCGTTAGTCTCCTCCGAGGGGCCCTTGCAAATGAGCACGTAGTGTAGGGTGGTGGATGGGTTGTGGTGCACTTCTCTCATCTCACTCTTGGTAGCTAGGAGGACACTTTTCATCTCACTCACATATGGTTTGTGGCGCTCACTCTCTTTTTGGTGGATCACTCTCTCACCTCTCAACTCACTAGTGATAGTGGCTTCCTTAGCCCTCGCTAAAGCCTTTGCATTGTCCGCAATTACTTGGCTAGGAGTCATTGGGCGTAGGATGTAGGTTTTGTCGTTGACCTTGAAGCTATAGGCATTTGTGTAGCCATCATGGTTGGCTTTCTTGTCATATTGCCAAGGGCGACCAAGTAACATGTGGCACACCGTCATAGGCACGACGTCACAATCAATGGTGTCTTCATAAGCGCCAATCTTGAAGGATATCGTGACGGTGTGTTGGATCTTCACATTTCCATTGTCGCTTAGCCATTGCACATGGTAGGGATGGGGGTATTTCCGGAGCGGGAGGTTGAGCTTGGTGCATAGTTCGGTGCTTGCAAGATTGTGGCAACTCCCTCCATCGATGATAACCTTTATTGACTTGCCATTGATTCCGGCTCTTGTTTGGAAGATATTGCACCTTTGGTCTTCATTGGGAAGTGCATGGGTTGTCAACACTTTGGTCACCACAAGAGAAGGGCTTGCATCATGCACACATAGGACTTGCTCTTGGTCTTCCAAGGCATCATCTTCATTAGAGGTTGCGGCTTGTACCAAGGCTTCATATTCACCTTCACTCAAGTACTCCACATCTCCATCATCTCGAGTGATCATAACTCTTGTGTTCTTGCATTCAAAGGATTTATGTCCTTGAGAACCACACTTGAAGCAAGTGATGTTACTAGATCCGGTGGAAGCTTTGGAGGACATGGTTGATTGCTCCGGCTTGAAGCTTGTTGTCTTGATGGCACTTCTTGCTTTCTTTGGAGGATCCTTGGAGGCAAGTGTACTTGTGTTCTTGATGCTTGAGGAGGCATTCATAGCATTTCTTGCGGCGAAGAAGGTCTTTGTCTTTGCACTTGCTAGGTCTTCTCGCACTTGGCGCTCGGCCCTTGTTGCTTGGTGGAGTAACTCAACCATGTTTTTGTAAGGCAAGAATTCCACTATTCTCTTGACGGGGATGTTCAAGCCATTCAAGAATCTTGCCATAGTTTGCTCTTCTCGCTCATCCACATTTGCACTCATCATGGTCATGTGCATCTCCTTGTAATATTCCTCAACGGACTTGTAGCTTTGCTTGAGTTGAGTGAGCTTGTTGAAGAGGTCACGCTTGTGGTGAGTTGGTACAAAGCGGGTGTGCATGACTTCTTGCATCTCTTCCCATGTGTCAATGGGTGCTAAGTCTTCCTTCTCACGCTTCTTGTTTACCTCTTCCCACCAAACATTTGCTTATCCTTCAAACTCAAGTGATGCCATGGCAACTTTCTTTGCTTCGGAGAAGTTGTGGATGTGGAATATCTTATCAACCTTGAGGACCCAAGACAAGTATGCGTCGGGATCTTCCTCTCCTTGGAACTTGGGCATGGTGAATTTGAGCTTCCCAAAGATTTCTTCCTCATTGCGGTCCTTGCGTCTAGGAGGTGGTCTTTCTTCACCATGAGCTTGACGTTGTTGAGGTTGAGGTTGTGGACCTTGAGCATCTTCATTGTTGTTTCTTTGTTGTTGAGGAGGAGGTGGTCTTCCATGACCTTCATCTTGATCATCATTGTTGTGGCGTTGATGAGGCCTCACACTTTCTTCACTTGATGCTTGGTGATGATTTGAGTCTTCTTCCATCTCAACATCTCGTGCTTGATGAGGTGGTCTTCTACCATGAGGGCGATCATCATGATGACGACGGTTGTCTTGACCTTGACGCCGTGGTGCCCTATCACGAGGAGGTTGATCAACATTGATGATGCGGCGGTCTTGGTTCACTTCGTGTTCGGCATTATGGTGGTGCCTTTGAGCATTGGCCACTTGAGATGGGCGAGGTTGCCCTTGATGATGACGTGCCTCTTGCTCTTGGCGGAGCCTTTCTTGCTCACGTGCATGAAGGAGATCTTGATCATGACGAAGACGTTGTTGTTCCTCTTGGAATTGAGCATGGAGATGTTCTTGTTGAAGGCGTTCTTCTTCAAGGCGTAGACGTTCTTGGACAAGTCGAAGTCGTGCTTGCTCCGCTTCTTGAGCTTGTTGTTGAAGCACTTGAGCATCCATATTATGGTGGCGTGGGTCTTGATTGGAATCATGATGCGACGATGTAGGAGCTCGTGACCTTGAGCTATGAGAGCGCGAAGACCTTGAATGGTGTCTTCTATCTTCTTGACGGTTGAGTGTATGGAGGATGTTGTCCAACGCCGTCTTCATTTCTCTTGTCTCTTGACCTTGCATGGCGAGTGTTGCCTTCAACTCATTGCCTTGAGTTTCAATCTTCTCATTGAGTTCTTGAACTTGATTGTTGAGGTCAATCCTTTGCACTTGAGCTCTTTCTTCATAGCGGACGTTGGTATCCTTGAGCATGGCTTCAAATTGATTGAGCTTGGCGTGGACGGCTTGAGTAGCTATCCAATGTTGGTGCCGCGTCATCGGTAGTTGGTTCCCTTCTCCACTAGACATGGTTACAACTAAAACAAGAACTATGTGGTGGGTGGTTAGGAAAGACTACCAAGAGTGTCAAAACTTGCAAACCAAAATCGAAAAGGTGTTTCAAGTCGAGGAACAACCGATATGTATGCACACACACAAAACAAAACTCTATATGGTGTTAGGTATGGATGTGGAAAGCCAAATGGAAGAACCAAACGAAAAGTCTATTGTCAAAAGTGGGTAAGATCCAAAAGTCACAAGTCAAAGGCGGTGATCACAAAAGGCATACACAAGGTGGAACACACACGTGGGACAAAATGGGGTTAGCGCGACGGAAAATGAGCACGAACAAAATTGGTCCTAACGAAGACTACTAGCTCGGTGTCACGCTAACGCAAGAGAGACCGTGGCTTGGTTGCAAAATTGAGAAGCAACAAGATTTGCGCAAGACGCCTCTCTTCTCTTTTCTCTCTTTTGCTTAGAAGCTTTGGACTCTTTTGTGTATAGGTGTCACGCACACTCTTTTTCTTTTTCTTTTTTTTTTTTGTATGCTTAGAAGCTTTCTTTTTCTCACTATCTATGTAAGTATGTCACACTTCTTTTGCCTATCTTTTCACACGAGCTTGCTTCGTAGCTTTGCTCAACACATGCACACCCTCACGGTCGGGACGCTTGCGCAATGCTTCGCAACACTAGAAAGCCACTCTCGATAGGAAAGGTACGCAAAGGAAGCTAAGGCTACAAGTTAGGGGGCAAGTTATACCACTTGATGACGTTGGCCGACGATGTTGAACTTGCTATGGTGGAAGGTGTCAAATGAACCGCTTGGATCCTCGGGGTGCCGTCGTCGTAGTTGATGTTGCGGAAGCTTAGTGGTAGCTGAAATGGCACACACAACGAAGTCCAAACACAAGGGGTTAGTGCCAAAACGAAAAACGAAGAATGCTGTCAAAATTTCGGCTGGCCGGAACTTCCGGTCCTGAGGGGCGGAACTTCCGGTCCTGGGCGGAACTTCCGGTTCGGCCGGGCGGAACTTCCGGTCGCAATCAGATCTGCGGGCTGTACTTCGATTTGGGCGGAAATCCGGGCCGAAAATCTTCGAATTCGTGGAAAATTTGGCACTAAGAGCGGTGGGAAGGTGGGGGAATTGCAGATCAACACCAAAGACAAGTTTCTATTGGACCAAAACCACCAAAAACTCAACAAATCGCGAGATCCAACCAAGGCCAATTTGGGCTATTTTTTGGGAAAATTTGTTGGAAATTTTTTTGGGCGAAATTGGTGGAATTGGTGGGTGTGGGGGTCAAATCCGTGGCAACCAAGGAGCTCTTGATACCATATGATATGGGCTAAGCCCAGGGATGTGCCCGATCTTCACGGATTTGAAGGGATACGTGGGGGTAGGTGGATGAACGCGATGAACACGTGGGGGAACGCGGGGATACAACACACACACACACACAATTCGAGTTTTCCCTCGTTGGCTCGAAACACCAACTCGATAGAGATTGCAGGAAAAGACCTTCCGGTAGAAGTCCCGCAAAGAGATCGACAAATCAAAGCTCGGGAGATCTAGAAGGGCGAAAAGACCGGAAGGCTTGATAGAAGTGCAAGCAAAAGACCAAATAGGTAGAAGTGCAAGCAAAAGATCAAACAATCGGTAGAAGTCGCCAAAGAGATCTTCACGAGTTGATAAGGAGCCCGGGTGGGGATACAAGATCATAGATCTAGGTAGGGTTCCCACAAGGGTGAGCTAAGCTCAGGTTTTCTTTCAAATCAAGTCTAATCTCAGATCTGAGCCAACTAGGCTATTTATAGGTAGGGGACGAAGAGTTAAGTTACATGCTGAAAAGTGCTGTTGTGCTGAAGTTCGCGGTGGCGGAAGTTCCGGTCATCTTGGGCGGAAGTTCCGGTCAGGGGCGGAAGTTCCGGTCCTGGGGGCCGGAAGTTCCGGCCCGGCCGGAAGTTCCGGCCAAGTTCCGGCCAAGTTCCGAAATTAGCCCGTTTCCTTGCAGTAACATCGAGGGGCGTTTTGACGGACTTTCGGAACTTAGGCGGAACTTGGGCGGAAGTTCCGGGTGGGCGGAAGTTCCGGTCCCTCGGGGCGGAAGTTCCGGTCCGATGCTTTTTCCTGTGCGCTGGAGGGCATCTTGGGGGCATCTTGGAGGAATCTGGCCGGAAGTTCCGGTCCTTGGGGGCGGAAGTTCCGGCCTGGGCGCTGTAGCTCCATCTTCATCGTTTCCAGCTCTCTCTCCAACGTCTTGGCCTCCATGGCTTGTGTCTTGGTCGATGTACCTGATTGAACAGAGGGTATTTGCATGAAGTAGCAAGCCATCCAAGGGGGTGTCAAAGTCATAGGTGGAGAGGAGCGAATTCACCTCTTGGCGTAGTGCTTGGGCTCGAGCTCGTGTCATTGGACCACGAGGAGGGCTTGTCGGTCTTGAGGCGGCGGTGTCCATAGGCCACCCCGTATCACAAAGACACCAAATCCACGGATCAAAACCACTCAAAACTCAACCAAATCACAGATCGGTCCAAAGGCAATTTGGGCTATTTTTTGGAAAATTTTCTAGAAACGAAATCGGGTGGGTGGAGGGTCAAAATCGCGGTAACCAAAGGCTCTGATACCATATGATGAGATCTGAGATCTAGGGATTCGACCGATCTCGCGATTTGACCCACGATCCAAGGGGAAGAGGTGGGAGAGCGAGAGGAACACGAGGAACACGGAGAACACCGGTACTCACGCACGCACACCAACCCGATACACCCGATACTTACCCCCGTGACTCGGTAGATCACGCCAATAGAATCTCCAAGGAAGAGGCACGCGGCAGAATTCCCGGAGAGAGATTGGTGTTGGAGAGAAGGGGATTGGTAAGGGAGAGAGAGTGCCTTGCACTAGAATCTCACTTAGCAATTCACAAATCAACAACAAGAGTGCCTGGATTACAGAGGGATGATACCCAAGGGAGACTAAGCTCAAAGGTAGGTTTGAGTTCTAAACAAGTCTAAGGGGTAAAGGGGGCGTCCAGGGTGCTTATATAGCGGTACAAGGCGACACGGGCCGAAAAGGTACAAAGGAAAACATTTCGGGCCGAAAAGGCATCTTTAGTTGTGCGTGCCGGTCAGGCGGCCGGTCAGACCGGACCTGGGACCGGACAGTCCGGTCGTGGACCGGGTTCTGGACCGGTCGGCAACCGGGAGAGGTTCCGGGGTCCCTGGATGGCGTCCGGATGGCACCGGTTGAGGGTCCGGTTGTGGACCGGGTGGCCCGGTCAGGAGGCCGGTCAGCCGGATCGTGGACCGGGCGGCCCGGTCAGGAGGCCGGTCAGACCGGATTCTGGACTGGCCGCTCATCTTCTCTTCCTTGCGTTCTTCGGACGACTTCGGGTCCAACTCCATGTACATCTTCTCGATCAGCTGCTCCTCTCCTTCCCTTGACCATGGCGTATCGTCCTCTTCGTGGTCTTGATGCTCCACGTACCTAATAACACAAAGCGTTTCGGCATGAGGTAGCATTCCATCCAATGGGGTATCGAGGGCGAGGGTAGTGAGGAGCGAGTTCACCTTGTCATGTAGAGCTTTAGCGCGAGCCCTTGTCATTGGTCCGCTTGGGGGACTTGTTGGTCTTGGTGAGGAGGTGTCCAAAGGCCACCCCGCATCAGACGTTGGCTGGTATAGCCTCCCCAGGCCACAGCACCTTGCAGATCTGGATGGCGACGTCCGGAAGGTCGGCGAGACTCCGGTCCGCGGAGCGCATATGTTGCACTCGGGCGGAGAGTGCGACCAGATAGTCGTACCCATCCCAGTGTGCATCCATGTTGGGGAATTCTCGCGCCACCCGGTCATCCATCACCTTCTTCACGGCGTGCGTCTGGGAGTCCGGGAAGTGCTCTACAAGAACAAGGAAAAAACGTAAGGGTAGGTTACCGGAAAACAGTATACCGGAAGAAAAAAGAACACAAATGTGCTTCCAAGAAGAAAAAGCTTGCAAGCGAAAAACGGGGAAAGAACAGCTTACGGCGAGCCAGCGCGTCGATCTGCATGACCAACCGATCATATTCCTTATGATCAGTGGTCATGAGCCCCATCCGGTGCTCCACCGCCTTCCGCTCCTTCCGCTCCTCTTCCAGCTCCGCCAGCAGCACCGCATTGGCGTTGGCAGACTCCTCCAACACCTCAGCGAGTTTAGCCTCGGCAGCTGCCTTGGCCTCCTTCATCTCCTCCTCATGCCGGAGACCGGCTTGGATGGCTTGCTCCTTGAGTTGCCGGGAGATGTCCTTCTGGGCGTCCAGGGCCTCCTTGTGCTTCTGGAGGAGCTGCTCCTTTTCGGCTGGAACCCGGAAAGGGAAAATGTTAACAAAAAATGTAACAGATAAGAAAACAAAGGCAAAGCACCCGGAAAATGACAGTACCGTGAAGCTCGCTGCTGGCTCTTGAGGGCCTCAATGGAGGCTTCCGGAATGGCTGTTATGAAATAATTCACAAATGTTAAGAAGGAAAGTTGTACGAACAAAAGAAGCCGGATAAGTGAGGAAAACAAACCTTGGCAGTGGCTGTGGGCCTCCGCCAAATCCCGGTGCTCCCAGAGAAGCTCCTCGAAGAGCTGTTTCCGGACGTCCGCCGTGCTCTGTTTAAATAAAAAGTCAAGTGTGAGGATGCCGGTTTGCGGTATCTTTAAGAAAGTTTTGCGCTAAAAGCTGCGCTCTCAACCCAAAACTCGGGGACTGGGAGTTTGCGGTGTCTTTAAGAAAGTTTTGCACTAAGAGCTGCGCTCTCAACCCAAAACTCGGGGACTGGGTGTTAAGGTCTAAGACCCCGTGTGTGGCCCGATCTCGCGAATGACCCAAGAATCAAGGGGGAAAGAGAGGGAGAGGCGGAAGAACACGAAGAATGCGAAGAACACAACGCACACCAACCCGATACAATCGATACTTACCCTCGTGGCTCGATGGACCACGCCAATAGAATCACCACGGGAGAGACTCGAGGTAGAATCCCGAAGTGAGAGATCGGTGTTGAGGACGGAGGTAGGTGAGGGAGAGAGAGTGGGCTACACTAGAATCTCACTCACATAGATCCAATCATCCAACATGGGGTGCCTTGATACAAAGGGGATGAAACCCTAGGGAGACAAAGCTCAAAGTCATGTTTAAGCCTAAATCTTGTCTAACCAGCTATGGGGGCGAGCTGGGGTCTTTTATAGGCATACAAGGCGACCTGGGTCGAAAAGGTACAAGTGGGTGGGTCAAACCCGACGGATCCGGTTTGGGGCCGGTCAGACCGGGCTGTGGACCGGGTGGTCCGGTCACGGGTCCGGTCGACCGGTCGCAAACCGGAAACCTCGCAGATTTCCGTCCGGTTGGTCTCGATACGATGCTGGGTGCGCCCTGTCTGTGGCTCGGTCTGACCGGCCTCTGCGCCGGCCGGTCCGGTCTGTGGCCCGGTCTGACCGGCCTCTGGGCTGGCCGGCCTGTTCCTCCCTCCTCTTCTTCCTCTTCCTTCTCTTCTTCTTCCCTTCTTCTTCTTCCTTCTTCCATGCACCATGGGGGTTCCTTCTCTCTTGGTCCTTGTCGACGTCGGCACCTATAGACATCATGATGATGGGCATGAGGTAGCATGCCATTCAAGTTGGTGTTGAGATCGACCATAGAGAGGAAGGAGTTCACCTTGACATTATATGGCGGGGTTTTGTGTTGTTGGTCCACTTGGGGGACTCCTTGGCCATGGTGTAGCGTCGATGATAGGCGGGGATGCACTTGTCGGTCTTGAAGCGGAGGTGTCCAAAAGCCACCCCGCATCATCTCCCCCCCCCTTGGGGAAGAGTCGTCCTCGACTCTTGCTCCTCCTCACCGATGAGGTAGACGGGAAGGACTTGTATAGGTGCCCTTGTGTCCTTAGGGATGCTCGTCGTAGTGCAGGCGTCTTTGTTGTAGTCCATAACGGGTCTCCCATGTAGTGGTGGAGGGGCCAAGTCTCGGTCGAAGAAGAACAAGGGGAAAAACAACTTGCAAAAGGAAAGCTTGTGGATGCCAATTTGGTGACCCGCGAACAAGAGGCTCTCAATCAAATACGAAGCATCAAGTCGTTTCTCCAAAAGGCATTGGGCAAAAATTGTGATCAAAAGAGTGTCGATGTATCCAAAATGTGGTAGGACAAAAATTTGTGCAAGTAAAAGGTTGCTTTGTAAGGTGTCAAAAATGCTGTGTGTAGCATTGTCCCACACAAATGGAACAATCAAAAGGCAAGTATCGGCGGCAAAATTTGGGGCAAAATTTTTATGTGCAATGGCAAAGCTATGGAGACTTCTAGCTTGGGAAAGTATGGTTGGCGTGAGCCGAGTATGGGTATCCTCAAGTGTCAAAGAATCCATTGCAATTGCCAAAGATGAAATGAGAAATCCAAAGGAGAGCAACTTTTTGTGTAACTTGTGGCACAAGGTGCATAATGTGTCTCTCACATGTATGACATGATCCTTGAGATTCTCGGAGTGTATGATGATATCATCAATACATACAACAACCATTGTGCCAACAAGATGTTGCAAAATATGTCGCATAAGAAGCAAAAGAGGTGACGAGGAATTGGACCAAACCGGAAACTCGTCAAGACATGGCAAAAGAGGGCGAAAGTTTTTTGGGGACATACCCTTTGGTGTGAATCCCATGGGTTGGAACATGTATCTCGTCCTTGTTGCGGTAGCTCTCAATTGCGCGTTTTGTGAGCTCATGCTCCGTAGCGGTGGAAGTTGTTGTTCGTGTACCTATACACACAATAGAGAAAACAAAAAGCGTGTGTGCATGGTAGATGAATACATCATCCATCATGATGTTCCATGTCTTGTGCACATCACCATTAGTGTCAAGCAAGATAGTATGAAATGCATGGCGATGGTGCATATGGCAAGAAGGTGCATTCATGGCATGTGGTAACTCATGATCATCAAAGATTGAGAAGGCTATGGGGGCCATCTCGTGAACAATAAAATGAGCATTCTTGCATACCAAGCATAAGAAAGAGCAATTGTTCGCAATCTTGGATGCAAGGATCATGGAAGAGTGTAAACACTTGGGACAAAGCATTTGGAAGCTAATGTCATCCTTGTCATTATCATTGCAAGCAATGGTAGAAAGATTGAAGCTCTCATAGCATGGCATGGTCATGGTATCACAAGCATTCACTTCCACATGATCAACAATGTTATCAAGCAATGTATCGCATGGGAAAATGAAAGTAGCATGTGACGTAGCAAATATATCATCAAGGTCATGCATGCACTCATAAGTCATCATGTCCACTAGTGGGATCATGGCATCATCAACACCTATGTTGTTACCTTTGAAGGCCGACTCATGTGATGTAGGTGTTGTGGAAGTAGGAGGATCCATGTGGTCGACATGTCCATCTTGGAGCAAGCATGGTGAGATATCATCGTCTTCATGCACCATGTACATCTTCTCCATGAGCGGGAACTCGTCCTCCGTGGAACCTAGTGCAACATAAGAAGACACAAACGAGGGAGAGGTTAATGTGTTAGCAAATGCGATGTCCTCCATGGACCTATCATCTACCTCTCTCAACTCACTTTGTGTATCACTCATGTCCTCCAAATGGAAGCACTCAAACTCACATATGGGGTGGAAGTCACTCAACTCACTATCACTCTCGCTCAAGTGGGCTAAGTGGCTCTCATGCTCACATGGGATTGGTACCAACTCATCAATCAAGCATGTAGGAGTAGGCTCGACTTGCTCATCTCCATGCGCCTCCTTGGTTGAAGGGAACATCCCATGCTCAACTATCTCAACTCCATGCGCCTCCGTGGGTGAAGGGAGAATCCCATGCTCACCATGCTCAACTCCATCGCCTCCTAAGTCGTCCTCAAGTGGTGGCATCTTGGAGACTTGTGCATTGAGCTCGTCGAAGTAGAGCTTCTTGGCGCTTGGCGTTGTGCATTGCCATGCCACGTGACCCTTGGCCTTGCACACCTCACATAGGAGATTGGGACATTCCCGTGGAAGGTGGCCTTGTTGCTTGCACTTGTAGCATCGGAGTCCATAGGCATATGACGAGGTAGGGGCCATTGTGGTGGTGGCGCAAGAGGTAGAAGTCGCCTTATGAGGAAGGTCTTCATGTCGAGGCTCTCGTCTTCTTGCCTCATCACCATGTCTTAAGTGGTGTCGTCGAAGATCATGTGTGGAGGGATGTCGATGTAGACTATGAGGTGGTGGTGGTCGACGACGATCATGAGATGATGTGAGTCGATGACGGTCCTTGCCATGCCTAGATGATGGCTCATGCGACTTGGCATGTTGCTTGCGGCGCCTAGAGGAGCTTGGAGAAGCGTGTCGATGGCGATCATGTTGGGGACGCTCTTGATGCTCCATATGATGTCCTTGATCTTGTGCATAAGCACTCTCATGGTGGCGCCTTGTCGAGCTCGGAGAAGTGTGTCGAAGACGAACATGTTGAGGACGCTCTTGAAGATCCACGTGATGATGCCATCGTGGAGGTCCTCTATCTTCATATGTAGCTCCATTGGCCAAGTAGGGGTATGTGGGAGCATCGGCGGTATGCATGGTGGGGTCGATGTCGTCCTCGTCGTGGTGCTCCACCATGTCGTCCATGCTTGTTGAGCAAGTGTCGATGTAGAGCTCGTCGATGTCGTCCATGTTGGCGATGCTCGCGGAGCCATAGTCGGTGTAGAGCTCCTCGATGTCGGTCATGTTGGCGATGCTTGCGGAGCCATAGTCGGTGTAGAGCTCCACATGTTCCTCCACATCCGCGGTGCTTGAAGAGGTATCCTCCTCGAAGTGCTCCGTGTACTCCTCCGTATCTTCTTCGTCGCTATACATGTTAGCAAGACGGTATCTATATGGTGTATGTTAGTGGAAGAACACTACCTCGCAATCTTACCGTGGTATGACAAGATTGGGGTGATCCAACAAACCGAGAGTTAGAACAATTGTATCGGGCACTCACACAAAGACACACGCAAAAGCTAGCAAATATGGTGTTAGGTGAGTATGGTGGAAAGCCAAAAGATGAAATCCGAAATCAAGTTTGTTGTTAAGGGTGGGTAAGATCCAAAAACTCAAATGTCAAAGCGATGATCACTATAAACACGGAAAAGGTATGGAACTCACACACGGGATAAGCGGGGTTAGTGCGACCAAGGAATGAGCGGAAAAGTGTATGAAGCCCGAAAGCAAGGTTGCTCGGTGTCACACTAACACAAGGAGAGGCAAAGCTTTGGTTGCAAACGAAGAGACAACAAGATTCACACGCGGCCTCTCTTCTCTTTTCTCTCTTTTGCTTAAAAGCTTTTTCCTCTTTTTGTATTTGGTGGCACTTACACTCTTTGTGTATATGTATGTATGATGGCACTCGCACACTTTTGCTCTATGGTGCACTTGCACTCTTTTTGTGTTTTGGCGGCTTTTTCTCGCACTATGTTAGCGTTAGCTCGCTTTTGCTATCTTGCCACACGAGTTTTGCTTAGAAGCTTGACTCCACACTACACACACACCTCACAATCGGGGCCACGTGCAATATCTCGCAACACTCGATAAGCAATGCTCGATAGGATAGATCGCAAAAGAAAAGGGGTTACAAGGGTAATGCAAGTTATACCTAAGATGTTAGGCGGTGATGAACACGCAACTTGCGATGATGGCGGTGGTGTCAAGAGTACGTTTGCAAGTCCGGGGTGCCGAGGATGTCTTCGCTTGCTTCGGAGCTGCGGGTTAGTTTCACAAACAAGGCACTCAAACCGGAACAAGCAAACACAAGTTAGCGGAAGAAATGGGTCAAAATAGCTTGGCGGTGGTGGCGGTGGTATGCCGGTGGTGGGTGGTGTCGATGCTCTTGCGGATGCGGTGGTGGCGGTGGGGCCGCGGCGGTGTTTACCCGTGGGATGGAGGGTGGCGGTGCTTGCCGGCGATGGGGAGGAGTGGCGGTGGTCGGCGGTGGTGGTGGCTGTGTGGCGGCGCACGGTCTGGGGCCCGGTTGACCGGCTCCTGGACCGGCCTGCCCGGTTTGGCGGCCGGTTGACCGGGTTCTGGGCTGGCCTGCCCGGTCTGCAGCCCGGTCGACCGGGTTCTGTGCTGGCTCGTCCGGTCTGTGGCCCGGTTGACCGGGTTCGAAACCGGGTTTCACGATTTGGAGCTTTCTCTCTCCTGTTCTTGAGGCAAACCAAGCCAAATCGACCCAAATCGAAGGAAACGATGGAATTGGGGCTAGAAAGTGGGGGAAATAGTAGATCAAGCACCTCAACACCAAATCCATGGACCAAAACCACTCAAAACGCAACCAAATCGCAGATCCATCCAAAGGCAAATTAGGGCTATTTTTTGGGGATTTTTGGGGAAAATTTTTAGAGACGAAATTGGGTGGGTGGGGGGTCGAATTCGCGGAAACCAAAGGCTGCTGATACCATATGTTAAGGTCTAAGACCCCGTGTGTGGCCCGATCTCGCGAATGACCCAAGAATCAAGGGGGAAAGAGAGGGAGAGGCGGAAGAACACGAAGAACGCGAAGAACACAATGCACACCAACCCGATACAATCGATACTTACCCTCGTGGCTCGATGGACCACGCCAATAGAATCACCACGGGAGAGACTCGAGGTAGAATCCCGGAGTGAGAGATCGGTGTTGAGGACGGAGGTAGGTGAGGGAGAGAGAGTGGGCTACACTAGAATCTCACTCACATAGATCCAATCATCCAACATGGGGTGCCTTGATACAAAGGGGATGAAACCCTAGGGAGACAAAGCTCAAAGTCATGTTTAAGCCTAAATCTTGTCTAACAAGCTATGGGGGCGAGCTGGGGTCTTTTATAGGCATACAAGGCGACCTGGGTCGAAAAGGTACAAGTGGGTGGGTCAAACCCGACGGATCCGGTTTGGGGCCGGTCAGACCGGGCTGTGGACCGGGTGGTCCGGTCACGGGTCCGGTCGACCGGTCGCAAACCGGAAACCTCGCAGATTTCCGTCCGGTTGGTCTCCGGTACGATGCCTGGGTGCGCCCGGTCTGTGGCCCGGTCTGACCGGCCTCTGCGCCGGCCTGTCCGGTCTATGGCCCGGTCTGACCGCCCTCTGGGCTGGCCGGCCTGTTCCTCCCTCCTCTTCTTCCTCTTCCTTCTCTTCTTCTTCCCTTCTTCTTCTTCCTTCTTCCATGCACCATGGGGGTTCCTTCTCTCTTGGTCCTTGTCGACGTCGGCACATATAGACATCATGATGATGGGCATGAGGTAGCATGCCATTCAAGTTGGTGTTGAGATCGACCATAGAGAGGAAGGAGTTCACCTTGACATTATATGACGGGGTTTTGTGTTGTTGGTCCAGTTGGGGGACTCCTTGGCCATGGTGTAGCGTCGATGATAGGCGGGGATGCACTTGTCGGTCTTGAAGCGGAGGTGTCCAAAAGCCACCCCGCATCACTGGGAGTTTGCGGTATCTCTAAGAAAGTTTTGCGCTAAAAGCTGCGCTCTCAACCCAAAACTCGGGGACTGGCAGTTTGCGGTATCTTTAAGAAAGTTTTGCGCTAAAAGCTGCGCTCTCAACCCAAAACTCGGGGACTGGGAGTTTGCGGTATCTCTAAGAAAGTTTTGCGCTAAAAGCTGCGCTCTCAACCCAAAACTCGGGGACTGGGAGTTTGCGGTATCTTTAAGAAAGTTTTGCGCTAAAAGCTGCGCTCTCAACCCAAAACTCGGGGACTGGGAGTTTGGGGTATCTTTAAGAAAGTTTTGCGCTAAAAGCTGCGCTCTCAACCCAAAACTCAGGGACTGGGAGTTTGCGGTATCTTTAAGAAAGTTTTGCGCTAAAAGCTGCGCTCTCAACCCAAAACTCGGGGACTGGGAGTTTGCGGTATCTTTAAGAAAGTTTTGCGCTAAAAGCTGCGCTCTCAATCCAAAACTCGGGGACTGGGAGGATACACATATGAATCCGGAAAAAAATAAAACCGGCTTCAACAGGAAAATTGCAAAAAGGTTGGTGAAACTTACCACCACGTTGTTGGTGGCGTCGTGCCAGGCGTTGTCGAACTCCTTCACCGCTCGCCTGAGCCGCATGAAGTGCTCTTTAGTGCTCTTGGGGCCGGCCGGGTCGATGATTGGAAGCCGGTCATTCCCCACGCCGCGCGTAGCCGTGGAGATATCCGCCTGGTTCCACTTCTCGGCGTAACCAAGGAAGTGTCCCAGCTCACGGCCCTCGCGCTTGAGCTTCGTGATCCGGCTAAGAAGGCCGGTAGGTTTCTCTCCGGCCACAACAGCGGCGCGGCCGGTGTGCAGCACCAGCGGCTGCGGGCCAGAGGCCGTTGCCTTTCCCTTAAAAGGTTCCAGCAGGCGGAGTTTGGCGCCTGCTGGCGGCGGCGCTGGCTTGGCCGCGGGAGGTCCTTGAGCTGGTGGCGGCATCGGAGCTTCCGGCGGCAGCGTTGGCGTCGCCCCAGTTGCCTCAGGAACAGGAACTTCTGGTGGTGGCGTCGGTGTGGCCCCAGTGGACTCAGGAATGGGAGCTTCTGGCGGTGGCATAGAGCTTGCCGGCACGGAAGTTTCCTGCGCGGTCTTGGAGGGAGAAGAGCGTGAACTCTTCTTCTTCTTCTTTTCTTTCTGGACGGGAGGAACTTGAGGTTCCGCCCGCCCGGCAGCTTCAGGATCGGCGCTGATGTTGCTGGCGCCGGTATCTTCCATGTCAGGAGGGGAGACAAAGTCATCCTCCGCGCGGTGATCAGAAGGTGTAGGGGCCGCGCGCCCCGCAATTGGTGCGCCTCCCAGAGGGGAGGCAGAAGGGTTGCCGGTACCAGAAGGTACCGGGCTTGAACGAGGAGGAGAAGTAGTCCTGGCCGTTCCTTCGGAGCTCACCGGCTTCGAACCGGCAGAGCCCTTGGAGAGCGAAAGCGCAGGACTGAGGAAAACAAAAAAGAGAAAAGATAAGGAAAAGCAACCAGAAGGAAAAATCAGTAAAACCAAGCGAACAGAGAAACAAAAACTTACCCGGAAGAAACCGGCATGGTCTTCCCCTTGTAGCGCCTCGTGCCTACTTGTTTCCCCCCGAGGACTTCCATCCGGGGACGTTTGGCAGGAGGGGCCTGGCTTGAACCGGCATCTGTCGCCGGGGCCTTGTTCTTCTTGCTCCCAGCGGCGAGCTTGTCCAAGAACTCCTGGCCAACCTCAGCCTGCAGAGGAGTCGCATGCTCATGGACCTGTGATTGGGTGCCAGCTGAGGAAGTATCTACAGCAGGAAAATAACAGTAAAGGCATAAGAGGCCGGAAGGGAAAACTACCTCAAGTATAACGAGGTCATCAGCGGAATCGGAAGCCTCAGGCGGAGCGTTACCGAGGCGCGAGGCGTTGCCCATCTTGAGATCCTGCCAATGGATATAAGGATCTGGGTCAACCTTGTCCAGGGGGCGCTTCCGGACGGGACCTCGCTTATCCGATTCGATGCGAGGGAAGCGGTCCTTGGCCTGACAGCAAAAAAGGAAATGGTTAGCCACAACGCAACAGTTACCGGTATCTCAGCCTGGGTTGCACAGTTTCTTACTTCCTGAGTTGGGGGGTTGGTGGAGCTAAGAGGCAAGAAGCCCCACTCCCTGTCATTCGGCATGTCCGTTTGGCAGATTTTCTTAGCCTTGACAACAACATCTGCTTTACTCAGAGGGAGGCCGGTGATCTTGGTGGGATCGCCGGGACCATACATCTCGCTCATCTTGTGAGCCCGCCGCTGAAGGGGAAGCACCCGTCGGGAGATGAAAGCGCGGATGATGTCGTCAGAACAAATGTCGGTCTCCTTCATTAGCTTCTCCATGAAGCGTACCACCCGGCTCGTCTCGGAGTGATTCGACCCAGGGTAGTAGCCCCAGTTGACCTTGGTGGGTGATACGTCCAATTTGCATCACTATTTTATATCATAATTTGCTGTTATTCATTGATATATTTCATATTGGGACACAATACTTATGTTATTTCATCTATTTTTCATGTTTCATCATTATTGGAGGATCAAGCACCGGAGCCAGGATTCTGCTGGAAAAAGCACCGTCAGAACGCAATATTTCGGAAGATCAACTGTGGAAGGAAATTACACGTAAATTCCTATTTTTCCAGATGACGAAGGAAGCCAGAAGGGGGAGCCAGCTGGACCCAAGGTGGGCCCAGACAACAGGGCGGCGCGGCCCATGGCCTGGCCGCGCCACCATGTGGTGTGGGGGCCCCACAGCCCCTTTCGCCTCCTTTTCTTCGCGTACTCCTTCGTCCCGAAAACCTAAACCACAGAGGGTACCTCACGAAGAGTTACAGCCGCCTCTGCGGGGCGGAGAACACCAGAGAGAAAAGAGCTCTCCGGCGGGCAGGAATCCGCCGGGGAAATTCCCTCCCGGAGGGGGAAATCGACGCCATCGCCATCGTCATCGAGCTGGACATCATCTCCATCATCATCATCATCATCATCTCCACCATCTACACCGACATCACCACCGCTGCACCTCGTCACCGCTGTAACGATTTGGGTTGGATCTTGATTGTTTGATAGGGGAAACTCTCCCGGTGTTGATTTCTACTTGTTATTGATGCTATTGAGTGAAACCGTTGAACCAAGGTTTATGTTCAGATTGTTATTCATCACCATATCACCTCTGATTGTATTCCATATGATGTCTCGTGAGTAGTTCGTTTAGTTCTTGAGGACATGGGTGAAGTCTAAATGTTAGTAGTGAACTATGGTTGAGTAATATTCAATGTTATGATATTTAAGTTGTGGTGTCATTCTTCTAGTGGTGTCGTGTGAACGTCGACTACACGATACTTCACCATTTATGGGCCTAGGGGAGTGCATCTTGTATTCGGTTGCTAATTGCGGGGTTGCCAGAGTGACAGAAACCTAAGCCCCCGTTAGTATATCGATGCAAGAGGGATCGCAGGATCTCAGAGTTTAAGGCTGTGGTTAGATTTATCTTAATTACTTTCTTGTAGTTGCGGATGCTTGCAAGGGGTATAATCACAAGTATGTATTAGTCCTAGGAAGGGCGGTGCATTAGCATAGGTTCACCCACACAACACTTATCAAAACAATGAAGATTAATTAGCTGTATGAAGCGAAAGCACTAGACTAAAATCCCCGTGTGTCCTCAAGAACGTTTGGTCATTATAAGTAAACAAACCGGCTTGTCCTTTGTGCTAAAAAGGATTGGGCCACTCGCTGCAATTATTTCTCTCGCATTTTATTTACTTGTACTTTATTTATATGCAATATCAAAACCCCTTGAATACTTGTCTGTGAGCATTTACAGTGAATCCTTCATCGAAACTGCTTGTCAACACCTTCTGCTCCTCGTTGGGATCGACATTCTTACTTATCAAAGATACTACGATACACCCCCTATACTTGTGGGTCATCAAGACTATTTTCTGGCGCCGTTGCCGGGGAGTGAAGCGCTATTGGTAAGTGGAATTGGTAAGGAAAACCTTTACTGTTTGTGCTGATTTTATTTCTGCCTGCTGCTATAAGTCATTATGGAGAGATCTTCTCTTCAATTTCTATTTGGGAAATCTACTACTACTGCAACGGTAGTGGATGAAGCGCTAGGTGAGGAAGTGATACTGATACGGGGTGGCCTATGGACACCGCCGCCTCAAGACCGACAAGCCCTCCTCGTGGTCCATTGACACGAGCTCGAGCCCAAGCACTACGCCAAGAGGTGAATTCGCTCCTCTCTACCTATGACTTTGACACCCCCTTGGATGGCTTGCTACTTCATGCAAATACCCTGTGTTCAATCAGGTACATCGACCAAGACACAAGCCATGGAGACCAAGACGTTGGAGAGAGAGCTGGAAACGATGAAGATGGAGCTACAGCGCCCAGGCCGGAACTTCCGCCCCCCAGGACCGGAACTTCCGGCCAGATTCCTCCAAGATGCCCCCAAGATGCCCTCCAGCGCGCAGGAAAAAGCATCGGACCGGAACTTCCGCCCCGAGGGACCGGAACTTCCGCCCGGTCGGAACTTCCGCCCAAGTTCCGCCCAAGTTCCGAAATTACGCGAAAACAACACTGGATGTTACTGCGAGGAAATGGACGACTTTCGGAACTTGGCCGGAACTTCCGGCCTGGCCGGAACTTCCGGCCCCCAGGACCGGAACTTCCGCCCCTGACCGGAACTTCCGCCCAAGATGACCGGAACTTCCGCCACCGCGAACTTCAGCACAACAGCACTTTTCAGCATGTAACTTAACCCTTCGCCCCCTACCTATAAATAGCCTAGTTGGCTCAGATCTGAGATTAGACTTGATTTGAAAGAAAACCTGAGCTTAGCTCATCCTTGTGGGAACCCTACCTAGATCTATGATCTTGTATCCCCACCCGGGCTCCTTATCAACTCGTGAAGATCTCTTTGGCGACTTCTACCGTTTGTTTGGTCTTTTGCTTGCACTTCTACCTATTTGGTGTTTTGCTTGCACTTCTATCAAACCTTCCGGTCTTTTCGCCCTTCTAGATCTCCGAGCTTTGATTTGTCGATCTCTTTGCGGGACTTCTACCGGAAGGTCTTTTCCTGCAATCTCTATCGAGTTGGTGTTTCGAGCCAACGAGGGAAAACTCAAATTGTGTGCGTGTGTGTGTGTTGTATCCCCGCGTTTCCCCCACGTGTTCATCGCGTTCATCCACCTACCCCCACGTATCCCTTCAAATCCGTGAAGATCGGGCACATCCCTGGGCTTAGCCCTTATCATATGGTATCAAGAGATCCTTGGTTGCCACGGATTTGACCCCCACACCCACCAATTCCACCAATTTCGCCCAAAAAAAATTTCCAAAAATTTTTTTTCCCAAAAAATAGCCCCAAATTGGCCTTGGTTGGATCTCGCGATTTGTTGAGTTTTTGGTGGTTTTGGTCCAATAGAAACTTGTTTTTGGTGTTGATCTACAATTCCCCCACCTTCCCACCGCTCTTAGTGCCAAATTTTCCACGAATTCAAAGATTTTCGGCCCGGATTTCCGCCCAAATCGAAGAACAGCCCGCAGATCTGATTGCGACCGGAAGTTCCGCCCGGAAGGACCGGAAGTTCCGCCTGGGGACCGGAAGTTCCGCCCCTCAGGACCGGAAGTTCCGCCTGGCCAAAATTTTGACAGCTTTCTTCGTTTTTCGTTTTGGCACTAACCCCTTGTGTTTGGACTTCGTTGTGTGTGCCATTTCAGCTACCACTAAGCTTCCGCAACATCAACTACAACGACGGCACCCCGAGGATCCAAGCGGTTCATTTGACACCTTCCACCATAGCAAGTTCAACATCGTCGGCCACCGTCATCAAGTGGTATAACTTGCCCCCTAACTTCTGGCCTTAGCTTCCTTTGCGTACCTTTCCTATCGAGAGTGGCTTTCTAGTGTTGCGAAGCATTGCGCAAGCGTCCCGACCGTGAGGGTGTGCGTGTGTTGAGCAAAGCTACGAAGCAAGCTCGTGTGAAAAGATAGGCAAAAGAAGAGTGACATACTTACATAGATAGTGAGAAAAAGAAAGCTTCTAAGCATACAAAAAAAAAGAGAAAAAGAAAAAGAAAAAGAGTGTGAGTGACACCTATACACAAAAGAGTCCAAAGCTTATAAGCAAAAGAGCGAAAAGAGAAGAGAGGCGTCTTGCGCAAATCTTGTTGCTTCTCAATTTTGCAACCAAGCCACGGTCTCTCTTGCGTTAGCGTGACACCGAGCTAGTAGTCTTCGTTAGGACCAATTTTGTTCGTGCTCATTTTCCGTCGCGCTAACCCCATTTTGTCCCACGTGTGTGTTCCACCTTGTGTATGCCTTTTGTGATCACCGCCTTTGACTTGTGACTTTTGGATCTTACCCACTTTTGACAATAGACTTTTCGTTTGGTTCTTCCATTTGGCTTTCCACATCCATACCTAACACCATATAGAGTTTTTTTTTGTGTGTGTGCATACATATCGGTTGTTCCTCGACTTGAAACACCTTTTCGATTTTGGTTTGCAAGTTTTGACACTTTTGGTAGTCTTTCCTAACCACCCACCACATAGTTCTTGTTTTAGTTGTAACCATGTCTAGTGGAGAAGGGAATCAACTACCGATGACGCGGCACCAACATTGGATAGCTACTCAAGCCGTCCATGCCAAGCTCAATCAATTTGAAGCCATGCTCAAGGATACCAACGTCCGCTATGAAGAAAGAGCTCAAGTGCAAAGGATTGACCTCAACAATCAAGTTCAAGAACTCAATGAGAAGATCGACACTCAAGGCAATGAGTTGAAGGCAACACTCGCCATACAAGGTCAAGAAACAAGAGAAATGTGGATGCTCAAGTGCTTCAACAACAAGCTCAAGAAGCGGAGCAAGCACGACTTCGACTTGTCCAAGAACGTCTACGCCTTGAAGAAGAACGCCTTCAACAAGAACATCTCCATGCTCAATTCCAAGAGGAACAACAACGTCTTCGTCATGATCAAGATCTCCTTCATGCACGTGAGCAAGAAAGGCTCCGCCAAGAGCAAGAGGCACGTCATCATCAAGGGCAACCTCGCCCATCTCAAGTGGCCAATGCTCAAAGGCACAACCATAATGCCGAACAAGAAGTGAACCAAGACCACCGCATCATCAATGTTGATCAACCTCCTCGTGATAGGGCACCACGCCGTCAAGGTCAAGACAACCGTCGTCATCATGATGATCGCCCTCATGGTAGAAGACCACCTCATCAAGCACGAGATGTTGAGATGGAGGAAGACTCAAGTTGTTAAGGTCTAAGACCCCGTGTGTGGCCCGATCTCGCGAATGACCCAAGAATCAAAGGGGGAAAGAGAGGGAGAGGCGGAAGAACACGAAGAACACGAAGAACACAACGCACACCAACCCGATACAATCGATACTTACCCTCGTGGCTCGATGGACCACGCCAATAGAATCACCACGAGAGAGACTCGAGGTAGAATCCCGGAGTGAGAGATCGGTGTTGAGGATGGAGGTAGGTGAGGGAGAGAGAGTGGGCTACACTAGAATCTCACTCACATAGCTCCAATCATCCAACATGGGGTGCCTTGATACAAAGGGGATGAAACCCTAGGGAGACAAAGCTCAAAGTTATGTTTAAGCCTAAATCTTGTCTAACCAGCTATGGGGGCGAGCTGGGGTCTTATATAGGCATACAAGGCAACCTGGGTCGAAAAGGTACAAGTAGGTGGGCCAAACCCGATGGATCCGGTTTGGGGCCGGTCAGACCGGGCTGTGGACCGGGTGGTCCGGTCACGGGTCCGGTCGACCGGCCGCCAAACCGGAAGCTTCGCAGTTTCCGTCCGGTTGGCGTCCGGTACGATGCTGGGGCGGGTCCGGTCTGTGGCCCGGTCCAACCGGACCTGGGACCGGCTGGTCCGGTCTGTGGCCCGGTTGACCGGGTCCTGGACCGGCTGGTCCTCCTCCTCCCGCCTCTTCTTCCTCTTCCTTCCTCCTTCTTCTTCTCCTTCTTCCTTGCACCATGGGAGTTCCTTCTCTCTTGGTCCTTGTCGACGTCGGCACCTATAGACATCATGATGATAGGCATGAGGTAGCATACCATTCAAGTTGGTGTTGAGATCGACCATAGAGAGGAAGGAGTTCACCTTGACATAAATGGCGGGGTTTTGTGTTGTTGGTCCACTTGGGGGACTCCTTGGCCATGGTGTAGCATCGACGATAGGCGGGGATGCACTTGTCGGTCTTGAAGCGGAGGTGTCCAAAAGCCACCCCGCATCATCTCCCCCCCCTTGGGGAAGAGTCGTCCTCGACTCTTGCTCCTCCTCACCGATGAGGTAGACGGGAAGGACTTGTATAGGTGCCCTTGTGTCCTTAGGGATGCTCGTCGTAGTGCAGGCGTCTTTGTTGTAGTCCATAACGGGTCTCTCATGTAGTGGTGGAGGGTCCAAGTCTCGGACGAAGAAGAACAAGGGGAAAAACAACTTGCAAAAGGAAAGCTTGTGGATGCCAATTTGGTGACCGACGAACAAGAGGCTCTCAATCAAATACGAAGCATCAAGTCGTTTCTCCAAGAGGCATGTGGCAAAAATGGTAATCGAAAGAGTGTCGATGTATCCAAAATTTGGTGGGGCAAAAGTTTGTGCATGTAAAGTGGCAAAAATGTGATATGTCGTATTGTCCCACTCAAATGGAACAATCAAAAGGCGAGTATCGGCGGCAAAATTTGGGGCAAAATTGTTATGTGCAATGGCAAAGCCATGGAGACTTCTAGCTTGGGAAAGTATGGTTGGCGTGAGCCAAGTATGGGTATCCGCAAGTGTCAAAGAATCCATTTCAATTGCCATAGATAAAATGAGAAATCCAAAGAAGGGCAACTTTTTGTGTAACTTGTGGCACAAGATGCATATGGTGTCTCTCACATGAATGACATGGTCCTTGAGAATCTCGGAGTGTATGATGAAAGCATCAATACATACAACAACCATTGTGCCAACAAGATGTTTCAAGATATGTTGCATAAGAAAAAAAAGAGGTGACGAAGAATTGGACCAAACCGAAAGCTCAACAAACCAAGTCGGAAACACATGAGAGTGAAGGCTTGTGGGAACATACCCTTTGGTGTGAGTTCCGCGGGTTAGGTCCTTGAGTGGGTAGCTCTCAATTGCGCGTTTCGTGAGATCATGCTCCGTAGCGGTGGAAGTGGTCGTCCGTGTACCTACACATGGAAGCAACAAGACAAAAAGCGTGTGTGCATGGTAGATGAATACATCATCCATCATGATGTTCCATGTCTTGTGCACATCACCATTAGTGTCAATAAATATAGTATGAAATGCATGGCGATGGTGCATATGGCAAGAAGGTGCATTCATGGCATGTGGTAACTCATGATCATCAAAAATAGAGAAGGCTATGGGGGCCATCTCATGGACAATGAAATAAGCATTCTTGCATACCAAGCATAAGAAAGAGCAATTGTTCGCAATCTTGGATGCAAGGATCATGGAATGGTGTAAACATTTTGGGCAAAGCATGTGAAAGGTAATGTCATCATTGTTGTCGACAACCGTATGGAAAGGGCAAGTGTTCATCAAGGGTGTCACAACACAAGCATGAGCATAATCATTATCATTGCATGCAAGCGGAGCAAATATGAAACTCTCATAGCATGGCATGTTCATGGTATCACAATCAATCAACTCCACATGATCAGCAATGTTAGCAAGCAAAGCATCACATGGGAATATGAAAGAATCAAGTGACGTAGCAAATGTATCATCAAGATCATGCATGCACTCATAAGTCATCATGTCCACTAGTGGGATCATGGCATCATCAACACCTATGTTGTTACCTTTGAAGGCCGACTCATGTGAAGTAGGTGTTGTGGAAGTAGGAGGATCCATGTGGTCGACATGTCCATCTTGGAGCAAGCATGGTGAGATATCATCGTCTTCATGCACCATGTACATCTTCTCCATGAGCGGGAACTCGTCCTCCGTGGAACCTAGTGCAACATAAGAAGACACAAACGAGGGAGAGGTTAATGTGTTAGCAAATTCGGTGTCCTCCATGGACCTATCATCTACCTCTCTCGTCTCACTTTGTGTATCACTCATGTCCTCCAAATGGAAGCACTCAAACTCACATATGGGGTGGGAGTCACTCAACTCACTATCACTCTCGCTCAAGTGGGCTAAGTGGCTCTCATGCTCACATGGGATTGGTACCAACTCATCAATCAAGCATGTAGGAGTAGGTTCGACTTGCTCATCTCCATGCGCCTCCTTGGTTGAAGGGAAAATCCCATGCTCAACCATCTCAACTCCATGCGCCTCCGTGGGTGAAGGGAGAATCCCATGCTCACCATGCTCAACTCCATCGCCTCCTAAGTCGTCCTCAAGTGGTGGCATCTTGGAGACTTGTGCATTGAGCTCATCGAAGTAGAGCTTCTTGGCGCTTGGCGTTGTGCATTGCCATGCCACGTGACCCTTGGCCTTGCACACCTCACATAGGAGATTGGGACATTCCCGTGGAAGGTGGCCTTGTTGCTTGCACTTGTAGCATCGGAGTCCATAGGCATATGACGAGGTAGGGGCCATTGTGGTGGTGGCACAAGAGGTAGAAGTCGCCTTATGAGGAAGGTCTTCATGTCGAGGCTCTCGTCTTCTTGCCTCATCACCATGTCTTGAGTGGTGTCGTCAAAGATCATGTTTGGAAGGATGTCGATGTAGACCATGAGGTGGTGGTGGTCGACGACGATCATGAGATGGTGTGAGTCGATGACGGTCCTTGCCTTGCCTAGGTGATGGCTCATGTTGGGGGCGCTCTTGATGCTCCATATGATGTCCGTGATGTCGATGATCTTGTGCATAGGCACTCTCATGATGGCACCGTGTGGAGCTTGGAGAAGTGTGTCGATGCCGAATATGTTGGGGACGCTCTTGATGATCCACATGATGATGCCATCGTGGAGGTCCTCGATCTTCATATGTAGCCCCATTGTCCAAGTAGGGGTATGTGGGAGCATCGGCGGTATGCATGGTGGGGTCGATGTCGTCCTCGTGGTGGTGCTCCACCATGTCGTCCATGCTTGTTGAGCAAGTGTCGATGTAGAGCTCGTCGATGTCGTCCATGTTGGCGATGCTCGCGGAGCCATAGTCGGTGTAGAGCTCCTCGATGTCGGTCATGTTGGCGATGCTTGCGGAGCCATAGTCGGTGTAGAGCTCCACATGTTCCTCCACATCCGCGGTGCTTGAAGAGGTATCCTCCTCGAAGTGCTCCGTGTACTCCTCCGTATCTTCTTCGTCGCTATACATGTTAGCAAGACAATATCTATATGGTGTATGTTAGTGGAAGAACACTACCTCGCAATCTTACCGTGGTATGACAAGATTGGGGTGATCCAACAAACCAAGAGTTAGAACAATTGTATCGGGTACTCACACAAAGACACACGCAAAAGCTAGCAAATATGGTGTTAGGTGAGTATGGTGGAAAGCCAAAAGATTAAATCCGAAATCAAGTGTATTGTCAAGGGTGGGTAAGATCCAAAAACTCAAATGTCAAAGCGATGATCACTATAAACACGGAAAACATATGGAACTCACACACGGGATAAGCGGGGTTAGTGCGACCAAGGAATGAGCGGAAAAGTGTATGAAGCCCGAAAGCAAGGTTGCTCGGTGTCACACTAACACAAGGAGAGGCAAAGCTTTGGTTGCAAACGAAGAGACAACAAGATTCACACGCGGCCTCTCTTCTCTTTTCTCTCTTTTGCTTAAAAGCTTTTTCCTCTTTTTGTATTTGGTGGCACTTACACTCTTTGTGTATATGTATGTATGATGGCACTCGCACACTTTTGCTCTATGGTGCACTTGCACTCTTTTTTGTATTTTGGCGGCTTTTTCTCGCACTATGTTAGCGTTAGCTCGCTTTTGCTATCTTGCCACACGAGTTTTGCTTAGAAGCTTGACTCCACACTACACACACACCTCACAATCGGGGCCACGTGCAATGTCTCGCAACACTAGATAAGCAATGCTCGATAGGATAGATCGCAAAAGAAGAGGGGTTACAAGGGTTACTGCAAGTTATACCTGCGATGGTGGAGACGATGGTGGTGGTGGTGGTCGGCGGTGGTGTTAGTCGATGTCGAAGACGGGAGCCCGGTCGGTGGTCCGGTCGGACCGGGTTTGGCGCCGGCTGCTCCGGTCTGTGGTCCGGTTGACCGGCTTACGGGCGGCTGGTCCGGTTGGCGGCGGTTGACCGGGTTCTGCGCCGGACGGTCAGTCTGGGGCAGTTGACCGGTTTCGCAACCGGATTTCTCGATTTGGAGCTTTCTCTCTCCTGTTCTTCCCCAAACCAAAACCAAATCGACCAAATCGAAGGAAAACGATGGAATTGGGGGCTAGAAAGTGGGGGAAATAGTAGATCAAGCACCTCAACACCAAATCCATGGACCAAAACCACTCAAAACGCAACCAAATCGCAGATCCATCCAAAGGCAAATTAGGGCTATTTTTTGGGGATTTTTGGGGAAAATTTTCAGAGGGGAAATTGGGTGGGTGGGGGGTCAAATTCGCGGAAACCAAAGGCTGCTGATACCATATGTTAAGGTCTAAGACCCCGTGTGTGGCCCGATCTCGCGAATGACCCAAGAATCAAAGGGGGAAAGAGAGGGAGAGGCGGAAGAACACGAAGAACACGAAGAACACAACGCACACCAACCCGATACAATCGATACTTACCCTCGTGGCTCGATGGACCACGCCAATAGAATCACCACGGGAGAGACTCGAGGTAGAATCCCGGAGTGAGAGATCGGTGTTGAGGATGGAGGTAGGTGAGGGAGAGAGAGTGGGCTACACTAGAATCTCACTCACATAGCTCCAATCATCCAACATGGGGTGCCTTGATACAAAGGGGATGAAACCGTAGGGAGACAAAGCTCAAAGTTATGTTTAAGCCTAAATCTTGTCTAACCAGCTATGGGGGCGAGCTGGGGTCTTATATAGGCATACAAGGCAACCTGGGTCGAAAAGGTACAAGTAGGTGGGCCAAACCCGACGGATCCGGTTTGGGGCCGGTCAGACCGGGCTGTGGACCGGGTGGTCCGGTCACGGGTCCGGTCGACCGGCCGCCAAACCGGAAGCTTCGCAGTTTCCGTCCGGTTGGCGTCCGGTACGATGCTGGGGCGGGTCCGGTCTGTGGCCCGGTCCAACCGGACCTGGGACCGGCTGGTCCGGTCTGTGGCCCGGTTGACCGGGTCCTGGACCGGCTGGTCCTCCTCCTCCCGCCTCTTCTTCCTCTTCCTTCCTCCTTCTTCTTCTCCTTCTTCCTTGCACCATGGGAGTTCCTTCTCTCTTGGTCCTTGTCGACGTCGGCACCTATAGACATCATGATGATAGGCATGAGGTAGCATACCATTCAAGTTGGTGTTGAGATCGACCATAGAGAGGAAGGAGTTCACCTTGACATAAATGGCGGGGTTTTGTGTTGTTGGTCCACTTGGGGGACTCCTTGGCCATGGTGTAGCGTCGACGATAGGCGGGGATGCACTTGTCGGTCTTGAAGCGGAGGTGTCCAAAAGCCACCCCGCATCACAAGTCATCACCAAGCATCAAGTGAAGAAAGTGTGAGGCCTCATCAACGCCACAACAATGATGATCATGATGAAGGTCATGGAAGACCACCTCCTCCTCAACAACATAGAAACAACAATGAAGATGCTCAAGGTCCACAACCTCAACCTCAACAACGTCAAGACCATGGTGAAGCAAGACCACCTCCTCGACGCAATGACCGCAATGAGGAAGAAATCTTTGGGAAGCTAAAATTCACCATGCCCAAGTTCCAAGGAGAGGAAGATCCCGACGCATACTTGTCTTGGGTACTCAAGGTTGACAAGATATTCCGCATCCACAACTTCTCCGAAGCAAAGAAAGTTGCCATGGCATCACTTGAGTTTGAAGGATATGCAAATGTTTGGTGGGAAGAAGTCAACAAGAAGAGTGAGAAGGAAGACCTAGCACCCATTGACACATGGGAAGAGATGCAAGAAGTCATGCACACCCGCTTTGTACCAACTCACCACAAGCGTGACCTCTTCAACAAGCTCACTCAACTCAAGCAAAGCTACAAGTCCGTTGAGGAATATTACAAGGAGATGCACATGACCATGATGAGTGCAAATGTGGATGAGCGAGAAGAGCAAACTATGGCAAGATTGTTGAATGGCTTGAACATCCCCGTCAAGAGGATAGTGGAATTCTTGCCTTACAAAAACATGGTTGAGCTACTCCACCAAGCAACAAGGGCCGAGCGCCAAGTGCGAGAAGACCTAGCAAGTGCAAAGACAAAGACCTTCTTCGCCGCAAGAAATGCCATGAATGCCTCCTCAAGCATCAAGAACACAAGTGCACTTGCCTCCAAGGATCCTCCAAAGCAAGCAAGAAGTACCATCAAGACAACAAGCTTCAAGCCGGAACAATCAACCATGTCCTCCAAAGCTTCCACCGGATCTAGTAACATCACTTGCTTCAAGTGTGGTGCTCAAGGACATAAATCCTTTGAATGCAAGAACACAAGAGTTATGATCACTCGAGATGATGGAGATGTGGAGTATTTGAGTGAAGGTGAATATGAAGCCTTGGTACAAGCCGCAACCTCTCATGAAGAAGATGACTTGGAAGACCAAGAGCAAATCCTATGTGTGCATGATGCAAGCCCTTCTCTTGTGGTGACCAAAGTGTTGACAACCCATGCACTTCCAAATGAAGACCAAAGGTGCAATATCTTCCAAACAAGAGCCGGAATCAATGGCAAGTCAATAAAGGTTATCATCGATCGAGGGAGTTGCCACAATCTTGCAAGCACCGAACTATGCACCAAGCTCAACCTCCCGCTCCGGAAACACCCCCATCCCTACCATATGCAATGGCTAAGCGACAATGGAAATGTGAAGATCCAACACACCGTCACGATATCCTTCAAGATTGGCGCTTATGAAGACACCATTGATTGTGACGTCGTGCCTATGACGGTGTGCCACATGTTACTTGGTCGCCCTTGGCAATATGACAAGAAAGCCAACCATGATGGCTACACAAATTCCTTTAGCTTCAAGGTCAACGACAAGACCTACATCCTACGCCCAATGACTCCTAGCCAAGTAATTGCGTACGATGCATGATGAGGACATCCCTACCTCACTACTACCTCCGTCATTACAAGATGAAGATGAAGCTGTGAAGCTCAAGTCCAATGAAGTTAGGATTGGACCAATGACACGCGCTCGTGTGAAGCTACTTAAACAACAGGTGAACTTGTTCCTAAACGATACTTTGATCAATGAGAATTTTATACTACCTAAGTCGTATTATTTATGTATGATCAGGTATGAGGAGGAACCAAGCATCGCACGAGGAGGAGAGGAGCAGCTGGACAAGAAGCTGGACGTGAAGCTGGACATGGAGCTGGACGTGAAGACATCCCATGGACGCGCGAGGGAGGAGCGGGAGGAATGCGCGAGAGGAGGAGTTCTTCAGGCCGGTCCCAGGCCCGGTCAGACCGGCCCTGGCGCCGGACCGCCCGGTCACCAACCGGATTCCACGCCGGTGCCATCCGGGCCAATCCCGGGGCCTTAGACGCTTCGTCCGGATTAGCCCGGTGCCAGATCCGGTTGCCGACCGGACCGCCCGGTCCCAGATCCAGTCGACCGGATTTTCCGCCGGCCGAGTCCGAGTCTGTCTCGACCAGATCTGTTCTGGGTCGGTTATTTTCGTACTTTTTCGACCAGAGGTCGTCTTGGACGCCTATATAAGTCCATAGGACGCCCCCTTAGTTGCTTTAGACCACGTTTAAGATAAACCCTAGTTCATAGTTGTTTGCTAAGCAAAACTATTGTTCCCCAACTCTCCAATTCATTGCGATCTGGAGTTTTATCCTACTGAAAAGTTTGTGTGATCTGCTGTTCCATTGGGGATTAGAAGATTGCAATCTACCGCTTCGTGGTCGGCGGCTACGTGCGCAAGTGTGTGGAGTTGCGAATATCTTGCAGGGTTGAGATCTGTTGCATTGGCTACAGGAATCAATCGAGAGACTTCGTCGGCGTCATACAAGTTATCTACACCATATCATCGATTCCCTCCGCTGCATTCATCCACCGTGTTCATCACCACCGTCGCTTACTGAGAAGATCGGGCCACCCCTTATCATCTTGGTATCAGATTTCCAGTTTTCCTCGGTAAGCCATCCACAATCCACCCCATAGTTGAGTTGTGAGTGTTTCCTATACAGAAAAAGCCAAAAATATTAGGGTTAGGGTTTGCCATAGCCATAGCTTGCACTAATTTCGAGTTTTAGTTGCTTTTCGTAGTTGTTTTTGCGTAACTTTTTCTTTCATCTAGTATTTTAGGGTTTGCGTTTACTCTATCATCTTGTGTTACCGTATCTAGTGGTGTCAGTTTTTGTTACAACGAGTCCACATAGCGTACAGTGTGCTTGTTCCCAACCATAGACACAGCCTTTCGATATACGTGACTAGGAACTTCCCCAGAAGAGACTAGTTTTACCGCTCGACAGGCTGCTCATTAGGGTTTTGGTGCTTTGCATATCTTGTTGGCTGTGTTATCAAGGAGTTGAGTCATAAAAAAAAAAGCGAAAATAGAAAAGAAGCAAAAAGAGCTACATAGCTGCGTGTGTTACAAAAAGAAAATCCAAAAAGAAAAAAGTGTCGTGCTAGTTGATTTCAAGTGAAGGCCTAAGTTTTCTTTACTGCACCTGTAGTTGAGCAATCTTGTGCCTGTCTCGTTGAGCTTTGCTAGCGTCTCTCTTGTGCATTGCAACCTTTCATCCATATAGTTGCATTGCCCCATTATATCGCCTTGTGTGAGTATCATTGGTTGTCTACGGTCAGCGCTAGAGCTTGTTATTGGTGCAAATAGGTAGCCTACCTACAGCCCCACATATATCCTGCTTAGTCGTGTGATTGTTCTTATACCCTTGATATTAAGCTTAGCTACATCCGTGCACTAGTCCGTCAATCCAAGTTGGTAAGCAATACTAATTCACTTTGGAGCGGTAAGATTTACCTTTCTTATCAGTTTTGAGTGAGTTGTGAGAGTACCACCAAAGATTTTGTTTAGTGCACTAACCTACTAATCATGTCTTCTTCTGAGTTTGATGTGATGCCGAAAAAGCCTGACGATACACCAGTTACTTGGCGTGAATATGAGGGTCTTCGTGATCATTTGCAACGAGAAATCCGAGTTGCTAGTGATGTGTTGGACAAGGAAATGCAAGGTGTACACTTGAAGGTCGATGAGGCTACTACAGCGGTTCACACCGTTCAAACATCTGTGACGACTCTTCAAGCATCTATACAAGCGTTGACTAACGCTGTTGCTGAGATACGTACTATGGTGCAACCACAACACCCACCACATGATGATGATGGCAGTGTGCAAGGTGACAATGCGGATGCTGCTGCTGCTCACGGCATGGGACGTGGTGTTGGTCGTGGTCTTCCTCATGGCGTTAATCGAGGTTTTGTTGAAATTGGAGCCCGCCGTGTTCCTCTACAACAAGACGATGGTTTGGGTAAGCCCAAGTTCTCAATTCCCAGATTTGAAGGAGGTACTGATGTTGAAGAATATCTTACATGGGAGCTGAAGATTGAGAGATTATGGCGTTTACATCCTGATTATACTGAAGATAAAAAGATCAAACTTGCTTCCTCTGAATTTGATGGTTACGCATTGCGTTGGTGGGATGCTCTTGTTCAGAATCGAGAAGAAGATGGTGAGCTGCCTATTATTACATGGCGTACTATGAAGGCGGCAATAAGAGCTCGTTTTGTTCCTACCAATTACTTGCGTTCTGTGTTTGATAAGCTGACCCAATTGAAGCAAGGTGTGTTGACAGTTAATGCTTATTACATGGAGATGGAGATGCTTATGCAGCGTGCCCGTGTCCGTGAGTCTTTGGAGATGACAATGCAGCGTTTTCTCAATGGACTCAGGTATAATATCAAAGGCATTGTGCGTCATCACAAATATGCTACCATGAATGAGTTGCTACATCATGCAAGAGAAGCTGAATCACAGTTAGCTGAAGAAGCGCAACAGAGGGGCCGTGCTACAGGTGCAGGGCGCTACACGCCTAGGCCGCCACCCTCCACGGCGCCATCTACGCGTCCTACGGATGTTCCTTCTTCGTCTAACAAGCCGGTCTCCAATGTGTCTCACACAAAGAAGCCCGTCCCTGCAGCAAGTGGAACTGGTTCTAGTATGTCTACAGCGCGCAACCGTGATATGCTTTGTCATACATGTGGTGGCAAGGGTCACTTCAAGAAGGATTGTCCTAACCGCAAAGTTATGATCATTAATGATGACAATGAATATGAAACTGGAGACGATGCTGATCCGGATGCTCCGGAAGATGATGATTATGACAACGATAGTTTTGATGCTTATCCTTCAGAGGCCCAAACTATAGTTGTTTCACAGCGTGTTCTCAATGTGCAGCCTAGTGCATCTACGCAGCGCTGCAATTTGTTCCAAACAAAGGCACTTGTTGGTCCTGATAAAGCTTGCAAGGTTATTATTGATGGCGGGAGTTGTCGCAATTTAGCAAGCAAAGAGTTATGTGCCAAGCTGAAACTGAAGTATCTACCGCACCCGCATCCATATTATATTCAGTGGTTGAGCAATAATGGTGAGATGAAGGTGAGCCACATGGTGCGAGTTGATTTTGAGATTGGACCGTATAAGGATTCCATTGACTTTGATGTGGTTCCTATGACGGTGTGCCATCTCTTGTTGGGCCGGCCATGGCTCTATGACCGTTCGGTGCAACACAATGGCCGCGCCAATACATATCACTTGGAGTTCAAGGGCAAGAAAATTAACTTACAGCCTATGTCACCACAGCAGATTGTCAATGAGTCTCGTCAGAAGATTGAAGTCAATTTGGAGGATGCATCCATAGATAGGCGAGAGAATTGTAATACCGTGAGTGATATAACGAAAAGTGAGCGAGTGCATTCCTTAGTCTCATTAGCCACCAAAGAAGACATGAGAGAATTTAGTGAGGATCCTACGGCCATGCCTCTTGTGCTTTTGTACAGGGGTACGGTTTTGGTTTCTAACGACATGACCCCTCTTCCTCTTGGTGTTTCTAATGTTTTGCAGGAATTTGGCGACGTGTTTCCGGAGGAGGTACCCGCAGGTCTACCACCATTGCGAGGTATTGAGCATCAAATTGACTTGATTCCCGGAGCTTCGCTGCCCAATAGGGCGCCATATCGCAATAATCCCGAAGAGACGAAAGAGATACAGAAGCAAGTACAAGCGCTACTTGACAAAGGTTATATCCGCATAAGCCTTAGTCCTTGTGCTGTTCCTGTTATTTTAGTTCCTAAGAAAGATGGTACTTGGCGTATGTGCGTAGATTGTAGAGCTATAAACAACATTACTATTCGATATCATCATCCTATTCCCCGTTTAGAGGATATGCTAGATGAATTGAGTGGTGCTGCTGTGTTCTCTAAAATTGATTTGCGTAGTGGTTATCATCAAATTAGGATGAAAGAAGGGGATGAGTGGAAAACAGCCTTTAAAACAAAATTTGGTTTATATGAGTGGTTAGTAATGCCTTTTGGTTTGACTAATGCACCTAGCACTTTCATGAGACTGATGAACCATGTTTTGCGTGAATTTATTGGCAAATTTGTGGTTGTGTACTGTGATGACATATTAATCTACAGCTGCAATGAATCTGATCATACTATACATATTCGACATGTTTTGCAAGTGTTGCGTGATAATCAACTTTATGGTAATCTTGAAAAGTGCACATTTTGCAAAGATAAGGTCATATTTCTGGGTTATGTTGTCTCTCAGCATGGAGTAGAAGTAGATGAGTCTAAAATTGAAGCTATTCAAAATTGGCCTACTCCCATGAATGTGAGTCAAGTTAGAAGTTTTCATGGTCTAGCTGGGTTTTATAGAAGATTTGTGCCCAACTTTAGTACTATTGCTGCACCTTTGAATGATTTAACTAAAAAGGGTGTTGTTTTTGAGTGGGGCGCAGCCCAAGACCATGCATTTGATGAACTGAAACGATTGTTAACTTCTGCACCGTTGCTTGCACTTCCTGATTTCAATAAGCAATTTGAGATTGAATGTGATGCTAGTGGTATTGGAATTGGTGGTGTGTTGATGCAAGAGGGTCGCCCCATTGCATATTTTTCTGAGAAACTTTCTGGTGCTAAGTTGAACTATCCTATCTATGATAAAGAATTGTATGCTTTAATTAGAGTTCTTGAGGTTTGGCAACATTACTTGTGGCCAAAAGAATTTATCATACATTCTGATCATGAAGCTTTGAAATACCTGAAAGCTCAATCTACTTTGCATAAGCGTCTAGCTAAGTGGGTTGAGTTCATTGAGTCTTTTCCATACATTATTAAGCATAAGAAGGGAAAAGATAATATTGTTGCTGATGCTCTATCTAGGAAGAATATGCTATTAACTCAACTTGATGTTAAAATTCCTGGTTTAGAGATACTATGTGATTTGTATGCCACTGATCATGATTTTGCTGAACCATATCGCTTATGTGCACTTGGTAAAGCATGGGAAAAATATCACATACATGATGGGTTCTTGTTTAGAGCTAACAAACTATGTGTTCCAGAATCGTCTGTACGTTTGCTCTTATTGCAGGAATCACATGCTGGAGGTTTGATGGGTCACTTTGGTCGTGAGAAGACGCTAATCATGCTAGCTGACCACTTTTATTGGCCAAAGATGAGGCGGGACGTGGATAGATATGTAAAGAGATGCATTACTTGCAACAAGTCCAAGTCCAAGCTGAAGCCTCACGGTTTGTATACTCCTTTACCGGCACCTACTACACCATGGGAGGATATTAGTATGGATTTTGTGTTGGGTTTGCCGCGTACTAAAAGAGGCCATGATTCTATATTTGTGGTAGTGGATAGATTCTCTAAGATGTCACACTTTATTGCCTGCCACAAGAGCGACGATGCGTCGCATATTGCTAACCTGTTTTTCAGGGAGATTGTACGTCTACATGGAGTCCCGAAGACTATTGTTTCTGATCGTGACGTGAAGTTTATGAGCTACTTCTGGAAGACGCTTTGGAGGAAGCTGGGGACAAAGCTGCTTTTCAGCACTACTTGTCATCCCCAAACTGATGGTCAAACTGAAGTGGTGAATAGAACATTGTCACAACTGTTGAGATCCATGATCAAGAAGAACCTGAAGGAGTGGGAAGAGTGTTTGCCACATGTGGAGTTTGCTTACAACAGGGCGGTACACTCTACCACGGAGCTGTGTCCTTTTGAGGTGGTGTATGGTTTCAAACCCATTACTCCACTTGACTTGTTGCCTTTGCCCATACATGAGAGAGTCAATATGGAGGCATCCAAGAGGGCAGATTTTGTGAAGAAAATTCATGTGAAGACTAAAGAGTTGATCGAGAAGAAAGGCAAGTGCAATGCTGCAAGGAAGAACAAGAAGCGCAAGGAGATGTTGTTCAAGCCTGGTGATTTGGTCTGGGTACATTTTCGCAAGGATAGGTTCCCACAGCTGAGGAAGTCTAAGTTGAAGCCTCGTGGTGCTGGTCCTTACAAAGTAATTGCCAAGATCAATGATAATGCATACTCAATAGATCTTCCAGAGGATGAGTTTGGTGTTAGTAATTCTTTCAATGTCGCTGATTTGACACCATATGACGGAGAAGACCTTGGAGCGTCGGGGTCGACGCCTTTTGAAGGGGGGGGGGAGATGATGAGGACATCCCTACCTCACTACTACCTCCGTCATTACAAGATGAAGATGAAGCTGTGAAGCTCAAGTCCAATGAAGTTAGGATTGGACCAATGACACGCGCTCGTGTGAAGCTACTTAAACAACAGGTGAACTTGTTCCTAAACAATACTTTGATCAATGAGAATTTTATACTACCTAAGTCGTATTATTTATGTATGATCAGGTATGAGGAGGAACCAAGCATCGCACGAGGAGGAGAGGAGCAGCTGGACAAGAAGCTGGACGTGAAGCTGGACATGGAGCTGGACGTGAAGACATCCCATGGACGCACGAGGGAGGAGCGGGAGGAATGCGCGAGAGGAGGAGTTCTTCAGGCCGGTCCCAGGCCCGGTCAGACCGGCCCTGGCGCCGGACCGCCCGGTCACCAACCGGATTCCACGCTGGTGCCATCCGGGCCAATCCCGGGGCCTTAGACGCTTCGTCCGGATCAGCCCGGTGCCAGATCCGGTTGCCGACCGGACCGCCCGGTCCCAGATCCGGTCGACCGGATTTTCCGCCGGCCGAGTCCGAGTCTGTCTCGACCAGATCTGTTCTGGGTCGGTTATTTTCGTACTTTTTCGACCAGAGGTCGTCTTGGACGCCTATATAAGTCCATAGGACGCCCCCTTAGTTGCTTTAGACCACGTTTAATATAAACCCTAGTTCATAGTTGTTTGCTAAGCAAAACTATTGTTCCCCAACTCTCCAATTCGTTGCGATCTGGAGTTTTATGCTACTGAAAAGTTTGTGTGATCTGCTGTTCCATTGGGGATTAGAAGATTGCAATCTACCGCTTCGTGGTCGGCGGCTACGTGCGCAAGTGTGTGGAGTTGCGAATATCTTGCAGGGTTGAGATCTGTTGCATTGGCTACAGGAATCAATCGAGAGACTTCGTCGGCGTCATACAAGTTATCTACACCATATCATCGATTCCCTCCGCTGCATTCATCCACCGTGTTCATCACCACCGTCTCTTACTGAGAAGATCGGGCCACCCCTTATCAATGCAAAGGCTTTAGCGAGGGCTAAGGAAGCCACTATCACTAGTGAGTTGAGAGGTGAGAGAGTGATCCACCAAAAAGAGAGTGAGCGCCACAAACCATATGTGAGTGAGATGAAGAGTGTCCTCCTAGCTACCAAGAGTGAGATGAGAGAAGTGCACCACAACCCATCCACCACCCTACACTACGTGCTCATTTGCAAGGGCCCCTCGGCGGAGACTAACGACTTAACCAACATTCCTTCGTCTTTGTTGTCTCTTTTGAAGGAATTCCAAGACGTCTTCCCCGACGAGCTACCTCACGGACTACCACCGCTTCGGGGCATCGAGCACCGCATCGACCTCATACCCGGCGCTCCCCTTCCAAACCGAGCCGCCTACCGCACCAACCCCGAAGACACAAAGGAGATTCAACGCCAAATACAAGACCTCCTCGCCAAAGGGTACGTTCGAGAAAGCCTTAGCCCTTGCGCCGTTCCCGTGATTCTTGTGCCTAAACCGGATGAGACGCAACGGATGTGTATGGATTGTCGCCCCATCAATGCCATTACCGTCCGTTATCGCCATCCCATTCCGCGTTTAGACGACATGCTTGATGAATTGAGTGGTGCCACCATTTTCTCTAAGATTTATTTGCGTAGTGGCTACCACCAAATTTGCATGGCAATTGGTGATGAATGGAAGACGGCATTCAAGACCAAGCTTGGTCTATATGAATGGCTTGTCATGCCATTTGGTCTTTCTAATGCTCCTTCGACTTTCATGCGTCTTATGAATCACATTTTGAGACCACTCATTGGCAAGAGCGTGGTTGTTTACTTTGATGACATCCTCGTCTATAGCAAAAATATCGAGGACCATGTTCACCATGTGAGAGAAGTCTTATGCATACTACGCCACGAGAAGCTCTATGCCAACCTCCCAAAATGCACCTTTGCTCAAAACAAATTGGTTTTTCTTGGTTTTGTGGTTTCCGCCAACGGGATTGAAGTTGATTCTTCCAAAGTTGAGGCCATCCACAATTGGCCCACTCCCACAAATGTTGGTCAAGTTCGGAGTTTTCATGGACTCGCCGGTTTCTACCGCCGCTTTGTGAAAGATTTTAGCACCATCACTTGCCCTTTAAATGAGCTTACTAAAAAGAATGTTCCGTTTGTTTGGGGCAAAGCACAACAAAACGCTTTTGATGAATTGAAAAAGAGACTCACCGAGGCACCCCTACTAGTTCTTCCCGATTTCTCAAAGACATTTGAGATAGAATGTGATGCGAGTGGCCTTGGCATAGGCGGTGTCCTCATGCAAAATGGAAAACCCGTGTCATACTATAGCGAGAAGTTGGATGGCGCACGCCTCAACTATCCTATATATGACAAGGAACTTTATGCTTTGGTTCGTGTTCTTGAAGTTTGGCAACATTATCTTTGGCCAAAAGAGTTCATCGTTCACTCCGACCATGAATCTTTGAAGTATTTGAAAAGTCAACACACTTTGAACAAAAGACATGCAAAATGGGTTGAGTTCATTGAGTCCTTCCCATATGTAATCAAATACAAGAAGGGCAAGGACAATGTCGTTGCAGATGCCCTTTCCCGCAAGCTCACCCTTTTACTCACTCGTTTGGATTTCCATGTGTTGGGTCTTGATGAAATCAAAGAACAATATGCCTCCGATACTTTCTTTGGCCCAATTTTTGCAAAATGTTCCATTGAAAAGGGCATCGATGATTTCTATTTGCACCAAGGATTCTTGTTTAAGGGCAACAAACTTTGTGTTCCAATGTCCTCGCTTCGTCTCTTGCTCTTACAAGAATCGCATGGTGGTGGTCTCATGGGTCACTTTGGACGAGAGAAGACATATGCCATGTTATCCACTCACTACTATTGGCCAAGAATGTACCGAGACGTGGAACACCTTTGCCGCCGGTGTACAACATGCTTACAAGCTAAGTCCTCTTCCAATCCATATGGTCTTTATACACCGTTGCCTATTCCTTATGCTCCTTGTCCGATATAAGCATGGACTTTGTACTAGGATTACCTCGAACTAAATATGGTCACGATTCAATCTTTTTGGTAGTGGATAGATTCTCAAAAATGGCTCATTTTATACCATGTTCCCGAACGGATGATGCTTCACACATTGCCTCCTTGTTTTTTAGGGAAATTGTGAGACTCCACGGTGTACCAAGAAGCATTGTCTCCGACCGAGATGTCAAGTTCATGAGTTATCTTTGGAAGACACTAATGGCCAAATTCAACGTCAAGCTTTTGTTCTCATCATCCTCGCACCCCCAAACCGATGGGCAAACCGAAGTGGTGAACCGAAGCCTCTCCACACTACTACGAGTCCTTGTCAAGAAGAATTTGAAAGCATGGGAAGATTGCATCCCACATGCGGAGTTTGCCTACAACCGCGCCAAGCACTCCACAACAATGAGAAGCCCATTCATGATCGTCTAAGGGTTTGAACCACCTACGGCGATTGACCTCCTACCTCTTCCGCTACATGAGCAAGTGAACATGGACATCGACAAGCGAGCACAATACATGAAGAAACTCCATGAAGACACAAGGGCAACGATCGAGCAACAAGTTCTCCGTCAAGCCACAAGACTAAACTTGAAGAAAAAGGCACGGATCTTCAATGAAGGCGACCTCGTGTGGATACACCTTCGCAAGGACCGCTTCCCTCAAGAAAGAAACTCCAAGCTCAAGCCCCGAGGTGATGGTCCCTTCAAGGTCCTCAAGCGCATCAACGACAACGCCTACGTCGTCGACATACCAACATCCAAGTACTTGGTGAGCAACACATTCAATGTGTCCGACCTTTCACCATATCATGGAGATGAGGAGAACATAGAGTCGAGGACGACTCTTTCCCAAGGGGGGGGGGGGAGATGATACGGGGTGGCCTATGGACACCGCCGCCTCAAGACCGACAAGCCCTCCTCGTGGTCCAATGACACGAGCTCGAGCCCAAGCACTACGCCAAGAGGTGAATTCGCTCCTCTCTACCTATGACTTTGACACCCCCTGGATGGCTTGCTACTTCATGCAAATACCCTGTGTTCAATCAGGTACATCGACCAAGACACAAGCCATGGAGACCAAGACGTTGGAGAGAGAGCTGGAAACGATGAAGATGGAGCTACAGCGCCCAGGCCGGAACTTCCGCCCCCCAGGACCGGAACTTCCGGCCAGATTCCTCCAAGATGCCCCCAAGATGCCCTCCAGCGCGCAGGAAAAAACATCGGACCGGAACTTCCGCCCCGAGGGACCGGAACTTCCGCCCGGTCGGAACTTCCGCCCATGTTCCGCCCAAGTTCCGAAATTACGCGAAAACAACACTGCATGTTACTGCGAGGAAATGGACGACTTCCGGAACTTGGCCGGAACTTCCGGCCTGGCCGGAACTTCCGGCCCCCAGGACCGGAACTTCCGCCCCTGACCGGAACTTCCGCCCAAGATGACCGGAACTTCCGCCACCGCGAACTTCAGCACAACAGCACTTTTCAGCATGTAACTTAACCCTTCGCCCCCTACCTATAAATAGCCTAGTTGGCTCAGATCTGAGATTAGACTTGATTTGAAAGAAAACCTGAGCTTAGCTCACCCTTGTGGCAACCCTACCTAGATCTATGATCTTGTATCCCCACCCGGGCTCCTTATCAACTCGTGAAGATCTCTTTGGCGACTTCTACCGTTTGTTTGGTCTTTTGCTTGCACTTCTACCTATTTGGTCTTTTGCTTGCACTTCTATCAAACCTTCCGGTCTTTTCGCCCTTCTAGATCTCCCGAGCTTTGATTTGTCGATCTCTTTGCGGGACTTCTACCAGAAGGTCTTTTCCTGCAATCTCTATCGAGTTGGTGTTTCGAGCCAACGAGGGAAAACTCGAATTGTGTGCGTGTGTGTGTGTTGTATCCCCGCGTTTCCCCCACGTGTTCATCGCGTTCATCCACCTACCCCCACGTATCCCTTCAAATCCGTGAAGATCGGGCACATCCCTGGGCTTAGCCCTTATCAGATACCATATAAAATACCTATGAAAATTATTGAACGTGTTATGGATAACTGCTATGAAGGGGATGGAACTGTTCATCCTGGTGATCATTTACTGTTTTTGCATGAATTATGCGGGTTATTCAAATGTGCAGGTATTGCTATGAATGAAGTTAGAAAGAAACTATTCTCTATATCGCTGTCTGGTAAAGCGGCGCATTGGTATAAATTGCTGAAGAATGGTGATTCTCTTGATTGGGAGGACATTGTGCCTTTATTTTATTCCAAATTTTATCCTCCAAGTGAAATTCACAAGGATCGGAACCGCATATATAATTTCTGGCCTCATGATGGAGAGAGTATTGCCCAAGCTTGGGGGAGATTGAAGTCTTTAATGCTCAAATGCCCCATTCATGAGCTTCCTGGTAATGTTATTATTGATAATTTCTATGCAAGACTTTTGATGAGGACATCCCTACCTCACTACTACCTCCTTCATTGCAAGATGAAGATGAAGCTGTGAAGCTCAAGTCCAATGAAGTTAGGATTGGACCAATGACACGAGCTCGTGCGAAGCTACTTAAAAAACAGGTGAACTTGTTCCTAAACGATACTTTGATCAATGAGAATTTTATACTACCTAAGTCGTATTACTTATGTATGATCAGGTATGATGAGGAACCAAGCATCGCACGAGGAGGAGAGGAGCAGCTGGACAAGAAGCTGGACGTGAAGCTGGACATGGAGCTGGACGTGAAGACATCCCATGGACGCGCGAGGGAGGAGCGGGAGGAATGCGCGAGAGGAGGAGTTCTTCAGGCCGGTCCCAGGCCCGGTCAGACCGGCCGTGGCGCCGGACCGCCCGGTCACAAACCGGATTCCACGCCGGTGCCATCCGGGCCAATCCCGGGCCTTAGACGCTTCGTCCGGATCAGCCCGGTGCCAGATCCGGTGGCCGACCGGACCGCCCGGTCCCAGACCCGGTCGACCGGATTTTCCACCGGCCGTCCGGATCAGCCTGGTGCCAGATCCGGTTGCCGACCGGACCGCCCGGTCCCAGACCCGGTCGACCGGATTTCCCACCGGCCGAGTCCGAGTCTGTCTCGACCAGATCTGTTCTGGGTCGGTTATTTTCGTACTTTTTCGACCAGAGGTCGTCTTGGACACCTATATAAGTCCATAGGACGCCCCCAAAGTTGCTTTAGACCATGTTTAAGATAAACCCTAGTTCATAGTTGTTTGCTAAGAAAAACTATTGTTCCCCAACTCTCCAATTCGTTGCGATCTGGAGTTTTATGCTACTGAAAGTTTGTGTGATCTGCTGTTCCATTGGGGATTAGAAGATTGCAATTTACCGCTTCGTGGTCGGCGGCTACGTGCGCAAGTGTGTGGAGTTGCGAATATCTTGCAGGGTTGAGAACTGTTGCATTGGCTACAGGAATCAATCGAGAGACTTCGTCGGCATCATACAAGTTGTCTACACCATATCATCGATTCCCTCCGCTGCATTCATCCATTGTGTTCATCACCACCGTCGCTTACTGAGAAGATCGGGCCACCCCGTATCATCTTGGTATCAGATTTCCAGTTTTCCTCGGTAAGCCATCCACAATCCACCCCATAGTTGAGTTCTGAGTGTTTTCCTATATAGAAAAAGCCAAAAAAAAATTTAGGGTTAGGGTTTGCCATAGCCATAGCTTGCACTAATTTTGAGTTTTAGTTGCTTTTCGTAGTTGTTTTTGCGTCACTTTATCTTTCATCTAGTATTTTAGGGTTTGAGTTTACTCTATCATCTTGTGTTACTTTGTCGTCTAGTGTCAGTTTTTGTTACTCCGAGTCCACATAGCGTACAGTGTGCTTGTTTCCCAACCATAGACACAGCCTTTCGATATACGTGACTAGGAACTTCCCCAGAAGAGACTAGTTTTACCGCTCGACAGGCTGCTCATTAGGGTTTTGGTGATTTGCATATCTTGTTGGCCGTGTTATCAAGGAGTTGCGTCATAAAATCAAAAAAAAAAGAGAAAATAGAAAAGAAGCAAAAAGAGCTACATAGCTGCGTGTGTTACAAAAAGAAAAATACAAAAAGAAAAGTGCGTGCTAGTTGCATTCAAGTGAAGGCCTAAGTTTTCTTTACTGCACCTGTAGTTGAGCAATCTTGTGCCTGTCTCGTTGAGCTTTGCTAGCGTCTCTCGAGTGCATTGCAACTTTTCATCCATATAGTTGCATTGCCACATTTATCGCCTTGTGTGAGTATCATTGGTTGTCTACGGTCAGCGCTAGAGCTTGTTATTGGTGCAAATAGGTAGCCTACCTACAGCCCCACATATATCCTGCTTAGTCGTGTGATTGTTCTTATACCCTTGATATTCGCTTCGCTACATCCGTGCACTAGTCCGTCAATCCAAGTTGGTAAGCAATACTAATTCACTTTGGAGCGGTAAGATTCACCTTTCTTATCAGTTTTGAGTGAGTTGTGAGAGTACCACCAAAGATTTTTTGTTTAGTGCACTAACCTACTAATCATGTCTTCCTCTGAGTTCAATGTGATGCAGAAAAAGGATCCGTCTACACCGGTTACTTGGATGGAATATGAGGCTATTCGTGATCACCTCACACGTGAACTTCGTGTTACTACGGAGACATTTGATACTGAAATTCAGGGTGTCAACTTGAAGGTCGATGAGGCTACTACGGCTATTAACACCGTTCAAACATCGATGACGACTCTTCAAGCATCTATGAATACTTTGATGCAAGCTGTCCAAGATATCCGTACTATGGTACAACAACAACCACAACAACCATTTGATGAAGATGGCAGTGTCAATGGTGACAATGCGGATGCTGCTGCTGCTCAAGGCATGGGACGTGGTGTTGGTCGTGGTCTTCCACGTCGCGTTAATCGCGGTTTTGTTGAAATTGGAGCCCGCCGTGTTCCTCAACAACAAGACGATGGTTTGGGTAAACCCAAGTTCTCAATTCCCAGATTTGAAGGAGGTACTGATGTTGAAGAATATCTTACATGGGAGCTGAAGATTGAGAGATTATGGCGTTTACATCCTGATTATACTGAAGATAGGAAGATTAAACTTGCTTCCTCTGAATTTGATGGCTACGCATTGCGTTGGTGGGATGCTCTTGTTCAGGATCGCGAAGAAGATGGTGAGCTGCCTATTATCACTTGGCGTACTATGAAGGCAGCAATGAGAGCTCGTTTTGTTCCTACCAATTACTTGCGTTCTGTGTTTGATAAGCTGACCCAATTGAAGCAAGGTGTGTTGACAGTTGATGCTTATTATATGGAGATGGAGATGCTTATGCAGCGTGCCCGTGTCCGTGAGTCATTGGAGATGACATTACAGCGTTTTCTCAATGGACTCAGATTTAATATCAAAGGCATTGTGCGTCATCACAAATATGCTACAATGAATGAGTTGCTACATCATGCAAGAGAAGCTGAGTCACAGTTGGCTGAAGAAGCGCAACAGAGGGGCCGTGCTACAGGCGCAGGGCGTTACACGCCTAGGCCGCCGCCTTCTACGGCGCCATCTACACGTCCTACGGATGTTCCTTCTTCGTCTGGCAAGCCGGTGTCCAATGTGTCCAACACAAAGAGGCCCGTCCCTGCAGCAAGTGGAACTGGTTCTATTATGTCTACAACACGCAACCGTGATATGCTTTGTCATACATGTGGTGGCAAGGGTCACTTCAAGAAGGATTGTCCTAACCGCAAAGTTATGATCATTAATGAGGACAATGAATATGAAACTGGAGACGATGCTGATCCGGATGTTCTGGAAGATGATGATTATGACAGCGATAGTTTTGATGCTTATCCTTCAGAAGCTCAAACTATAGTTGTTTCACAGCGTGTTCTCAATGTGCAGCCTAGTGCATCTACGCAGATGATGTAGCCCCACTCACCAACGACACTACATCAAGGCCAACAAGTCCCCCAAGTGGACCAATGACACGGGCTCGAGCTAAAGCTCTACATGACAAGGTGAACTCGCTCCTCACTACCCTCGACCTTGATACCCCATTGGATGGACTGCTACCTCAGGCCGATATGCTTTGTGTTATCAGATATGAACCTCGAGAGAAGGACGTCGCAGCAGACCCGAAGATGGACAAGGAAGAAGGAGGAGAAGAGTGGCCGCCGAAGGACGCCCCCAGGGCCGGCACTGCCGGCCTCCAGGCACCGGCACTGCCGGCCTGTACACCCCGGCACTGCCGGCCTGTACACCCCGGCACTGCCGGCCCCCAGCGCCATGCACGGCCGGCCCCACCGAATGAAGACGCGGAGAAGACTACGACCGGCACTGCCGGCCCAGGCTCAGCGGCACTGCCGGCCACACCGGCACTGCCGGCCAATCCTCACCGGCACTGCCGGCCCCGCCCCTGTTGACTTAATCTCAACCGTTGATTTCGCATCTATGGACCAGGATAATTTATGTAGTGCCGATTTTACCCCTGTACGAATCTGGACCTATAAGTACCTCACCCCTTCCTCCAGATTAGGGTTAGACTTGTTTAGAACTCAAACCTACCTTTGAGCTTAGTCTCCCTTGGGTATCATCCCTCTGTAATCAAGGCACCTTGGTTGTTGACTTTGATCTTGTTGAGTGAGATTCTAGTACTTGTTACTCTCTCTCCCTCACCAAGCTCATCCTCTCCAATCCCAATCTCTCTCCGGGAATTCTACCTCGTGCCTCTTCCACGGAGATTCTATTGGCGTGGTCCATCGAGCCACGGAGGTAAGCATCGGGTGTATCGGGTTGGTCTGCGTGCGTGAGTCTCGGAGTTCATCGTGTTCTTCGTTCCCCTCGCGTTTTCCCATCTCCCCCGCTTGGTTTCGAAGTCAATCCGCAAGATCGGGCCACACACGGGGTCTTAGACCACATCATATGGTATCAGCAGCCTTTGGTTCCCGCGGATTTGACCCTCCACCTACCCGATTTCGTTTCTAGAAAAATTTTCCAAAAAAAAAAAAAAAAGCCCTAAATTGCCTCTTGACCGATCTGTGATTTGGTTGCGTTTTGAGTGGTTTTGATCCATGGATTTCGTGCCCCTCTGGTTGATCTACGTTTTCCCCACTTTCTAGACCTCAATTCCATCGATTTTTGACGTTTTGGTCGGATTTGGCCCGCTTTCGCGAAGAACAGCTCGAGCTGTTCGTTAGGGACCGGCACTGCCGCCCCCATCAGGCCGGCACTCCCGCCCGGGCCGGCACTGCCGCCACATCCAGGCCGGCACTGCCGCACAGGCCGGCACTGCCACCCGATCCAGGCCGGCACTGCCGCCAGGGACCAGCCAAGCTCGCCAGCTCCATTTTGGACCACAATTTTACCTTTGTGTTTGCTAGTTCTGGTTTGAGTGCCTTTTGTGTAACACTAACCCGCAGCGACGACGCAAGCGAAGACACTCTCGGCACCCCAACTTGCAAACGTACTCTTGATCCTTCCACCATATTGCAAGTTGCGTGATCATCACCGCCTACGACACATCTAGGTATAACTTGCAACTCCTCGTTCCTTTTGCGATCCAACCCTCCCGAGCATTGCTTGTTTAGTGTTGCGAGACATTGCACGTGGCCCCGCATTGTGAGGTGTGTGTGTCGTGTTGAGTAAAGCATCCAAGCAAACACTCGTGTGGCAAGATAGCAAAAGCGAGGCTAACGCTAACATAGTGCGTGCAAAAGCCCCAAAAACACAAAAAGAGTGCGAGTAGCACCATACATCCATACATCCATACATCCATACGCCCATACATACAAAAGTGTCCACGTGTGCAAGTGCCACCATACACGAAAGAGAAAAAGCTTTTAAGCAAAGAGAGATACGAGAAGAGAGGCCGCGTGTGAATCTTGGTGTCTCTTCGTTGCAACCAAAGCTTTGGCTCTCCTTGTGTTAGTGTGACACCGGGCACCACCTTGTTGGTTGGTTTTTGTGTTTTTCCGCCCATTCCTTGGTTGCACTAACCCCGCTTATCTCGTGTGTGTGTTCCACAACTTTTCCGTGTTTTCGTGATCACCATTTGGACATTCAATTTTTGGACCTTACCCACTTTTAACAACATACTCGATCTTGGATTTGTCTTTTGGCTTTCCACAACACTCGCCTAACACCATATTTGCTAGCTTTTGCGTGTGGTTTTGCGTGTGTTCCCGATACACTTGATCTTGCTTTCGGCTTGGTGGATTGCCTCAATACCATCTTACCTTGGTAAGAGTGCGAGGTAGTCTCCTTCCACTAACATACACAACATAGTTCTTGTCTTGCTATCATGGATAGGAACGGAGATGAAACAAGGGATGGAGAAGTCCTCCGGAACACCGAGAGGTTGGCTACTCAACACAACCTATGGACTCAACGCCAAGAGTTCAAGGAGCAACTATCACTCTTCGAGACCCGCATCGACGAACAATATGAAGAAGTGGCTCACAACTTCTCCACGGTGAACCAAGACTTGGCTCTCCTCCGTGAAGCTACGGACAACTTGAATGGCCAAATGGCGGCCAATGATGCGAACATGGAGCGACGCATGGATAGCCTCGAGCGCGCCATCACCAACTTGGGTCGTCATCGCCGACACCGCTCTACTTCATCATCATCAAGCTCGTCACAAGATTACTATTCTCATGGCCACCGTTCGTCATCAAGCTCCTCCTCAAGGCATGAAGACCATCCTCGTCCTCATCGACCACATGCTCGTCAAGAAGACTCTCGCTCTAACTCAAGGAGAGGTGAATTCCATCGCCATGCTCGTCCTCATGAACGACCTCCACAAGAACAAGTTCCTCACCAAGATCGTCATCAAGCGGCTCGCCATGCCCACCCACTACAAGAAAAGTTGCCATGGCCGACGAAGTTGAAGTCGCGCCGTGGTTGCTGGTGTACCATGGCCGACGATTTTGGACCCTCCGTGGTGCATGTCAAAACTTTTTTTTTTCTCGTTTTTGAGGCCACCTAGCCCGACGAAAGCGGCCAAAACGTGGCGTATGGTGGCCCGGGACGTGGTGCATCTCGAAATCTCGGGTTCGCCGGCCGAGTCAACGCAAATCCGCACCGCCGAGGGATGTAGGGCCCAGATGGCAGCCTCTCTGGCATTGTTTTTTTTCTACATCGCGCCATCTCGTTCAACGAGCCGTTTACGATGCAGGATCATGGGTCCCGCATGTCATCCTCTATGAACCAAAATTCTTTCTATTCTTGGATTTTTTTTGACCCCCTGATTTCTGGCTACTTCCTTTTTCTTTTGATCCCTTGCCGCCTTGGAAACGTTGAGACCGCTGCTGCTAAATGGGACCCGCATGTCATCCTCTATGTGCAATCAACTTTCTTTTCTTGGAGTTTTTTTTTGGCACCTCAAATTTGGTCACTTGCCTTTTTCTTTCGATCCCCTGCCGCCTCTCAAACGGTGATACCGCTGCTGCTAACTGGGACCCGCATGTCATCCTCTATGTACTATAAAACTTTCTTTTCATGGATTATTTTTGGCACCTCAAATTTGGTCACTTGCCTTTTTCTTTCGATCCCCTGCCGCCTCTCAAACGGTGATACCGCTGCTGCTAACTGGGACCCGCATGTCATCCTCTATGTACTATAAAACTTTCTTTTCCTGGATTATTTTTGGCACCTCAAATTTGGTCACTTGCCTTTTTCTTTCGATCCCCTGCCGCCTCTCAAACGGTGATACCGCCGCTGCTAACTGGGACCCGCATGTCATCCTCAATGTACTATAAAACTTTCTTTTCCTGGATTATTTTTGGCACCTCAAATTTGGTCACTTGCCTTTTTCTTTCGATCCCCTGCCGCCTCTCAAACGGTGATACCGCTGCTGCTAACTGGGACCCGCATGTCATCCTCTATGTACTATAAAACTTTCTTTTCTTGAATTATTTTTGGCACCTCATATTTGGTCACTTACCTTTTTCTTTCGATCCCCTGCCGCCTCTCAAACGGTGATACCGCTGCTGCTAAATGGGACCCGCATGTCATCCTCTATGTACTATAAAACTTTCTTTTCTTGGATTTTTTTTGGCACCTCATATTTCGTCACTTGACTTTTTCTTTCGATCCCCTGCTGCCTCTCAAACAGTGATACCGCTGCTGCTAAATGGGACCCGCATGTCATCCTCTATGTACTATAAAACTTTCTTTTCTTGGATTATTTTTGGCTCCTCATATTTGGGCACTTGCCTTTTTCTTTCGATCCCCTGCTGCCTCTCAAACAGTGATACCGCTGCTGCTAAATGGGACCCGCATGTCATCCTCTATGTACTATAAAACTTTCTTTTCTTGAATTATTTTTGGCTCCTCATATTTGGGCACTTGCCTTTTTCTTTCGATCTCATGCCACGTTTGAAACGTTGAGGAACCTGCTGGCTCATGGGACCCGCATGTCATCCTCTATGTGCTATAAAAGTTTCCTTTGTTGGATTTTTTTCACCCTCTGATTTTTGGCTTGCCTTTTTCTTTTGATCCCCTGCCCCCTTTGAAACGTTGAGTAAGCTGTTGGCTCAAGGGACCCGCATGTCATCCTCTATGTCCATCAACTTTCTTTTCTTAGATTTTTTTTCACCCCCTAATTACTAGCTACTTTCTTTTTCTTTTGATCTCAAGCCGCATTACAAACATTGAGACCGCTGCTGCAAAATGGGACCCACATGTCATCCTCTATGTACAATAAATCTTGGATTATTTTTGGCTCCTGATATTTGGTCACTTGCCTTTTTCTTTCGATCTCATGCCGCCTTTGAAACGTTGAGTAAGCTGCTGGCTCATGGGTCCCGCATGTCATCCTCTACGAACAATAAAAGTTTCCTTTCTTGGAGTTATTTTTTACCCCTAATTTCATGCTATTTGCCTTTTTCTTTTGATCCCCTGCCCCCGTTGAAACGATGAGGACGCTGTTGGCAGGTCGGTCCCACATGTCATCCTCTATGAACAATAAAAGTTTCCTTTGGTGGATTTATTTTTGACCCCTAATTAATTTCTGGCTATTTCCTTTATTTTTCTTTTGATCCCCTGCCGCCTTGGAATTGTTGAGAATGCTGCTGCCTCATTTTTCTTTTGGTCCTGTGCCGCCTTGGAAACGTTGAGACCGCTGCTACAAAATGGGACCCGCATGTCATCCTCTATGTACAATAAAGTTTCTTTTCTTGGATTATTTTTGGCTCCTGATATTATGTCACTTGCCTTTTTCTTTCGATCTCATGCCGACTTTGAAACGTTGAGGATGCTGCTGCCTCATGGGTCCCGCATGTCATCCTCTCAGAACGATAAATGTTTTGTTTTCTTGTATTTTTTTACCAACTGATTTTTGGCTTTTTTTATTTTCGATCCCCAGCAGCCTTTGAAACGTTGACTCATTTCTTGGCTCATGGGTCCCCGATGTCAGCCTCCCCGTACAAGAAACATGTGATATTTTATTTTGCAGACAATAAACGTTGTATTTCGCTCTGAGCTATTGCAAACGGATAAATTAAATCTTTATATCTACATAAACAAACTTATATGTTGAATCTCCTTGTTTTTTGTTTTTGCGAAGCATAGGACTTTCCTGTTTTTTTTTTTTGAGAAAAATCCGACCTTTCCTGTTTTGGAGTGGGCTGAAATTGTACGAGTCAAAAGGCCCAGCAGTATAGTTCGAAGGCCCAGATGTCCAGATACAGCCCAATTAAAATCTTTCTTTTCTTGGATTTTTTTCACACCACGATTTACGGCTACTTCATTTTTCTTTCGGTCCTGTGCCGCCTTGGAAGCGTTGAGACCGCTGCTACAAAATGGGACCCGCATGTCATCCTCTATGTACAATAAAGTTTCTTTTCTTGGATTATTTTTGGCTCCTGATATTATGTCACTTGACTTTTTCTTTCAATCTCATGCCGACTTTGAAACGTTGAGGAAGCTGCTGGCTCATGGGTCCCGCATGTCATCCTCTATGAACAATAAAAGTTTTCTTTGTTGGATTTATTTTTTCCCCTAATTTCTGGCTATTTGTCTTTTTCTTTTGATCCCCTGCCCCCTTTGAAACGATGACGACGCAGCTGGCAAGTCGGTCCCACATGTCATCCTCTATGAACAATAAAAGTTTCCTTTGATGGATTTATTTTTTACCCTAATTAATTTCTGGCTATTTCCTTTTTTATTTTGATCCCCTGCCGCCTTGAAATAGTTGAGGATGCTGCTGCCTCATGGGTCCCGCATGTCATACTCTCAGAAAGGTAAATGTTTCTTTTCTTGAATTTGTTTACCAACTGATTTTTGGCTTATTTTTTCTTTCGATCTCCTGCCACCTTTAAAACGTTGACGACGCTGCTGGCTCATGGGTCCCCAATGTCAGCCTCCCCATACTGCAAATCCTCTTTACGCAAAGGTTGTATTTCTAGATAGATAAGGTGGATTCGAATCTGCCATGGTTCGAGCAGCTCAGGTAAGCCTTCTTGCACTAATTAATGGAAGTAGTGTATCGCAAGGTCAAGACATGTGGCTCAGTGTAATGAATCTATATGAATCATGTTGTGGGTTCAATCTGATAGTTCTCTAACAGGTCAGCCAAAATAGAAATTAAGTTTTTTTCTAAAAGGGAAATGCAAATTAAGATGAACACAAACATTAGTTATCATAATAGCTGATCATACATACATACTTGCTAAGAGCAAAAGCTTGCCAGAGTTTTACCACCCATACAATTAATTAGCAGTTCAGATAAGATAACCTTATATAAGTATAACTACAAATGCATTTGCTAAGGGCTCATGGGACAACGAGAACTAGACAACCGCGAACTTTATGACCAGCATGTCACAGCGGCATCGAAAGATCTTGACCTTCAACTTTGATCCAATGCGAAGTTTGGCACCGTCAATGAACTTTTTCCACCTGGAAGTAACAGCCAAGCGGCCATCCTGTGGGACCGACAGTACCGTCCCTCCACGGTGAGACCTTCACTCTCCATGACGAGGGATATCTTGCCCCTTCGGCCAGCATTGAGATCCTTGGAGATACTTTTAGGCAATTTCTGATTCAAAGCAAGAGATACCACCAAAAATTAGTCAATGGCACCAATGCACTGAACCATGTGAGACTTTGAGCAGAGAAGACATCAAGATAAGAGCAGTTATGCTGTCATATACTCACGAACATAGCCTTCGGATGCGTCCTGGTCACCACACGGGTGGCCACGGCAATGAGCCGAGACCTCGGTGATACGGCTGGGGCAGGTGCATGAGCACAGGCTGGTACACGAGCTGGTGCTGATGCAGGAGACTGCTGGGCAGGTGCGATAACGGTGCCTCTAGAGGAACCGGTGCTGATGCAGGAGAGGCTGTTGGGCAGGTGCGATAAACGGTGCAGCTAGAGGAACCGATCTTGATGCGGGAGCTGCTGGGCATGTGTAGTATGTGGGGCCTCTGCAGGAAGCAATGCTGTTGGTGGGGCCTGCTGGGTCGATGCAGAACGGAGCTGAGTACAGAACCGGTGCCGATGCGGGAGAGTGGGAAGCCGGTGCCGGTGCTGGTGTGGTTGCCCTTTGTGACATCCGCTCCTGTTCCGTCAGGGGATCTGCAGCTTTGATCATGTTAAACCCAGCAAGCTAGAACAGAGGGAATGGTTTAGAACAACTGCTCAGAATGCAGTTATCAAAAGATATGAGTAGAAAAAAGTTACATATTATATATTTGGAAGTGTCTCCAACTACGTAAGCGATTACGTATATCTGCCCGTTTGAGTTTCGATCCTCGGCTCGTCGCCCTTCTTCGCACCGTAGTCAAAAGCAAACTTTCTCCAATCATGTCCATACAAATATGTGATGGCCTGCGTCTTGTAGACATACACCTCATAGACCGTGTAGGTGTTCATCAATTTGCCATTGCCATGCATAGTGAAAGATCCTTCATGCGGACACATCTGGTTAATCATTGGACGAAGTTCACAAGGTACGATCTGCATGTGAAAATTGATACAAATGTAAGAAGCAGGAAGACTAAAAACAAGACTTTACTATATGCCAATTCATGCTAAACTACTGAGAATACATACCTGTAACTCTGTGAAGGAGCTACTAGAAAGGTAGATAGAGCCATAGGAGGTGTTATATGCGGGGTATGTACATGGGCCCGCCATATTCCCGCAAGCTCGGCATCGGGATGGTGAAGGAAACATGGGAGGTACTACTGGTGCGTAGCGCTGAACGTAAGTGGAAGAATTAGGTTGTGTAAAGTGCATAGTTCAGAGCAATGCAAATGTTGACAAGCAAGTGCATAACACTATGTTACAAAGCTGAGCAGTGAAAAATTAGTGTATGATGAATATAAGCATGCTAATTTGGTGTTTCCGAATTCCAAAAAGCATTAGACAGAGCCAGTGATAATATCAGACATAAATCATGGCATGTATATGTGGCTTAAGAAAATATACCCGAACCCTTGGATGGTTACGGCCCGGCTGATCCTTGGACTTGAGCTTATATAAGCATCCAGGAAGGTGGGGCCGACAAGAACTTGGTGGCAGCCTCTGCAGATGCCTCATCGGCCAGTTGCAATCCTTTTGACCAATGAAGGCTTAGCAGTTTCAGTCTGCATATAAAAATTGAAGAGCAACGGACATCAGCAGTGATATATAAAATGAATCTATGAGACACTGATGCATATAGTGCTTTGGATGTAAGTGGAAGAATAGGTGTGTGTGTTTCTGAACTATTGGTAAGCATTAGACAAAGCCGGCAATAAACAGACAAAAATCAAATCATGTATGAGGATTAAGAAAATATACCTTCTTGAAAAGGGTACCACCCGGTGGCCCCGTGGCCTTGTGCTTGAGGAGGTTTTCAGAAGATGGTGGCAGCACCATCGTCTTCACGGCAGCCTCATCGGGATCATTTTTTATCCATTTGAGTAGAGGAACAGAAGTTTCATCCTGCATATGAATAGCAACAGAACTCATCATTGATATTTAATAAATCTATGAGATAGACTGATGCAAATAGTGCGGGGTGTAAGTGGAAGAATAGGGTTGTGCATAGAGAACAGTTGACAACAATGCAAATGATTACAAAAGAAGCCAATGGAAATCAACGGTTTATATCTTGGATGAGACAGACTGAAAAGTGAAAAATTAGTGTATGATGATTGTAAGCAAACGCAGTGTTTCTGAACTTTTGGTAAGCATTAGACAAAGCCAACAGTAATTAAACAGATAATAATGAAATCATGTATGTGGATTAAGAAAATATACCAGATTCATTAAAAGGTCACCACCCAGTGGCCCATGGCCTCGTGCTTGTAGAGGTTTTCGGAAGATGGTGCCGGCACCATCGTCCTCACAGCAGCCTCATTAGCCCCATTTTGCATCCACTTGAGTAAAGGCGCAGCAGTTTCAGCCTGCATAAGAATGGGAACAGATCTCAGCAGTGATATTGAATGACTACGAGACAGATAGATGCATATAGTGCTAGATGTAAGTGGAAGGGTATGGCCGTGTATGGACAACAGTTCACAACCATGCAAGGGTGTGTTCGGTTCTGAAACAGCGTGGAATGGAATGGAATGGTTCCATTTCAGAGGAATGGAATGGTTACATTTTTGTTCGGTTGGGAAAAATGGAGAGCAGAGGAGATCGAGGTTAAACTAACCAATTGTCTCAAAATTGTAATTAACAATTGCAAATGACATTTTAATCTCAAAGTCGTAATTAACAGCGCCTAATGGTGCTCTTTTAATCTAAAAATCGAAATTAACATCATTTTATGTTGGGTTAGGGGAACTGGAGTAGATGAACATTATTGTATGATGATTGTAAGCAAACGAATTTGGTGTTTCTAAACTTTTGGCTTCGAGATCTTATGGGTTTCAACTCTAGCCTACCCCAACTTGTTTGGGACTGAAAGGCTTGGTTGTTGTTGTTGTTGTTGTAAACTTTTGGCAAGCATAGAAAAAACCGACAATAAACAGAGAAAAATCAAGGCATGTTTTGTGGATTAAGAAAATATACCATATTCATTAAAAGATCACCACCCAGCTGGTGCGTGGCCTTGTGCTTGTAGAGGCATTTAGAAGATGGGGGCGGCATCAACATACTGGCAGCTTTGATCAGCCGCAGTTTTGATCTTCCTTTTGAGTAAAGGCCCTAAAGTTTCATCTTGCATATGAATAGCAAAACAAAAGGCAGACCTCAGCAGTGATATTGAATTACTGTATGAGATAGACTGATGCATATAGTGGATGCTCTTAGCCTTTTGCAGCGTGAACACTAGCTATGGACAGACAAAAAAACTAGTTAACTCAGCTTTGTCTAGATATGAATGTACTACCACCATCCAAAAGCTTAAGCCTTATTTATTTTTGAGAAATCAAAACAAGCAAAGTTTGACCAAAATTTTAGAACATTCTATCAACAAATATAATACTGTGTAGATACCGTAGGAAAATATATTTTATTATCTATTTAATGATATTAATTTTGTATTTTGCATGTTACTGATTTTTGGTAAAAGCTTAGTCAAACATGGTATAGTTTGACTTTCTAAAAATAATATAAGCCCAAAGCTTTGGGATGGAGGCAGTAGTATCTAGAGCTAAAACACATCTAGATACATCCGTATCTACAGATAGTTGAGTCAATTAATTTGGATCTGAGGGAGTATCAGATTCAGACTACATCATGGTAAGTTGGTTAAAAAAAATTACCCCTGGGCGGTCCCTGCCCAGCTCGGCAGTGGCATTTCGCTTCTTGTGCTGCAGATCGGGCCATGCTCCTGCAGCAGGTGGGGCGCTATTCTCGTTCCCCATAGCCTCAGCACGGAACCTGGAGGTACCAACCTGATACAGAGAATATAGAGCATGGTGTCACAGAGGCTTTACGCACAAACAGCTGAAGACATGTGCTACTTTAAGCATATTCCAGAACAGGAACAGATTGAGGATGCAGAGACCAGAGAGACACTTAAAAGGTAAAGAGTGGATAAGCAAACGGAGTACCTGCTTCGCGGGGCTGGGGACGCAGCTCAGGCTCAGCCAACTGCCCACATGCGTGGTGGCCTTACGCTCCATTGCCCCCACCGCCGAGGTCTTACCTTTCCTGTACAAGCTGACAAAAGATACAGTGAGGATCAGCAGAAACTACAAAGGTTGCAAATGTCGACAAATAAAGGAAGAACACCCCAATCCAAGCAAAGGTAGCCCCCGCCCCCCACCCCCATCAATCACTCCCAGCTCGAGGGTGACCAGAAAGACACCCCTTTGCCCAGAATAGGAAAGAGATGCGCAAGATATCGAGGAGAGGAAAAAAGAACCGATCTCGAGAAAGGAGAGAACATTACTAGTCCTACCTAATCCGCTTGGGCTAGATGCAGCTTGCCCCTCCAAGCTGGATGCCTGGACGGTGGAGGCGAAAGGAGGGGATCGAGCTAGCGGCTTGCATCCGTCGGCAATCGGCACTCGATCGGGAGAGAAGGGGTGCTACATAAAGGGGAGGGGTAACATATTTTATTACACAGTGAACTTACTGATGTGACTAGTCATTACATGTCTCACTGAAACTAGGGCCCATAGTGTGGCACCCCAAATTTACTTGAAGCTGCTCGGCGGGACGCATTGGCGCGTCAAGAAACCCCCGAATTGTAGCGGGGAAATGAAACATTTCACAAAAATTCGAAATTCAAGCACACCGCCACGCGCCAAGCACGCGGCTGTTCCTTCCTCTTCCTCGGTTCCTCCTCCCCTATCCGAAAAAACCCCAAATCCCAAGCTCAAACCAAAAAAAACAAAAAACAAATCCCCTGGCCGCCATGCATGTCCTCGTTAACCCGCTGGAGATCGTTCCCGGACGATGCGGACCACCCGCCCTGAGATCCAGAATTCCGTCCACCTCGAGGCACTGCGTGCTGTCTCGCAGCAGCGGCTTGAGGGCGCTGAAGAGGAAGTTCCGCCGGAAAGTGCTCATGGCAACCGTGCAAGCTCACCGGCGTGCTGTATCCCGAGAGGAACTGGTCAAAGCTTTGCTATTCGCCACACACAAAAAATTGCGGGCCAAGATCTGGTCAAAGCTTCGTCGATGGCTTGCCGCGAGAGGCTTGGAGTCCAGAGTCAATAAACTAGCTGCTCGAGGACTTGGGCGGTTTACACGGATTCATATTAACTGACTCAAGTTTGTTAGTCTAGTTAACAAATGCATCTAGATACATCCATATCTAGACAGAATTGAGTCCATTAATATGAATCAGAGGGGAGTACCTGAAAGTGTTTCATGCTACCAACTAATGCGCTGGCAGGAATCGCTGTAGAAGTAATTGTGCTACTACTTGTACGATGAACTGATTGTGTGGGTGTCGAATTTTGCAACGCGATCATCCACTGAATGCTTAATCTAGCGCCAAAGGCGTACAAATCATAACATACTACAGCACCAGAACATAAGAGTACGAATCATAAAGTAGCTCAACATTTTGCATCGGGGGCTGGGTGGTCACGAGACTACCGGGACGCCCACGATGATCTCCGGGTGTGCATCCTCTTCAACGCAAATCTTTGTACTCGGTACACGGCCTCCTTATGTAGGCTGGATAATCTCAGGTGCAGGACCTTCGTCTATGAGAGGCTCGTCATCAGTACCATCCACAGGTGCATCAGGGCTGGGTGGTCTTGAGACTACCCGGACGCCCGTGATGATCTCCGGGCGTGCATCCACTTCAACGCAAAGCTGTGTACTCGGTCCACGGCCTCCTTCTGTAGACTGGATAATCTCAGGTGCAGGACCTTCGTCTATGAAAGGCTCGTCATCAGTACCATCCACAGGTGCATCAAACTGAGATTCATCTTCAAATCTCCCATCAAACTGAGAGACCTCTTTAACTCTATGCTTCTGCAATTAGTACATCAACCGATTAGACAAACATCTAAGGGATGCAACCTGAACAAATGCCGTTTTACATATTTACCTTCTCATCTGCACACATGTCCCGAGCTGAAACCCGTTTCTGAAGCAAGCGCTTTTTCTCTCCTTCCCGTCCATCCATCTGCAACAAGTTAAATTTGAGTACAGAACCTTGCACAGCAATGCAAACTATTGATTGAAACAGCGGCAGCATCAATATAAATAATTAACTACATATGCCAGCACACATACAGTGTGAGCAAGATCTGCTTCTCCTGCTAAAGGATCATTATATGGTTCACCATGCTAAACCCGCCTAACATATGTGCGGTCCATCCCAAAAATGTGTAAATGATCTGCCACTACAGGGTGAGGCCTCTTCTCACCATTCATACATGTGCAGCGCGGGCAATACACGTCCAGGTTGTGACCATCATGAGCTCTAATAAACCCCATAAAGGGTTGAACACCATTTATATATGAAGGGGAACATAAGTGTCCATGCAGTTTCCAAGTTCTGTCCATCTGTTTAATTATGAGATACAGTGGTTGGTGATTAATTTAAGGCGAAGTAGGAAATGTATATCCATCGAGTACAAAACTATACTACATGATTATGCATTTCAGCAATCATGTCGAGTACAAAACAAAAAATGCCCATCGACATTTTAGCAAACAGATCGTGTACAAAACTCTGCCATGGCATTTCAGCAAATTAACGGATCGAGTGCAGAACTGACTCTATATGCCCACGCAAATGAACAAATTGATCGATGACAAATCGAGCGGAAAACTATAAAGTGCCAATTAGTTCGAGCATACTGATGAATTTTTTTAGCAGCATCAAGAAAATATAAATCGTTAGGCTGTCTTGCCCGATACATGATTGAGCTAGAGATAGCAGCCCTACCGTGGATCAACTTGACCGCCGGTGCGTCTCGAGAAGAACGACGGGGAGGATGCTTCTTATTTGCACGGACGGGAGGGGGTGGGTAAGCTCTTCGCACGTAGGGGTATATGTTGTGTACGGGTGGGTGGGGGGTCATGCGGCCGGGCCGCCGGGGTGATAATTAAGGTTGGTAGGTGGCGTTTAATGGAGTTGCGTGTGTAATTTGCCGTGCACAAGGTTGAGGAATAGGCGGTTCCCTTTGCTGCGTACAATTCAAACTATCCCGCCCATGTAGTTTAAATTCGCCATATTTTCGTTAAATCGACATAAAGTCATGTGAGTGGGGGAAAATTAGCAAAGTTGCTTGAAAAATAGTAAAACTCTGGAATTATCCTTTAAATATGCTCTACTTCGTGTGAAAATCGGGGTGTGGAAGCATGTTGAGCTGTTTTATTTGTACTTTCTTCATTAAAACTCCCATTTTATGCACTTTGGATGGAAAGAAATCATTTGTACATAAATTTTGACAACGCCATTTGCAAACACTAATTGTTTACATGCCAAGATGCACCCATCCACCAAATATATATGTGGCAAAAGTTTATCACAATCTAGCAGATATGCATAATTAGTGAGGGACCCCTTTTGATTTTGTGCAATTTCCACTAATTAGGTAGAGATCGAGAAGGGTTAATTAATTAGGCCATGTTAGGGGTTATGTGTTTTAATAGGTTGTGTGGATTCAAATACAACTTCTTTATTTGTGTGCTATGATTAATCAAAACTAGATCGATCATCGCACACATTATTAGAGGCGCATGCCTTTGCGCACAAAGTGCATGTGTGTGTTGTTGGCCACCAACGAGAGAGAGAGAGAGAGAGAGAGAGAGAGAGAGAGAGAGAGAGAGAGAGAGAGAGAGAGATAGAGGTAGAGAGAGCTACATACGAGAGAGCGATTGAAATCCCCAAATTAAAAACATATATATGCATGGCACATTTAATTTAATTAGAGGACCGCGAGGCACCCCTGGCCTGCTTGATGCATAATTAAGTGTCATTGGCCTATATATATAGGGTTTAATTAGGGTTTAGGGTTTAGGGTTAGGAGGTTAGGGTTTAGGGTTTAATGTTTATGGTGTTTAGGGTTTAGGGATTAGGGATTAGGGTTTATTTAGGGTTTAAGGTTTAGGGATCATCGATCGAGTGCGCACACACACATTATTAGAGGCACACGCGCGCCTTTGCGCATAAAGTGCATGCGTATATGTGTGTGTTTTTTGGCCACCAACGACATATAGATGATCGAGAGAGAGAGATTGAAATCCCCCAAGAATATGTTCAAATATATATTAAAATATATGCACGAATTAATGCATGCATGGTAGGCCATGCATGCACACTAATTATATATATATTATGAGGAAACTTAATCAAATGTGTTTTCATTCGAGAGAACTTGTCAAAATTCAAGTTAATTAATTTATCATCGATAATTATATAATTAATTAATGAATCTCAGGGAGATGTTATACAACATATGATCGATATATAGGCCATGTATATATTAATTGGTTTTAATCTACCGTTTTTTGCTAGCTAGCTGCATGCTATATATAGAGCATGTTTTTATTAGATCGGGTTATAGCTAGTATAGTTTAGGGTTATGTGTTTTAATTAACTAGGGTTTGATTATCTAGGGGTTAGTTATATATATATGGTTTAGGGTTAATGCATGTCACATTTAATTTAACTAGAGGACCGCGAGGCACCCCTAGCCTGCTTGATGCACAATTAAGTGTCGTTGGCCTATATATATAGGGTTTAATTAGGGTTTAGGGTTAGCTAGCTGGGTTTAGGGTTAGCTAGCTGGGTTTAGGGTTTAGTGTTTTGGGTGTTTAGCTAGGGTCTAGGGTTTAGGGTTTAGTGTTTCTTGTGTTTAGAGGGTCTAGGGTTTAGTGTTTAGGGTGTTTAGGGTCTAGGGTTTAGGGTCTAGTGTTTAGGGTCTATGGTTTAGGGTTTAATTAGTGTTTAGGGTGTTTAGGGTTTAGGGTTTAGTGTTTACGGTGTTTAGGGTCTAGGGTTTAGGGTTTAGTGTTTAGGGTCTAGGGTTTAGGGTTTAATTAGTGTTTAGGGTGTTTATAGGGTTTAGGGTTTAGGGTTTAGGGTTTTAGGGTTTAGGGTTTAGGGTTTAGGGTTTATGGTTTAGGGTTTACGGTGTTTAGGGTCTAGGGTTTAGGGTTTAGTACATGTTTAGGGTGTTTAGGGTCTAGGGTTTAGTGTGTTTAGGGTGTTTAGGGTTTAGGGGATTAGGGATTAGGGTTTTAGGGTTGTTTAAGGTTTAGGGATCATCGATCGAGTGCGCACACACACATTATTAGAGGCACACGCGCCTTTGCGCATAAAGTGCATGCGTATATGTGTGTGTTTTTTGGCCACCAACGACATATAGATGATCGAGAGAGAGATTGAAATCCCCCAAGAATATGTTCAAATATATATTAAAATATATGCACGAATTAATGCATGCATGGTAGGCCATGCATGCACACTAATTATATATATATTATGAGGAAACTTAATCAAATGTGTTTTCATTCGAGAGAACTTGTCAAAATTCAAGTTAATTAATTTATCATCGATAATTATATAATTAATTAATGAATCTCAGGGAGATGTTATACAACATATGATCGATATATAGGCCATGTATATATTAATTGGTTTTAATCTACCGTTTTTGCTAGCTAGTTTGCATGCTATATATAGAGCATGTTTTTATTAGATCGGGTTATAGCTAGTATAGTTTAGGGTTATGTGTTTTAATTAACTAGGGTTTGATTAGCTAGGGGTTAGTTATATATATATGGTTTAGGGTTAATGCATGTCACATTTAATTTAACTAGAGGACCGCGAGGCACCACAGCCTGCTTGATGCACAATTAAGTGTCGTTGGCCTATATATATAGGGTTTAATTAGGGTTTAGGGTTAGCTAGCTGGGTTTAGGGTTTAGTGTTTTGGGTGTTTAGCTAGGGTCTAGGGTTTAGGGTTTAGTGTTTCTTGTGTTTAGAGGGTCTAGGGTTTAGTGTTTAGGGTGTTTAGGGTCTAGGGTTTAGGGTCTAGTGTTTAGGGTCTATGGTTTAGGGTTTAATTAGTGTTTAGGGTTTAGTGTTTACGGTGTTTAGGGTCTAGGGTTTAGGGTTTAGTGTTTAGGGTCTAGGGTTTAGGTTTTAATTAGTGTTTAGGGTGTTTATAGGGTTTAGGGTTTAGTGTTTAGGGTTTAGGGTTTTAGGGTTTAGGGTTTAGGGTTTAGGGTTTATGGTTTAGGGTTTACGGTGTTTAGGGTCTAGGGTTTAGGGTTTAGTGTTTAGGGTGTTTAGGGTCTAGGGTTTAGTGTGTTTAGGGTGTTTAGGGTTTAGGGTTTAGGGTTTAGGGTTTTAGGGTTGTTTAAGGTTTAGGGATCATCGATCGAGTGCGCACACACATTATTAGAGGCACCCGCGCCTTTACGCATCAAGTGCATGCGTATATATGTGTGTTTTTTGGGCCACCAACGATATATAGATGATCGAGAGAGAGAGAGATCGATTGAAATCCCCAAGAATATGTTCAAATATACATTAAAATATATGCACGAATGCATTGTAGGCCATGCATGCACACTAATTATATATATATTATGAGGCAACTTAATCAAATGTGTTTTCATTCGAGAGAACTTGTCAAAGTTCAAGTTAATTAATTTATCACGATAATTATATAATTAATTAATGATTCTCAGGGATATGTTATACAACATGATCGATATAGGCCATGTATATTTTAATTGGTGTTAATCTACGGTTTGCTAGCTAGCTAGCTGCTATATATAGAGCATGTTTTTATTAGATCGGGTTATAGCTAGCTAGTATAGTTTAGGGTTATGTGTGTTAATTAAGTAGGGTTGATTAGCTAGGGTTAGTTACATATATATGGTTTAGGGTTAATGCATGGCACATTTAATTTTATTAGAGGATCACGAGGCACCCATGACCCACTCGATCGATGCACAATTAAGTGTCGTTGGCCTATACATAGGGTTTAATTGGGGTTTAGGATTAGCTAGGGTTTAGGGTTAGGGTTAGGGTACGTTTAGGGTCTAGGGTTTAGGGTTTAGTGTTTAGGGTTTAGGGATTAGGGATTTAAGGTTTTAGGGTTGTTTAAGGTTTAGGGATCATCGATCGAGTGCGCACACACATTATTAGAGGCACCCGCGCCGTTACGCATAAATTGCATGCATATATATGTGTGTTTTTGGGCCACCAACGATATATAGATGATCGAGAGAGAGATCGATTGAAATCCCCAAGAATATGTTCAAATATACATTAAAATATATGCACGAATGCATTGTAGGCCATGCATGCACACTAATTATATATATATTACGAGGCAACTTAATCAAATGTGTTTTCATTCGAGAGAACTTGTCAAAGTTCAAGTTAATTAATTTATGACGATAATTATATAATTAATTAATGAATCTCAGGGATATGTTATGCAACATGATCGATATAGGCCATGTATATTTTAATTGGTGTTAATCTACGGTTTGCTAGCTAGCTGCTATATATAGAGCATGTTTTTATTAGATCGGGTTATAGCAGCTAGCTAGTATATATAGTTTAGGGTTATGTGTTTTAATTAAGTAGGGTTGATTAGCTAGGGTTAGTTACATATATATGGTTTAGGGTTAATGCACGACACATTTAATTTTATTAGAGGATCACGAGGCACCCATGACCCGCTCGATCGATGCACAATTAAGTGTCGTTGGCCTATACAGAGGGTTTAATTGGGGTTTAGGATTAGCTAGGGTTTAGGGTTAGGGTTAGGGTTAGGGTTAGGGTATGTTTAGGGTCTAGGGTTTAGGGTTTAGTGTTTAGGGTGTTTAGGGTTTAGGGATTAGGGATTTTAAGGTTTTAGGGTTGTTTAAGGTTTAGGGATCATCGATCGAGTGCGCACACACATTATATTATTAGAGGCACCCGCTACTTTACGCATAAATTGCATGCATATATATGTGTGTTTTTTGGGCCACCAACGATATATAGATGATCGAGAGAGAGAGAGAGATTGAAATCCCCAAGAATATGTTCAAATATACATTAAAATATATGCACGAATGCATTGTAGGCCATGCATGCACACTAATTATATATATATATTATGAGGCAACTTAATCAAATGTGTTTTCATTCGAGAGAACTTGTCAAAGTTCAAGTTAATTAATTTATCACGATAATTATATAATTAATTAATGAATCTCAGGGATATGTTATACAATATGATCGATATAGGCCATGTATATTTTAATTGGTGTTAATCTACGGTTTGCTAGCTAGCTGCTATATATAGAGCATGTTTTTATTAGATCGGGTTATATCTAGTATAGTTTAGGGTTATGTGTTTTAATTAAGTAGGGTTGATTAGCTAGGGTTAGTTACATATATATGGTTTATGGTTAATGCATGGCACATTTAATTTTATTAGAGGATCGCGAGGCACCCATGACCCGCTCGATCGATGCACAATTAAGTGTCGTTGGCATATACATAGGGTTTAATTGGGGTTTAGGATTAGCTAGGGTTTAGGGTTAGGGTTAGGGTACGTTTAGGGTCTAGGGTTTAGGGTTTAGTGTTTAGGGTGTTTAGGGTTTAGGGATTAGGGATTTAGGGGTTTTAGGGTTGTTTAAGGTTTAGGGATCATCGATCGAGTGCGCACACACATTATTAGAGGCACCCGCGCCTTTACGCATAAATTGCATGCATATATATATATGTGTGTTTTTTGGCCACCAACGATATATAGATGATCGAGAGAGATTGAAATCCCCAAGAATATGTTCAAATATACATTAAAATATATGCACGAATGCATGGTAGGCCATGCATGCACACTAATTATATATATATATATATTATGAGGCAACTTAATCAAATGTGTTTTCATTCGAGAGAACTTGTCAAAATTAAAGTTAATTAATTTATCACGATAATTATATAATTAATTAATGAATCTCAGGGATATGTTATACAACATGATCGATATAGGCCATGTATATATTAATTGGTGTTAATCTACGGTTTGCTAGCTAGCTGCTATATATAGAGCATGTTTTTATTAGATCGGGTTATAGCAGCTAGCTAGTATAGTTTAGGGTTATGTGTTTTCATTAAGTAGGGTTGATTAGCTATGGTTAGTTACATATATATGGTTTAGGGTTAATGCATGGCACATTTAATTTAATTAGAGGACCGCGAGGCACCCCTGGCCTGCTTGATGCACAATTAAGTGTCGTTGGCCTATATATAGGGTTTAATTAGGGTTTAGGGTTAGGGTTAGGGTTTAGGGTCTAGGGTTTAGTGTTTAGGGTTTAGGGATTAGGGATTAGGGTTTCAGGGTTGTATAAGGTTTAGGGATCATCGATCGAGTGCGCACACACATTATTAGAGGCACCCGCGCCTTTGCGCATAAAGTGCATGCGTATAGTTTAGGGTTATTTGTTTTAATTAAGTAGGGTTTGATCAGCTAGGGTTAGTTACATATATATGGTTTAGGGTTAATGCATGGCACATTACATCTAGTTTAAATCTCAAGAATGTTTATACATGATAGGCCATATGTGCAAAGGAATTTTTTTCCTCGTGAACTTGTCAAAATTCAAGTTTATCAGTGCCAATGGAAACTAGTCCAAAAAATTACATAGAGGACCAAAAGTACTAGACAATAACTAATAGAACCTGCAACTTTACAAAAAGAACCCCAAAACATATAGAAGAAAATCAATCGAGTCCTTCTGGACCGCACATCAGATCTCTCAAGCTCCGCATCCTTTCCGGCAACTCCGTCGCCGGGACGCACCACTTGGGACGGTGTCGCCGGTAGTCGCCGGGACGAAGGAGAAGAAGGGCCTCAGCAACGGCATATTGGCTCTGAGAAGGGTCGCTGAAAGTCCAAGATGTGCACGGGCAAGACGGATGACGCCGTCGTATGCCCCGAGCTTGTGAACTTTAGCAGCTTGACTTCCCCATTGGCCAGATCTGAAGCACTGACCAAAGCAAGCCTCACCGTTAGCGCCATCACATTGATGGCACCAGATCGGGGTTTGGCCGGCAAGATCCGCCAGATTCACCATAGGCCAGATCTGAAGCCGATGACGAGATCCCCGACTCCATTGCGCCATTCTGCTCATGGGAAACACTGGATCTAAGCTTACAACAACACTAACTCCCTCGGATCCAAATTAGCTGACTCAACTTTGCTTATCTAAATATGGATGTATCCACACATGTTTTTACTCTAGATACATACACGTCTAAGGAAAGTTGAATCAATTAATTTAGTTCGGAGGGTGTACAATATACAGAGAGAAGTCGGCCTCGTCTCCGGCCGGCGAGGCCGCCGGAGAGAAGGGGGAGAGGAGCCGGGAGTGGGAGAGACTCGAGAGAGAAAGAGAAGAGGAAGAAATGAGAGCTCCATGGGGAAGAACATTATTTTTGTCGTTCTGCTCGTAGCTTGAAACTGAAAATTTCGGCCACGCGCCAAATCATCCCGCCGCATCCATTCGAAAATCCCGTGACCAGTTTTACCCTTTTAACCCTGGTCCGGAAGCTACAACCCACCGACCATGGAGGGCTCATTCGGTAACAATGAAATATCTTGCCTAGATCCCGAACCCTCCCCACAGCCCACACCCACCCACCAACCATTCGCCCCATTAGCTCAAAAATACTCTCACAAGCCAAAGCTCTGACTCTCTACAGTACTAGATCTGCTTCGCCGCCGGCATACTCCTCCACAGCGTAGCCTTGATCGTGTTGGCTGTCCACCCACCAGATCCGCTCCCCCGCCGCCCTCGTCACCGACGGATCTGCTTCACCGCCGACCTCGCCACCGACGGATCTGCTTCACCGCCGACCTCGCCACCGACGGATCTGCTTCACCGCCGACCTCGCCACCGACTACCTCGCCGCAGCGGCTGTATCAACTTCACCGAATACCTTGCCGACCAACCAGATCTGGGTCACTATCGCGCGCGTCTCGTGAAACATGGTCGATTCATCGTCTCCCGCGTTCGCCGCCGCTGGAATGCAAGTTGCCGCCCCCGTCCACCCCGCCGCAGCTTGGTTAGTACGCTGGCCCGTTAGATCGCGGTGTTTCTTTAGCCATGTTTTGTGTAGTTATTTGCAGATCTCATATGCCGTTAACTTTCTTGATGTGTTGCTTCGCATGAAGTTTGTTTAAATGTTGTACAGTACAAAAGCATTATCCGGTCGCTACCATCCTGTTCATTCTCGACACTGTGTGCATCCACATATTTATAGCCTTGTACCCATTCATTTGCTGCCAACTGTTTTTTTATACTGCATGCTATTGTCGCACTGCTTTTATAGTCGTGCTATGGGCATTTCCAATCTGCTTGTTCTTATACCACGTCATTAGCTCACCGCTAGCTGTTTTCTCGTGTCTGCTATTCTCACACTGCTTTTATAATCATGCTATGTGCATTTCCAATCTGCTTGCTCTTATACCTCGTCTTTAGCTTATATAGTTATTGCTGCGTGCATGTCTGGTCTTTGTATTATCGTAGACTGACTTGTCAATGTTATTTTTCCTTGGGATTGATCATGCGAACCACTTATTAGAACATCCAACATTAACAGCGGGGACGCTAGGTAAGGTTGGAATCTGAGTTCGTGGTTGGTAATTTTGGCAGTTTACTTCCGTTATTATCTATAACCTATATGCATTGTTCCTTATGCAAGAGATTAACACTTGGAACCCTGCCATAGCAATGCCATTCATGCTTTACTATGTTTCTGCCTATTTGATATGCTTGTCTTGGAGAAACTTCGAGGGTGATTTGAACCTGACATTTGGTCATTCTTAATGCCAGTTTACTTTATGTGTAAAACCTTGGCATTACCCTACTCTAAATCTGAATGTCTGAAATTCGTATCTCATGCAAAGCAACATCTAGTTGGTTTTAATTTGATATCTGGTAACTATTGGCTTATTCATTTGGCAGCTCAAGTTTTTTGTTATTTGAAACCAGCTGACTTGGTCTTAAATGTGATATCTAAACACAGATTAAGGACAATGGAGCAGGAGGATTAGCATTTCACTTGATGGCTGAACCTAAAATGATAGGCATGTTGACCACGACTAGTGCACGCAAGAGAAGGACCTGCAGTGAGCCAGTATGTGCTTAGTACATGCATCTTATCTTATCTTGTGCTTATTTCTGCTACATGCTGTTATCTGATCTCTACATTGCGTAATACATGTTTGAATAGTTAATTGTTGTAACTATGTTTACAATGTTACCAGAATGCTGTTTTAATGAAGCAGTCATCATTAGAAGATAGTCGCCAAAAAAGGATCTGTAGCGACCCTGTGCAACATTATGATGTAAGTTTGTGCTTAGTACAAGTTCCATACATGTCTTATTTATGCAACTTGTTATTATCTTATATCTACATTGCATAATAAATGTTTGCATAGTTCATCGTTTAACTCTTTTTGCATTATTATCAGAATGCAGTTGTGATGAAGCAATCTTCATTAACTGTGAGGCCCACAAAAAGTTCTGATCTTTCTTCTGATGCATCTTCTCATAGCCGTCAACCTAGACCATTTCTTTCATCAGACAGTAAATATCTCAAGGCTGTACTTTATAAAAGACATGGTATTGCTGCTTTAAGATCTGTAGCTGATATGTTGACAAAGAGTACACAAGATTCAATCAAGGCGATTGCCAAATGTCAACCTGTTATTGATGATGCTAATAGAAGTCCTCAATGATTCTATGTAATTTTTTTATTTGGGCACATTAATTGCCTTGTAATTTTCCTATTTGTTTTATTTGTGTATGTAATTGTGTGTATCATTGAAATCAGATTTTAGGCTCATGAAATTTAATGCAAGTTGACTAGTCAAACAAGTAGGGCCCTACAACAGATTGGGCCGGCCCACTTACAGTAGTGTGGGACCCACTTTCATTTTGGGCCGGCCCACTTCTTTAGTAGGCCGGCCCGGTTACACGATAGTGGGCTCCACATGCTTATTGGGCCGGCCCACTTGCTCTATGGTGGTCCCACATGGTAAATGGGCCGGCCCTTTAATAGGAAGGTGGGACCCACCTGTTTTTTGACCCGGCCCACTATCTTGTTGGGCCGGCCCACTTTCTAGATGGTGGACCCCACATACCAAATGGGCCGGCCCACTTTCTATATGGTGGACCCCACACACCAAATGGGCCGGCCCTTTAATAGGATGGTGGGACCCACCTGTGTTTTGGCCCGGCCCACTATCTCGTTGGGCCGGCCCACTTTCTACATGGTGGACCCCACATACCAAATGGGCCAGCCCATTAACAGGAATGTGGGACCCACATGTGTTTTTGGCCCGGCCCACTATCTTGGTGGGCCAGCCCACTTGCTATATTGTGGACCCCACATACTAAATGGGCCGGCCCTTTAACAGGAAGATGGGTCCCACCTGTGTTTTTGGCCCGGCCCACTATCTTGTTGGGCCGGCCCACTTGATATATGGTGGACCCCACACACTAAATGGGCCGGCCCTTTAACAGAAAGTGGGACCCACTGTGTTTTTGGCCGACCCACTAGCTTGTTGGGCCGGCCCACTTTCTATATGGTGGACCCCACACACTAAATGGGCCGGCCTTTTAACGGGCAAGTGGGACCCACTGTGTTTTTGGCCGGCCCACTTGCTTCTTGGGCGGCCCGATTCTTGTAAGGTGGACCCCACATGTTAAATGGGCCGGCCCATTTAACTTTTGACCAGTCAACATTAGAGGTTAGGCCCGGCCCACGTAACTAATGGACCGGCCCAGCTATATAGTTGACCGGTCAAACTATGTCATCTGGCCCGGCCCGCTTAAGACGTGGCAGGCCTCGTGTGGGCCTACCATCTACCACGGGGTTTCAGCCGGTTAACGCCGTTAACTGGCAGTTAACGGCGTCTGCCACGTGTCAGTTTGCATGACGTCAGCAGTCAACGGGCTCCCGAAAACACTTCCGCAACGGTCCGATTTTCCGTGGCGGAAGGGCGCCCAAGCGCGACGGACCGAAAAAATCGTCGTTGGACTTTGCCTGACGCAGTTTCCACAACGGAACCCATATCGTCGGGTTAGGCCCATAGGCGACGAAAAATACCCCTTAGCGGACGATTTTGAGACGTTGTCTATCAGAACTTTTCTTGTAGTGACCATGGGCGTGACGACCAACCCCACGACAACGTCTTCCACAACATGGCGCCACATGGTGATGCTCCCGCCCAAGGTCGTCAAGAGCAACCAAGGCGTGATCTCCGCAATCATCCTCGCCATGACCAACGTGGAAGAGGAGACCCACAACATGATCAAGACGAGAGGGCCATCCTTGGACATCGCCAACAACCTCGCCAAGACCCTCAACAACATCCTCCACGTGAACCAAGTGAAGCAAGTGTTCAACTCCACCGCCAACCCAATGCTATGGTTGGACGTGAAAGACCTCCTCTACCACCTCAAGCCGCAAGAGATGAAGGCAACCGTCCTCGCCGCCGTAACTTGGAAGATGAAGAGAATATGTATGGCAAACTCAAGTTCAACATGCCCAAGTTCAAGGGTGAAGACGACGCCGAGGCCTACCTCTCATGGGCACTCAAGGTGGACAAGATCTTCCGCATCCACAACTACTCCGGTGCCAAGAAAGTAGCTATGGCATCGCTTGAGTTTGAAGACTACGCCAACACTTGGTGGGAGCAAGTCCTCACTCTAAGGGAAGAAAAGGGTGAACCTCCAATTGACACTTGGGAAGAGATGAAGGAAGAGATGCATGCTCGCTTTGTACCAACCCACTATGAGACCGACCTCTTCAACAAGCTCCAAAAGTTGAAGCAAGGCACCAAGACCGTTGAGGAATTCTTCAAGGAGATGGAGTTGACTATGATGCGAGCTAACATACAAGAATCCGAGCAACAAACCATCGCTCCTTTCTTCAATGGCCTCAACTATCCCATCAAGCGAATTGTGGAGTTCCAACCTTATTCCAACATGGTTGAGTTGGTGCACCAAGCCTCCAAGGCCGAGCGCCAAGTGAATGAGGACCTCAAGTACTCCAAGTCCAAGTCATACTTCGCCTCCAAGTTCGCGACAACAACACCTCCTTCAACAAGTGTCAAGCCTACCGCATCCTCTACAACATCCAAGCAACCGACTATCCAAAGTCGCATGAAGCAAACGGTGATGAGGTCTAAGACCCCGTGTGTGGCCCGATCTTGCGAATGACCCAAGAATCAAAGGGGGAAAGAGAGGGAGAGGCGGAAGAACACGAAGAACGCGAAGAACACAACGCACACCAACCCGATACAATCGATACTTACCCTCGTGGCTCGATGGACCACGCCAATAGAATCACCACGGGAGAGACTCGAGGTAGAATCCCGGAGTGAGAGATCGGTGTTGAGGATGGAGGTAGGTGAGAGAGAGAGAGTGGCTACACTAGAATCTCACTCACATAGATCCAATCATCCAACATGGGGTGCCTTGATACAAAGGGGATTAAACCCTAGGGAGACAAAGCTCAAAGTCATGTTTAAGCCTAAATCTTGTCTAACCAGCTATGGGGGCGAGCTGGGGTCTTTTATAGGCATACAAGGCGACCTGGGTCGAAAAGGTACAAGTGGGTGGGTCAAACCCGACGGATCCGGTTTGGGGCCGGTCAGACCGGGCTGTGGAGCGGGTGGTCCGGTCACGGGTCCGGTCGACCGGTCGCAAACCGGAAACCTCGCAGATTTCCGTCCGGTTGGTCTCCGGTACGATGCAGGTGCGCCGGTCGTGGCCCGGTCTGACCGGACTACTGCGCCGGCTTTGTCCGGTCTGTGGCCGGTCGACCGGCCTGCAGGCTGGCCGGCCTGTTCCTCCCTCCTCTTCTTCCTCTTCCTTCTCCTCTTCTTCCCTTCTTCTTCTTCCTTCTTCCATGCACCATGGGGGTTCCTTCTCTCTTGGTCCTTGTCGACGTCGGCACCTATAGACATCAAGATGATAGGCATGAGGTAGCATACCATTCAAGTTGGTGTTGAGATCGACCATAGAGAGGAAAGAGTTCACCTTGACATATATGTTGGGGGTTTGTGTTGTTGGTCCACTTGGGGGACTCCTTGGCCATGGTGTAGCGTCGATGATAGTCGGGGCTTCACTTGTTGGTCTTGAGGCGTAGGTGTCCAAAGGCCACCCCGCATCATCTCCCCCCCCCCCCTTGGGGAAGAGTCGTCCTCGACTCTTGCTCCTCCTCACCGATGAGGTAGACGGGAAGGACTTGTATAGGTGCCCTTGTGTCCTTAGGGATGCTCGTCGTAGTGCAGGCGTCTTTGTTGTAGTCCATAACGGGTCTCCCATGTAGTGGTGGAGGGGCCAAGTCTCGGTCGAAGAAGAACAAGGGGAAAAACAACTTGCAAAAGGAAAGCTTGTGGATGCCAATTTGGTGACCGGCGAACAAGAGGCTCTCAATCAAATACGAAGCATCAAGTCGTTTCTCCAAAAGGCATTGGGCAAAAATAGTGATCAAAAGAGTGTCGATGTATCCAAAATGTGGGAGGACAAAATTTTGTGCAAGTAAAAGTTTGCTTTGGAAGGTGTCAAAAATGTTGTGTGTAGCATTGTCCCACACAAATGGAACAATCAAAAGGCAAGTATCGGCGGCAAAATTTGGGGCAAAATTGTTATGTGCAATGGCAAAGCTATGGAGACTTTGATATGGGCTAAGCCCAGGGATGTGCCCGATCTTCACGGATTTGAAGGGATTCGTGGGGGTAGGTGGATGAACGCGATGAACACGTGGGGGAAGCGCGGGGATAAACACACACACGGATACAATTCGAGTTTTCCCTCGTTGGCTCGAAACACCAACTCGATAGAGATTGCAGGAAAAGACCTTCCGGTAGAAGTCCCGCAAAGAGATCGACTAAACGAAGCTCGGGAGATCTAGAAGGGTGAAAAGACCGGAAGGTTTGATGGAAGTGCAAGCAAAAGACCAAATAGGTAGAAGTGCAAGCAAAAGATCAAACAAACGGTAGAAGTCACCAAAGAGATCTTCACGAGTCGATAGGAGCCCGGGTGGCGATACAAGATCATAGATCTAGGTAAGGTTCCCACAAGGGTGAGCTAAGCTCAGGTTTTCTTTCAAATCAAGTCTAATCTCAGATCTGAGCCAACTAGGCTATTTATAGGTGGGGGCGAAGAGTTAAGTTACATGCTGAAAAGTGTTGTTGTGCTGAAGTTCGCGGTGGCGGAAGTTCCGGCCATCTTGGGCGGAAGTTCCGGTCAGGGGCGGAAGTTCCGGTCCTGGGGGCCGGAAGTTCCGGCCAGGCCGGAAGTTCCGGCCAAGTTCCGAAAGTCGTCCATTTCCTTGCAGTAACATCCGGGGGCCTTTTCGTGGACTTTCGGAGCTTGGGCGGAACTTGGGCGGAAGTTCCGACCGGGCGGAAGTTCCGGTCCCTCGGGGCGGAAGTTCCGGTCCGATGCTTTTTCCTGCGCGCTGGAGGGCATCTTGGGGGCATCTTGGAGGAATCTGGCCGGAAGTTCCGGTCCTGGGGGGCGGAAGTTCCGGCCTGTGCGCTGTAGCTCCGTCTTCATCGTTTCCAGCTCTCTCTCCAACGCCTTGGTCTCCATGGCTTGTGTCTTGGTCGATGTACCTGATTGAACATAGGGTATTTGCATGAAGTAGCAAGCCATCCAAGGGGGTGTCAAAGTCATAGGTAGAGAGGAGCGAATTCACCTCTTGGCGTAGTGCTTGGGCTCGAGCTCGTGTCATTGGACCACGAGGAGGGCTTGTCGGTCTTGAGGCGGCGGTGTCCATAGGCCACCCCGTATCATCTCCCCCCCCCCCCCTTGGGAAAGAGTCATCCTCGACTCTATGTTCTCCTCTTCTCCATGATATGGTGAAAGGTCGGACACATTGAATGTGTTGCTCACCAAGTACTTGGATGTTGGTATGTCGACGACGTAGGCGTTGTCGTTGATGCGCTTGAGGACCTTGAAGGGACCATCACCTCGGGTCTTGAGCTTGGAGTTTCTTTCTTGAGGGAAGCGGTCCTTGCGAAGGTGTATCCACACTAGGTCGCCTTCATTGAAGATCCGTGCCTTTTTCTTCAAGTTTAGTCTTGTGGCTTGACGGAGAACTTGTTGCTCGATCGTTGCCCTTGTGTCTTCATGGAGTTTCTTCATGTATTGTGCTCGCTTTTCGATGTCCATGTTCACTTGCTCATGTAGCGGAAGAGGTAGGAGGTCAATCGCCGTAGGTGGTTCAAACCCGTAGACGACCATGAAGGGGCTTCTCATTGTTGTAGAGTGCTTGGCGCGGTTGTAGGCAAACTCCGCGTGTGGGATGCAATCTTCCCATGCTTTCAAATTCTTCTTGACAAGGACTCGTAGTAGTGTGGAGAGGCTTCGGTTCACCACTTCGGTTTGCCCATCGGTTTGGGGGTGCGATGATGATGAGAACAAAAGCTTGACGTTGAACTTGGCCATTAGTGTCTTCCAAAGATAACTCATGAACTTGACGTCTCGGTCGGAGACAATGCTTCTTGGTACACCGTGGAGTCTCACAATTTCCCTAAAAAACAAGGAGGCAATGTGTGAAGCATCATCCGTTCGGGAACATGGTATAAAATGAGCCATTTTTGAGAATCTATCCACTACCACAAAGATTGAATCATGACCATATTTAGTTCGAGGTAATCCTAGTACAAAGTCCATGCTTATATCGGACCAAGGAGCATAAGGAATAGGCAACGGTGTATAAAGACCACATGGATTGGAAGAGGACTTAGCTTGTAAGCATGTTGTGCACCGGCGGCAAAGGCGTTCCACGTCTCGGTACATTCTTGGCCAATAGTAGTGAGTGGATAGCATGGCATATGTCTTCTCTCGTCCAAAGTGACCCATGAGACCACCACCATGCGATTCTTGTAAGAGCAAAAGGCGAAGCGAGGACATTGGGACACAAAGTTTGGTGCCCTTGAACAAGAATCCTTGGTGCAAATAGAAATCATCGATGCCCTTTTCAATGGAACACTTTGCAAAAATTGGGCCAAAGAAGGTATCGGAGGCATATTGTTCTTTGATTTCATCAAGACCCAACACATGGAAATCCAAACGAGTGAGTAAAAGGGTGAGCTTGCGGGAAAGGGCATCCGCAACGACATTGTCCTTGCCCTTCTTGTATTTGATTACATATGGAAAGGACTCAATGAACTCAACCCATTTTGCATGTCTTTTGTTCAAAGTGTGTTGACTTTTCAAATACTTCAAAGATTCATAGTCGGAGTGAATAATGAACTCTCTTGGCCAAAGATAGTGTTGCCAAACTTCAAGAACACGAACCAAAGCGTAAAGTTCCTTGTCATAAATAGGATAGTTGAGGCGTGCGCCGTCCAACTTCTCACTATAATATGCCACGGGTTTTCCATTTTGCATGAGGACACCACCGATTCCAAGGCCACTCGCATCACATTCTATCTCAAATGTTTTAGCAAAATCGGGAAGAACAAGTAGTGGTGCCTCGGTGAGTCTCTTTTTCAATTCATCAAAAGCTTTTTGTTGTGCTTTGCCCCAAACAAACGGAACATTCTTTTTTGTAAGCTCGTTTAAAGGGCAAGCGATGGTGCTAAAATCTTTCACAAAGCGGCGGTAAAATCCGGCGAGTCCATGGAAGCTTCGAACTTGACCAACATTTGTGGGAGTGGGCCAATTGTGGATGGCCTCAACCTTGGAAGAATCAACTTCAATCCCGTTGGCGGAAACCACAAAACCAAGAAAAACCAATTTGTTTTGAGCGAAATGGCATTTTGGAAGGTTGGCAAAGAGCTTCTCGTGGCGCAAGATGCATAAGACTTCTCTCACATGTTGAACATGGTCCTCGAGATTTTTGCTATAGATGAGGATATCATCAAAGTAAACAACCACGCTCTTGCCAATGAGAGGTCGCAAAATGTGATTCATAAGACGCATAAATGTGGAAGGAGCATTGGAAAGACCAAAAGGCATGACGAGCCATTCATAGAGACCAAGCTTGGTCTTGAATGCCGTTTTCCATTCATCACCAATTGCCATGCGAATTTGGTGGTATCCACTACGCAAATCAATCTTAGAGAAAATGGTGGCACCACTCAATTCATCAAGCATGTCATCTAAACGCGGAATGGGATGTCGATAACGGACGGTAATGGCATTGATGGGTCGACAATCCATACACATCCGTTGCGTCTCATCCGGTTTAGGCACAAGAATCACGGGAACGGCACAAGGGCTAAGGCTTTCTCGAACGTACCCTTTGGCGAGGAGGTTTTGTATTTGGCGTTGAATCTCCTTTGTGTCTTCGGGGTTGGTGCGGTAGGCGGCTCGGTTTGGAAGGGGAGCGCCGGGTATGAGGTCGATGCGGTGCTCGATTCCCCGAAGCGGTGGTAGTCCATGAGGTAGCTCGTCGGGGAAGACGTCTTGGAATTCCTTCAAAATAGACAACAAAGACGAAGGCATGTTGGTTAAGTCGTTAGTCTCCTCCGAGGGGCCCTTGCAAATGAGCACGTAGTGTAGGGTGGTGGATGGGTTGTGGTGCACTTCTCTCATCTCACTCTTGGTAGCTAGGAGGACACTCTTCATCTCACTCACATATGGTTTGTGGCGCTCACTCTCTTTTTGGTGGATCACTCTCTCACCTCTCAACTCACTAGTGATAGTGGCTTCCTTAGCCCTCGCTAAAGCCTTTGCATTGTCCGCAATTACTTGGCTAGGAGTCATTGGGCGTAGGATGTAGGTCTTGTCGTTGACCTTGAAGCTATAGGCATTTGTGTAGCCATCATGGTTGGCTTTCTTGTCATATTGCCAAGGGCGACCAAGTAACATGTGGCACACCGTCATAGGCACGATGTCACAATCAACGGTGTCTTCATAAGCGCCAATCTTGAAGGATATCGTGACGGTGTGTTGGATCTTCACATTTCCATTGTCGCTTAGCCATTGCACATGGTAGGGATGGGGGTGTTTCCGGAGCGGGAGGTTGAGCTTGGTGCATAGTTCGGTGCTTGCAAGATTGTGGCAACTCCCTTGATACGCGTAGATGCACACGTCCGTTGGGAACCCCAAGTGGAAGGTATGATGCGTATAGAAGCAAGTTTCCCTCAGTATGAAACCAAGGTTTAATCGAACCAGTAGGAGCCAAGAAGCACGTTGAAGGTTGATGGTCGTGAAATGTGATGCGGCGCAACACCAGGGATTCCGGCGCCAACGCGGAACCTGCACAACACAACCCAAGTACTTTGTCCCAACGAAACAGTGAGGTTGTCAATCTCACCGGCTTGCTGTAACAAAGGATTAAACGTATCGAGTGGAAGATGTTTGCAAAGAAAACAGTAAACACAATTGCAGTAGATTGTATGCTATGTAAAGAATAGGACCAGGGTCCACAGTTCACTAGAGGTGTCTCTCCCATAAGATAAAGGCATGTTGGGTGAACAAATTACAGTCGGGCAATTGACAAATAGAGAAAGGCATAACAATGCATATACATGATATGATAAATATAGTGAGATTTAATTGGGCATTACGACAAAGTACATAGACCGCCATCCAACTGCATCTATGCCTAAAAAGTCCACCTTCAGGTTATCATCCGAACCCCCTCCAGTATTAAGTTGCAAAGCAACAGACAATTGCATTAAGTATGGTGCGTAATGTAATCAACAACTACATCCTTAGACATAGCATCAATGTTTTATCCCTAGTGGCAACAGCACATCCACAACCTTAGAACTTTCATCACTTTGTCCCAGATTCAATGGAGGCATGAACCCACTATCGAGCATAAATACTCCCTCTTGGAGTTAAGAGTAAAAACTTGGCCAGAGCCTCTACTAATAACGGAGAGCATGCAAGATCATAAACAACACATGAACAATAGATTGATAATCACCATAATCATAGTACTCTCTATCCATCGGATCCCGACAAACACAACATATAGAATTACATATAGATGATCTTGATCATGTTAGGCAGCTCACAAGATCCAACAATGAAGCACAACAAGGAGAAGACGACCATCTAGCTACTGCTATGGACCCATGGTCCAGGGGTGAACTACTCACTCATCACTCCGGAGGCGACCATGGCGGTGTAGAGTCCTCCGGGAGATGAATCCCCTCTCCGGCAGGGTGCCGGAGGCGATCTCCAGAATCCCCCGAGATGGGATTCGCGGCGGCGGCGTCTCTGTAAGGTTTTCCGTATCGTGGCTCTCGGTGCTGGGGTTTCGCGACGGAAGCTTTAAGTAGGCGGAGGGTCAACGCGGGGGCCACACGAGGGGCCCCGGGGGGTAGGTCGGTGCGGCCGGGGCACTGGGCCGCGCCGGCCTCCCTCTGGCCGCCTCGTGGCCCCACTTCGTTAGGTCTTCGGTCTTACTGGAAGCTTTGTGCAAAAATAGGACCCTGGGCGAAAGTTTCGTCCAATTCCGAGAATATTTCTTTACTAGGATTTCTGAAACCAAAAGCAATGAGAAAACAAGCTGGCTCTTCGGCATCTTGTTAATAGGTTAGTTCCAGGAAAATGCATAAATATGACATATAATGTGCATAAAACATGTAGGTATCATCAATAAAGTAGCATGGAACATAAGAAATTATCGATACGTTGGAGACGTATCAGCATCCCCAAGCTTAGTTCTGCTCGTCCCGAGCAGGTAAAACGATAACAAAGATAATTTCTGAAGTGACATGCCATCATAATCTTGATCATACTATTTGTAAACATATGTAATGAATGCAGCGATCAAAGCAAAGGTAATGACATGAGTAAACAACTGAATCATATGACAAAGACTTTTCATGAATAGTACTTCAAGACAAGCATCAATAAGTCTTGCATAAGAGTTAACTCATAAAGCAATAAATCAAAGTAAAGGTGTTGAAGCAACACATAGGAAGATTAAGTTTCAGCGGTTGCTTTCAACTTGTAACATGTATATCTCATGGATATTGTCAACATAAAGTAATATAATAAGTGCAATATGCAAGTATGTAGGAATCAATGCACAGTTCACACAAGTGTTTGCTTCTTAAGGTGGAAGGAGATAGGTAAACTGACTCAACAATAAAAGTAAAAGAAAGGTCCTTCAAAGAGGAAAGCATCGATTGCTGTATTTGTGCTAGAGCTTTTATTTTGAAAACATGAAACAATTTTGTCAACGGTAGTAATAAAGCATATGAGTTATGAAAATTATATCTTACAAGTTGCAAGCCTCACGCATAGTATACTAATAGTGCCCGCACCTCGTCCTACTTAACTTGGACTACCGGGTCTTTGCATGCCATGTTTCAACCAAGTGTCACAAAGGGGTACCTCCATGCCGCCTGTACAAAGGTCTAAGGAGAATGCTCGCATTTCGGATTTCTCGCTTTTGATTATTCTCAACTTAGACACCATACCGGGACAACATGGACAACAGATAATGGACTCCTCTTAAATGCATAAGCATGTAGCAATGATTATTGTTCTCATATGAGATTGAGGATATATGTCCAAAACTGAAACTTCAACCATGATTCATGGCTTTAGTTAGCGGCCCAATGTTCTTCTCTAACAATTTTGCATGCTCCAACCACCAAAATGATAGACCTTCAGACAAGACGGACATGCATAGCAACTCACATGATATTCAACAATAGTTGATGGCGTTCCCCAGAAGCATGGTTATCGCACAACAGGCAACTTAATAAAATATAAAGTGCATAAGTACATATTCAATACTACGATAGTTTTTAAGGCTATTTTGTCCCATGAGCTATATATTGCAAAGGTGAATGATGGAATTTTAAAGGTAGCACTCAAGCAATTTACTTTGGAATGGCGGAGAAATACCATGTAGTAGGTAGGTATGGTGGACACAAATGGCATAGTAGTTGGCTCAAGGATTTTGGATGCATGAGAAGTATTCCCTCTCGATACAAGGTTTAGGCTAGCAAGGTTATTTGAAGCAAACTCAAGGATGAACAAGTGCAGCAAAACTCACATAAAAGACATATTGTAAACATTATAAGACTCTACACTGTCTTCCTTGTTGTTCAAAACTCAATACTAGATATTATCTAGACCTTAGAGAAACCAAATATGCAAATCAAATTTTAGCAAGCTCTATGTATTTCTTCATTAATGGGTGCAAAGTATATGATGCAAGAGCTTAAACATGAGCACAACAATTGCCAAGTATCACATTATCCAAGACATTTTTAGAATTACTACATGTAGCATTTTCCAATTCCAACCATATAACAATTTAACGAAGAAGAAACTTCGCCTTGAACATTATGAGTAAAGCCTAAGGACACATGTGTCCATATGCAACAGCGGAGCGTGTCTCTCTCCCACAAAGTGAATGCTAGGATCCATCTTATTCAAACAAAAACAAAAACGAAAACAAACCGACGCTCCAAGTAAAGAACACAAGATGTGATTGAATAAAAATATAGTTTCGGGGAGGAACCTGATGATGTTGTCGATGAAGAAGGATGCCTTGGGCATCCCCAAGCTTAGACGCTTGAGTCTTCTTAAAATATGCAGGGGTGAACCACGGGGGCATCCCCAAGCTTAGAGCTTTCACTCCTCTTGATCATAGTATATCATTCTCCTCTCTTGACCCTTGAAAACTTCCTTCACACCAAACTTCAAGCAAACTCATTAGAGGGTTAGTGCACAATTAATAATTCACTCATTCAGAGGTGACACAATCATTATTTTCACTTCTGGACATTGCATAATGCTACTGGACATTAGTGGATCAAAGAAATAAATCCAACATAGCAAAAGAGGCAATGCGAAATAAAAGGCAGAATCTGTCAAAAACAGAACAGTCCGTAAAGACGAATTTAGAAATGGCACCAGACTTGCTCAAATGGAAAAACTCAAAACTAATGAAAGTTGCGTACATATCTGAGGATCACGCTCGTAAATTGGCAGATTTTTTCGAATTTTCTACAGAGAATTGTGCCCAGATTCGTGACAGACAGCAATGCTGTTTCTGCGCAGCGATCCCAAATATAACATCAACTTTGACATAGAAACTTTACTTGGCACAAAAACATGATAAGGAGAGGTTGCTACAGTAGTAAACAACTTCCAAGACTCAATAAAACAAAAAATTGCTGTAGGTAAAAACATGGGTTGTCTCCCATAAGCGCTTTTCTTTAACGCCTTTCAGCTAGGCGCAGAAAGTGCAAATCAAGTAACATCGAGAGATGAAGCATCAACATCATTACCAGGGGTGTTGGGAGTTTTCTCAACCAAGCATAGTATATTTGATATATAAGTTTTAGCGTCTCCCTTTTCATTAGTCTTAGGCTTGCTACTCTCATCGAACAAATTTTCAGGAACAAGCCAAGCATAGTTATTTTCTAGTGCATCATTCATAGCTAGGAGTTTACATGGTATTGGTGCTTTGATTTCCCCACCATCATTAATGTTATTAGTGTACATTATTCTATCCATGTCCATTTTTTCAAGGAGACCAATAAAATTGGTATGAGAACCTAGCATATTAAATTTAGCAAAAACCTTTCTAGCCTCTCTTGCTAGACCACCAAATTCTCTAAGAAGGGTTTCTAAAACAAAATCTTTCTTTTCCCCTTCTTCCATATCACCAAGTGTAAGAAACATGTGTTGGATTATAGGATTGAGATTAACAAATTTAGTTTCCAACATGCGAACTAAAGCAGCAGCAGCAATTTCATAGGTAGGTGCAAGTTCTACCAAGTGTCTATCTTCAAAATCTTCAGTGATACTAACATGATTGAAAAATTCTTCTATATTATTTCTCCCAACTATGGACCCACGTCCTACCGGTATGTCTTTTGTGGTGAAATTAAAAGGAAACATGATGCAATAAGCAAAAAGTAAACAAAGCGAATAAAGTAAAGACAAGTAACTAATTTTTTTGTGTTTTTGATATAGAGAGCAAAACAGTAAATAAAGTAAAACTAGCAACTAATTTTTTTGTGTTTTGATTTAGTGCAGCAAACAAAGTAGTAAATAAAATAAAGCAAGACAATAACAAAGTAAAGAGATTGAGAAGTGGAGACTCCCCTTGCAGCGTGTCTTGATCTCCCCGGCAACGGCGCCAGAAATTTAGCTTGATACGCGTAGATGCACACGTCCGTTGGGAACCCCAAGTGGAAGGTATGATGCGTATAGAAGCAAGTTTCCCTCAGTATGAAACCAAGGTTTAATCGAACCAGTAGGAGCCAAGAAGCACGTTGAAGGTTGATGGTCGCGAAATGTGATGCGGCGCAACACCGAGGATTCGGCGCCAACGCGGAACCTGCACAACACAACCCAAGTACTTTGTCCCAACGAAACAGTGAGGTTGTCAATCTCACCGGCTTGCTGTAACAAAGGATTAAACGTATCGAGTGGAAGATGTTTGCAAAGAAAACAGTAAACACAATTGCAGTAGATTGTATGCTATGTAAAGAATAGGACCGGGGTCCACAGTTCACTAGAGGTGTCTCTCCCATAAGATAAAAGCATGTTGGGTGAACAAATTACAGTCGGGCAATTGACAAATAGAGAAAGGCATAACAATGCATATACATGATATGATAAATATAGTGAGATTTAATTGGGCATTACGACAAAGTACATAGACCGCCATCCAACTGCATCTATGCCTAAAAAGTCCACCTTCAGGTTATCATCCGAACCCCTCCGGTATTAAGTTGCAAAGCAACAGACAATTGCATTAAGTATGGTGCGTAATGTAATCAACAACTACATCCTTAGACATAGCATCAATGTTTTATCCCTAGTGGCAACAGCACATCCACAACCTTAGAACTTTCTCCTCACTGTCCCAGATTCAATGGAGGCATGAACCCACTATCGAGCATAAATACTCCCTCTTGGAGTTAAGAGTAAAAACTTGGCCAGAGCCTCTACTAATAACGGAGAGCATGCAAGATCATAAACAACACATGAACAATAGATTGATAATCACCATAATCATAGTACTCTCTATCCATCGGATCCCGACAAACACAACATATAGAATTACATATAGATGATCTTGATCATGTTAGGCAGCTCACAAGATCCAACAATGAAGCACAACAAGGAGAAGACGACCATCTAGCTACTGCTATGGACCCATGGTCCAGGGGTGAACTACTCACTCATCACTCCGGAGGCGACCATGGCGGTGTAGAGTCCTCCGGGAGATGAATCCCCTCTCCGGCAGGGTGCCGGAGGCGATCTCCAGAATCCCCCGAGATGGGATTCGCGGCGGCGGCGTCTCTGTAAGGTTTTCCGTATCGTGGCTCTCGGTACTGGGGGTTTCGCGACGGAAGCTTTAAGTAGGCGGAGGGTCAACGCGGGGGGCCACACGAGGGGCCCAGGGGGTAGGTCGGCGCGGCCAGGGCCTGGGCCGCGCCGGCCTCCCTCCTGGCCGCCTCGTGGCCCCACTTCGTTAGGTCTTCGGTCTTCTGGAAGCTTTGTGCAAAAATAGGACCCTGGGCGAAAGTTTCGTCCAATTCCGAGAATATTTCTTTACTAGGATTTCTGAAACCAAAAACAGCAGAAAAAGAATCGGCTCTTCGGCATCTTGTTAATAGGTTAGTTCCAGAAAATGCATAAATATGACATATAATGTGCATAAAACATGTAGGTATCATCAATAAAGTAGCATGGAACATAAGAAATTATCGATACGTTGGAGACGTATCATCCCTCCATCGATGATAACCTTTATTGACTTGCCATTGATTCCGGCTCTTGTTTGGAAGATATTGCACCTTTGGTCTTCATTGGGAAGTGCATGGGTTGTCAACACTTTGGTCACCACAAGAGAAGGGCTTGCATCATGCACACATAGGACTTGCTCTTGGTCTTCCAAGGCATCATCTTCATGAGAGGTTGCGGCTTGTACCAAGGCTTCATATTCACCTTCACTCAAGTACTCCACATCTCCATCATCTCGAGTGATCATAACTCTTGTGTTCTTGCATTCAAAGGATTTATGTCCTTGAGCACCACACTTGAAGCAAGTGATGTTACTAGATCCAGTGGAAGCTTTGGAGGACATGGTTGATTGCTCCGGCTTGAAGCTTGTTGTCTTGATGGCACTTCTTGCTTGCTTTGGAGGATCCTTGGAGGTAAGTGTACTTGTGTTCTTGATGCTTGAGGAGGCATTCATAGCATTTCTTGCGGCGAAGAAGGTCTTTGTCTTTGCACTTGCTAAGTCTTCTCGCACTTGGCGCTCGGCCCTTGTTGCTTGGTGGAGTAGCTCAACCATGTTTTTGTAAGGCAAGAATTCCACTATCCTCTTGACGGGGATGTTCAAGCCATTCAAGAATCTTGCCATAGTTTGCTCTTCTCGCTCATCCACATTTGCACTCATCATGGTCATGTGCATCTCCTTGTAATATTCCTCAACGGACTTGTAGCTTTGCTTGAGTTGAGTGAGCTTGTTGAAGAGGTCACGCTTGTGGTGAGTTGGTACAAAGCGGGTGTGCATGACTTCTTGCATCTCTTCCCATGTGTCAATGGGTGCTAAGTCTTCCTTCTCACGCTTCTTGTTGACCTCTTCCCACCAAACATTTGCATATCCTTCAAACTCAAGTGATGCCATGGCAACTTTCTTTGCTTCGGAGAAGTTGTGGATGCGGAATATCTTATCAACCTTGAGGACCCAAGACAAGTATGCGTCGGGATCTTCCTCTCCTTGGAACTTGGGCATGGTGAATTTGAGCTTCCCAAAGATTTCTTCCTCATTGCGGTCATTGCATCTATGATATGGGCTAAGCCCAGGGATGTGCCCGATCTTCACGGATTTGAAGGGATTCGTGGGGGTAGGTGGATGAACGCGATGAACACGTGGGGGAAGCGCGGGGATAAACACACACACGGATACAATTCGAGTTTTCCCTCGTTGGCTCGAAACACCAACTCGATAGAGATTGCAGGAAAAGACCTTCCGGTAGAAGTCCCGCAAAGAGATCGACTAAACGAAGCTCGGGAGATCTAGAAGGGTGAAAAGACCGGAAGGTTTGATGGAAGTGCAAGCAAAAGACCAAATAGGTAGAAGTGCAAGCAAAAGATCAAACAAACGGTAGAAGTCACCAAAGAGATCTTCACGAGTCGATAGGAGCCCGGGTGGCGATACAAGATCATAGATCTAGGTAAGGTTCCCACAAGGGTGAGCTAAGCTCAGGTTTTCTTTCAAATCAAGTCTAATCTCAGATCTGAGCCAACTAGGCTATTTATAGGTGGGGGCGAAGAGTTAAGTTACATGCTGAAAAGTGCTGTTGTGCTGAAGTTCGCGGTGGCGGAAGTTCCGGCCATCTTGGGCGGAAGTTCCGGTCAGGGGCGGAAGTTCCGGTCCTGGGGGCCGGAAGTTCCGGCCAGGCCGGAAGTTCCGGCCAAGTTCCGAAAGTCGTCCATTTCCTTGCAGTAACATCCAGGGGCCTTTTCGTGGACTTTCGGAGCTTGGGCGGAACTTGGGCAGAAGTTCCGACCGGGCGGAAGTTCCGGTCCCTCGGGGCGGAAGTTCCGGTCCGATGCTTTTTCCTGCGCGCTGGAGGGCATCTTGGGGGCATCTTGGAGGAATCTGGCCGGAAGTTCCGGTCCTGGGGGGCGGAAGTTCCGGCCTTTGCGCTGTAGCTCCGTCTTCATCGTTTCCAGCTCTCTCTCCAACGCCTTGGTCTGCATGGCTTGTGTCTTGGTCGATGTACCTGATTGAACATAGGGTATTTGCATGAAGTAGCAAGCCATCCAAGGGGGTGTCAAAGTCATAGGTAGAGAGGAGCGAATTCACCTCTTGGCGTAGTGCTTGGGCTCGAGCTCGTGTCATTGGACCACGAGGAGGGCTTGTCGGTCTTGAGGCGGCGGTGTCCATAGGCCACCCCGTATCATCTCTCCCCCCCCCCCTTGGGAAAGAGTCGTCCTCGACTCTATGTTCTCCTCATCTCCATGATATGGTGAAAGGTCGGACACATTGAATGTGTTGCTCACCAAGTACTTGGATGTTGGTATGTCGACGACGTAGGCGTTGTCGTTGATGCGCTTGAGGACCTTGAAGGGACCATCACCTCGGGGCTTGAGCTTGGAGTTTCTTTCTTGAGGGAAGCGGTCCTTGCGAAGGTGTATCCACACTAGGTCGCCTTCATTGAAGATCCGTGCCTTTTTCTTCAAGTTTAGTCTTGTGGCTTGACGGAGAACTTGTTGCTCGATCGTTGCCCTTGTGTCTTCATGGAGTTTCTTCATGTATTGTGCTCGCTTGTCGATGTCCATGTTCACTTGCTCATGTAGCGGAAGAGGTAGGAGGTCAATCTCCGTAGGTGGTTCAAACCCGTAGACGACCATGAAGGGGCTTCTCATTGTTGTAGAGTGCTTGGCGCGGTTGTAGGCAAACTCCGCGTGTGGGATGCAATCTTCCCATGCTTTCAAATTCTTCTTGACAAGGACTCGTAGTAGTGTGGAGAGGCTTCGGTTCACCACTTCGGTTTGCCCATCGGTTTGGGGGTGCGATGATGATGAGAACAAAAGCTTGACGTTGAACTTGGCCATTAGTGTCTTCCAAAGATAACTCATGAACTTGACGTCTCGGTCGGAGACAATGCTTCTTGGTACACCGTGGAGTCTCACAATTTCCCTAAAAAACAAGGAGGCAATGTGTGAAGCATCATCCGTTCGGGAACATGGTATAAAATGAGCCATTTTTGAGAATCTATCCACTACCACAAAGATTGAATCATGACCATATTTAGTTCGAGGTAATCCTAGTACAAAGTCCATGCTTATATCGGACCAAGGAGCATAAGGAATAGGCAACGGTGTATAAAGACCACATGGATTGGAAGAGGACTTAGCTTGTAAGCATGTTGTGCACCGGCGGCAAAGGCGTTCCACGTCTCGGTACATTCTTGGCCAATAGTAGTGAGTGGATAGCATGGCATATGTCTTCTCTCGTCCAAAGTGACCCATGAGACCACCACCATGCGATTCTTGTAAGAGCAAAAGGCGAAGCGAGGACATTGGGACACAAAGTTTGTTGCCCTTGAACAAGAATCCTTGGTGCAAATAGAAATCATCGATGCCCTTTTCAATGGAACACTTTGCAAAAATTGGGCCAAAGAAGGTATCGGAGGCATATTGTTCTTTGATTTCATCAAGACCCAACACATGGAAATCCAAACGAGTGAGTAAAAGGGTGAGCTTGCGGGAAAGGGCATCCGCAACGACATTGTCCTTGCCCTTCTTGTATTTGATTACATATGGAAAGGACTCAATGAACTCAACCCATTTTGCATGTCTTTTGTTCAAAGTATGTTGACTTTTCAAATACTTCAAAGATTCATGGTCGGAGTGAATAATGAACTCTCTTGGCCAAAGATAGTGTTGCCAAACTTCAAGAACACGAACCAAAGCGTAAAGTTCCTTGTCATAAATAGGATAGTTGAGGCATGCGCCGTCCAACTTCTCACTATAATATGCCACGGGTTTTCCATTTTGCATGAGGACACCACCGATTCCAAGGCCACTCGCGTCACATTCTATCTCAAATGTTTTAGCAAAATCGGGAAGAACAAGTAGTGGTGCCTCGGTGAGTCTCTTTTTCAATTCATCAAAAGCTTTTTGTTGTGCTTTGCCCCAAACAAACGGAACATTCTTTTTTGTAAGCTCGTTTAAAGGGCAAGCGATGGTGCTAAAATCTTTCACAAAGCGGCGGTAAAATCCGGCGAGTCCATGGAAGCTTCGAACTTGACCAACATTTGTGGGAGTGGGCCAATTGTGGATGGCCTCAACCTTGGAAGAATCAACTTCAATCCCGTTGGCGGAAACCACAAAACCAAGAAAAACCAATTTGTTTTGAGCGAAATGGCATTTTGGAAGGTTGGCAAAGAGCTTCTCGTGGCGCAAGATGCATAAGACTTCTCTCACATGTTGAACATGGTCCTCGAGATTTTTGCTATAGATGAGGATATCATCAAAGTAAACAACCACGCTCTTGCCAATGAGAGGTCGCAAATGTGATTCATAAGACGCATAAAAGTGGAAGGAGCATTGGAAAGACCAAAAGGCATGACGAGCCATTCATAGAGACCAAGCTTGGTCTTGAATGCCGTTTTCCATTCATCACCAATTGCCATGCGAATTTGGTGGTATCCACTACGCAAATCAATCTTAGAGAAAATGGTGGCACCACTCAATTCATCAAGCATGTCATCTAAACGCGGAATGGGATGTCGATAACGGACGGTAATGGCATTGATGGGTCGACAATCCATACACATCCGTTGCGTCTCATCCGGTTTAGGCACAAGAATCACGGGAACGGCACAAGGGCTAAGGCTTTCTCGAACGTACCCTTTGGCGAGGAGGTTTTGTATTTGGCGTTGAATCTCCTTTGTGTCTTCGGGGTTGGTGCGGTAGGCGGCTCGGTTTTGAAGGGGAGCGCCGGGTATGAGGTCGATGCGGTGCTCGATTCCCCGAAGCGGTGGTAGTCCATGAGGTAGCTCGTCGGGGAAGACGTCTTGGAATTCCTTCAAAATAGACAACAAAGACGAAGGCATGTTGGTTAAGTCGTTAGTCTCCTCCGAGGGGCCCTTGCAAATGAGCACGTAGTGTAGGGTGGTGGATGGGTTGTGGTGCACTTCTCTCATCTCACTCTTGGTAGCTAGGAGGACACTCTTCATCTCACTCACATATGGTTTGTGGCGCTCACTCTCTTTTTGGTGGATCACTCTCTCACCTTTCAACTCACTAGTGATAGTGGCTTCCTTAGCCCTCGCTAAAGCCTTTGCATTGTCCGCAATTACTTGGCTAGGAGTCATTGGGCGTAGGATGTAGGTCTTGTCGTTGACCTTGAAGCTATAGGCATTTGTGTAGCCATCATGGTTGGCTTTCTTGTCATATTGCCAAGGGCGACCAAGTAACATGTGGCACACCATCATAGGCACGACGTCACAATCAACGGTGTCTTCATAAGCGCCAATCTTGAAGGATATCGTGACGGTGTGTTGGATCTTCACATTTCCATTGTCGCTTAGCCATTGCACATGGTAGGGATGGGGGTGTTTCCGGAGCGGGAGGTTGAGCTTGGTGCATAGTTCGGTGCTTGCAAGATTGTGGCAACTCCCTCCATCGATGATAACCTTTATTGACTTGCCATTGATTCCGGCTCTTGTTTGGAAGATATTGCACCTTTGGTCTTCATTGGGAAGTGCATGGGTTGTCAACACTTTGGTCACCACAAGAGAAGGGCTTGCATCATGCACACATAGGACTTGCCCTTGGTCTTCCAAGGCATCATCTTCATGAGAGGTTGCGGCTTGTACCAAGGCTTCATATTCACCTTCACTCAAGTACTCCACATCTCCATCATCTCGAGTGATCATAACTCTTGTGTTCTTGCATTCAAAGGATTTATGTCCTTGAGCACCACACTTGAAGCAAGTGATGTTACTAGATCCAGTGGAAGCTTTGGAGGACATGGTTGATTGCTCCGGCTTGAAGCTTGTTGTCTTGATGGCACTTCTTGCTTGCTTTGGAGGATCCTTGGAGGTAAGTGTACTTGTGTTCTTGATGCTTGAGGAGGCATTCATAGCATTTCTTGCGGCGAAGAAGGTCTTTGTCTTTGCACTTGCTAAGTCTTCTCGCACTTGGCGCTCGGCCCTTGTTGCTTGGTGGAGTAGCTCAACCATGTTTTTGTAAGGCAAGAATTCCACTATCCTCTTGACGGGGATGTTCAAGCCATTCAAGAATCTTGCCATAGTTTGCTCTTCTCGCTCATCCACATTTGCACTCATCATGGTCATGTGCATCTCCTTGTAATATTCCTCAACGGACTTGTAGCTTTGCTTGAGTTGAGTGAGCTTGTTGAAGAGGTCACGCTTGTGGTGAGTTGGTACAAACCGGGTGTGCATGACTTCTTGCATCTCTTCCCATGTGTCAATGGGTGCTAAGTCTTCCTTCTCACGCTTCTTGTTGACCTCTTCCCACCAAACATTTGCATATCCTTCAAACTCAAGTGATGCCATGGCAACTTTCTTTGCTTCGGAGAAGTTGTGGATGCGGAATATCTTATCAACCTTGAGGACCCAAGACAAGTATGCGTCGGGATCTTCCTCTCCTTGGAACTTGGGCATGGTGAATTTGAGCTTCCCAAAGATTTCTTCCTCATTGCGGTCATTGCGTCTAGGAGGTGGTCTTTCTTCACCATGAGCTTGACGTTGTTGAGGTTGAGGTTGTGGACCTTGAGCATCTTCATTGTTGTTTCTTTGTTGTTGAGGAGGAGGTGGTCTTCCATGACCTTCATCTTGATCATCATTGTTGTGGCGTTGATGAGGCCTCACACTTTCTTCACTTGATGCTTGGTGATGATTTGAGTCTTCTTCCATCTCAACATCTCGTGCTTGATGAGGTGGTCTTCTACCATGAGGGCGATCATCATGATGACGACGGTTGTCTTGACCTTGACGCCGTGGTGCCCTATCACGAGGAGGTTGATCAACATTGATGATGCGGCGGTCTTGGTTCACTTCTTGTTCGGCATTAGGGTGGTGCCTTTGAGCATTGGCCACTTGAGATGGGCGAGGTTGCCCTTGATGATGTCGTGCCTCTTGCTCTTGGCGGAGCCTTTCTTGCTCACGTGCATGAAGGAGATCTTGATCATGACGAAGACGTTGTTGTTCCTCTTGGAATTGAGCATGGAGATGTTCTTGTTGAAGGCGTTCTTCTTCAAGGCGTAGACGTTCGTGGACAAGTCGAAGTCGTGCTTGCTCCGCTTCTTGAGCTTGTTGTTGAAGCACTTGAGCATCCACATTATGGTGGCGTGGGTTTTGATTGGAATCATGATGCGACGATGTAGGAGCTCATGACCTTGAGCTATGAGAGCGCGAAGACCTTGAATGGTGTCTTCTATCTTCTTGACGGTTGAGTGTATGGAGGATGTTGTCCAACGCCGTCTTCATTTCTCTTGTTTCTTGACCTTGTATGGCGAGTGTTGCCTTCAACTCATTGCCTTGAGTTTCAATCTTCTCATTGAGTTCTTGAACTTGATTGTTGAGGTCAATCCTTTGCACTTGAGCTCTTTCTTCATAGCGGACGTTGGTATCCTTGAGCATGGCTTCAAATTGATTGAGCTTGGCGTGGACGGCTTGAGTAGCTATCCAATGTTGGTGCCGCGTCATCGGTAGTTGGTTCCCTTCTCCACTAGACATGGTTACAACTAAAACAAGAACTATGTGGTGGGTGGTTAGGAAAGACTACCAAAAGTGTCAAAACTTGCAAACCAAAATCGAAAAGGTGTTTCAAGTCGAGGAACAACCGATATGTATGCACACACACAAAACAAAACTCTATATGGTGTTAGGTATGGATGTGGAAAGCCAAATGGAAGAACCAAACGAAAAGTCTATTGTCAAAAGTGGGTAAGATCCAAAAGTCACAAGTCAAAGGCGGTGATCACAAAAGGCATACACAAGGTGGAACACACACGTGGGACAAAATGGGGTTAGCGCGACGGAAAATGAGCACGAACAAAATTGGTCCTAACGAAGACTACTAGCTCGGTGTCACGCTAATGCAAGAGAGACCGTGGCTTGGTTGCAAAATTGAGAAGCAACAAGATTTGCGCAAGACGCCTCTCTTCTCTTTTCTCTCTTTTGCTTATAGGCTTTGGACTCTTTTGTGTATAGGTGTCACTCACACTCTTTTTCTTTTTCTTTTTCTCTTTTTTTTTGTATGCTTAGAAGCTTTTTTTTTCTCACTATCTATGTAAGTATGTCACACTTCTTTTGCCTATCTTTGCACACGAGCTTGCTTCGTAGCTTTGCTCAACACACGCACACCCTCACGGTCGGGACGCTTGCGCAATGCTTCACAACACTAGAAAGCCACTCTCGATAGGAAAGGTACGCAAAGGAAGCTAAGGCTACAAGTTAGGGGGCAAGTTATACCACTTGATGACGGTGGCCGACGATGTTGAACTTGCTATGGTGGAAGGTGTCAAATGAACCGCTTGGATCCTCGGGGTGCCGTCGTCGTAGTTGATGTTGCGGAAGCTTAGTGGTAGCTGAAATGGCACACACAACGAAGTCCAAACACAAGGGGTTAGTGCCAAAACGAAAAACGAAGTGTGCTGTCAAAAATTCGGCCAGGCGGAACTTCCGGTCCTGAGGGGCGGAACTTCCGGTCCCCGGGCGGAACTTCCGGTCCTTCCGGGCGGAACTTCCGGTCCTGGGCGGAACTTCCGGTCCTGCGGGGCGGAACTTCCGGTCGCAATCAGATCTGCGGGCTGTTCTTCGATTTGGGCGGAAATCCGGGCCGAAAATCTTCGAATTCGTGGAAAATTTGGCACTAAGAGCGGTGGGAAGGTGGGGGAATTGCAGATCAACACCAAAAACAAGTTTCTATTGGACCAAAACCACCAAAAACTCAACAAATCGCGAGATCCAACCAAGGCCAATTTGGGGCTATTTTTTGGGAAAAAATTTTGGAAAATTTTTTTTTGGGCGAAATTGGTGGAATTGGTGGGTGTGGGGGTCAAATCCGTGGCAACCAAGGAGCTCTTGATACCATATGATATGGGCTAAGCCTAGGGATGTGCCCGATCTTCACGGATTTGAAGGGATTCGTGGGGGTAGGTGGATGAACGCGATGAACACGTGGGGGAAGCGCGGGGATAAACACACACACAGATACAATTCGAGTTTTCCCTCGTTGGCTCGAAACACCAACTCGATAGAGATTGCAGGAAAAGTCCTTCCGGTAGAAGTCCCGCAAAGAGATCGACTAAACGAAGCTCGGGAGATCTAGAAGGGTGAAAATTCCGGAAGGTTTGATGGAAGTGCAAGCAAAAGACCAAATAGGTAGAAGTGCAAGCAAAAGATCAAACAAACGGTAGAAGTCACCAAAGAGATCTTCACGAGTCGATAGGAGCCCGGGTGGCGATACAAGATCATAGATCTAGGTAAGGTTCCCACAAGGGTGAGCTAAGCTCAGGTTTTCTTTCAAATCAAGTCTAATCTCAGATCTGAGCCAACTAGGCTATTTATAGGTGGGGGCGAAGAGTTAAGTTGATGAGGTCTGAGACCCCGATTGTGGCCCGATCTCGCGAATGACCCAAGGAATCAAGGGGGAAAGAGGGGGAGGGGCGGAAGAGCACTAAGAACACGAAGAACACACGAAGATCCACGCACACCAACCCGATACAATCGATGCTTACCCTCATGGCTCGATGGACCGTGCCAATAGAATCCGCCCGGAAGAGACTCGAGGTAGAATTCCGAGAGGAGAGACCGGTGGGAAGGACGAATCAAGGAGTGGGAGAGAGAGTGTAAAACACTAGAATCTCACACTACCAAGTCCATACATCCACAAGGGTTGCCTTGATTACAGAGGGATGATACCCAAGGGAGACTAAGCTCAAAGTTAGGTTTGAGTTCTAAACAAGTCTAAAGAGCTAAAGGGGTGCTTGGGGTGCTTATATAGTCTTACAAGGCGTCACAGGCCGAAAAGGTAAGTTTGGGCCGAAAATATAACTTAAGTCGTGCAGGCCGGTCAGGGAGCCGGTCAGACCGGGCCTGTGACCGGGCGGGCCGGTCCTGACCGGGCCTGTGACCGGGCGTCAACCGGACGAGGTTCCGAGGCCCCGGGATGTTGCCCAGATGGCACGAGGGCCAAAGCCGGTTTGGACCGGGCGGCCCGGTCAGGAGGCCGGTCAGACCGGGCTGGGGACCGGATGGCCCGGTCAGGAAACCGGTCTGACCGGGTTCTGGACCGGACGTCCCTCTTCTCTTCCTTGCGCTCTTCGGGCGACTTCCAGTCCAGCTCCGTGTACATCTTCTCGATCAGCTGCTCCTCTCCTTCCCTTGACCATGACGTACCGTCCTCTCCGTGATCTTGATGCTCCACGTACCTAATGACACAAAGGGTTTCGGCATGAGGTAGCATTCCATCCAATGGGGTATCTAGGTCGAGGGAAGTGAGGAGCGAGTTCACCTTGTCGTGTAGAGCTTTAACTCGGGCCCTTGTCATTGGTCCACTTGGGGGACTTGTTGGCCTTGATGTAGTGTCGTTGGTGAGCGGGGCTACATCATCTCCCCCCCCTTGGGAGAGAGTCGTCCTCGACTCTTGTTCCTCCTCATCTCCATGAGGGAGAGGTCCGAGATGTTGAAAGTGTTGCTCACCAAGTACTTGGATGTTGGTATGTCGATGACGTAGGCGTTGTTGTTGATGCGCTTGAGTACCTTGAAAGGCCCATCTCCTCTTGGCTTGAGCTTGGAGTTGCGTTCTTGAGGGAACCTTTCTTTCCTTAGGTGAACCCAAACTAGGTCTCCTTATTCAAACACTCGTTCTTTCTTCTTTGCGTTGAGGCGGTTAGCTTGGCGAAGGACATGGTCTTGTATGGTTGCTCTTGTTTCTTCATGTAGTTTCTTCATGGCGGTGGTGCGCTCGTCGAAGTCCATGTTGGTCCTTTGATGAAGAGGGAGTGGAAGGATGTCGAGTGCCGTTGGAGGTTCGAATCCATAGATGACCATGAAGGGACTCCGTAATGTTGTGGAGTGTTTGGCTCTATTGTAGGCGAACTCCGCGTGGGGGAGGCAATCTTCCCATGACTTCAAGTTTTTCTTCACAAGTGTGCGGAGGAGTGTGGAGAGGCTTCGATTGACCACTTCGGTTTGTCCATCGGTTTGAGGGTGCGAGGACGATGAGAATAAGAGCTTCACTCCAAACTTGGCCATGAGCGACTTCCATAGATATAACTCATGAACTTGACGTCTCGATCCGACACAATGCTTGCCGGTATTCCGTGTAGGCGAACCACTTCCCTGAAAAACAATGAAGCAATGTGTGAAGCATCATCGCTCTTATGACATGGTATGAAATGAGCCATTTTTGAGAACCTATCCACTACCACAAAGATTGAATCATGCCCATGCTTTGTTCTTGGTAAGCCTAACACAAAGTCCATGCTTATATCCGACCAAGGTGCATATGGAATGGGTAAAGGCATGTAAAGACCATGGGGATTGGATGTTGACTTAGCTTGTAAACAAGTGGTGCAACGGTTGCAAAGGCGCTCCACGTCTCGCTTCATGCGTGGCCAATAATAGTGTGTGGATAGCATCGAAAGAGTCTTGTCGCGTCCAAAATGACCCATGAGGCCACCTCCATGTGACTCTTGCAAAAGCAACTTACGAAGAGAAGACTCGGGTATGCAAACTTTGTTAGCTTTAAACAAGTAGCCATCATGCAAGTAGAAATCATCAAAACCTCGGTCAATGGAACACTTTTCAAAGATTGGTCCAAAGAAAGAATCGGAAGGGTAAAGTTCTTTTATCTCCTCAAGACCCAAAATGTGAAACTCCAAGCGGGTGAGTAGGAGAGTAATCTTGCGGGAAAGTGCATCCGCAACCACATTTTCCTTGCCCTTTTTGTATTTGATAACATAAGGGAAGGACTCGATGAACTCAACCCACTTAGCATGTCTCTTGTTCAAATTGTGTTGACTTTTCAAATACTTCAAGGACTCATGATCCGAATGGATAACAAACTCTTTTGGCCAATGGTAGTGTTGCCAAACTTCAAGAACACGAACCAAAGCATAAAGCTCCTTGTCATATATAGGATAGTTGAGGCGTGCGCCATCCAACTTCTCGCTATAGTATGCCACGGGTTTTCCATTTTGCATGAGAACACCACCGATCCCAAGGCCACTCGCATCGCATTCTATCTCAAATGTTTTGGCAAAATCGGGAAGAGCAAGTAGTGGTGCCTCGGTGAGTCTCTTTTTCAATTCATCAAAAGCTTTTTGTTGTGCTTTGCCCCAAACAAACGGAACATTCTTTTTTGTAAGCTCGTTTAAAGGGCAAGCAATGGTGCTGAAATCTTTCACAAAGCGGCGGTAAAATCCGGCAAGTCCATGGAAGCTTCTAACTTGACCAACATTTGTGGGAGTGGGCCAATTGTGGATGGCCTCAACTTTGGAAGAATCAACTTCAATCCCGTTGGCGGAAACCACAAAACCAAGAAAAACCAATTTGTTTTGAGCGAAATGGCATTTTGGTAGGTTGGCAAAGAGCTTCTCGTGGCGCAAGATGCATAAGACTTCTCTCACATGTTGAACATGGTCCTCGAGATTTTTGCTATAGATGAGGATATCATCAAAGTAAACAACCACGCTCTTGCCAATGAGAGGTCGCAAAATGTGATTCATAAGACGCATGAAAGTGGAAGGAGCATTGGAAAGACCAAATGGCATGACGAGCCATTCATAGAGACCAAGCTTGGTCTTGAATGCCGTCTTCCATTCATCACCAATTGCCATGCGAATTTGGTGGTAGCCACTACGCAAATCAATCTTAGAGAAAATGGTGGCACCACTCAATTCATCAAGCATGTCATCTAAACGCGGAATGGGATGTCGATAACGGACGGTAATGGCATTGATAGGGCGGCAATCCATACACATCCGTTGCGTCTCATCCGGTTTAGGCACAAGAATGACGGGAACGGCACAAGGGCTAAGGCTTTCTCGGACATACCCTTTAGCGAGGAGGTCTTGTATTTGTCGTTGTATCTCCTTGGTGTCTTCGGGGTTGGTGCGGTAGGCGGCGCGGTTTGGTAGTGGAGCGCCGGGTATGAGGTCGATGCGATGCTCGATGCCCCGAAGCGGTGGTAGTCCATGGGGTAGCTCGTCGGGGAAAACATCTTGGAACTCCTTCAAAAGAGACAACAAAGACGAAGGAATGTTGGTTAAGTCGTTAGTCTCCGACGAGAGGCCCTTGCAAATGAGCACGTAGTGTATGGTGGTGGATGGGTTGTCTTTCACTTCTCTCCACTCGCTTTTGGTGGTTAGGAGGACACTCTTTCTCTCACTCATATGTGGGTTGTGGCGCTCACTCTCTTTTTGGTGGGTAGCTCCCTCTCCTCTCAACTCACTATGGTGGATGTGGTGTTGTGCCCTCGCTAAAGCCTTCGCATTGTCGGAGATGATTTGGCTAGGAGTCATTGGGCGAAGCTCGAACTTCTTGTCCTTGACCTTGAAGGTGTATGCATTGGAGAAACCATCATGTATGGCCTTCTTGTCAAATTGCCATGGGCGGCCAAGCAACATGTGGCACACGGTCATAGGCACCACGTCACACTCGACGGTGTCTTCATAGGGTCCTATCTTGAAGTTGACAGTGACGGTGTGTTGAATCTTGACATTGCCCTTGTCGCTCAACCATTGGACATGGTATGGATGAGGATGCTTGCGAAGCGTGAGGTTGAGCTTCTCACATAGCTCGGTGCTTGCCAAGTTGTGGCAACTCCCACCATCGGTGATGACCTTGATTGACTTGCCACCAATGCCGGCACGCGTTTGGAAGATGTTGCATCTTTGGTCTTCCATAGCTTGGGGTTGAGTGGTGAGCACTCGAGTGACCACAAGAGAAGGGCTTGGATCATGTGTGCATAAGAGAGGGTCTTCTCCACTTTCTTCATCATAGTCTTCCTCATTAGCAACGGCGGCTTGCACTAGGGCTTCATATTCACCTTCACTGAGCGTCTCTATGTCACCATTCTCCATAGTGATCATGACCTTGGTGTTCTTGCACTCAAAGGACTTGTGGCCTTGGGTGCCACACTTGAAGCAAGTGACATTGGAGGGTCCCGTAGAGGCCTTGGAGGAGGCGGTGGAGGATACCGTTTGCTTCATGCGACTTTGTATGGAAGGTTGCTTGGAAGGTGTAGAGGATGCGGTTGGCTTGACACTTGTTGTAGGATTTGATGTGGCAAGCTTGGAGGCGAAGTATTGCTTGGACTTGGAGTACTTGATGTCCTCATTCACTTGACGCTCGGCCTTGGAAGCTTGGTGAACCAACTCAACCATGTTGGAGTATTGTTGGAACTCCACAATCCTCTTGATGGGGTAGTTGAGGCCATTGAAGAACCTAGCGATGGTTTGGTTCTCGGACTCTTGGATGTTTGCTCGCATCATGGTTAACTCCATTTCCTTGAAGAATTCCTCAACGGTTTTGGTGCCTTGCTTCAACTTTTGTAGCTTGTTGAAGAGATCGGTCTTGTAGTGTTTAGGAACAAAGCGAGCTTCCATCTCCTCCTTCATGTCTTCCCAAGTATCAATAGGAGGATCACCCTTTTCTTCCCTAAGAGTGACAACTTGTTCCCACCAAGTGTTGGCATAATCTTCAAACTCGAGGGAGGCCATGGCTACTTTCTTGGCACCGGAGTAGTTATGGATGCGGAAGATCTTGTCAACCTTGAGTGCCCATGAGAGGTAGGCCTCGGCATCGTCTTCACCCTTGAACTTGGGCATGTTGAACTTGAGCTTTCCATACATATTCTCTTCATCTTCCATGTTTCTTCGGCGAGGACGGATGCCTTCATCTCTTGCGACTTGAGGTGGTAGAGGAGGTCTTCCACGACCAACCATAGCATTGGGTTGGCGTTGGAGGTGAACACTTGCTTCACTTGGCTCATGTTGAGGATGTTGTTGCGGGTCTTGGCGAGGTTGTTGGCATTGCCCAATTATGGCCCTCTCATCTTGATCATGTTGTGGTTGCCCTCGGCCCCTTTGGTCATGGCGAGGATGGTTCCGGAGGTCACGCCTTGGTGGATCTTGATGACCTTGGTCTTGAGCATCCACGTGGGCTTGACGATGAGGTGCCGGGTCCATGTTGTGGAGGACGTTGTCTTCGGGTTGGTCGTCATGCCCATGGTGGGCATGGCGAGCCGCGTGATGACGATCTTGGGGAAGCGCTTGTTCTTGTTGCGGACGTTCATGAGGACGAGCATGGCGATGGAACTCTCCGCGCCTTGAGTTGGAGCGAGAATCATCATGACGAGCGTGCGGTCGACGAGAGCGATGATGATCTCCATGCCTTGAGTCGGAGCTTGAGGACGAATGGTGATCATGGGAGTAGTCATCATGTGAGGTAGTCGATGACGATGAGGAAGTAGAGCGATGTCGATGTCGGCGTCCCAAGTTGTTGATGGCGCGCTCGAGGCTATCCATGCGCCGCTCCATGTTTGCATCATTGGCCGTCACTTGGTCATGCAAGTTGTCCGTAGCTTCACGAAGAAGATTCATATCTTGGTTCACTTGGCCGAAGTTGTGAGCCACTTCTTCATATTGTTGGTCGATGCGTGTCTCGAAGAGTGATAGTTGTTCCTTGAACTCTTGGCGTTGAGTCCATAGGTTGTGTTGAGTAGCCAACCTCTCGGTGTTCCGGAGGACTTCTCCATCCCTTGTTTCATCTCCGTTCCTATCCATGATCACAAGACAAGAACTATGTTGTGGATGTTAGTGGAAGGAGACTACCTCTCACTCTTACCGTGGCAAGATAGTATTGAGGCAATCAACCAAGCCGAAAGTAAGACCAATTGTATCGGGACACACACAAAGGCACACGCAAAAGCTAGCAAATATGGTGTTAGGTGTGGATGGTGGAAAGCCAAAAGACGAAATCCAAAATCGAGTATGTTGTTAAGAGTGGGTAAGGTCCAAAAATCCAAGTGTCAAAGTGGTGATCACTATGAACACGGAAAAATGTGGAACTCACACACGGGATGAGCGGGGTTAGTGCAACCAAGGAACGAGCGGAAAAAGGAAAAACCCAAAACGAGGGTGCTCAATGTCACACTAACGCAAGAAGAGATCGAAGCTAGGTTGCATAGAGTAGAAACACCAAGATTCGCACGAGGTCTCTCTTCTCTATCTCTCGTGCTTGCTTAAAAGCTTTTCACTCTTTTTGTATCGGTGGCACTTTGCACTTTGCTTTTCTCTTTTTTTTTTCACTAGCACACTATGCTCTTACTCTTTTGCTGGCCACTCACGAGCTCCACTTATGAGCTTTACTCACACAACGCACACCCTCACGGTCGGGACCTCGTGCGATGTTTCGCAACACTCGAAAGCTTCGCTCGTGGGATAGATCGCAAAAAGAAGAGGGCTACAAGGGTTACTGCAAGTTATACCTGCGATGGTGGAGATGATGGTGGTGGTGGTGGTCGGCGGTGGTGTTAGTCGATGTCGAAGACGTGTGCCCGGTCGGTGGTCCGGTCGGACCGGGTGCTGCGCCGGCTGCTCCGGTCTGAGGGCCGGTTGACCGGGTTCTGGACCGGCTGCTCCGGTTTGCGGCCGGTTGACCGGGTTCTGCGCCGGACGGTCCGGTCTGGGGGCCGGTTGGCCGGGTTTGAAACCGGGTTCGTCGATTTGGAGCTTTCTCTCTCCTGTTCTTCCCCAAACCAAAACCAAATCGGCCAAAACGAAGGGAAACGATGGAATTGGAGGCTAAAAGTTGGGGAAATAGTAGATCAAGCACAACAACACCAGATCCACGGAGCAAAACCACTCAAAACTCAACCAAATCACAGATCCGTCCAAAGGCAATTTAGGGCTATTTTTTGGAAAATTTTCTAGAAACGAAATTGGGTGGGTGGAGGGTCAAATCCGCGGAAACCAAAGGCTGCTGATACCATATGATGAGGTCTGAGACCCCGATTGTGGCCCGATCTCGTGAATGACCCAAGGAATCAAGGGGGAAAGAGGGGGAGGGGCGGAAGAGCACTAAGAACACGAAGAACACACGAAGATCCACGCACACCAACCCGATACAATCGATGCTTACCCTCACGGCTCGATGGACCGTGCCAATAGAATCAGCCCGGAAGAGACTCGAGGTAGAATTCCGAGAGGAGAGACCGGTGGGAAGGACGAATCAAGGAGTGGGAGAGAGAGTGTAAAACACTAGAATCTCACACTACCAAATCCATACATCCACAAGGGTTGCCTTGATTACAGAGGGATGATACCCAAGGGAGACTAAGCTCAAAGTTAGGTTTGAGTTCTAAACAAGTCTAAAGAGCTAAAGGGGTGCTTGGGGTGCTTATATAGTCTTACAAGGCGTCACAGGCCGAAAAGGTAAGTTTGGGCCGAAAATATAACTTAAGTCGTGCAGGCCGGTCAGGGAGCCGGTCAGACCGGGCCTGTGACCGGGCGGGCCGGTCCTGACCGGGCCTGTGACCGGGCGTCAACCGGACGAGGTTCCGAGGCCCCGGGATGTTGCCCGGATGGCACGAGCGCCAAAGCCGGTTTGGACCGGGCGGCCCGGTCAGGAGGCCGGTCAGACCGGGCTGGGGACCGGATGGCCCGGTCAGGAAACCGGTCTGACCGGGTTCTGGACCGGACGTCCCTCTTCTCTTCCTTGCGCTCTTCGGGCGACTTCCAGTCCAGCTCCGTGTACATCTTCTCGATCAGCTGCTCCTCTCCTTCCCTTGACCATGACGTACCGTCCTCTCCGTGATCTTGATGCTCCACGTACCTAATGACACAAAGGGTTTCGGCATGAGGTAGCATTCCATCCAATGGGGTATCTAGGTCGAGGGAAGTGAGGAGCGAGTTCACCTTGTCGTGTAGAGCTTTAACTCGGGCCCTTGTCATTGCTCCACTTGGGGGACTTGTTGGCCTTGATGTAGTGTCGTTGGTGAGCGGGGCTACATCATAAGTTACATGCTGAAAAGTGCTGTTGTGCTGAAGTTCGCGGTGGCGGAAGTTCCGGCCATCTTGGGCGGAAGTTCCGGTCAGGGGCGGAAGTTCCGGTCCTGGGGGCCGGAAGTTCCGGCCAGGCCGGAAGTTCCGGCCAAGTTCCGAAAGTCGTCCATTTCCTTGCAGTAACATCCAGGGGCCTTTTCGTGGACTTTCGGAGGTTGGGCGGAACTTGGGCGGAAGTTCCGACCGGGCGGAAGTTCCGGTCCCTCGGGGCGGAAGTTCCGGTCCGATGCTTTTTCCTGCGCGCTGGAGGGCATCTTGGAGGAATCTGGCCGGAAGTTCCGGTCCTGGGGGGCGGAAGTTCCGGCCTGTGCGCTGTAGCTCCGTCTTCATCGTTTCCAGCTCTCTCTCCAACGCCTTGGTCTCCATGGCTTGTGTCTTGGTCGATGTACCTGATTGAACATAGGGTATTTGCACGAAGTAGCAAGCCATCCAAGGGGGTGTCAAAGTCATAGGTAGAGAGGAGCGAATTCACCTCTTGGCGTAGTGCTTGGGCTCGAGCTCATGTCATTGGACCACGAGGAGGGCTTGTCGGTCTTGAGGCGGCGGTGTCCATAGGCCACCCCGTATCAGACTTCTAGCTTGGGAAAGTATGGTTGGCGTGAGCCGAGTATGGGTATCCTCAAGTGTCAAAGAATCCATTGCAATTGCCAAAGATGAAATGAGAAATCCAAAGGAGAGCAACTTTTGGTGTGACATGTGGCACAAGGTGCATAATGTGTCTCTCACATGTATGGCATGATCCTTGAGATTCTCGGGGTGTATGATGATATCATCAATACATACAACAACCATTGTGCCAACAAGATGTTTCAAGATGTGTTGCATAAGAAGCGAAAGAGGTGACGAGGAATTGGACCAAACCGGAAGCTCGACAAACCAAGTCGGAAACACATGAGAGTGAAGGCTTGTGGGAACATACCCTTTGGTGTGAGTTCCGCGGGTTAGGTCCTTGATTGGGTAGCTCTCAATTGCGCGTTTCGTGAGCTCATGCTCCGTAGCGGTGGAAGTGGTCGTCCGTGTACCTACACATGGAAGAAACAAGACAAAAAGCGTGTGCGCATGGTAGATGAATACATCATCCATCATGATGTTCCATGTCTTGTGCACATCACCATTAGTGTCAAGCAAGATAGTATGAAATGCATGGCGATGGTGCATATGGCAAGAAGGTGCATTCATGGCATGTGGTAACTCATGATCATCAAAGATTGAGAAGGCTATGGGGGCCATCTCGTGAACAATAAAATAAGCATTCTTGCATACCAAGCATAGGAAAGAGCAATTGTTCGCAATCTTGGATGCAAGGATCATGGAAGAGTGTAAACATTTGGGACAAAGCATTTGGAAGCTAATGTCATCCTTGTCATTATCATTGCAAGCATTACATGGGAAAGAGCAAGTGGTCGACATGTTGCAAGCAATGGTAGAAAAATTGAAGCTCTCATAGCATGGCATGTTCATGTTATCACAATCAATCAACTCCACATGATCAACAATGTTAACAAGAAAAGCGTCACATGGGAATATGAAAGAATCAAGTGACGTAGCAAATGTATCATCAAGATCATGCATGCACTCATAAGTCATCATGTCCACTAGTGGGATCATGGCATCATCAACACCTATGTTGTTACCTTTGAAGGCCGACTCATGTGATGTAGGTGTTGTGGAAGTAGGAGGATCCATGTGGTCGACATGTCCATCGCGGAGCAAGCATGGTGAGATATCATCATCTTCATGCACCATGTACATCTTCTCCATGAGCGGGAACTCGTCCTCCGTGGAACCTAGTGCAACATAAGAAGACACAAACGAGGGAGAGGTTAATGTGTTAGCAAATGCGATGTCCTCCATGGACCTATCATCTACCTCTCTCAACTCACTTTGTGTATCACTCATGTCCTCCAAATGGAAGCACTCAAACTCACATATGGGGTGGAAGTCACTCAACTCACTAGCACTCTCACTCAAGTGGGCTAAGTGGCTGTCATGCTCACATGGGATTGGTACCAACTCATCAATCAAGCATGTAGGAGTAGGCTCGACTTTCTCATCTCCATGCGCCTCCTTGGTTGAAGGGAACTTCCCATGCTCAACCATCTCAACTCCATGCGCCTCCGTGGGTGAAGGGAGAATCCCATGCTCACCATGCTCAACTCCATCGCCTCCTAAGTCGTCCTCAAGTGTTGGCATCTTGGAGACTTGTGCATTGAGCTCGTCGAAGTAGAGCTTCTTGGCGCTTGGCGTTGTGCATTGCCATGCCACGTGACCCTTGGCCTTGCACACCTCACATAGGAGATTGGGACATTCCCGTGGAAGGTGGCCTTGTTGCTTGCACTTGTAGCATCGGAGTCCATAGGCATATGACGAGGTAGGGGCCATTGTGGTGGTGGCGCAAGAGGTAGAAGTCGCCTTATGAGGAAGGTCTTCATGTCGAGGCTCTCGTCGTCTTGCCTCATCACCATGTCTTGAGTGGTGTCGTCGAAGATCATGTGTGGAAGGATGTCGATGAAGACCATGAGGTGGTGGTGGTCGACGACGATCATGAGATGGTGTGAGTCGATGACGGTCCTTGCCATGCCTAGGTGATGGCTCATGTTGGGGGCGCTCTTGATGCTCCATATGATGTCCGTGAAGTCGATGATCTTGTGCATAGGCACTCTCATGATGGCGCCTTGTGGAGCTTGGAGAAGTGTGTCGATGCCGAATATGTTGGGGACGCTCTTGATGATCCACATGATGATGCCATCGTGGAGGTCCTCGATCTTCATATGTAGCTCCATTGGCCAAGTAGGGGTATGTGGGAGCATCGGCGGTGGACATGGTGGGGTCGATGTCGTCCTCGTGATGGTGCTCCACCATGTCGTCCGTGCTTGTTGAGCAAGTGTCGATGTAGAGCTCGTCGATGTCGTCCATGTTGGTGATGCTCGCGGAGCCATAGTCGGTGTAGAGCTCCTCGATGTCGGTCATGTTGGCGATGCTCGCGGAGCCATAGTCGGTGTAGAGCTCCACATGTTCCTCCACATCCGCGGTGCTTGAAGAGGCATTCTCCTCGAAGTGCTCCGTGTACTCCTCCGTATCTTCTTCGTCGCTATACATGTTAGCAAGACAATATCTATATGGTGTATGTTAGTGGAAGAACACTACCTCGCAATCTTACCGTGGTATGACAAGATTGGGGTGATCCAACAAACCAAGAGTTAGAACAATTGTATCGGGCACTCACACAAAGACACACGCAAAAGCTAGCAAATATGGTGTTAGGTGAGTATGGTGGAAAGCCAAAAGATGAAATCCGAAATCAAGTTTGTTGTTAAGGGTGGGTGAAATCCAAAAACTCAAATGTCAAAGCGATGATCACTATAAACACGGAAAAGGTATGGAACTCACACACGGGATAAGCGGGGTTAGTGCGACCAAGGAACGAGCGGAAAAGTGTATGAAGCCCGAAAGCAAGGGTGGCTCGGTGTCACACTAACACAAGGAGAGGCAAAGCTTTGGTTGCAAACGAAGAGACAACAAGATTCACACGCGGCCTCTCTTCTCTTTTCTCTCTTTTGCTTAAAAGCTTTTTCCTCTTTTTGTATTTGGTGGCACTTACACTCCTTTGTGTATTTGTATGTATGACGGCACTCGCACACTTTTGCTCTATGGTGCACTTGCACTCTTTTTGTGTTTTGGCGGCTTTTTCTCTCACTATGTTAGCGTTAGCTCGCTTTTGCTATCTTGCCACACGAGTTTTGCTTAGAAGCTTGACTCCACACTACACACACACCTCACAATCGGGGCCACGTGCAATGTCTCGCAACACTAGATAAGCAATGCTCGATAGGATAGATCGCAAAACGAAGAGGGCTACAAGGGTACTGCAAGTTATACCTGCGATGGTGGAGATGGTGGTGGTGGTGGTGGTCGGCGGTGGTGTTAGTCGATGTCGAAGGCGTGTGCCCGGTCGGTGGTCCGGTCGGACCGGGTCTGGCGCCGGCTGCTCCGGTTTGGGGTCCGGTTGACCGGCTTCGGGGCCGGCTGGTCCGGTTGGCGGCCGGTTGACCGGGTTCTGCGCCGGACGGTCCGGTCTGGGGGCCGGTTGACCGGTTTCGCAACCGGATTTCTCGATTTGGAGCTTTCTCTCTCCTGTTCTTCCCCAAACCAAAACCAAATCGACCAAATCGAAGGAAAACGATGGAATTGGGGGCTAAAAAGTGGGGGAAATAGTAGATCAAGCACCTCAACACCAAATCCATGGACCAAAACCACTCAAAACGCAACCAAATCGCAGATCCATCCAAAGGCAAATTAGGGCTATTTTTTTTTGGGGATTTTTGGGGAAAATTTTTAGAGACGAAATTGGGTGGGTGGGGGGTCGAATTCGCGGAAACCAAAGGCTGCTGATACCATATGATGAGATCTAAGACCCCGTGTGTGGCCCGATCTTGCGAATGACCCAAGAATCAAAGGGGGAAAGAGAGGGAGAGGCGGAAGAACACGAAGAACGCGAAGAACACAACGCACACCAACCCGATACAATCGATACTTACCCTCGTGGCTCGATGGACCACGCCAATAGAATCACCACGGGAGAGACTCGAGGTAGAATCCCAGAGTGAGAGATCGGTGTTGAGGATGGAGGTAGGTGAGAGAGAGAGAGTGGCTACACTAGAATCTCACTCACATAGATCCAATCATCCAACATGGGGTGCCTTGATACAAAGGGGATGAAACCCTAGGGAGACAAAGCTCAAAGTCATGTTTAAGCCTAAATCTTGTCTAACCAGCTATGGGGGCGAGCTGGGGTCTTTTATAGGCATACAAGGCGACCTGGGTCGAAAAGGTACAAGTGGGTGGGTCAAACCCGACGGATCCGGTTTGGGGCCGGTCAGACCGGGCTGTGGACCGGGTGGTCCGGTCACGGGTCCGGTCGACCGGTCGCAAACCGGAAACCTCGCAGATTTCCGTCCGGTTGGTCTCCGGTACGATGCCTGGGTGCGCCCGGTCTGTGGCCCGGTCTGACCGGACTCTGCGCTGGCCTGTCCGGTCTATGGCCCGGTCTGACCGGCCTCTGGGCTGGCCGGCCTGTTCCTCCCTCCTCTTCTTCCTCTTCCTTCTCCTCTTCTTCCCTTCTTCTTCTTCCTTCTTCCATGCACCATGGGGGTTCCTTCTCTCTTGGTCCTTGTCGACGTCGGCACCTATAGACATCAAGATGATAGGCATGAGGTAGCATACCATTCAAGTTGGTGTTGAGATCGACCATAGAGAGGAAAGAGTTCACCTTGACATATATGGCGGGGGTTTGTGTTGTTGGTCCACTTGGGGGACTCCTTGGCCATGGTGTAGCGTCGATGATAGTCGGGGCTTCACTTGTTGGTCTTGAGGCGTAGGTGTCCAAAGGCCACCCCGCATCAAACGGTGTCCTCCACCGCCTCCTCCAAGGCCTCTACGGGACCCTCCAATGTCACTTGCTTCAAGTGTGGCACCCAAGGCCACAAGTCCTTTGAGTGCAAGAACACCAAGGTCATGATCACTATGGAGAATGGTGACATAGAGACTCTAAGTGAAGGTGAATATGAAGCCCTAGTGCAAGCCGCCGTTGCTAATGAGGAAGAGTATGATGAAGAAAGTGGAGAAGACCCTCTCCTATGCACACATGATCCAAGCCCTTCTCTTGTGGTCACTCGAGTGCTCACCACTCAACCCCAAGCTATGGAAGACCAAAGATGCAACATCTTCCAAACGCGTGCCGGCATTGGTGGCAAGTCAATCAAGGTCATCATCGATGGTGGGAGTTGCCACAACTTGGCAGGCACCGAGCTATGTGAGAAGCTCAACCTCACGCTTCGCAAACATCCTCATCCATACCATGTCCAATGGTTGGGTGACAAGGGCAATGTCAAGATTCAACACACCGTCACCGTCAACTTCAAGATAGGCCCCTATGAAGACACCGTCGAGTGTGACGTGGTGCCTATGACCGTGTGCCACATGTTGCTTGGCCGCCCATGGCAATTTGACAAGAAGGCCATACATGATGGTTACTCCAATGCATACACCTTCAAGGTCAAGGACAAGAAATTCGAGCTTCGCCCAATGACTCCTAGCCAAATCATCGCCGACAATGCGAAGGCTTTAGCGAGGGCGCAACACCACATCCACCATAGTGAGTTGAGAGGAGAGGGAGCTACCCACCAAAAAGAGAGTGAGCGCCACCACCCACATATGAGTGAGAGAAAGAGTGTCCTCCTAGCCACCAAAAGCGAGTGGAGAGAAGTGAAAGACAACCCATCCACCACCATACACTACGTGCTCATTTGCAAGGGCCTCTCGTCGGAGACTAACGACTTAACAAACATTCCTTCGTCTTTGTTGTCTCTTTTGAAGGAGTTCCAAGACGTCTTCCCCGACGAGCTACCTCATGGACTACCACCGCTTCGGGGCATCGAGCATCGCATCGACCTCATACCCGGCGCTCCCCTACCAAACCGCGCCGCTTACCGCACCAACCCCGAAGATACCAAGGAGATCCAACGCCAAATACAAGACCTCCTCGCTAAAGGGTACGTCCGAGAAAGACTTAGCCCTTGTGCCGTTCCCGTCATTCTTGTGCCTAAACCGGATGAGACGCAACGGATGTGTATGGATTGCCGCCCTATCAATGCCATTACCGTCCGTTATCGACATCCCATTCCGCGTTTAGATGACATGCTTGATGAATTGAGTGGTGCCACCATTTTCTCTAAGATTGATTTGCGTAGTGGCTACCACCAAATTCGCATGGCAATTGGTGATGAATGGAAGACGGCATTCAAGACCAAGCTTGGTCTCTATGAATGGCTCGTCATGCCGTTTGGTCTTTCCAATGCTCCTTCCACTTTCATGCGTCTTATGAATCACATTTTGCGACCTCTCATTGGCAAGAGCGTGGTTGTTTACTTTGATGATATCCTCATCTATAGCAAAAATCTCGAGGACCATGTTCAACATGTGAGAGAAGTCTTATGCATCTTGCGACACGAGAAGCTCTTTGCCAACCTACCAAAATGCCATTTCGCTCAAAACAAATTGGTTTTTCTTGGTTTTGTGGTTTCCGCCAACGGGATTGAAGTTGATTCTTCCAAGGTTGAGGCCATCCACAATTGGCCCACTCCCACAAATGTTGGTCAAGTTCGAAGCTTCCATGGACTTGCCGGATTTTACCGCCGCTTTGTGAAAGATTTCAGCACCATTGCTTGCCCTTTAAACGAGCTTACAAAAAAGAATGCTCTGTTTGTTTGGGGCAAAGCACAACAAAAAGCTTTTGATGAATTGAAAAAGAGACTCACCGAGGCACCACTACTTGCTCTTCCCGATTTTGCCAAAACATTTGAGATAGAATGCGATGCGAGTGGCCTTGGAATCGGTGGTGTTCTCATGCAAAATGGAAAATCCGTGGCATACTATAGCGAGAAGTTGGATGGCGCACGCCTCAACTATCCTATATATGACAAGGAGCTTTATGCTTTGGTTCGTGTTCTTGAAGTTTGGCAACACTACCTTTGGCCAAAAGAGTTTGTTATCCATTCGGATCATGAGTCCTTGAAGTATTTGAAAAGTCAACACAATTTGAACAAGAGACATGCTAAGTGGGTTGAGTTCATAGAGTCCTTCCCTTATGTAATCAAATACAAAAAGGGCAAGGAAAATGTGGTTGCGGATGCACTTTCCCGCAAGATTACTCTTCTACTCACCCGCTTGGAGTTTCACATTTTGGGTCTTGAGGAGATCAAAGAACTTTACCCTTCCGATTCTTTCTTTGGACCAATCTTTGAAAAGTGTTCCATTGACCGAGGTTTTGATGATTTCTACTTGCATGATGGCTACTTGTTTAAAGCTAACAAAGTTTGCGTACCCGAGTCTTCTCTTCGTAAGTTGCTTTTGCAAGAGTCACATGGAGGTGGCCTCATGGGTCATTTTGGACGCGACAAGACTCTTTCGATGCTATCCACACACTATTATTGGCCACGCATGAAGCGAGACGTGGAGCGCCTTTGCAACCGTTGCACCACTTGTTTACAAGCTAAGTCAACATCCAATCCCCATGGTCTTTACATGCCTTTACCCATTCCATATGCACCTTGGTCGGATATAAGCATGGACTTTGTGTTAGGCTTACCAAGAACAAAGCATGGGCATGATTCAATCTTTGTGGTAGTGGATAGATTCTCAAAAATGGCACATTTCATACCATGTCATAAGAGCGATGATGCTTCACACATTGTGATAGGGCAAAGGTGTCCGATCTTTCGATGAGATGAAGATAGATCAATTTGTTGGTGGAGTTCGTGCTTGACGATCCGAATACACGTGCAAAGCTCGTGCGCCAATGCAATCGCTAGGACAATCTCCGGGAGTTACTGATCTTGCGGGAGCACGATCAGCCTGACCAGCAAGGGTCTTAATTCCTGCCTGAAATCCAGAACAAGCAAGAACTAAAGATGCAATCAGAATATTGCGGATAAAGATGAAAGCTTGATTGATAATGGTGGGATTCCGAATAGTCGGTCTTGTTCTGGGCGTTGGCCTCAAAAGAAGTACACGTAGTTGCAGCAATTGGCTAACTTTTAGTCTAATCAAAATCCGAGTCTAAACGTGACGGCTATGGGGGTATTTAAAGGAGGAAAAGGTGGGGTTTCGGCCAGCCATGCATATGGTGGCCGAACCAAACCCTAGAAGGCCTTTCCCCCTTCAATACGGACTCTAAAAAGTGGCTGACTTAAATCCTGCGAAAATTACATGGGCCTGGCCCAAAACTAATGGTGTCGCAGCACCATGGACTCATGTGGACGAAATTATGAAGTGGAGAACTCTATATTTCGTCCATGTCTTCATCTCCAATTATGGTGGCTTCAAAGTTCTGAAATCTCCACTCGCAGCGTCTTCTTCAATGCTCACATGTTTGCTTCCATCTCCTCCATGTATGATCATGCTCCAATGCTTGTCCCTCTCATCCATGCTAGATCCATCATTCCTAAGAGTAACAAACACATCTGATTTAGGCAGCATCATATTCTCATGTATGTGAGGAATAGTTCCAAGAAACGAAAGTACCTGATAGTTAAGTTGTTTAGCACGAGCTCGAGTGATTGGTCCTTGAATTTGTGTGGCTGTAGGTACAGCGGTTGTATCAATAGATGGGATGTCCTCATCATGCTCCCCTTCTTGAATTGAAGTCGTCCTCGACGCGATCTCATCTTCTTCAACAAAGTAAGGCTTCAAATCTGCAATGTTAAATGTAGGACTAACCGGACCCAATTCTGCAGGAAGCTCAAGTTTATATGCATTATCATTTATTTTCTCTAACACCTTAAATGGACCAGCAACACGTGGCATGAGCTTAGACTTGCGGAATGCAGGAAAACGATCTTTGCGCAAATGCAACCAAACAAGATCACCAACATCAAACACAACATGCTTTCTTCCTCTATCCCCAGCAATTTTATACTTAGAATTCATGCGTTCGATGTTGTCTTTAGTAGTCTCATGCAATTTTAATATCAATTCAGCTCGTTGTGTAGCATCCAAATCATTTTGCACCGAAGATGGTAAAGGCAATAAATCAATAGGTGCACGTGGAACAAAACCATACACAATCTCAAAAGGGCACATCTTAGTAGTAGAATGCAGCGAACGATTGTAAGCAAATTCAATATGAGGTAAACATTCTTCCCACAATTTTAAGTTCTTCTTCAAAACAGTCCGCAGCATAGTAGACAATGTTCTATTTACTACTTCAGTTTGTCCATCAGTTTGGGGATGACATGTAGTACTAAACAGCAATTTAGTCCCCAACTTAGCCCATAAACATCTCCAAAAGTGGCTAAGAAACTTAGTATCACGATCAGAAACAATAGTATTTGGCACACCATGTAAACGCACAATTTCGCGAAAGAAAAAATCAGCGACATGTGTAGCATCATCAGTTTTGTGACATGGAATAAAGTGTGCCATCTTAGAAAACCTATCCACAACAACAAAGATACTATCCCTCCCCTTAAGTAATGCGAGGCAAACCCAAAACGAAATCCATAGAAATATCCTCCCAAGGTACACTAGGAACAGGAAGAGGCATATATAAACCATGTGGATTAAGTCGAGACTTAGCTTTTTGACATGTAGTGCAGCGTGCCACAAATCTCTCAACATCTCGACGCATACGTGGCCAAAAGAAGTGTGCAGCAAGTACATCCTCCGTCTTCTTCACACCAAAGTGACCCATCAATCCTCCTCCATGCGCCTCCTGCAACAACAAAAGACGAACGGAACTATCTGGGATGCATAGCTTGTTAGCACGGAACACAAATCCATCATTGAGGACGAATTTGTTCCATGTTCTACCATCTTTACAATTCAGCAACACATCTTTAAAATCAGCATCATGCAAGTATTGTTCCTTTATAGTTTCCAATCCAAAAATCTTGAAGTCAAGTTGAGATAGCATGGTATAACGGCGCGACAAAGCATCATCAATAACATTATCTTTACCCTTTTTGTGTTTGATAACATAAGGAAAAGACTCAATAAATTCTACCCACTTTGCATGGCTGTTATCACCAGAATTTGGCCAAGTCAGAGGTGGGCCGCGATCAAGATGGACTTGAAGATATATGCGTGGACAGATATGTGAATCGGCCTTGTGTATCAAGTTTGGGCTAGTTAGCCCGTGTATCTTTATAGTAGGTTACGTAGAAATTAGAGTTTATCTCGTGCACGGTTTAGTGCACGCCCACATTAGAAAGTCCCCTGGACTATAAATATGTACCTAGGGTTTATGGAATAAACAACAACCAACGTTCAACACAAACCAATCTCGGCGCATCGCCAACTCCTTCGTCTCGAGGGTTCCTCCGGTAAGCATCATGCTGCCTAGATCGCATCTCGCGATCTAGGCAGCACAAGCCTGCCTAGTTGTTCATGCGTTGCTCGTACTGAAGCGTTTTTGATGGCGAGCAACGTAGTTATCGTAGACGCGTTAGGGTTAGCATCGTTCTTAGCATCATATGCTCGCGTAGTGCAACCCTTGCGCGTCTAGCCGTCCTTGTGCCTCATCATGGGTGCAGGGGCGGCACCCCGCTTGATCTTTATTTAGTAGATCTGATCCGTTATGGTCGATCCTTGATTCATCAAGGATTAGTTTAATATCTGCAATAGTTAGGCCTTACAAAGGGTTGGAGGATCCAGCGGCATGCAGGGTGTAGTTTGCTGCCCCTAGACAGGACGTTCCGAGGATCAACCTAGTGTTGGTTTTTAGGCCTTGTCTAGGGCTGGCTTACGTTTACCGTGCGTGAGCGCGAGGCCCAATCGTGAGTAGGATGATCCGATTATGCGGTGAAAACCCTAGATCGTCGTGGATCTCATACGCTTTATATTGATCAAGCAGGACCACCATATATTCGGCCACCTTGGACGAATCATGGGTGAATCGGCTCCCTGAGCCGATTCACGAGACAACGAGAGCCGATCGAGGCTCGTATTTAACGTGTACGTGTGTGCCCTGCAGGAAACTAAGCGAGGCATCATCCACACCTTCCTGACCAGGTATAGGTCAGGTGGCACGCCCTTGCGACCCAGCATCGGCGCGCGACCAGGAGGCTTTGCGGGCCGTCGCTCTGAGGGACTGGGGCCAGCCGCAGCCCTAGTCATTCCCGGCTCTACCGTGTTGGCCAGTCACTGCCCGCCGGTGGGTTTCTGACGCCAACACATTCTGGCACGCCCGGTGGGACAAATCTTCAACGACTCATCTTCAGCGACAATCACCTCGCCATCCACATCAGAGATGGCGGAAGAAACTCCGGTCACATACGAGGAGCTCACTGGCGAGCCCACGAAGAAGCATAACAAGGCCAAGGCGGTCATCGGAACCGAACTCATCGGCTCCTATGGGAAGACCCGTTCACACGGCATCAGCCTCGACGGAGGCACACGTCCTTTGCCTGGCGACGATACGGTCGACCTCAGCCACTCCATAAAGGAACCAGGGTTCTCGTTCGATGCCAATATGGCAGGGTTCGTGATTCGCCATGGCGCGGACAAAGCGGAGAGCAGCCACGCTCGTGGCAGAGAGAAGGAGGGAGCCGGTCCGCGAGACCGGCCCCAAGACGACAATAAACGGTACCTGGCCAAGGAGGAGGTGAGGAACCCACAGCGTCCACGCTCGTTTCCCGAGCACCTCCTCAGCAAATACGATCAGCCATACGACCGACATCACCGCTACAGCGAAGGCGAGCAAAGAGATCATCGGTCTGATGCGGACGGGAGGTATCGTCGGACCAACGGCCACGACGACGGGTATGAACGTCGCACCGGAGGAAGGTCTGAAGGGTCGGACAACGTGGGAAGGCACTGGGACTGCCCCTTCTTCAGACACTGCTGGGATTCAGGAATGAGCCGATTACCAACAATCGGCAACTGCCCAGAATGCAACCAGAAGAAGAAGGAGACATCCAGCGTATCCGTGTTCGAGCGTCTGGGACCTCTCCCGCCTTGGAGCGAGCGTACCGAGTCCGTTCAGGAAAAGGATCACGAGGAACTAGAGGACGGTGATGAAGACGACAAGTATCATCGGCCAAGATGGTGTCCTGACGGGCTCAGCCGCTCCCAGAAACGAAGGGTTCAGCGATTACGTGCGTTGGAAGAAGCCGAAAGGGTATATCTGCACGCGTTGAGGAAGGCGCGGCCTGACCTGGCCGCCAAAATTCAGCGAACCCTGGATGGAGAGGGTCGGCCACAAAGGAAAGAGTGGCGCCCTAGGCAAAGGAAAGCCGATGATGAAACATCGGCTGGGACCAACATGGTTTTTATCCTTCCTGCGGAATTTAGCGCTCCAAGGTTATATGAAGCACCTGTGGCACAACTGGACTGCGGCCCACGGCCGGTCATCTTCGAGAAGCCGCGAGAAAGGAGTTACAGGCATCTAAAGGCCCTGTATTTGCGAGGTTACATCAATGGGCAGCTTGTCAATAAGATGTTGGTCGACACCGGAGCGGCAGTCAACATTATGCCATACTCCATGCTACGGCGGTTGGGACGCTCCAGCTCGGATTTGATCAAAACCAATGTAACGTTGAGCGATTTCAATGGCCAAGCATCTGACGCGCAAGGTGTTCTGAATGTGGATCTGACCGTAGGAAGAAAGACTATCCCTACGACGTTCTTTGTTGTCGACAGCAAAAGCACATATGCTGTAATATTAGGGAGGGATTGGATCCACGCCAACTGTTGCATTCCATCCACGATGCACCAATGCCTGATTCAGTGGGATGGAGATGAGGTGGAGGTCGTCCACGCCGATGATTCAGCCGAGATTTCAACAGCCGGCATGGGCATTTGGGAGGCATCAGGTCAAGAGCCACTCTCGGGCATCAATTTAGACGACTGCGAACGCATCGATGTGACAAAGAACGGGGTAAGGCTGGTTCTATCCACCGGACTGACCGTATAACGAGAACAACATCGATGAGCAAAGGTGGTGAGGCTGATCCTTGCGATCGGCCCCAAAAATTTTGTGGAGGAACATTACAAAACCTTCACCAAGCACGCAATGTGGAGGCCGATTCCAGCAATCGGCCAAAATTATCCCCACCATCTATTTTGCCTGGGAGCGACATTTGACCCAGCAGGGGCTACCTAAAAAGCCGATATCATCAATTTTCTTGACAGAATCGGCTCGGGGGGGCATCTAGATGGATTGAATACATGTGAGGCAACATTATCAAGTATGGGGGCCGACGCACAAGTCGGCCGTGGAAAGTTGAAAATTTTTGAGCACAGCCGATGCACGGCCATCGACTTAAGGGCATCAACCACCTGGCAACCGTCACACGAAGGAGCTTAAGGGAACAGTCATCAGGCAGCGAGGCTCCACTAAAAGGGCGAATATGCCGGCGGCTCTTCTCAGTAGAATATGTGTCGACAGTATCGGGTCGCGGCCCCGTGAAGCAGTATGTCTCTTCTGGGACCAGGAGAATAGTCGATGATGAGGCGATCGGCTACGGCATGTCACGACCACGAGGGGGGAAAACATCAGGAGACGTCCTCACCAAGAGCTGCATCAGCTTGCCAAAGGTAATGAGCCAATATTATCGACGAAGCGCAGGACTTGAACGGGAGAAGCTCAGGGAGACAGTTGGCCCTGAAGGGTCCTTCACTATAGTAGGCCGATTTTTCCAAATCGGCTGGCCCTGCATCCCGGCTTGCCTGAAGAATGATGCTGAGGTCGCCAGAAACATCAGTTTCTACATACAAGCCAATTGAGTGACACGCACGGGGCTTTGTTGTGGGCACCTGCCCGAAACCAGATGGCCAGCCCGCTGGATTGGCTAGCAAGGCTCATGATCTTGCTTGAGATCTCATGGGGTAAAGCCGATGCTGGACCGTTGACTCAAGGGGTATGGTGGTTACAGGCAAAGGTCTCATGAAGCATCCATCACCAAATCGGCAGTGTTCGCGCAAGCCTGCGGGTCAGTCTAGGGTCATGAGGACAACCGATGATCGTCCGATGATCTTGATGAGCCGAACCATTCGAGCCGAGCTATCTGCACCAGAAGCTGCATCAGTTCGCCCGAGAGGATGAGCCAATTAGGACAGCAAGGTGGTTCCTCGGAGTTGCTGACCTTTCCAGAATTTGCCAGGGGCTGACTCCTCGAGCCTAACACAGTGATACAGTCGGGAAACCGATGGTGGCCCAATCAGCTGGTCTGCTTTTATCCTCGCCTGGACTAAGGCTCGGGGGGCAGCTCGCCCCTTAAGGTTCCTTGTTCTATGGAGCCGATTTGGTTGAAATCGGCTTGCTCTGCATCATAACTCGTCAAGAGAGGGTGAATTATTGCAGACGGGAGTGGCTGGAGGTAGTGGAAGGAAGCAACGATCGCTGACGGACTTTGGACCAGGTGTGACTACGGAGAGATGAGACATTATCAGGACAGTGGCAAAGAGGATCCGGTAGATGAGAATGCCGCTGAGGTCCAGTAGTCCGTGTGGTTGAGTCTGGATTTCCAGGATCTAGGATTTGCGCAATTGCGGCTCGTCCCAGGGGTGGAGGTCTGGATGGATCTACCTCGAGTTTATCATGAGAGTCCGATGCATTGCCATCGGCTCCTTAAAACACCGACCAGGTTGGCAATCGGCAAGCACGGTATGAAGGGCAATCGGCTAAATTATCATAGAAAAAAAAGAATTGGGGAAGTTCTCCATTGATTAACTAGAGTTCTTACATAAAGAGCTGATTGCTCTCAAAAGAAGATCATAGGGGCTACATTGCCCGTCTACTACTGATGGCCCTGAGCTAAGATCCTATCTAGGGACCGTTGCTGCCTTCGTCGTCGTCGCCATCATCGCCATCGTCGGCGCTGCTCCCAGCCGGCTCGTCGTCGCTGCTGTAGCGACCGCCGGCAGGACCTTCGTTGTCCTCGTCTTCTTCATCAGCGTCGTCGTCGTCGCTGTCGAAATCGCTGAGATTGCCGGGCCAGGGGCAGTGGCGCTTGGCCGGCGGCTCATCGGAGGAGCTGTCATCTTCTTCCTCCTCCTCCGGCCTCTCCTCTTCGGAGGAGGGGGCCCCGTCCCAGGGAAGGTGGTCGTCGTCGCCTTCCTCCACCGCCTCTTCCCTGGCAAGGAAGGAGAGGTCGCTCTCCCCGTCGGTCAGGGATTGGTCGTCCTCCGACCAGGTGGAGAAGTCGTGGCTTGGCTCATTCCCGGCCTCGATGGCGCGGCGAATGTTGGCCGCGTGGGCTTCCTCCGGTTTCCATTCCGGCGTCGGCTCGCGGAAGGGGGAGGACTGCGCAGAAAGGTTTGACGAAGAGGAAGACATGGTGGCACAGGAGGGTTTTTTCTTTGGAAGTACTGGTGCCTGGAGGATGAGGAAGAAAGCTACAGGGAGTGGCCGAATAAAAGGGGGAATATCTGGTAATGCCTAAGCAGTTCCCGAGAACGTGGTGCCAGAACCGTCAGGTCGTGCAGAGAAGGCGAGGAGGCGAGACGTCATCATGAAGGAAACTGCGACGGTTCTGCCACGACATGACCCGGCGAAAGAAAGCGTAATGATTTTGGAAATGTCATTTCCAAAACCAGGGGGGCATGTGTTATCACCAGAATTTGGCCAAGTCAGAGGTGGGCCGCGATCAAGATGGACTTGAAGATATATGCGTGGACAGATATGTGAATCGGCCTTGTGTATCAAGTTTGGGCTAGTTAGCCCGTGTATCTTTATAGTAGGTTACGTAGAAATTAGAGTTTATCTCGTGCACGGTTTAGTGCACGCCCACATTAGAAAGTCCCCTGGACTATAAATATGTACCTAGGGTTTATGGAATAAACAACAACCAACGTTCAACACAAACCAATCTCGGCGCATCGCCAACTCCTTCGTCTCGAGGGTTCCTCCGGTAAGCATCATGCTGCCTAGATCGCATCTCGCGATCTAGGCAGCACAAGCCTGCCTAGTTGTTCATGCGTTGCTCGTACTGAAGCGTTTTTGATGGCGAGCAACGTAGTTATCGTAGACGCGTTAGGGTTAGCATCGTTCTTAGCATCATATGCTCGCGTAGTGCAACCCTTGCGCGTCTAGCCGTCCTTGTGCCTCATCATGGGTGCAGGGGCGGCACCCCGCTTGATCTTTATTTAGTAGATCTGATCCGTTATGGTCGATCCTTGATTCATCAAGGATTAGTTTAATATCTGCAATAGTTAGGCCTTACAAAGGGTTGGAGGATCCAGCGGCATGCAGGGTGTAGTTTGCTGCCCCTAGACAGGACGTTCCGAGGATCAACCTAGTGTTGGTTTTTAGGCCTTGTCTAGGGCTGGCTTACGTTTACCGTGCGTGAGCGCGAGGCCCAATCGTGAGTAGGATGATCCGATTATGCGGTGAAAACCCTAGATCGTCGTGGATCTCATACGCTTTATATTGATCAAGCAGGACCACCATATATTCGGCCACCTTGGACGAATCATGGGTGAATCGGCTCCCTGAGCCGATTCACAGGACAACCTGAGAGCCGATCGAGGCTCGTATTTAACGTGTACGTGTGTGCCCTGCAGGAAACTAAGCGAGGCATCATCCACACCTTCCTGACCAGGTATAGGTCAGGTGGCACGCCCTTGCGACCCAGCATCGGCGCGCGACCAGGAGGCTTTGCGGGCCGTCGCTCTGAGGGACTGGGGCCAGCCGCAGCCCTAGTCATTCCCGGCTCTACCGTGTTGGCCAGTCACTGCCCGCCGGTGGGTTTCTGACGCCAACAATGGCGACGATTCAACTTAGCTTGACTACGAATATGCTTCAAAGATTCATGATCAGAATGTATAACAAATTCTTTAGGCCATAAATAATGTTGCCAATTTTCTAATGTCCGAACCAGCGCATATAATTCTTTATCATAAGTAGAATAATTCAGACTAGGCCCACTCAATTTCTCACTAAAATATGCAACAGGTTTGCCCTCTTGTAATAACACACCTCCTAAACCAATTCCACTAGCATCACATTCAAGCTCAAAAGTCTTATTGAAATCAGGAAGTTGGAGTAATGGAGCATGTGTTAACTTATCTTTCAGTATCATGAAGGCGTCTTGTTGTGCATCGCCCCACACAAAGGGCACATCCTTCTTTGTAAGCTCATTCAGCGGCGCAGCAATGGATCCAAAATCTTTCACAAAGCGCCTATAGAAACCAGCGAGGCCAAGAAAACTCCTCACTTGTGTGACCGTCTTTGGCTGCGGCCAATTCTCAATTGCCTCAATCTTGGCTGGATCAACTTCAATTCCTGCGCGATAACAACATAGCCAAGAAACGCAACTCGATTGGTGCAAAAGGTGCACTTCTCAAGATTACCATACAAACGTGCATCACGTAAAGCATTGAAAACAGCACGTAAATGATCCAAATGTTCCTCCAAAGATTTGCTATAAATCAGAATATCATCAAAGTATACCACCACAAAACGTCCAATAAAAGCACGTAAAACTTCGTTCATCAGTCTCATGAAAGTACTAGGTGCATTAGTTAAACCAAAAGGCATTACTAACCACTCATATAAACCGAACTTAGTTTTAAACGCTGTTTTCCATTCATCTCCTAATTGCATACGAATCTGGTGGTAACCACTACGCAAATCAACTTTAGAGAACATAATAGAACCACTCAATTCATCAAGCATATCATCTAAACGAGGTATAGGATGACGGTAACGAATGGTAATATTATTAATAGATCTACAATCAGTACACAGGCGTGAAGAACCATCCTTCTTAGGTACCAAGATAATAGGAACAGCACATGGGCTAAGAGACTCACGAATGTAACCTTTATCTTGGAGAACCTGAATTTGTCGCTGAATCTCTTTGGTCTCTTCAGGATTGGTACGATATGGCGCACGGTTGGGCAGCGAAGCACCTGGAATCAAGTCAATCTGGTGTTCTATCCCACGGATAGGTGGTAGTCCAGGTGGTACATCTTGTGGGAACACATCAATGAACTCCTGCAAAAGGTTAGCAACCGCAGTGTGGCAAAGAAGGAGGCATATCCTCAAATGAAAACAGAACTTCTTTGCAAATAATAGCATAGCATTGAGTAGTGTTCACATCAAGTTCAGCAATATCAGATTTGCTAGCAAGCAAACAAGGATTTTTCAAACGAATTTCAGTAGCATGGTTTGAATCAGATTTAGTATTAATCTTATGTGGCACAAAATCTGCAGCAACAATCTGATTCTCACTCTTAAGTGTCTCCTCGTTTTTTACTCTACTAGCTCTAGCAAGATCATCTTTTAGTATTTGTTCAGGAGTCATAGGTTTGAGACCAATTTTCTTTCCATCATGCATAAGAGAATACTGATTAGTTTTACCATTATGAACAGATTCTCTATCAAATTGCCAAGGTCTACCAAGTAACAAAGAACAAGCTTGCATAGGTACAACATCACAATCCACAAAATCAGAATATGTACCAATCGTAAAATGCACACGTGTAGTTCTCGTTACCTTGAGCTTCCGAGAGCTCTCAAACCATTGAATGTAATATGGATGTGTGCGCTGTCTTGTAGGAAGAGAAAGCTTCTCCACCATGTCAACGCTAGCCAGATTATTGCAGCTCCCTCCATCAATGATGATCCTTATAGCTCGCTCTTTGACAACGCCTCTTGTTTGGAACAGATTGTGGCGTTGATCATGCTCAGCTTTGCTCAATTGCACGCTCAACACACGTTGTGCAACTAAGCTCCTATACTGATCAGCAGTGTCAGCTTCCATTACCTCCATCTCTCTCTCAGAATCAGAATTAGCACCATCACGTGCATCAATAAGGGCCAATGTATCTTCATCAAAGTCACTTGCAGAATCATATTCGCCATCTTCACCCACCAACATCACACGCTTGGTTCTGCATTCTCTCTCTATGTGTCCAAAACCCAAGCATTTGCGACATTGTATGTCGCGCGTCTTCCCCGTGGAGGCCATCGAAGATGAACTCCGAGGAGGACCAGCAGATGGTGGTGAAGTAGCAGCCGGTGGTGCTAGGGATGCAGGCGCGGTGTACTTGGAGGTAGAAGGTGCTGGTGTAGCCCCACGAGATTGTGGCGCTGATTGTCGCGTAGTCCATGACGATGTACGACCTGCAGAAACATTAGCTTTTCTCCATGGTGGTTGACGATCCTGCACTTCACGTTCAGCTTTGCAAGCAAGATGAAACAAGCGAGTAATAGTGTTGTACTCCTTATAATCTAAAATATGCTGAATCTCTTTATTCAAACCACCGAAGAAACGTGCAAGCATAGCCTCATTATCCTCTACAATACCACATCGAATCATGCCAGTTTGCAATTCTTGATAATAGTCTTCTACAGAATTTTTTCCTTGTTCTAAGCGAGACAATTTCTTTAGCAAATCACGTTGATAATGTGGAGGAACAACACGAGTACGCATAGCAAGTTTTAAACCAACCCAAGTAGTAGGAATATTAGCATGGTGTACTCTACAATGCTCAGACCACCAAATAGATGCAAAATATGTGAACTCACAAGTAGCAGCACTAACGCGCAAATGATCAGGATAGCGTAAACATGCAAAGCGTTGCTCTACTTCCAATTCCCATGTAAGATATGCATCAGGATTATATCTACCCTCAAATGGCGGAATATTCAATTTAAGTTTAGCAACATGATCATCATCATTACGTACCGGGCGTGGAGGTGGGCGAGCGTTGCGGTTCAGTTGTCGTGGACGACCAGGTGCAGGTTGTTGGACCTCCTCGTCATCCAGCACGTTCTCATCTACTTGCTCATCCTCGTTCCCTCCATAGTCCTCGTATCCTTCATCAGAAGGCGCGTCATGTGCGGCTGCTGCAGCAGGAGCGGTACCCGCCGGAACGTCCGCACGAGGAACGCGGAGTGCGCGGCGTTGCACGTTGGCGCGAGGCGGCGGTAATCGAGTCAACAACTCCTGGAACTTGGCGTCGAGCTTGGAGTTGAAGGCTGCCTCGAGGCCATCGATCTTGTCCAGCGCGTCGGTGAGTTTGGCGTCAACATCACCGAGGCGCCCATCCACGTCGGTTGCATGCCCGCCCAAAAGGTGGAGGAAGTGAGCATGCATCTCTGCATTCGTCATCGTATCCGGGTCAACGTTCGCCGACTCTGTGCCTGTCATGGTTAGTACAGAAAAAGCACAAATGTATATGCCTACAAACTACGGAATATGGTGGTTCACGCGCAATTCGTCAAGCAAAATACAAAGCTCTTACAAGTCCTTACCAAACAGGAGGAAGGCGATGTAACAACCAGCAAGGAATCAGCGTCTCCAAGGATTGCCAAAGCGATTACCTGGGGTCGACACCAAGCACGTGGAGACAATATGTGGAGCTGTAGGAAGGCTAATATGGTAGCAAACAGCAAATGTCAAAACAGCAATGCAATATTGAAAGTATGCTCAACCACGGTACTGTGCTGGTCCTAGGCTAGACCGTACTAGAGACGCGAGCCTAGAACACAAACGAGGTCACGGCGCGGCACACAAGCAACGTGCAGCGATGAAGTGATATATGGTGGCGGTTGGCTCCCACAAGCACAAAGGAATAGCTCAAAAGCAAGATATAAGTGAAGAACACAGGAATTTTCGGGTAGTAAACTTAAAGGTCAAAAATCTCAACCTTCCCGACGTTTTTTGGCAATTCTGAGAGCTCGGAAAAGCGCACAAGGGCGAAGCAGTTGTGGCTGGATAGAACTTTTTCTCCCGGTCGTTTTGAGTGGTCAAACGTTGAAAACGGAGTTCGTATGCAAAAGTTATGGCCGGTCAAAGTTTGCTGTCCAAAACAGCCTAATTCGGACTAAAAACGTCCTGACTAGTGGAAATCGTGGTCAACCCGACTAGGATGCGGATTTGACTTTTTTTTTTTTTTTTTGCTCTTCTTCTCACAAACGGAAGGCGGCGATTATCTGGACACGACTATGGCGGAAATATATGACAGGTGTATATGGCAGTGATGGAAGTATATGGTAGGTGTATATGATTGTGGCGGAAACGATCTGGTGGGTGTATATGGCAGCGGCGGAAGTATATGGTGGTGATGATCTGCGAGCGATGCGAGTATGCGGCGGCGGCGTAACTACTATGACCAGAACTCGAAACTCTAAAGGAACTAGACGCTAAGACCAGCAACTCGACACGAAGATGCAGACACAAATTCAATTATGCAAAACGGAAACGACAATGCAAGGCGTGGCAGGGTGTTTATGGGACGATGATCTAAAAACCCTAACAGTATTTTTGGCTTTTTCTTGGTTTATAGGGATGATGGCAGATGCAATCTACACTATGAAAACTGTAAAATCTCACCGAGCAACCTGAAATCTGATACCACTTGATAGGGCAAAGGTGTCCGATCTTTCGATGAGATGAAGATAGATCGATTTGTTGGTGGAGTTCGTGCTTGACGATCCGACTACACGTGCAAAGCTCGTGCGCCAATGCAATCGCTAGGACAATCTCCGGGAGTTACTGATCTTGCGGGAGCACGATCAGCCTGACCAGCAAGGGTCTTAATTCCTGCCTGAAATCGAGAACAAGCAAGAACTAAAGATGCAATCAGAATATTGCGGATAAAGATGAAAGCTTGATTGATAATGGTGGGATTCCGAATAGTCGGTCTTGTTCTGGGCGTTGGCCTCAAAAGAAGTACACGTAGTTGCAGCAATTGGCTAACTTTTAGTCTAATCAAAATCCGAGTCTAAACGTGACGGCTATGGGGGTATTTAAAGGAGGAAAAGGTGGGGTTTCGGCCAGCCATGCATATGGTGGCCGAACCAAACCCTAGAAGGCCTTTCCCCCTTCAATACGGACTCTAAAAAGTGGCTGACTTAAATCCTGCGAAAATTACATGGGCCTAGCCCAAAACTAATGGTGTCGCAGCACCATGGACTCATGTGGACGAAATTATGAAGTGGAGAACTCTATATTTTGTCCATGTCTTCATCTCCAATTATGGTGGCTTCAAAGTTCTGAAATCTCCACTCGCAGCGTCTTCTTCAATGCTCACATGTTTGCTGCCATCTCCTCCATGTATGATCATGCTCCAATGCTTGTCCCTCTCATCCATGCTAGATCCATCATTCCTAAGAGTAACAAACACATCTGATTTAGGCAGCATCATATTCTCATGTATGTGAGGAATAGTTCCAAGAAACGAAAGTACCTGATAGTTAAGTTGTTTAGCACGAGCTCGAGTGATTGGTCCTTGAATTTGTGTGGCTGTAGGTACAGCGGTTGTATCAATAGATGGGATGTCCTCATCACATTGCTTCTTTGTTTTTCAGGGAAGTGGTTCGCCTACATGGGATACCGGCAAGCATTGTGTCGGATCGAGACGTCAAGTTCATGAGTTATCTATGGAAGTCGCTTATGGCAAAGTTTGGAGTCAAGCTCTTGTTCTCATCATCCTCGCACCCTCAAACCGATGGACAAACCGAAGTGGTCAATCGAAGCCTCTCCACCCTCCTCCGCACACTTGTGAAGAAAAACTTGAAGTCATGGGAAGATTGCCTCCCCCACGCGGAATTCGCCTACAATCGAGCCAAACACTCCACAACGTTACGGAGTCCCTTCATGGTCGTCTATGGATTCGAACCTCCAACGGCACTCGACATCCTTCCACTCCCTCTTCATCAAAGGACCAACATGGACTTCGACGAGCGCACCACCGCCATGAAGAAACTACATGAAGAAACAAGAGCAACCATACAAGACCATGTCCTTCGCCAAGCTAACCGCCTCAACGCCAAGAAGAAAGAACGAGTGTTTGAAGAAGGAGACCTCGTTTGGGTACACCTAAGGAAAGAAAGGTTCCCTCAAGAACGCAACTCCAAGCTCAAGCCAAGAGGAGATGGGCCGTTCAAGGTACTCAAGCGCATCAACAACAACGCCTACGTCATCGACATACCGACATCCAAGTACTTGGTGAGCAACACTTTCAACATCTCGGATCTATCCCCACATCATGGAGATGAGGAGGAACAAGAGTCGAGGACGACTCTCTCCCAAGGGGGGGGGAGATGATGTAGCCCCGCTCACCAACGACACTACATCAAGGCCAACAAGTCCCCCAAGTGGACCAATGACACGGGCTCGAGCTAAAGCTCTACATGACAAGGTGAACTCGCTCCTCACTACCCTCGACCTTGATACCCCATTGGATGGACTGCTACCTCAGGCCGATATGCTTTGTGTTATCAGATATGAACCTCGAGAGAAGGACGTCGCAGCAGACCCGAAGATGGACAAGGAAGAAGGAGGAGAAGAGTGGCCGCCGAAGGACGCCCCCAGGGCCGGCACTGCCGGCCTCCAGGCACCGGCACTGCCGGCCTGTACACCCCGGCACTGCCGGCCTGTACACCCCGGCACTGCCGGCCCCCAGCGCCCTGCACGGCCGGCCCCACCGAATGAAGACGCGGAGAAGACTACGACCGGCACTGCCGGCCCAGGCTCAGCGGCACTGCCGGCCAATCCTCACCGGCACTGCCGGCCCCGCCCCTGTTGACTTAATCTCAACCGTTGATTTCGCATCTATGGACCAGGATAATTTATGTAGTGCCGATTTTACCCCTGTACGAATCTGGACCTATAAGTACCTCGCCCCTTCCTCCAGATTAGGGTTAGACTTGTTTGGAACTCAAACCTACCTTTGAGCTTAGTCTCCCTTGGGTATCATCCCTCTGTAATCAAGGCACCTTGGTTGTTGACTTTGATCTTGTTGAGTGAGATTCTAGTACTTGTTACTCTCTCTCCCTCACCAAGCTCATCCTCTCCAATCCCAATCTCTCTCCGGGAATTCTGCCTCGTGCCTCTTCCACGGAGATTCTATTGGCGTGGTCCATCGAGCCACGGAGGTAAGCATCGGGTGTATCGGGTTGGTGTGCGTGCGTGAGTCTCGGAGTTCATCGTGTTCTTCGTTCCCCTCGCGTTTTCCCATCTCTCCCGCTTGGTTTCGAAGTCAATCCGCAAGATCGGGCCACACACGGGGTCTTAGACCACATCAGCAGCGCTGCAATTTGTTCCAAACAAAGGCACTTGTTGGTCCTGATAAAGCTTGCAAGGTTATTATTGATGGCGGAAGTTGTCGCAATTTAGCAAGCAAAGAGTTATGTGCCAAGCTGAAACTGAAGTATCTACCGCACCCGCATCCATATTATATTCAGTGGTTGAGCAATAATGGTGAGATGAAGGTGAGCCACATGGTGCGAGTTGATTTTGAGATTGGACCGTATAAGGATTCCATTGACTTTGATGTGGTTCCTATGACGGTGTGCCATCTCTTGTTGGGCCGGCCATGGCTCTATGACCGTTCTGTGCAACACAATGGCCGCGCCAATACATATCACTTGGAGTTCAAGGGCAAGAAAATTAATTTACAGCCTATGTCACCACAACAGATTGTCAATGAGTCTCGTCAGAAGATTGAAGTCAATTTGGAGGATGCATCCATAGATAGGCGAGAGAATTGTCATACCGTGAGTGATATAACAAAAAGTGAGCGAGTGCATTCCTTAGTTTCATTAGCCACCAAAGAAGACATGAGAGAATTTAGTGAGGATCCTACGGCCATGCCTCTTGTGCTTTTGTACAGGGGTACGGTTTTGGTTTCTAATGACATGACCCCTCTTCCTCTTGGTGTTTCTAATGTTTTGCAGGAATTTGGCGACGTGTTTCCGGAGGAGGTACCCGCAGGACTACCACCATTGCGAGGTATTGAGCATCAAATTCACTTGATTCCCGGAGCTTCGCTGCCCAATAGGGCGCCATATCGTACTAATCCCGAAGAGACGAAGGAGATACAGAAACAAGTACAAGCGCTACTCGACAAAGGTTATATCCGCATAAGCCTTAGTCCTTGTGCTGTTCCTGATACGGGGCGACCTTCGGTCTCCACCGCATCATGTGCGTCGACGCCGACACGTCACGCAAAGGTGAATCTTCTCCTTTATGCGTGCCTCCAATTGTCTCTCATGAATGGTATGCTACTTCATTCTCCTTCATATGACCATGATAGGAACACATCGCCAAGTACGGAGGAAGTGGGCGACACCATGGAGGCTCGAGGACTCAAGGCCGAGGTCTTGGAAGCATGGAAGAGAACGTCGAGGATAAGGAGACGCGCCAGGAAGACCGGCACTGCCGCACCGCCACTACGCCTGAGGACAACGGCACTGCGGCCCTACCTGCGCCGGCCCTATCGCCCTACCTGTGCTGGCCCTGACGCCCCACAGCAAAGAGCATCAAATCTGAACCATTTATCCCTTTGTATGCCTAAACTACCCCTCCTTTGGTGGCTCCCTATATATAGGCTCCCACCTCCCCCTTCATTAGGTTAGAGTTCAACTTGAGAGAACCTAGGCTCATGCCTCCACCATCCCTTTGGGATTAGGGAAACCCCCTCCTTAGATTTACCCAAATCTATTGTACAAGGCACTCCTTATATGATTAGTCTCTCACACTTGTGATTCTACCACCGGTCTCTCACTTGTGTGATTCAACCGATCGTATACCGATCTTCCTCTCGGGGATTCTACCGTGTGTCTCTCCCTTGAGAGATTCTATCGGGATAGTGGTTCGGGCTATCGGGAGTAAACCGGAATTGTATCGGGTTGGTGTGTGTTTGCGTGTGTTCATCGTGTTCATCGCCGTGTTCTTCGTGTTCTTCCTCTCCCCCGCATTTCCCTCGGTCAATTCGTGAGATCGGGCCACAACCGAGCCCTTAGGGCTTGTTCATATGGTATCAGAGCAAAGGTTGCCACGAATTTGACCCCCGAATCTCTCCAATTTCGCCCAAAAATTTTCCCAAAAAAAATTGCCCCAAAAAATAGCTCGAAATTTGATCTCTGGATTTGTTGAGTTTTTTGTGGTTTTGATCCATGGATTTGATGTTGTTGGTGCTGATCTACATTTGCCCCATCTTTTCCCCTCCAATTTCATCAAATTTGGCTTAGATCTGAGGTGTTTTTGAGGCCATTTTCCTTCCTGTTCATGCGTGCAAGAACAACACTGCTCCTTCCGATTTGGTCAACACCTGCGCGCTGTTCCACCACGCGCTCGCTGCCCAGGCCGCCAGTTCGATCCGCCCACCAGGAGGCGCACGCCCGAGCCACCTTGCTCCGTTCTTCCCGCAGACGCGCGCATGAGCTCCTCCGCACGTCGACCTGCCGCCCAACCCACCGTGCTGCCGCGCCCGTGGACCTGCCTAGCCCACGCGCGCCTCGCGCCCACCGCATCGACCGCCGCAGCTCGCCTCCACGCCAGCTCCTATACACGTTCATGAAGAGCTATCGTCGAGGACGACTCTTTTTCAAGTGGGTGGAGATGATAAGGGGCGACCTTCGGTCTCCACCGCATCATGTGCATCGACGCCGACACGTCACGCAAAGGTGAATCTTCTCCTTTATGCGTGCCTCCAATTGTCTCTCATGAATGGTATGCTACTTCATTCTCCTTCATATGACCATGATAGGAACACATCGCCAAGTACGGAGGAAGTGGGCGACACCATGGAGGCTCGAGGACTCAAGGCCGAGGTCGTGGAAGCATGGAAGAGAACGTCGAGGATAAGGAGACGCGCCAGGAAGACCGGCACTGCCGCATCGCCACGACGCCTGAGGACGACGGCACTGCGGCCCTACCTGCGCCGGCCCTATCGCCCTACCTGTGCTGGCCCTGACGCCCCACAGCAAAGAGCATCAAATCTGAACCCTTTATCCCTTTGTATGCCTAAACTACCCCTCCTTTGGTGGCTCCCTATATATAGGCTCCCACCTCCTGATACGGGGTGGCCTATGGACACCGCCGCCTCAAGACCGACAAGCCCTCCTCGTGGTCCAATGACACGAGCTCGAGCCCAAGCACTACGCCAAGAGGTGAATTCGCTCCTCTCTACCTATGACTTTGACACCCCCTTGGATGGCTTGCTACTTCATGCAAATACCCTATGTTCAATCAGGTACATCGGACAAGACACAAGCCATGGAGACCAAGACGTTGGAGAGAGAGCTGGAAACGATGAAGATGGAGCTACAGCGCCCAGGCCGGAACTTCCGCCCCCCAGGACCGGAACTTCCGCCCAGATTCCTCCAAGATGCCCCCAAGATGCCCTCCAGCGCGCAGGAAAAAGCATCGGACCGAAACTTCCGCCCCGAGGGACCGGAACTTCCGCCCGGTCGGAACTTCCGCCCAAGTTCCGCCTAAGTTCCGAAAGTCCGTCAAAACGCCCCTGGATGTTACTGCAAGGAAACGGGCTAATTTCGGAACTTGGCCGGAACTTGGCCGGAACTTCCGGCCTGGCCGGAACTTCCGGCCCCCAGGACCGGAACTTCCGCCCCTGACCGGAACTTCCGCCCAAGATGACCGGAACTTCCGCCACCGCGAACTTCAGCACATCAGCACTTTTCAGCATGTAACTTAACCCTTCGCCCCCTACCTATAAATAGCCTATTTGGCTCAGATCTGAGATTAGACTTGATTTGAAAGAAAACCTGAGCTTAGCTCACCCTTGTGGGAACCCTACCTAGATCTATGATCTTGTATCCCCACCCGGGCTCCTTATCAACTCGTGAAGATCTCTTTGGCGACTTCTACCGATTGTTTGATCTTTTGCTTGCACTTCTACCTTATTTGGTCTTTTGCTTGCACTTCTATCAAGCCTTCCAGTCTTTTCTCCCTTCTAGATCTCCCGAGCTTTGATTTGTCGATCTCTTTGCGGGACTTCTACCGGAAGGTCTTTTCCTGCAATCTCTATCGAGTTGGTGTTTCGAGCCAACGAGGGAAAACTCGAATTGTGTGCATGTGTGTGTTGTATCCCCGCGTTTCCCCCACGTGTTCATCGCGTTCATCCACCTACCCCCACGTATCCCTTCAAATCCGTGAAGATCGGGCACATCCCTGGGCTTAGCCCTTCATCATATGGTATCAGCAGCCTTTGGTTTCCGCGAATTTGACCCTCCACCCACCCGATTTCGTTTCTAGAAAATTTTCCAAAAAATAGCCCAAATTGCCTTTGGACCGATCTGTGATTTGGTTGAGTTTTGAGTGGTTTTGATCCAATAGAAACTTGTCTTTGGTGTTGATCTGCAATTCCCCCACCTTCCCACAACTTCTAGTGCCAAATTTTCCGCGAATTCGAAGATTTTCGGCCCGGATTTCCGCCCAAATCGAAGAACAGCCCGCAGATCTGATTGCGACCGGAAGTTCCGGCCGGCAGGACCGGAAGTTCCGCCCCCGGACCGGAAGTTCCGCCCCTCAGGACCGGAACTTCCGCCTGGCCGAAATTTTCACAGCTAACTTCGTTTTTCGTTTTGGCACTAACCCCTTGTGTTTGGACTTCGTAGTGTGTGCCATTTCAGCTACCATAAAGCTTCCGCAACATCAACTACGACGACGGCACCCCGAGGATCCAAGCGGTTCATTTGACACCTTCCACCATAGCAAGTTCAACATCGTCAGCCACCGTCATCAAGTGGTATAACTTGCCCCCTAACTTGTAGCCTTAGCTTCCTTTGCGTACCTTTCCTATCGAGAGTGGCTTTCTAGTGTTGCGAAGCATTGCGCAAGCGTCTCGACCGTGAGGGTGTGCGTGTGTTGAGCAAAGCTACGAAGCAAGCTCGTGTGAAAAGATAGGCAAAAGAAGTGTGACATACTTACATAGATAGTGAGAAAAAGAAAAAGAAAGAGAAAAAGAAAAAGAAAAAGAAGTGTGACATACTTACATAGATAGTGAGAAAAAGAAAGCTTCTAAGCATACAAAAAAAAAAAGAGAAAAAGAAAAAGCAAAAGAGTGTGAGTGACACCTATACACAAAAGAGTCCAAATCTTATAAGCAAAAGAGAGAAAAGAGAAGAGAGGCGTCTTGCGCAAATCTTGTTGCTTCTCAATTTTGCAACCAAGCCACGGTCTCTCTTGCGTTAGCGTGACACCGAGCTAGTAGTCTTCGTTAGGACCAATTTTGTTCGTGCTCATTTTCCGTCGCGCTAACCCCATTTTGTCCCACGTGTGTGTTCCACCTTGTGTATGCCTTTTGTGATCACCGCCTTTGACTTGTGACTTTTGGATCTTACCCACTTTTGACAATAGACTTTTCGTTTGGTTCTTCCATTTGGCTTTCCACATCCATACCTAACACCATATAGAGTTTTGTTTTGTGTGTGTGCATACATATCGGTTGTTCCTCGACTTGAAACGCCTTTTCGATTTTGGTTTGCAAGTTTTGACACTTTTGGTAGTCTTTCCTAACCACCCACCACATAGTTCTTGTTTTAGTTGTAACCATGTCTAGTGGAGAAGGGAACCAACTACCGATGACGAGGCACCAACATTGGATAGCTACTCAAGCCGTCCACGCCAAGCTCAATCAATTTGAAGCCATGCTCAAGGATACCAACGTCCGCTATGAAGAAAGAGCTCAAGTGCAAAGGATTGACCTCAACAATCAAGTTCAAGAACTCAATGAGAAGATTGAAACTCAAGGCAATGAGTTGAAGGCAACACTCGCCATGCAAGGTCAAGAAACAAGAGAAATGAAGACGGCGTTGGACAACATCCTCCACACACTCAACCGTCAAGAAAATAGAAGACACCATTCAAGGTATTCACGCTCTCATAGCTCAAGGTCACGAGCTCCTACATCGTCGCATCATGATTCCAATCAAGACCCACGCCACCATAATGTGGATGCTCAAGTGCTTCAACAACAAGCTCAAGAAGCGGAGCAAGCACGACTTCGACTCGTCCAAGAACGTCTACGCCTTGAAGAAGAACGCCTTCAACAAGAACATCTCCATGCTCAATTCCAAGAGGAACAACAATGTCTTCGTCATGATCAAGATCTCCTTCAGGCACGTGAGCAAGAAAGGCTCCGCCAAGAGCAAGAGTGATGCGGGGTGGCTTTCGGACCCCTCCGCCTCAAGACCGTCAAGTGCAACCCCGCCTATCGTCGACGCTACACCATGGTCAAGGAGTCCCCCAAGTGGACCAACAACACCAACCCCCGCCATATATGTCAAGGTGAACTCCTTCCTCTCGACACTCGACCTCGTCAATACCTTGGAGGAATGCTACCTCATGTCGGTGTGTTACATGTCATTAGGTACAAGAGTCATCGAGGAACCGGAGAGAAGGAACTCCCATGGTGCAAGGAAGAGAGAAGAAGAAGAATGAAGGAAGAAGAAAGGAAGAGGAAGAAGAGGCGGGAGGAGGAAGGCCGGCCGGTCACAGACCCGGTCGACCGGGCTCCTGACCGGACCGCCCGGTCACAGGCCCGGTCAACCGGGCTCCTGACCAGCCGGCCGGTTTTCGACCGGAACGACGACCGGTGCCATCCGGAAGCAGTCCCGGGGCTCCTGAAGCCCCACCCGGTTACGTCCGGCCCAGAATCCGGTTTGGAACCGGATGGCCCGGTCCCAGACCCGGTCCAACCGGCCCTGTGACCGGATTCGTCGGGTTTGACCCACCAACTTGTACCTTTTCGACCCGTGTCGGCTTGTATGCCTATATAAGACCCCAGCTCGCCCCCATAGCTGGTTAGACAAGATTTAGGCTTAAACATAACTTTGAGCTTTGTCTCCCTAGGGTTTCATCCCCTTTGTATCAAGGCACCCCATGTTGGATGATTGGAGCTATGTGAGTGAGATTCTAGTGTAGCCCACTCTCTCTCCCTCACCTACCTCCATCCTCAACACCGATCTCTCACTCCGGGATTCTACCTCGAGTCTCTCCCGTGGTGATTCTATTGGCGTGGTCCATCGAGCCACGAGGGTAAGTATCGATTGTATCGGGTTGGTGTGCGTTGTGTTCTTCGCGTTCTTCGTGTTCTTCCGCCTCTCCCTCTCTTTCCCCCTTGATTCTTGGGTCATTCGCGAGATCGGGCCACACACGGGGTCTTAGACCTCATCATATGGTATCAGCAGCCTTTGGTTTCCGCGAATTCGACCCCCCACCCACCCAATTTCGTCTCTAAAAAAAATTTTCCCCAAAAATCTCCAAAAAATAGCCCTAATTTGCCTTTGGATGGATCTGCGATTTGGTTGCGTTTTGAGTGGTTTTGGTCCATGGATTTGGTGTTGAGGTGCTTGATCTACTATTTCCCCCACTTTCTAGCCCCCAATTCCATCGTTTTCCTTCGATTTGGTCGATTTGGTTTTGGTTTGGGGAAGAACAGGAGAGAGAAAGCTCCAAATCGAGAAATCCGGTTGCGAAACCGGTCAACCGGCCCCCAGACCGGACCGTCCGGCGCAGAACCCGGTCAACCGGCCGCCAACCGGACCAGCCGGTCCAGAAGCCGGTCAACCGGACCCCAGACCGGAGCAGCCGGCGCCAGACCCGGTCCGACCGGACCACCGACCGGGCACACGTCTTCGACATCGACTAACACCACCGCCGACCACCACCACCACCATCCTCTCCACCATCGCAGGTATAACTTGCAGTAACCCTTGTAACCCCTCTTCTTTTGCGATCTATCCTATCGAGCATTGCTTATCTAGTGTTGCGAGACATTGCACGTGGCCCCGATTGTGAGGTGTGTGTGTAGTGTGGAGTCAAGCTTCTAAGCAAAACTCGTGTGGCAAGATAGCAAGAGCGAGCTAACGCTAACATAGTGCGAGAAAAGCCGCCAAAACACAAAAAGAGTGCAAGTGCACCATAGAGCAAAAGTGTGCGAGTGCATCATACATACAAATACACAAAGAGTGTAAGTGCCACCAAATACAAAAAGAGGAAAAAGCTTTTAAGCAAAAGAGAGAAAAGAGAAGAGAGGCCGCGTGTGAATCTTGTTGTCTCTTCGTTTGCAACCAAAGCTTTGCCTCTCCTTGTGTTAGTGTGACACCGAGCAACCTTGCTTTCGGGCTTCATACACTTTTCCGCTCATTCCTTGGTCGCACTAACCCCGCTTATCCTGTGTGTGAGTTCCATACCTTTTCCGTGTTTATAGTGATCATCGCTTTGACATTTGAGTTTTTGGATCTTACCCACCCTTAACAACATACTTGATTTTGGATTTCATCTTTTGGCTTTCCACCACATTCACCTAACACCATATTTGCTAGCTTTTGCGTGTGTCTTTGTGTGAGTGCCCGATACAATTGTTCTAACTCTCGGTTTGTTGGATCACCCCAATCTTGTCATACCACGGTAAGATTGCGAGGTAGTGTTCTTCCACTAACATACACCATATAGATCTTGTCGTGCTAACATGGATAGCGAAGACGAGGATACGGAGGAGTACACGGAGCACTTCGAGGAGGATGCCTCTTCAAGCACCGCGGATGTGGAGGAACATGTGGAGCTCTACACCGCCTATGGCTCCGCAAGCATCATCGGCATGACCGACATCGAGGAGCTCTACACCGACTATGGCTCCGCGAGCATCGCCGACATGGACGACATGGTGGAACACCACCACGAGGACGACATCGACGAGCTCTACATCGACAATGGCTCATCAAGCATGGACGTCATGGTGGAGCACCGCCACGACTACGACATCGACAACATGGTGGAGCCTCACCTCGACTCCACCTTGAACAACGCCGAGGCGACCACATACCCCTACTTGGCCAATGGAGCTACATATGAAGATCGAGGACCTCCACGATGGCATCATCATGTGGATCATCAAGAGCGTCCCCAACATGTTCGGCATCGACACACTTCTCCGAGCTCCACAAGGCGCCACCATGAGAGTGCTTATGCACAAGATCAAGGACATCATATGGAGCATCAAGAGCGCCCCCAACATGAGCCATCACCTAGGCAAGGCAAGGACCGTCATCGACTCACACCATCTCATGATCGTCGTCGACCACCACCACCTCATGGTCTACATCGACATCCTTCCACACATGATCTTCGACGACAGCACTCAAGACATGGTGATGAGGCAAGAAGACGAGAGCCTCGACATGAAGACCTTCCTCATAAGGCGACTTCTACCTCTTGCGCCACCACCACAAGGGCCCCTACCTCGTCATATGCCTATGGACTCCGATGCTACAAGTGCAAGCAACAAGGCCACCTTCCACGGGAATGTCCCAATCTCCTATGTGAGGTGTGCAAGGCCAAGGGTCACGTGGCATGGCAATGCACAACGCCAAGCGCCAAGAAGCTCTACTTCGACGAGCTCAATGCACAAGTCTCCAAGATGCCACCACTTGAGGACGACTTAGGAGGCGATGGAGTTGAGCATGGTGAGCATGGGATTCTCCCTTCACCTACGGAGGCGCATGGAGTTGAGATGGTTGAGCATGGGAATTTCCCTTCAACCAAGGAGGCGCATGGAGATGAGCAAGTCGAACCTACTCCTACATGCTTACTTGATGAGTTGGTACCAACCCCATGTGAGCATGAGAGCCACTTAGCCCACTTGCGCGAGAGTGATAGTGAGTTGAGTGACTTCCACCCCATATGTGAGTTTGAGTGCTTCCATTTGGAGGACATGAGTGATACACAAAGTGAGTTGAGAGAGGTAGATGATAGGTCCATGGAGGACATCGCATTTGCTAACACATTAACCTCTCCCTCGTTTGTGTCTTCTTATGTTGCACTAGGTTCCACGGAGGACGAGTTCCCGCTCATGGAGACGATGTACATGGTGCATGAAGATGATGATATCTCACCATGCTTGCGCCAAGATGGACATGTCGACCACATGGAGCCTCCTACTTCCACAACACCTACTTCACATGAGTCGGAATTCAAAGGTAACAACATAGGTGTTGATGATGCCATGATCCCACTAGTGGACATGATGACTTATGAATGCATGCATGATCTTGATGATACATTTGCTACGTCACTTGATTCCTTCATATTCCCATGTGATGCTTTGCTTGATAACATTGTTGATCATGTGGAATTGATTGATTGTGATAACATGAACATGCCATGCTATGAGAGTTTCATATTTGCTCCGCTTGCTTGCAATGATAATGATTATGCTCATGCTTGTGGCGTAACACCCTTGATGAACACTTGCTCTTTCCATAGGGTTGTCGACAACAATGATGACATTAGTTTTCACATGCTTTGCCCAAAATGTTTACACCATTCCATGATCCTTGCATCCAAGATTGCGAACAATTGCTCTTTCTTATGCTTGGTATGCAAGAATGCTTATTTCATTGTCCATGAGATGGCCCCCATAGCCTTCTCTATTTTTGATGATCATGAGTTACCACATGCCATGAATGCACCTTCTTGCCATATGCACCATCGCCGTGCATTTCATACTATATTACTGGACACTAATGGTGATGTGCACAAGACATGGAACATCATGATGGATGATGTATTCATCTACCATGCACACACACTTTTTGTCTTGTTTCTTCCATGTGTAGGTACACGAATGATCACTTCCACCGCTACGGAACACGAGCTCACGAAACGCGCAATTGAGAGCTACCCCAACAAGGACGTAACCCTCATGTGTTTCCGACTTGCCTTGTCGAGTTTCCGGTTTGGTCCAACTCCTCGTCACCTCTTTTGCCTCTTATGCAACGTGTCTTGACACATCTTGTTGGCACAATGGTTGTTGTATGTCTTGATGAGATCATCATACACTCCGAGAATCTCAAGGACCATGTCATACATGTGAGAGACACCTTATGCACCTTGTGCCACAAGTTACACAAAAAGTTGCTCTCCTTTGGATTTCTCATTTCATCTTTGGCAATTGCAATGGATTCTTTGACACTTGAGGACACCCATACTCGGCTCACGCCAACCTTACTTTCCCAAGCTAGAAGTCTCCATAACTTTGCCATTGCACATAACAATTTTGCCCCAAATTTTGCCGCCGATACTTGCCTTTTGATTGTTCCATTTGTGTGGGACAATGCTACACACAACATTTTTGACACCTTACAAAGCAAATTTTTACTTGCACAAATTTTTGTCCTACCACATTTTGGATATATCGACACTCTTTTGATCACCATTTTTGCCCAATGCCTTTTGGAGAAACGACTTGATGCTTCGTATTTGATTGAGAGCCTCTTGTTCGCCGGTCACCAAATTGGCATCCACAAGCTTTCCTTTTGCAAGTTGTTTTTCCCCTTGTTCTTCTTCGACCGAGACTTTGCCCCTCCACCACTACATGGGAGACCCGTTATGGACGACAACAAAGACGCCTGCACTACGACGAGCATCCCTAAGGACACAAGGGCAACTATACAAGTCCTTCCCGTCTACCTCATCGGTGAGGAGGAGCAAGAGTCGAGGACGACTCTTCCCAAGGGGGGGGAGATGATGCGGGGTGGCTTTCGGACCCCTCCGCCTCAAGACCGTCAAGTGCAACCCCGCCTATCGTCGACGCTACACCATGGTCAAGGAGTCCCCCAAGTGGACCAACAACACCAACCCCCGCCATATATGTCAAGGTGAACTCCTTCCTCTCGACACTCGACCTCGTCAATACCTTGGAGGAATGCTACCTCATGTCGGTGTGTTACATGTCATTAGGTACAAGAGTCATCGAGGAACCGGAGAGAAGGAACTCCCATGGTGCAAGGAAGAGAGAAGAAGAAGAATGAAGGAAGAAGAAAGGAAGAGGAAGAAGAGGCGGGAGGAGGAAGGCCGGCCGGTCACAGACCCGGTCGACCGGGCTCCTGACCGGACCGCCCGGTCACAGGCCCGGTCAACCGGGCTCCTGACCAGCCGGCCGGTTTTCGACCGGAACGACGACCGGTGCCATCCGGAAGCAGTCCCGGGGCTCCCGAAGCCCCGCCCGGTTACGTCCGGCCCAGAATCCGGTTTGGAACCGGATGGCCCGGTCCCAGACCCGGTCCAACCGGCCCTGTGACCGGATTCGTCGGGTTTGACCCACCAACTTGTACCTTTTCGACCCGTGTCGGCTTGTATGCCTATATAAGACCCCAGCTCGCCCCCATAGCTGGTTAGACAAGATTTAGGCTTAAACATAACTTTGAGCTTTGTCTCCCTAGGGTTTCATCCCCTTTGTATCAAGGCACCCCATGTTGGATGATTCGATCTATGTGAGTGAGATTCTAGTGTAGCCCACTCTCTCTCCCTCACCTACCTCCATCCTCAACACCGATCTCTCACTCCGGGATTCTACCTCGAGTCTCTCCCGTGGTGATTCTATTGGCGTGGTCCATCGAGCCACGAGGGTAAGTATCGATTGTATCGGGTTGGTGTGCGTTGTGTTCTTCGCGTTCTTCGTGTTCTTCCGCCTCTCCCTCTCTTTCCCCCTTGATTCTTGGGTCATTCGCCAGATCGGGCCACACACGGGGTCTTAGACCTTATCAAAGAGGCACGTCAACATTAAGGGCAACCTCGCCCATCTCAAGTGGCCAATGCTCAAAGGCACCACCATAATGCCGAACAAGAAGTGAACCAAGACCGCCGCATCATCAATGTTGATCAACCTCCTCGTGATAGGGCACCACGGCGTCAAGGTCAAGACAACCGTCGTCATCATGATGATCGCCCTCATGGTAGAAGACCACCTCATCAAGCACGAGATGTTGAGATGGAAGAAGACTCAAATCATCACCAAGCATCAAGTGAAGAAAGTGTGAGGCCTCATCAACGCCACAACAATGATGATCAAGATGAAGGTCATGGAAGACCACCTCCTCCTCAACAACAAAGAAACAACAATGAAGATGCTCAAGGTCCACAACCTCAACCTCAACAACGTCAAGCTCATGGTGAAGAAAGACCACCTCCTAGACGCAATGACCGCAATGAGGAAGAAATCTTTGGGAAGCTAAAATTCACCATGCCCAAGTTCCAAGGAGAGGAAGATCCCGACGCATACTTGTCTTGGGTCCTCAAGGTTGATAAGATATTTCGCATCCACAACTTCTCCGAAGCAAAGAAAGTTGCCATGGCATCACTTGAGTTTGAAGGATATGCAAATGTTTGGTGGGAAGAGGTAAACAAGAAGCGTGAGAAGGAAGACTTCGCACCCATTGACACATGGGAAGAGATGCAAGAAGTCATGCACACCCGCTTTGTACCAACTCACCACAAGCGTGACCTCTTCAACAAACTCACTCAACTCAAGCAAAGCTATAAGTCCGTTGAGGAATATTACAAGGAGATGCACATGACCATGATGAGTGCAAATGTGGATGAGCGAGAAGAGCAAACTATGGCAAGATTCTTGAATGGCTTGAACATCCCCGTCAAGAGGATAGTGGAATTCTTGCCTTACAAAAACATGGTTGAGCTACTCCACCAAGCAACAAGGGCCGAGCGCCAAGTGCGAGAAGACCTAGCAAGTGCAAAGACAAAGACCTTCTTCGCCGCAAGAAATGCCATGAATGCCTCCTCAAGCATCAAGAACACAAGTGCACTTGCCTCCAAGGATCCTCCAAAGCAAGCAAGAAGTGCCATCAAGACAACAAGCTTCAAGCCGGAACAATCAACCATGTCCTCCAAAGCTTCCACCGGATCTAGTAACATCACTTGCTTCAAGTGTGGTGCTCAAGGACATAAATCCTTTGAATGCAAGAACACAAGAGTTATGATCACTCGAGATGATGGAGATGTGGAGTACTTGAGTGAAGGTGAATATGAAGCCTTGGTACAAGCCGCAACCTCTCATGAAGATGATGCCTTGGAAGACCAAGAGCAAGTCCTATGTGTGCATGATGCAAGCCCTTCTCTTGTGGTGACCAAAGTGTTGACAACCCATGCACTTCCCAATGAAGACCAAAGGTGCAATATCTTCCAAACAAGAGCCGGAATCAATGGCAAGTCAATAAAGGTTATCATCGATGGAGGGAGTTGCCACAATCTTGCAAGCACCGAACTATGCACCAAGCTCAACCTCCCGCTCCGGAAACACCCCCATCCCTACCATGTGCAATGGCTAAGCGACAATGGAAATGTGAAGATCCAACACACCGTCACGATATCCTTCAAGATTGGCGCTTATGAAGACACCGTTGATTGTGACGTCGTGCCTATGACGGTGTGCCACATGTTACTTGGTCGCCCTTGGCAATATGACAAGAAAGCCAACCATGATGGCTACACAAATGCGTATAGCTTCAAGGTCAACGACAAGACCTACATCCTACGCCCAATGACTCCTAGCCAAGTAATTGCGGACAATGCAAAGGCTTTAGCGAGGGCTAAGGAAGCCACTATCACTAGTGAGTTGAGAGGTGAGAGAGTGATCCACCAAAAAGATAGTGAGCGCCACAAACCATATGTGAGTGAGATGAAGAGTGTCCTCCTAGCTACCAAGAGTGAGATGAGAGAAGTGCACCACAACCCATCCACCACCCTACACTACGTGCTCATTTGCAAGGGCCCCTCGGAGGAGACTAACGACTTAACCAACATTCCTTTGTCTTTGTTGTCTATTTTGAAGGAATTCCAAGACGTCTTCCCCGACGAGCTACCTCATGGACTACCACCGCTTCGGGGCATCGAGCACCGCATCGACCTCATACCTGGCGCTCCCCTTCCAAACCGAGCCGCCTACCGCACCAACCCCGAAGACACAAAGGAGATTCAACGCCAAATACAAGACCTCCTCGCCAAAGGGTACGTTCGAGAAAGCCTTAGCCCTTGTGCCGTTCCCGTGATTCTTGTGCCTAAACCGGATGAGACGCAACGGATGTGTATGGATTGTCGACCCATCAATGCCATTACCGTCCGTTATCGCCATCCCATTCCGCGTTTAGACGACATGCTTGATGAATTGAGTGGTGCCACCATTTTCTCTAAGATTGATTTGCGTAGTGGCTACCACCAAATTCGCATGGCAATTGGTGATGAATGGAAGACGGCATTCAAGACCAAGCTTGGTCTATATGAATGGCTTGTCATGCCATTTGGTCTTTCTAATGCTCCTTCGACTTTCATGCGTCTTATGAATCACATTTTGAGACCACTCATTGGCAAGAGCGTGGTTGTTTACTTTGATGACATTCTCGTCTATAGCAAAAATCTCGAGGACCATGTTCAACATGTGAGAGAAGTCTTATGCATATTGCGCCACGAGAAGCTCTATGCCAACCTCCCAAAATGCACCTTTGCTCAAAACAAATTGGTTTTTCTTGGTTTTGTGGTTTCCGCCAACGGGATTGAAGTTGATTCTTCCAAAGTTGAGGCCATCCACAATTGGCACACTCCCACAAATGTTGGTCAAGTTCGAAGCTTCCATGGACTCGCCGGATTTTACCGCCGCTTTGTGAAAGATTTTAGCACCATCGCTTGCCCTTTAAACGAGCTTACAAAAAAGAATGTTCCGTTTGTTTGGGGCAAAGCACAACAAAAAGCTTTTGATGAATTGAAAAAGAGACTCACCGAGGCACCACTACTAGTTCTTCCCGATTTTGCTAAGACATTTGAGATAGAATGTGACGCGAGTGGCCTTGGAATCGGTGGTGTCCTCATGCAAAATGGAAAACCCGTGGCATACTATAGTGAGAAGTTGGACGGCGCACGCCTCAACTATCCTATTTATGACAAGGAACTTTACGCTTTGGTTTGTGTTCTTGAAGTTTGGCAACACTATCTTTGGCCAAGAGAGTTCATTATTCACTCCGACCATGAATCTTTGAAGTATTTGAAAAGTCAACACACTTTGAACAAAAGACATGCAAAATGGGTTGAGTTCATTGAGTCCTTTCCATATGTAATCAAATACAAGAAGGGCAAGGACAATGTCGTTGCGGATGCCCTTTCCCGCAAGCTCACCCTTTTACTCACTCGTTTGGATTTCCATGTGTTGGGTCTTGATGAAATCAAAGAACAATATGCCTCCGATACCTTCTTTGGCCCAATTTTTGCAAAGTGTTCCATTGAAAAGGGCATCGATGATTTCTATTTGCACCAAGGATTCTTGTTTAAGGGCAACAAACTTTGTGTTCCAATGTCCTCGCTTCGCCTTTTGCTCTTACAAGAATCGCATGGTGGTGGTCTCATGGGTCACTTTGGACGAGAGAAGACATATGCCATGCTATCCACTCACTACTATTGGCCAAGAATGTACCGAGACGTGGAACGCCTTTGCCGCCGGTGCACAACATGCTTACAAGCTAAGTCCTCTTCCAATCCATGTGGTCTTTATACACCATTGCCTATTCCTTATGCTCCTTGGTCCGATATAAGCATGGACTTTGTACTAGGATTACCTCGAACTAAATATGGTCATGATTCAATCTTTGTGGTAGTGGATAGATTCTCAAAAATGGCTCATTTTATACCATGTTCCCGAACGGATGATGCTTCACACATTGCCTCCTTGTTTTTTAGGGAAATTGTGAGACTCCACGGTGTACCAAGAAGCATTGTCTCCGACCGAGACGTCAAGTTCATGAGTTATCTTTGGAAGACACTAATGGCCAAGTTCAACGTCAAGCTTTTGTTCTCATCATCATCGCACCCCCAAACCGATGGGCAAACCGAAGTGGTGAACCGAAGCCTCTCCACACTACTACGAGTCCTTGTCAAGAAGAATTTGAAAGCATGGGAAGATTGCATCCCACATGCGGAGTTTGCCTACAACCGCGCCAAGCACTCTACAACAATGAGAAGCCCCTTCATGGTCGTCTACGGGTTCGAACCACCTACGGCGATTGACCTTCTTCCTCTACCGCTACATGGGCAAGTGAACATGGACATCGACAAGCGAGCACAATACATGAAGAAACTCCATGAAGACACAAGGACAACAATCGAGCAACAAGTTCTCCGTCAAGCCACAAGACTAAACTTGAAGAAAAAGGCACGGATCTTCAATGAAGGCGACCTAGTGTGGATACACCTTCGCAAGGACCGCTTCCCTCAAGAAAGAAACTCCAAGCTCAAGCCCCGAGGTGATGGTCCCTTCAAGGTCCTCAAGCGCATCAACGACAACGCCTACGTCGTCGACATACCAACATCCAAGTACTTGGTGAGCAACACATTCAATGTGTCCGACCTTTCACCATATCATGGAGATGAGGAGAACATAGAGTCGAGGACGACTCTTTCCCAAGGGGGGGGAGATGATACGGGGTGGCCTATGGACACCGCCGCCTCAAGACCGACAAGCCCTCCTCGTGGTCCAATGACACGAGCTTGAGCCCAAGCACTACGCCAAGAGGTGAATTCGCTCCTCTCTACCTATGACTTTGACACCCCCTTGGATGGCTTGCTACTTCATGCAAATACCCTATGTTCAATCAGGTACATCGGACAAGACACAAGCCATGGAGACCAAGACGTTGGAGAGAGAGCTGGAAACGATGAAGATGGAGCTACAGCGCCCAGGCCGGAACTTCCGCCCCCCAGGACCGGAACTTCCGCCCAGATTCCTCCAAGATGCCCCCAAGATGCCCTCCAGCGCGCAGGAAAAAGCATCGGACCGGAACTTCCGCCCCGAGGGACCGGAACTTCCGCCCGGTCGGAACTTCCGCCCAAGTTCCGCCTAAGTTCCGAAAGTCCGTCAAAACGCCCCTGGATGTTACTGCAAGGAAACGGGCTAATTTCGGAACTTGGCCGGAACTTGGCCGGAACTTCCGGCCTGGCCGGAACTTCCGGCCCCCAGGACCGGAACTTCCGCCCCTGACCGGAACTTCCGCCCAAGATGACCGGAACTTCCGCCACCGCGAACTTCAGCACATCAGCACTTTTCAGCATGTAACTTAACCCTTCGCCCCCTACCTATAAATAGCCTAGTTGGCTCAGATCTGAGATTAGACTTGATTTGAAAGAAAACCTGAGCTTAGCTCACCCTTGTGGGAACCCTACCTAGATCTATGATCTTGTATCCCCACCCGGGCTCCTTATCAACTCGTGAAGATCTCTTTGGCGACTTCTACCGATTGTTTGATCTTTTGCTTGCACTTCTACCTTATTTGGTCTTTTGCTTGCACTTCTATCAAGCCTTCCGGTCTTTTCGCCCTTCTAGATCTCCCGAGCTTTGATTTGTCGATCTCTTTGCGGGACTTCTACCGGAAGGTCTTTTCCTGCAATCTCTATCGAGTTGGTGTTTCGAGCCAACGAGGGAAAACTCGAATTGTGTGCGTGTGTGTGTTGTATCCCCGCGTTTCCCCCACGTGTTCATCGCGTTCATCCACCTACCCCCACGTATCCCTTCAAATCCGTGAAGATCGGGCACATCCCTGGGCTTAGCCCTTTATCACCTCCCCCTTCATTAGGTTAGAGTTCAACTTGAGAGAACTGATGCGGGGTGGCCTTTGGACACCTACGCCTCAAGACCAACAAGTGAAGCCCCGACTATCATCGACGCTACACCATGGCCAAGGAGTCCCCCAAGTGGACCAACAACACAAACCCCCGCCATATATGTCAAGGTGAACTCCTTCCTCTCTATGGTCGATCTCAACACCAACTTGAATGGTATGCTACCTCATGCCTATCATCTTGATGTCTATAGGTGCCGACGTCGACAAGGACCAATAGAGAAGGAACCCCCATGGTGCATGGAAGAAGGAAGAAGAAGAAGGGAAGAAGAGGAGAAGGAAGAGGAAGAAGAGGAGGGAGGAACAGGCCGGCCAGCCCAGAGGCCGGTCAGACCGGGCCACAGACCGGACAGGCCGGCGCAGAGTCCGGTCAGACCGGGCCACAGACCGGGCGCACCCAGGCATCGTACCGGAGACCAACCGGACGGAAATCTGCGAGGTTTCCGGTTTGCGACCGGTCGACCGGACCCGTGACCGGACCACCCGGTCCACAGCCCGGTCTGACCGGCCCCAAACCGGATCCGTCGGGTTTGACCCACCCACTTGTACCTTTTCGACCCAGGTCGCCTTGTATGCCTATAAAAGACCCCAGCTCGCCCCCATAGCTGGTTAGACAAGATTTAGGCTTAAACATGACTTTGAGCTTTGTCTCCCTAGGGTTTCATCCCCTTTGTATCAAGGCACCCCATGTTGGATGATTGGATCTATGTGAGTGAGATTCTAGTGTAGCCCACTCTCTCTCCCTCACCTACCTCCATCCTCAACACCGATCTCTCACTCCGGGATTCTACCTCGAGTCTCTCCCGTGGTGATTCTATTGGCGTGGTCCATCGAGCCACGAGGGTAAGTATCGATTGTATCGGGTTGGTGTGCGTTGTGTTCTTCGCGTTCTTCGTGTTCTTCCGCCTCTCCCTCTCTTTCCCCCTCTGATTCTTGGGTCATTCGCAAGATCGGGCCACACACGGGGTCTTAGACCTTAACATATGGTATCAGCAGCCTTTGGTTTCCGCGAATTCGACCCCCCACCCACCCAATTTCGTCTCTAAAAAAAATTTTCCCCAAAAATCCCCAAAAAATAGCCCTAATTTTCCTTTGGATGGATCTGCGATTTGGTTGAGTTTTGAGTGGTTTTGGTCCATGGATTTGGTGTTGAGGTGCTTGATCTCCTATTTCCCCCACTTTCTAGCCCCCAATTCCATCGTTTTCCTTCGATTTGGTCGATTTGGTTTTGGTTTGGGGAAGAACAGGAGAGAGAAAGCTCCAAATCGAGAAATCCGGTTGCGAAACCGGTCAACCGGCCCCCAGACCGGACCGTCCGGCGCAGAACCCGGTCAACCGGCCGCCAACCGGACCAGCCGGTCCAGAAGCCGGTCAACCGGACCCCAGACCGGAGCAGCCGGCGCCAGACCCGGTCCGACCGGACCACCGACCGGGCACACGTCTTCGACATCGACTAACACCACCGCCGACCACCACCACCACCATCATCTCCACCATCGCAGGTATAACTTGCAGTAACCCTTGTAGCCCTCTTCTTTTGCGATCTATCCTATCGAGCATTGCTTATCTAGTGTTGCGAGACATTGCACGTGGCCCCGATTGTGAGGTGTGTGTGTAGTGTGGAGTCAAGCTTCTAAGCAAAACTCGTGTGGCAAGATAGCAAAAGCGAGCAAACGCTAACATAGTGCGAGAAAAAGCCGCCAAAACACAAAAAGAGTGCAAGTGCCATCATACATACATATACACAAAGAGTGTAAGTGCCACCAAATACAAAAAGAGGAAAAAGCTTTTAAGCAAAAGAGAGAAAAGAGAAGAGAGGACGCGTGTGAATCTTGTTGTCTCTCATGTTGCAACCAAAGCTTTGCCTCTCCTTGTGTTAGTGTGACACCGAGCAACCTTGCTTTCGGGCTTCATACACTTTTCCGCTCATTCCTTGGTCGCACTAACCCCGCTAATCTCGTGTGTGAGTTCCATACCTTTCCCGTGTTTATAGTGATCATCGCTTTGACATTTGAGTTTTTGGATTTCACCCACCCTTAACAACAAACTTGATTTCGGATTTCATCTTTTGGCTTTCCACCATACTCACCTAACACCATATTTGCTAGCTTTTGCGTGTGTCTTTGTGTGAGTGCCCGATACAATTGTTCTAACTCTTGGTTTGTTGGATCACCCCAATCTTGTCATACCACGGTAAGATTGCGAGGTAGTGTTCTTCCACTAACATACACCATATAGATACCATCGTGCTAACATGGATAGCGAAGACGAAGATACGGAGGAGTACACGGAGCACTTCGAGGAGGATACCTCTTCAAGCACCGCGGATGTGGAGGAACAGGTGGAGCTCTACACCGACTATGGCTCCGCAAGCATCGCCAACATGACCGACATCGAGGAGCTCTACACCGACTATGGCTCCGCGAGCATCGCCAACATGGACGACATCGACGAGCTCTACATCGACACTTGCTCAACAAGCATGGTCGACATGGTGGAGCACCACCACGAGGACGACATCGACCCCATCATGTACACCGCCGATGCTCCCACATACCCCTACTTGGCCAATGGAGCTACATATGAAGATCGAGGACCTCCACGATGGCATCATCATGTGGATCATCAAGAGCGTCCCCAACATATTCGGCATCGACACACTTCTCCGAGCTCCACAAGGCGCCATCATGAAAGTGCCTATGCACAAGATCATCGACACCACGGACATCATATGGAGCATCAAGAGCGCCCCCAAGATGAGCCATCACCTAGGCAAGGCAAGGAGCGTCATCGACTCACACCATCTCATGATTGTCGTCGACCACCACCACTTCATGGTCTACATCGACATCCTTCTACACATGATCTTCGACGACACCACTCAAGACATGGTGATGAGGCAAGAAGACGAGAGCCTCGACATGAAGACCTTCCTCATAAGGCGACTTCTACCTCTTGCGCCACCACCACAATGGCCCCTACCTCGTCATATACCTATGGACTCCGATGCTACAAGTGCAAGCAACAAGGCCACCTTCCACGGGAATGTCCCAATCTCCTATGTGAGGTGTGCAAGGCCAAGGGTCACGTGGCATGGCAATGCACAACGCCAAGCGCCAAGAAGCTCTACTTCGACGAGCTCAATGCACAAGTCTCCAAGATGCCACCACTTGAGGACGACTTAGGAGGCGATGGAGTTGAGCATGGTGAGCATGGGATTCTCCCTTCACCCACGGAGGCGCATGGAGTTGAGAAGGTTGAGCATGGGATGTTCCCTTCAACCAAGGAGGCGCATGGAGATGAGCAAGTCGAACCTACTCCTACATGCTTGATTGATGAGTTGGTACCAATCCCATGTGAGCATGAGAGCCACTTAGCCCACTTGAGCGAGAGTGATAGTGAGTTGAGTGACTTCCACCCCATATGTGAGTTTGAGTGCTTCCATTTGGAGGACATGAGTGATACACAAAGTGAGTTGAGAGAGGTAGATGATAGGTCCATGGAGGACATCGCATTTGCTAACACATTAACCTCTCCCTCGCTTGTGTCTTCTTATGTTGCACTAGGTTCCACGGAGGACGAGTTCCCGCTCATGGAGAAGATGTACATGGTGCATGAAGACGATGATATCTCACCATGCTTGCTCCAAGATAGACATGTCGACCACATGGATCCTCCTACTTCCACGACACCTACATCACATGAGTCGGCCTTCAAAGGTAACAACATAGGTGTTGATGATGCCATGATCCCACTAGTGGACATGATGACTTATGAGTGCATGCATGATCTTGATGATACATTTGCTACGTCACTTGATTCTTTCATATTCCCATGTGATGCTTTGCTTGCTAACATTGTTGATCATGTGGAGTTGATTGATTGTGATAACATGAACATGCCATGCTATGAGAGCTTCAATTTTTCTACCATTGCTTGCAACATGTCGACTACTTGCTCTTTGACATGTCTTGTTGACAATAATGACATTAGCTTCCGCATGCTTTGCCCAAAATGCTTACACCATTCCATGATCCTTGCATCCAAGATTGCGAACAATTGCTCTTTCTTATGCTTGGTATGCAAGAATGCTTATTTCATTGTCCATGAGATGGCCCCCATAGCCTTCTCTATTTTTGATGATCATGAGTTACCACATGCCATGAATGCACCTTCTTGCCATATGCACCATCGCCATGCATTTCATACTATCTTGCTTGACACTAATGGTGATGTGCACAAGACATGGAACATCATGATGGATGATGTATTCATCTACCATGCACACACACTTTTTGTCTTGTTTCTTCCATGTGTAGGTACACGGACGACCACTTCCACCGCTACGGAGCATGAGCTCACGAAACGCGCAATTGAGAGCTACCCCATCAAGGACCTAACCCGCGGGAATCACACCAAAGGGTATGTTCCCACAAGCCTTCACCCTTATGTGTTTCCGACATTTCTTGTCGAGCTTCCGGTTTGGTCCAATTCCTCGTCACCTCTTTTGCTTCTTATGCAACATATCTTGACATATCTTGTTGGCACAATGGTTGTTGTATGTATTGATGATATCATCATACACTCCGAGAATCTCAAGGATCATGTCATACATGTGAGAGACACATTATGTAACTTGTGCCACATGTCAAACCAAAAGTTGCTCTCCTTTGGATTTCTCATTTCATCTTTGGCAATTGCAATGGATTCTTTGACACTTGAGGATACCCATACTCGGCTCACGCCAACCATACTTTCCCAAGCTAGAAGTCTCCATAGCTTTGCCATTGCACATAACAATTTTGCCCCAAATTTTGGCGCCGATACTTGCCTTTTGATTGTTCCATTTGTGTGGGACAATGCTACACACAACATTTTTGACACCTTCCAAAGCAAACTTTTACTTGCACAAATTTTTGTCCTACCACATTTTGGACACATCGACACTCTTTTGATCACCATTTTTGCCCAATGCCTTGTGGAGAAACGACTTGATGCTTCGTATTTGATTGAGAGCCTCTTGTTCGCCGGTCACCAAATTGGCATCCACAAGCTTTCCTTTTGCAAGTTGTTTTTCCCCTTGTTCTTCTTCGACCGAGACTTGGCCCCTCCACCACTACATGGGAGACCCGTTATGGACGACAACAAAGACGCATGCACTACGACGAGCATCCCTAAGGACACAAGGGCACCTATACAAATCCTTCCCGTCTACCTCATCAGTGAGGATGCGCAAGAGTCGAGGACGACTCTTCCCCAAGGGGGGGGAGATGATGCGGGGTGGCCTTTGGACACCTACGCCTCAAGACCAACAAGTGAAGCCCCGACTATCATCGACGCTACACCATGGCCAAGGAGTCCCCCAAGTGGACCAACAACACAAACCCCCGCCATATATGTCAAGGTGAACTCCTTCCTCTCTATGGTCGATCTCAACACCAACTTGAATGGTATGCTACCTCATGCCTATCATCTTGATGTCTATAGGTGCCGACGTCGACAAGGACCAATAGAGAAGGAACCCCCATGGTGCATGGAAGAAGGAAGAAGAAGAAGGGAAGAAGAGGAGAAGGAAGAGGAAGAAGAGGAGGGAGGAACAGGCCGGCCAGCCCAGAGGCCGGTCAGACCGGGCCACAGACCGGACAGGCCGGCGCAGAGTCCGGTCAGACCGGGCCACAGACCGGGCGCACCCAGGCATCGTACCGGAGACCAACCGGACGGAAATCTGCGAGGTTTCCGGTTTGCGACCGGTCGACCGGACCCGTGACCGGACCACCCGGTCCACAGCCCGGTCTGACCGGCCCCAAACCGGATCCGTCGGGTTTGACCCACCCACTTGTACCTTTTCGACCCAGGTCGCCTTGTATGCCTATAAAAGACCCCAGCTCGCCCCCATAGCTGGTTAGACAAGATTTAGGCTTAAACATGACTTTGAGCTTTGTCTCCCTAGGGTTTCATCCCCTTTGTATCAAGGCACCCCATGTTGGATGATTGGATCTATGTGAGTGAGATTCTAGTGTAGCCCACTCTCTCTCCCTCACCTACCTCCATCCTCAACACCGATCTCTCACTCCGGGATTCTACCTCGAGTCTCTCCCGTGGTGATTCTATTGGCGTGGTCCATCGAGCCACGAGGGTAAGTATCGATTGTATCGGGTTGGTGTGCGTTGTGTTCTTCGCGTTCTTCGTGTTCTTCCGCCTCTCCCTCTCTTTCCCCCTTTGATTCTTGGGTCATTCGCAAGATCGGGCCACACACGGGGTCTTAGACCTTAACAAGAACCTAGGCTCATGCCTCCACCATCCCTTTGGGATTAGGGAAACCCCCTCCTTAGATTTACCCAAATCTATTGTACAAGGCACTCCTTATATGATTAGTCTCTCACACTTGTGATTCTACCACCGGTCTCTCACTTGTGTGATTCAACCGATCGTATACCGATTGATGAGGTCTAAGACCCCGATTGTGGCCCGATCTCGCGAATGACCCAAGGAATCAAGGGGGAAAGAGGGGGAGAGGCGGAAGAACACGAAGAACACGAAGAACACACGAAGAACCACGCACACCAACCCGATACAATCGATGCTTACCCTCACGGCTCGATGGACCGTGCCAATAGAATCCGCCCGGAAGAGACTCGAGGTAGAATTCCGAGAGGAGAGACCGGTGGGGAGGACGAATCAAGGAGTGGGAGAGAGAGTGTAAACACTAGAATCTCTCACTACCAAATCCATACATCCACAAGGGTTGCCTTGATTACAGAGGGATGATACCCAAGGGAGACTAAGCTCAAAGTTAGGTTTGAGTTCTAAACAAGTCTGAAAAGTAAAGGAGGGGGTCCAGCTACTTAAATAGGCAAGCACAGCCAGCAAGGGCGAACAGGTACGCGAATGGATAAGTCAAGGCAGTTTGGTGGGGTATTCCCGTCGGATCCGGTTGGGCGTCCGGTCAGACCGGGCCTGTGACTGGGCTGTCCGGTCAGGGGTCTGGCCTGACCGGGCCTGTGACCGGGCTATCCGGTCATGGGTCCGGTCGACCGGCCGCCAACCGGGATTCTGCGAAGAGTCCGGTCCTGGGTCCGGTCGTCGTCCGGTACGAGGGAGTTGGCCCGGTTTGCGCCCGGTTGATCGGGCCTATGGCCGGGGCGTCCGGTCGTGGGTCCGGTCTGACCGGGTCCTGTACCGGCCAGCGTCCTTCTCTTCCTTGGCGCTCTTCGGGCGACGTCGGCTTCGGCTTCATGTTCGTCTCCAGGTTCTGCTGCTCCTCTCCTTCCCTTGGCCATGTCGTCTCATCCTCTCCAGGGTCTTGGTGCGCCTTGTACCTAATGACACATAGCACGTCGGCATGAGGTAGCAATCCATCCAAAGGGGTACCAAGGTCAAGGGTGGTGAGGAGCGAGTTCACCTTGTCATGTATCGCTTTAGCCCGAGCCCGTGTCATTGGTCCACTTGGGGGACTTGTTGGTCTTGGTGAGGAGGTGTCCGAAGGCCACCCCGCATCATCTCCCCCCCCCTTGGGAGAGAGTCGTCCTCGACTCTTGTTCCTCCTCATCTCCATGATAGGGTGAAAGATCCGAGACGTTGAAAGTGTTGCTCACCAAGTACTTGGATGTTGGTATGTCGATGACGTAGGCGTTGTTGTTGATGCGCTTGAGGACCTTGAAAGGACCATCTCCTCTTGGCTTGAGCTTGGAGTTGCGTTGATAAGGGCTAAGCCCAGGGATGTGCCCGATCTTCACGGATTTGAAGGGATACGTGGGGGTAGGTGGATGAACGCGATGAACACGTGGGGGAATCGCGGGGATACAACACACACACGCACACAATTCGAGTTTTCCCTCGTTGGCTCGAAACACCAACTCGATAGAGATTGCAGGAAAAGACCTTCCGGTAGAAGTCCCGCAAAGAGATCGACAAATCAAAGCTCGGGAGATCTAGAAGGGCGAAAAGACCGGAAGGTTTGATAGAAGTGCAAGCAAAAGACCAAATAGGTAGAAGTGCAAGCAAAAGATCAAACAAACGGTAGAAGTCGCCAAAGAGATCTTCACGAGTTGATAAGGAGCCCGGGTGGGGATACAAGATCATAGATCTAGGTAGGGTTCCCACAAGGGTGAGCCATGCTCAGGTTTAATTTCACATCAAGTCTTATCTCAGATCTGAGCCAACTAGGCTATTTATAGTAGGGGGCGAAGGGGTAGGTTACACGCTGAAAAGTACTACTATGCTGAAGTTCGCGGTGGCGGAAGTTCCGGTCCTGAGGGGCGGAAGTTCCGGTCCCCGGGCGGAAGTTCCGGTCCTGGGGGGCGGAAGTTCCGGCCGGGCCGGAAGTTCCGGTCAAGTTCCGGCCTAGTTCCGAATATGGCCCGTTTCCTTGCAGTAACATCCAGGGGCGTTTTGGCGTAATTTCGGAACTTGGGCGGAACTTGGGCGGAAGTTCCGAGTGGGCGGAAGTTCCGGTCCCTCGGGGCGGAAGTTCCGGCCTGATCCATTTCTCTGGGCGCTGGAAGGCATCTTGGTGGCATCTGGGCGGAATTTCCGGCCCTTGGGGGCGGAAGTTCCGGTGGGGCGGAAGTTCCGGCCATCAGGGGCGGAAGTTCCGGCCTGGAGCGTCCAGCTCCTCTTCCTCCTTCTCTTCCATGCTTCCGTGACATCGGCCTTGCGTCCTCGGGTCTCCGTGGCATCCTCTCTTCCCTCCGTACTTGTCGTCGAGTTCCTATCATCAAGACATGACGGAGTATGAAGTAGTATACCGTCCCAAATGGGCGATACGAGGCACGCATAAAGGAGAAGATTCACCTTGGCGTGCCGTCTTGGCGATGAAGCACATGATGCGGTGAAGACCGAAGGTCGCCCCGTATCATCTCCCCCCACTTGAAAAAGAGTCGTCCTCGACGATAGCTCTTCACAAACTTGTATAGGAGGTAGATGACAACCACGCTTGAATGTCTCGTCACTTGTCAAGAGCCCTATCAATAGCACAAGAGAAGCAAGAGAACACTCAAAGCATAGCCAATGTTCAACGGATTTAGCAAGGGGCCTTATGTAGAAGGAGGTCACCTTCTCGTAATGTCGGTGTGCTCTCATGGAGAGGTCTTGTGTAGTAGAGGTGTGGGGTTGAACCCATTCGTTGACACTCATGCACAAGTCAATTGTACCTTCACACAACAAAGACCAAGCAAAATATGTTTGTGTGTGATATTGGAGCACATCATAGATGACATGTCCTTTCATATGCACAACACCGTTAGCACAACACAAATATATCAAGAATAAGGCATGTGCAAGGTCAATGTGTAAGAACTCCTTATGAACATCTTCCAAATGTGGAAACACAAAAACTCCAAATTGTGATACAACCGTGGTGTTCATCTCATGTAGAAAGTCATTTTCATTGTTGCTCTCAAGGCATCGGAAAGAGAAATTGTTCAACATCCTTGAAGCAACAAGTGGAGAATTTGGCAAAAACACATAAGAAAGTGTGTCCAAAATGTCATCAACGTGTGTGCACACAAACCATTGGAAAGAGAAATTGGTCCTCCTATTTGGTGCACCACACAACATATCGTCCAAAACGTTCATCAAAACAACATTTACACAACCGTGTGTGCCAACCAACCAAATGAAATATGAATTGGTCAACTTGTTTGAGGCAACACCAACGGTAAGAATCACCTCATCATGCTTGCCAAAGAACCATAAGAAAGAGAAATTGTTCGGTATGTTCAATGCAAAGCATGGGAAAGGTATTAGAGCCGGGTTCGATCTTGAACTAACTTGTATTATGCTCTCAATCAAATACGAAGCATCAAGTTGTTTCTCCAAGAGGCATTTTGCAAAAATGGTGATCAAAAGAGTTTCGATGTATCCAAAATGTGGTAGGACAAAAATTTGTGCAAGTAAAAGTTTGCTTTGGAAGGTGTCAAAAATGTTGTGTGTAGCCTTGTCCCACACAAATGGAACCATCAAAAGGCAAGTATCGGCGGCAAAATTTGAGGCAAAATTGTTATGTGCAATGGCAAAGCTATGGAGACTTCTAGCTTGGGAACGTATGGTTGGCGTGAGCCGAGTATGGGTATCCTCAAGTGTCAAAGAATCCATTGCAATTGCCAAAGATGAAATGAGAAATCCAAAGGAGAGCAACTTTTGGTGTGACATGTGGCACAAGGTGCATAATGTGTCTCTCACATGTATGACATGATCCTTGAGATTCTCATAGTGTATGATGATATCATCAATACATACAACAACCATTGTTCCAACAAGATGTTTCAAGATATGTTGCATAAGAAGCAAAAGAGGTGACGAGGAATTGGACCAAACCGGAAGCTCGGCAAGAAATGTCGGAAACACACGATGGCGAAGGTGTTGGGAAACATACCCTTTGGTTTGAATCCCGCGGGTTTGGTGATGAAGGTTGTCCTTGGAGGGGTAGCTCTCGATGGCACGTGTCGTCAACTCATGCTCCGTGGCGGTGGATGTTGTCGTTCAGGTACCTATACACACAATGGAGAAAACAAAAAGCGTGTGTGCATGGTAGATGAATACATCATCCATCATGATGTTCCATGTCTTGTGCACATCAACATTAGTGTCAAGCAAGATAGTATGAAATGCATGGTGAGGGTGCATATGGCAAGAAGGTGCATTCATGGCATGTGGTAACTTAGGATCATCAAAAATTGAGAAGGCTATGGGGGCCATCTCATGGACATTGAAATAAGCATTCTTGCATACCAAGCATAAGAAAGAGTCATTATTCACAATATTGGATGCAAGGAACATGGAATAGTGCAAACATTTTGGGCAAAGCATGTTTAACATGTTATCATTGTTGTCGACTACCTTATGGAAAGAGCAAGTGTTCATCAAGGGTGTCACAACACAAGCATGATCATAATCATTGTCATTGCAAGCAAGCGGAGCAAATATGAAACTCTCATAGCATGGCATGTTCATGGTATCACAATCAATCAATTCCACATGATCAACAATGTTATCAAGCAAAGCATCACATGGGAATATGAAGGAAGCATGTGACGTAGCAAATGTATCATCAAGATCATGCATGCACTCATAAGTCATCATGTCCACTAGTGGGATCATGGCATCATCAACACCTATGTTGTTACCTTTGTAGGCCGACTCATGTGAAGTAGGTGTTGTGGAGGTAGGAGGATCCATGTGGTCGACATGTCCATCTTGGAGCAAGCATGGTGAGATATCATCATCTTCATGCACCATGTACATCTTCTCCATGAGTGGGAACTCGTCCTCCGTGGAACCTAGTGCAACATAAGAAGACACAAACGAGGGAGAGGTTAATGTGTTAGCAAAGGCGATGTCCTCCGTGGACCTATCATCTACCTCTCTCAACTCACTTTGTGTATCACTCATGTCCTCCAAATGGAAGCACTCAAACTCACATATGGGGTGGAAGTCACTCAACTCACTATCACTCTCGCTCAAGTGGGCTAAGTGGCTCTCATGCTCACATGGGGTTGGTACCAACTCATCAATCAAGCATATAGGAGTAGGTTCGACTTGCTCATCTCCATGCGCCTCCGTGGTTGAAGGGAACTTCCCATGCTCAACCATCTCAACTCCATTCGCCTCCGTGGGTGAAGGGAGAATCCCATGCTCACCATTCTCAACTCCATTCGCCACCTTGGTTGAAGGGATCATCCCATGCTCAACCTTCTCAACTCCATCGCCTCCCATGTTGACACCCTTTGATGGCGCTATGGTGTTGTTGAGAGCTAGGCTCGAATCAACATCACTCTTGTCTTGGCCTTCTCGTGGTCCATCTTGAAGTATGGGCTTCATAGTCGTCATCTTGTCCATTTCCTTGTACCATTCTTTGAAGATGATGGTATCTTGAAGTGTCTTGTTGGCGAATTGGGCATCCAATTGGGCGAAGTAGAGCTTGTGGGCTTGAGGCGTGTTGCACTCCCATGTCATGTGCTTGTTGGATGTGCACACATCACAATGGAGATTGGGGCATTCCCAAAGATGATGACCGTCTTGTGTGCAACGAAAGCATTGGGAGCTACGTGGTCTTGGTGGACAAATCATGGTCATGTTGGCATAAATATGGGTAGATCGTCCTTCATCTTGAAGTGTAGACTCCACGGTCTTCATCTTGGGGCTTGAGCTTCTTGTAGGTGCCATTGTGGTGGTGGCGGTAGGAGGGGAAAGCATCATGAGATGTGGTTCCTCTCTATTTGCACTTGCCACCATCTTCCTTGTTGATGTAGCGTCTTGTCTCGCACCATTGGAGATCTTCTCATGTGTAGGCGGTCTTGGAGATGCCATTTTGGTGGTGGCGCTAGGCTTTGTGGGCACCATATGATTGGTGTTGTTGTTCTTTGTAGCCTTGGCCGCTTCATTTCGAGGTTCTCGTCTTCTTGCATCATCACCATGTCTTGGGGGGTGTCGTCGAAGATCCTTTGGAGGTGTTGGTCGATGGCGAACATGAGTTGACTTGTGTTGGCGATGATCATGTGGTGACGCATGTCGATGGCGAACATGAGGTGACTTGTGTCGGCGATGATCATGTGGTGACGTATGTCGATGGCGAACATGAGGTGGTGATGGTCGACGACGATCTTGAGGTGACGAGTGTCGATGACGATCCTCAACATGCCTAGATGATGGTTTATGTAGCTTGGCACTTTGCTTGTGGTGCCTTCTTGAGCTCGGAGGAGAGTGTCGATGGAGATCATGGCGGGGACGCTCTTGTTGTTCCAAAGGACGAGCTCGATGTAGATGATCATGTGCGTAAGCACTCTCATGGTGGCGCCGTCTTGAAGGTCCGCAACCGTCATAAGTAGTTCCATTGGCCAAGATGGGGAACTTGTAGGCACCATTCTTGTGCAAGGTGGTGTCGAAGCTCGGTTCCACCATCGTGTCGATGTCATAGTCGAGGTAGTGCTCGGTGCGGTGCTCCATCATGGTGTCGTAGTTGTAGTCGAGGTAGTGCTCGGTGCGGTGCTCCATCATGGTGTCGTAGTCGTAGTCGAGGTGGTGCTCGGTGCGGTGCTCCATCATGGTGTCGTAGTCGTAGTCGAGGTAGTGCTCCACCATGTCGTCTATGTTGTAGTCAAGGTCGGAGTGGTGGTCCACCATGTTGTCCATGCTTGGCGAGTCATGGTCGGTGTAGAGATGCTCGATGTCGGTCATGTCGCCAATGCTTGCGGAGCCATTGTCGGTGTCGAGCTCCACATGGTCCTCCATATCCGCGGTGCTTGCGGAGCTATCACCCTCATCGTACTCCATGTCGTCCTCCGTAGGTTCATCCTCACTATCCATGTTAGTCTCTATGATTGGTGTATATATATGGTGGAAGGAAAACTACCAAAAGTGTCAAAACTTGCAAACCAAAATCGAAAAAGTGTTTCAAGTCGGAGGGCAACCGATATGTATGCACACACACAAAACAAAACTCTATATGGTGTTAGGTATGGATGTGGAAAAGCCAAATGGAAGAACCAAACGAAAAGTCTATTGTCAAAAGTGGGTAAGATCCAAAAGTCACAAGTCAAAGGCGGTGATCACAAAAGGCATACACAAGGTGGAACACACACGTGGGACAAAATGGGGTTAGCGCGACGGAAAAATGAGCTCGAACAAAATTGGTCCTAACGAAGACTACTAGCTCGGTGTCACGCTAACGCAAGAGAGACCGTGGCTTGGTTGCAAAATTGAGAAGCAACAAGATTTGCGCAAGACGCCTCTCTTCTCTTTTCTCTCTTTTGCTTATAAGCTTTGGACTCTTTTGTGTATAGGTGTCACTCACACTCTTTTTCTTTTTCTTTTTCTCTCTTTTTTTGTATGCTTAGAAGCTTTCTTTTTCTCACTATCTATGTAAGTATGTCACACTTCTTTTGCCTATCTTTTCACACGAGCTTGCTTCGTAGCTTTGCTCAACACACGCACACCCTCACGGTCGGGACGCTTGCGCAATGCTTCGCAACACTAGAAAGCCACTCTCGATAGGAAAGGTACGCAAAGGAAGCTAAGGCTAAAAGTTAGGGGGCAAGTTATACCACTTGATGACGGTGGCCGACGATGTTGAACTTGCTATGGTGGAAGGTGTCAAATGAACCGCTTGGATCCTCGGGGTGCCGTCGTCGTTGTTGATGTTGCGGAAGCTTGTGGTAGCTGAAATGGCACACACAACGAAGTCCAAACACAAGGGGTTAGTGCCAAAACGAAAAACGAAGAATGCTGTCAAAAATTCGGCCAGGCGGAACTTCCGGTCCTGAGGGGCGGAACTTCCGGTCCCCGGGCGGAACTTCCGGTCCTTCCGGGCGGAACTTCCGGTCGAAATCAGATCTGCGGGCTGTTCTTCGATTTGGGCGGAAATCCGGGCCAAAAATCTTCGAATTCGTGGAAAATTTGGCACTAAGAGCGGTGGGAAGGTGGGGGAATTGCAGATCAACACCAAAGGCAAGTTTCTATTGGACCAAAATAACCAAAAACTCAACAAATCGCGAGATCCAACCAAGGCCAATTTGGGGCTATTTTTTGGGAAAAAATTTTGGAAAATTTTTTGGGCGAAATTGGTGGGTGTGGGGGTCAAATCCGTGGCAACCAAGGAGCTCTTGATACCATATGATAAGGGCTAAGCCCAGGGATGTGCCCGATCTTCACGGATTTGAAGGGATACGTGGGGGTAGGTGGATGAACGCGATGAACACGTGGGGGAATCGCGGGGATACAACACACACACGCACACAATTCGAGTTTTCCCTCGTTGGCTCGAAACACCAACTCGATAGAGATTGCAGGAAAAGACCTTCCGGTAGAAGTCCCGCAAAGAGATCGACAAATCAAAGCTCGGGAGATCTAGAAGGGCGAAAAGACCGGAAGGTTTGATAGAAGTGCAAGCAAAAGACCAAATAGGTAGAAGTGCAAGCAAAAGATCAAACAAACGGTAGAAGTCGCCAAAGAGATCTTCACGAGTTGATAAGGAGCCCGGGTGGGGATACAAGATCATAGATCTAGGTAGGGTTCCCACAAGGGTGAGCCATGCTCAGGTTTAATTTCACATCAAGTCTTATCTCAGATCTGAGCCAACTAGGCTATTTATAGTAGGGGGTGAAGGGGTAGGTTACACGCTGAAAAGTACTACTATGCTGAAGTTCGCGGTGGCGGAAGTTCCGGTCCTGAGGGGCGGAAGTTCCGGTCCCCGGGCGGAAGTTCCGGTCCTGGGGGGCGGAAGTTCCGGCCGGGCCGGAAGTTCCGGTCAAGTTCCGGCCTAGTTCCGAATATGGCCCGTTTCCTTGCAGTAACATCCAGGGGCGTTTTGGCGTAATTTCGGAACTTGGGCGGAACTTGGGCGGAAGTTCCGAGTGGGCGGAAGTTCCGGTCCCTCGGGGCAGAAGTTCCGGCCTGATCCATTTCTCTGGGCGCTGGAAGGCATCTTGGTGTCATCTGGGCGGAAGTTCCGGCCCTTGGGGGCGGAAGTTCCGGTGGGGCGGAAGTTCCGGCCATCAGGGGCGGAAGTTCCGGCCTGGAGCGTCCAGCTCCTCTTCCTCCTTCTCTTCCATGCTTCCGTGACATCGGCCTTGCGTCCTCGGGTCTCCGTGGCATCCTCTCTTCCCTCCGTACTTGTCGTCGAGTTCCTATCATCAAGACATGACGGAGTATGAAGTAGTATACCGTCCCAAATGGGCGATACGAGGCACGCATAAAGGAGAAGATTCACCTTGGCGTGCCGTCTTGGCGATGAAGCACATGATGCGATGAAGACCGAAGGTCGCCCCGTATCATGCGTTCTTGCGGAAACCTTTCTTTCCTTAGGTGGATCCAAACGAGGTCTCCTTCTTCAAACACACGTTCCTTTTTCTTGGTGTTGAGGCGGGTAGCTTGGCGAAGTACATGCTCTTGTATGGTTGCTCTTGTCTCTTCATGTAGTTTCTTCATGGCGGTGGTGCGTTTGTCGAAGTCCATGTTCGTCCGTTCATGAAGAGGTAGTGGGAGGATGTCGAGTTCCGTTGGAGGTTCGAATCCATAGACGATCATGAAGGGACTCCGTGAAGTTGTGGAGTGCTTGGCTCGATTGTAGGCGAACTCCGCGTGGGGTAGGCAATCTTCCCATGACTTCAAATTTGTCTTCACAAGTGTGAGGAGGAGTGTGGAGAGGCTTCGATTGACCACTTCGGTTTGTCCATCGGTTTGAGGGTGCGAGGACGATGAGAACAAGAGCTTCACTCCAAACTTCGCCATGAGCGACTTCCATAGGTAACTCATAAACTTGACGTCTCGATCCGACACAATACTTGCCGGTATCCCATGTAGGCGAACCACTTCCCTGAAAAACAATGAAGCAATGTGTGAAGCATCATCGCTCTTATGACATGGTATGAAATGAGCCATTTTTGAGAACCTATCCACTACCACAAAGATTGAATCATGCCCATGCTTTGTTCTTGGTAAGCCTAACACAAAGTCCATGCTTATGTCCGACCAAGGTGCATATGGAATGGGTAAAGGCATGTAAAGACCATAGGGATTGGAAGTAGACTTAGCTTGTAAGCATGTTGTACACCGGCGGCAAAGGCGTTCCACGTCGCGGTACATTCTTGGCCAATAGTAGTGGGTTGAGAGCATGGCATATGTCTTCTCTCGTCCAAAGTGACCCATGAGACCACCTCCATGTGACTCTTGCAAAAGCAACTTACGAAGAGAAGACTCAGGAATGCAAATCTTGTTAGCTTTAAACAAGTAGCCATCATGCAAATATAAATCATCAAATCCGCGGTCAACGGAACACTTGGCAAAGATTGGACCAAAGAAAGCAACGGAAGGGTAAAGTTCTTTGATCTCCTCAAGACCCAAAATGTGAAACTCCAAGCGGGTGAGTAGAAGAGTAATCTTGCGGGAAAGTGCATCCGCAACCACATTTTCCTTGCCCTTTTTGTATTTGATTACATAAGGGAAGGACTCTATGAACTCAACCCACTTAGCATGTCTCTTGTTAAAATTGTGTTGACTTTTCAAATACTTCAAGGACTCATGATCCGAGTGGATGACAAACTCTTTTGGCCAAAGGTAATGTTGCCAAACTTCAAGAACACGAACCAAAGCATAAAGCTCCTTGTCATATATAGGATAGTTGAGGCGTGCGCCATCCAACTTCTCGCTATAGTATGCCACGGGTTTTCCATTTTGCATGAGAACACCACCGATTCCAAGGCCACTCGCATCGCATTCTATCTCAAATGTTTTGGCAAAATCGGGAAGAGCAAGTAGTGGTGCCTCGGTGAGTCTCTTTTTTAATTCATCAAAAGCTTTTTGTTGTGCTTTGCCCCAAACGAACGGAACATTCTTTTTTGTAAGCTCGTTTAAAGGGCAAGCAATGGTGCTGAAATCTTTCACAAAGCGGCGGTAAAATCCGGCAAGTCCATGGAAGCTTCGAACTTGACCAACATTTGTGGGAGTGGGCCAATTGTGGATGGCCTCAACTTTGGAAGAATCAACTTCAATCCCGTTGGCGGAAACCACAAAACCAAGAAAAACCAATTTGTTTTGAGCGAAATGGCATTTTGGTAGGTTGGCAAAGAGCTTCTCGTGGCGCAAGATGCATAAGACTTCTCTCACATGTTGAACATGGTCCTCGAGATTTTTGCTATAGATGAGGATATCATCAAAGTAAACAACCACGCTCTTGCCAATGAGAGGTCGCAAAATGTGATTCATAAGACGCATGAAAGTGGAAGGAGCATTGGAAAGACCAAATGGTATGACGAGCCATTCATAGAGACCAAGCTTGGTCTTGAATGCCGTCTTCCATTCATCACCAATTGCCATGCGAATTTGGTGGTAGCCACTACGCAAATCAATCTTAGAGAAAATGGTGGCACCACTCAATTCATCAAGCATGTCATCTAAACGCGGAATGGGATGGCGATAACGGACGGTAATGGCATTGATAGGGCGGCAATCCATACACATCCGTTGCGTCTCATCCGGTTTAGGCACAAGAATGACGGGAACGGCACAAGGGCTAAGGCTTTCTCGGACATACCCTTTAGCGAGGAGGTCTTGTATTTGTCGTTGTATCTCCTTGGTATCTTCGGGGTTGGTGCGGTAGGCGGCGCGGTTTGGTAGGGGAGCGCCGGGTATGAGGTCGATGCGATGCTCGATGCCCCGAAGCGGTGGTAGTCCATGAGGTAGCTCGTCGGGGAAGACGTCTTGGAACTCCTTCAAAAGAGACAACAAAGACGAAGGAATGTTGGTTAAGTCGTTAGTCTCCGACGAGAGGCCCTTGCAAATGAGCACGTAGTGTATGGTGGTGGATGGGTTGTCTTTCACTTCTCTCCACTCGCTTTTGGTGGCTAGGAGGACACTCTTTCTCTCACTCATATGTGGGTGGTGGCGCTCACTCTCTTTTTGGTGGGTAGCTCCCTCTCCTCTCAACTCACTATGGTGGGTGTTGTGTTGTGCCCTCGCTAAAGCCTTCGCATTGTCGGCGATGATTTGGCTAGGAGTCATTGGGCGAAGCTCGAACTTCTTGTCCTTAACCTTGAAGGTGTATGCATTGGAGTAACCATCATGTATGGCCTTCTTGTCAAATTGCCATGGGCGGCCAAGCAACATGTGGCACACGGTCATAGGCACCACGTCACACTCGACGGTGTCTTCATAGGGTCCTATCTTGAAGTTGACGGTGACGGTGTGTTGAATCTTGACATTGCCTGATGAGATCTGAGATCCCGGATGTGGCCCGATCTCGCGATTCAACCCAAGGATCAAGGGGAAAAGGTGGGAGGACGTGAGGAACACGAAGAACACGATGAACACGGTACTCACGCACGCACACCAACCCGATACACCCGATACTTACCCCCGTGACTCGGTAGATCATGCCAATAGAATCTCCAAGGAAGAGGCACGCGGCAGAATTCCCGGAGAGAGATTGGTGTTGGAGAGAAGGGGATTGGTAAGGGAGAGAGAGTGCCTTGCACTAGAATCTCACTTAGCAATTCACAAATCAACAACAAGGATGGCCTTGATTACAGAGGGATGATACCCAAGGGAGACTAAGCTCAAAGTTAGGTTTGAGTTCTAAACAAGTCTAATCTCAGATCTGAGCCAACTAGGCTATTTATAGTCGGGTGGGCGAATGGATAAGTTACACGCTGAAAAGTAGTGTTGTGCTGAAGTTCGCGGTGGCGGAAGTTCCGGCCGACTTGGGCGGAAGTTCCGGTCAGGGGCGGAAGTTCCAGTCCTGGAAGGCGGAAGTTCCGGCCCGGCCGGAAGTTCCGGCCAAGTTCCGGTCAAGTTCCGAAATAAGCCCATTTCCTTGCAGTAACATCCAGGGGCGTTTTGACGGACTTTCGGAACTTGGGCGGAACTTGGGCGGAAGTTCCGGGTGGGCGGAAGTTCCGGTCCCTCGGGGCGGAAGTTCCGGCTGGTTCCACTTCTCTGGGCGCTGGACGGCATCTTGGCAGCATCTGGGAGGAAGTTCCGGTCCTGGAGGGCGGAAGTTCCGGTCCTGGGGGGCGGAAGTTCCGGCCCTGGAGGGCGGAAGTTCCGGCCTGTGCGCTGGAGCTCCATCTTCATCATTTCCAGCTCTCTCTCCATTGGCTTGGACTTCATGGCTTGTGTCTTGACCGATGTACCTGATTGAACATAGTGTATTTGCATGAAGTAGCAAGCCATCCAAGGGGGTGTCAAAGGTAGAGGTAGAGAGGAGCGAATTCACCTTATCATGTAGAGCTTTAACTCGAGCCCTTGTCATTGGTCCACTTGGGGGACTTGTTGGCCTTGATGTAGTGTCGTTGGTGAGCGGGGCTACATCATCTCCCCCCCCCCTTGGGAGAGAGTCGTCCTCGACTCTTGTTCCTCCTCATCTCCATGATGTGGGGAGAGGTCCGAGATGTTGAAAGTGTTGCTCACCAAGTACTTGGATGTTGGTATGTCGATGACGTAGGCGTTGTTGTTGATGCGCTTGAGTACCTTGAAAGGCCCATCTCCTCTTGGCTTGAGCTTGGAGTTGCGTTCTTGAGGGAACCTTTCTTTCCTTAGGTGAACCCAAACTAGGTCTCCTTCTTCAAACACTCGTTCTTTCTTCTTGGCGTTGAGGCGGTTAGCTTGGCGAAGGACATGGTCTTGTATGGTTGCTCTTGTGTCTTCATGTAGTTTCTTCATGGCGGTAGTGCGCTCGTCGAAGTCCATGTTTGTCCTTTGATGAAGAGGGAGTGGAAGGATGTCGAGTGCCGTTGGAGGTTCGAATCCATAGACGACCATGAAGGGACTCCGTAATGTTGTGGAGTGTTTGGCTCGATTGTAGGCGAACTCCGCGTGGGGGAGGCAATCTTCCCATGACTTCAAGTTTTTCTTCACAAGTGTGCGGAGGAGTGTGGAGAGGCTTCGATTGACCACTTCGGTTTGTCCATCGGTTTGAGGGTGCGAGGATGATGAGAACAAGAGCTTGACTCCAAACTTGGCCATGAGCGACTTCCATAGATGACTCATGAACTTGACGTCTCGATCCGACACAATGCTTGCCGGTATCCCATGTAGGCGAACCACTTCCCTGAAAAACAATGAAGCAATGTGTGAAGCATCATCGCTCTTATGACATGGTATAAAATGTGCCATTTTTGAGAACCTATCCACTACCACAAAGATTGAATCATGCCCATGCTTTGTTCTTGGTAAGCCTAACACAAAGTCCATGCTTAGATCCGACCAAGGTGCATATGGAATGGGTAAAGGCATGTAAAGACCATGGGGATTGGATGTTGACTTAGCTTGTAAACAAGTGGTGCAACGGTTGCAAAGGCGCTCCACGTCTCGCTTCATGCGTGGCCAATAATAGTGTGTGGATAGCATCGAAAGAGTCTTGTCGCGTCCAAAATGACCCATGAGGCCACCTCCATGTGACTCTTGCAAAAGCAACTTACGAAGAGAAGACTCGGGTATACAAACTTTGTTAGCTTTAAACAAGTAGCCATCATGCAAGTAGAAATCATCAAAACCTCGGTCAATGGAACACTTTTCAAAGATTGGTCCAAAGAAAGAATCGGAGGGGTAAAGTTCTTTGATCTCCTCAAGACCCAAAATGTGAAACTCCAAGCGGGTGAGTAGGAGAGTAATCTTGCGGGAAAGTGCATCCGCAACCACATTTTCCTTGCCCTTTTTGTATTTGATTACATAAGGGAAGGACTCTATGAACTCAACCCACTTAGCATGTCTCTTGTTCAAATTGTGTTGACTTTTCAAATACTTCAAGGACTCATGATCCGAGTGGATAACAAACTCTTTTGGCCAAAGGTAATGTTGCCAAACTTCAAGAACACGAACCAAAGCATAAAGCTCCTTGTCATATATAGGATAGTTGAGGCGTGCGCCATCCAACTTCTCGCTATAGTATGCCACGGGTTTTCCATTTTGCATGAGAACACCACCGATTCCAAGGCCACTTGCGTCGCATTCTATCTCAAATGTTTTCGCAAAGTCGGGAAGAGCAAGTAGTGGTGCCTCGGTGAGTCTCTTTTTCAATTCATCAAAAGCTTTTTGTTGCGCTTTGCCCCAAACAAACGGAACATTCTTTTTTGTAAGCTCGTTTAAAGGGCAAGCAATGGTGCTGAAATCTTTCACAAAGCGGCGGTAAAATCCGGCAAGTCCATGGAAGCTTCTCACTTGACCAACATTTGTGGGAGTGGGCCAATTGTGGATGGCCTCAACTTTGGAAGAATCAACTTCAATCCCGTTGGCGGAAACCACAAAACCAAGAAAAACCAATTTGTTTTGAGCGAAATGGCATTTTGGAAGGTTGGCAAAGAGCTTCTCGTGGCGCAAGATGCATAAGACTTCTCTCACATGTTGAACATGGTCCTCTAGATTTTTGCTATAGATGAGGATATCATCAAAATAGACAACCACGCTCTTGCCAATGAGAGGTCGCAAAATGTGATTCATAAGACGCATGAAAGTGGAAGGAGCATTAGAAAGACCAAATGGCATGACGAGCCATTCATAGAGACCAAGCTTGGTCTTGAATGCCGTCTTCCATTCATCACCAATTGCCATGCGAATTTGGTGGTAGCCACTACGCAAATCAATCTTAGAGAAAATGGTGGCACCACTCAATTCATCAAGCATGTCATCTAAACGCGGAATGGGATGTCGATAACGGACGGTAATGGCATTGATAGGGCGGCAATCCATACACATCCGTTGCGTCTCATCCGGTTTAGGCACAAGAATGACGGGAACGGCACAAGGGCTAAGGCTTTCTCGGACATACCCTTTAGCGAGGAGGTCTTGTATTTGTCGTTGTATCTCCTTGGTGTCGTCGGGGTTGGTGCGGTAGGCGGCGCGGTTTGGTAGTGGAGCGCCGGGTATGAGGTCGATGCGATGCTCGATGCCCCGAAGCGGTGGTAGTCCATGCGGTAGCTCGTCGGGGAAGACGTCTTGGAACTCCTTCAAAAGAGACAACAAAGACGAAGGAATGTTGGTTAAATCGTTAGTCTCCGACGAGAGGCCCTTGCAAATGAGCATGTAGTGTATGGTGGTGGATGGGTTGTCTTTCACTTCTCTCCACTCGCTTTTGGTGGTTAGGAGGACACTCTTTCTCTCACTCATATGTGGGTGGTGGCGCTCACTCTCTTTTTGGTGGGTAGCTCCCTCTCCTCTCAACTCACTATGGTGGATGTGGTGTTGTGCCTCGCTAAAGCCTTCGCATTGTCGGCGATGATTTGGCTAGGAGTCATTGGGCGAAGCTCGAACTTCTTGTCCTTGACCTTGAATGTGTATGCATTGGAGAAACCATCATGTATGGCCTTCTTGTCAAATTGCCATGGGCGGCCAAGCAACATGTGGCACACGGTCATAGGCACCACATCACACTCGACGGTGTCTTCATAGGGTCCTATCTTGAAGTTTACGGTGACGGTGTGTTGAATCTTGACATTGCCCTTGTCACTCAACCATTGGACATGGTATGGATGAGGATGCTTGCGAAGCGTGAGGTTGAGCTTCTCACATAGCTCGGTGCTTGCCAAGTTGTGGCAACTCCCACCGTCGATGATGACCTTGATTGACTTGCCACCAATGCCGGCACGCGTTTGGAAGATGTTGCATCTTTGGTCTTCCATAGCTTGGGGTTGAGTGGTGAGCACTCGAGTGACTACAAGAGAAGGGCTTGGATCATGTGTGCATAAGAGAGGGTCTTCTCCACTTTCTTCATCATAGTCTTCCTCATTAGCAACGGCGGCTTGCACTAGGGCTTCATATTCACCTTCACTTAGCGTTTCTATGTCACCATTCTCCATAGTGATCATGACCTTGGTGTTCTTGCACTCAAAGGACTTGTGGCCTTGGGTGCCACACTTGAAGCAAGTTACATTGGAGGGTCCCGTAGAGGCCTTAGAGGAGGCGGTGGAGGATACCGTTTGCTTCATGCGACTTTGTCTGGAAGGTTGCTTGGAAGGTGTAGAGGATGCGGTTGGCTTGACACTTGTTGTAGGAGTTGAAGTGGCAAGCTTGGAGGCGAAGTATTGCTTGGACTTCGAGTACTTGATGTCCTCATTCACTTGACGCTCGGCCTTGGAAGCTTAGTGAACCAACTCAACCATGTTGGAGTATTGTTGGAACTCCACAATCCTCTTGATAGGGTAGTTGAGGCCATTGAAGAACCTAGCGATGGTTTGGTTCTCGGACTCTTGGATGTTTGCTCGCATCATGGTTAACTCCATCTCCTTGAAGAATTCCTCAACGGTCTTGGTGCCTTGCTTCAACTTTTGTAGCTTGTTGAAGAGATCGGTCTTGTAGTGTTTAGGGACAAAGCGAGCTTCCATCTCCTCCTTCATGTCTTCCCAAGTATCAATTGGAGGATCACCCTTTTCTTCCCTAAGAGTGACAACTTGTTCCCACCAAGTGTTGGCATAATCTTCAAACTCGAGGGAGGCCATGGCTACTTTCTTGGCACCGGCGTAGTTGTGTATGCGGAAGATCTTGTCAACCTTGAGTGCCCATGAGAGGTAGGCCTCGGCGTCGTCTTCGCCCTTGAACTTGGGCATGTTGAACTTGAGCTTTCCATACATATTCTCTTCATCTTCCATGTTCCTTCGGCGAGGACGGATGCCTTCATCTCTTGCGACTTGAGGTGGTAGAGGAGGTCTTCCACGACCAACCATAGCATTGGGTTGGCGTTGGAGGTGCAAACTAGCTTCACTTGGCTCATGTTGAGGAAGTTGTTGCGGTTCTTGGCGAGGTTGTTGACGTTGTCCAATGTTGGCTCTCTCATCTTGATCTTGTTGAGGTTGTCCTCGGCCCCTTTGGTCATGGCGAGGATGGTTCCGGAGGTCACGCCTTGGTGGATCTTGATGACCTTGGTCTTGAGCATCCACATGGGCTTGACGATGAGGTGCCGGGTCCATGTTGTGGAGGACGTTGTCTTGGGGTTGGTCGTCATGCCCATGGTGGGCATGGCGAGCCGCTTGATGACGATCTTGGTGAAGAGCTTGTTCTTGTTGCGGACGTTCATGAGGACGAGCATGGCGATGGAACTCTTCGCGCCTTGAGTTGGAGCGAGAATCATCATGACGAGCGTGCGGTCGACGAGAGCGATGATGATCTCCATGCCTTGAGTCGGAGCTTGAGGACGAATGGTGATCATGGGAGTAGGCATCATGTGAGGAGGTCGATGACGATGAGGAAGTAGAGCGATGTCGATGTCGGCGTCCCAAGTTGGTGATGGCGCACTCGAGGCTATCCATGCGCCGCTCCATATTTGCATCATTGGCCGTCACTTGGTCATGCAAGTTGTCCGTAGCTTCACGAAGAAGATTCATATCTTGGTTCACTTGAGTGAAATTGTGAGCCACTTCTTCATATTGTTCGTCGATGCGAGTCTCGAACAAGGTAAGTTGCTCCTTGAACTCTTGGCGTTGCACCCATAGATTGTGTTGGGTGGCCAACCTCTCGGTGTTGCGGAGGACTTCTCCATCCCTTGGCTCCTCTCCGTTCCTATCCATGATGGAAAGACAAGAACTATGTTGTGGATGTTAGTGGAAGGAGACTACCTCGCACTCTTACCTTGGTAAGATAGTATTGAGGCAATCAACCAAGACCAAAGTAAGACCAAGTGTATCGGGACACACACAAAGGCACACGCAAAAGCTAGCAAATATGGTGTTAGGTGTGGCGGGTGGAAAGCCAAAAGATGAAATCCAAAATCGAGTATGTTGTTAAGAGTGGGTAAGATGCAAAAGTCACAAGTCAAAAGCGGTGATCACAAAAGGCATACACAATGTGGAACACACACGTGGGACAAAATGGGGTTAGCGCGACGGAAAATGAGCACGAACAAAAATGGTCCTAACGAAGACTACTAGCTCGGTGTCACGCTAACGCAAGAGAGACCGTGGCTTGGTTGCAAAAATGAGAAGCAACAAGATTTGCGCAAGACGCCTCTCTTCTCTTTTCTCTCTTTTGCTTAGAAGCTTTGGACTCTTTTGTGTATAGGTGTCAGTCAAACTCTTTTTCTTTTTCTTTTTCACACTTTTTTTTTATATGCTTAGAAGCTTTCCTTTTCTCACTATCTATGTAAGTATGTCACACTTCTTTTGCCTATCTTTTCACACGAGCTTGCTTCGTAGCTTTGCTCAACACACGCACACCCTCACGGTCGGGACGCTTGCGCAATGCTTCGCAACACTAGAAAGCCACTCTCGATAGGAAAGGTACGCAAAGGAAGCTAAGGCTACAAGTTAGGTGCAAGTTATACCACTTGATGACGGTGGCCGACGAACTTGAACTTGCTATGGTGGAAGGTGTCAAATGAACCGCTTGGATCCTCGGGGTGCCGTCGTCGTAGTTGATGTTGCGGAAGTTATCTGAAATGGCACACACTACGAAGTCCAAACACAAGGGGTTAGTGCCAAAACGAAAAATGAAGTTAGCTGTGAAAAATTCGGCCAGGCGGAAGTTCCGGTCCTGAGGGGCGGAACTTCCGGTCCGGGGGCGGAACTTCCGGTCCTGCCGGCCGGAACTTCCGGTCGCAATCAGATCTGCGAGCTGTTCTTCGATTTGGGCGGAAATCCGGGCCGAAAATCTTCGAAATCGTGGAAAATTTGGCACTAGAAGCTGTGGGAAGGTGGGGAACTTGTAGATCAACACCAAAGACAAGTTTCTATTGGATCAAAACCACTCAAAACTCAACCAAATCACAGATCGGTCCAAAGGCAATTTGGGCTATTTTTTGGAAAATTTTCTAGAAACAAAATCGGGTGGGTGGAGGGTCAAAATCGCGGTAACCAAAGGCTGCTGATACCATATGATGAGATCTGAGATCCCGGATGTGGCCCGATCTCGCGATTCAACCCAAGGATCAAGGGGAAAAGGTGGGAGGACGTGAGGAACACGAAGAACACGATGAACACGGTACTCACGCACACACACCAACCCGATACACCCGATACTTACCCCCGTGACTCGGTAGATCACGCCAATAGAATCTCCAAGGAAGAGGCACGCGGCAGAATTCCCGGAGAGAGATTGGTGTTGGAGAGAAGGGGATTGGTAAGGGAGAGAGAGTGCCTTGCACTAGAATCTCACTTAGCAATTCACAAATCAACAACAAGGATGGCCTTGATTACAGAGGGATGATACCCAAGGGAGACTAAGCTCAAAGTTAGGTTTGAGTTCTAAACAAGTCTAATCTCAGATCTGAGCCAACTAGGCTATTTATAGTCGGGTGGGCGAATGGATAAGTTACACGCTGAAAAGTAGTGCTGTGCTGAAGTTCGCGGTGGCGGAAGTTCCGGCCGACTTGGGCGGAAGTTCCGGTCAGGGGCGGAAGTTCCGGTCCTGGAAGGCGGAAGTTCCGGCCCGGCCGGAAGTTCCGGCCAAGTTCCGGTCAAGTTCCGAAATAAGCCCATTTCCTTGCAGTAACATCCAGGGGCGTTTTGACGGACTTTCGGAACTTGGGCGGAACTTGGGCGGAAGTTCCGGTCCCTCGGGGCGGAAGTTCCGGCTGGTTCCACTTCTCTGGGCGCTGGACGGCATCTTGGCAGCATCTGGGAGGAAGTTCCGGTCCTGGAGGGCGGAAGTTCCGGTCCTGGGGGGCGGAAGTTCCGGCCCTGGAGGGCGGAAGTTCCGGCCTGTGCGCTGGAGCTCCATCTTCATCATTTCCAGCTCTCTCTCCATTGGCTTGGACTTCATGGCTTGTGTCTTGACCGATGTACCTGATTGAACATAGTGTATTTGCATGAAGTAGCAAGCCATCCAAGGGGGTGTCAAAGGTAGAGGTAGAGAGGAGCGAATTCACCTTATCATGTAGAGCTTTAACTCAAGCCCTTGTCATTGGTCCACTTGGGGGACTTGTTGGCCTTGATGTAGTGTCGTTGGTGAGCGGGGCTACATCATTGCCCTTGTCACTCAACCATTGGACATGGTATGGATGAGGATGCTTGCGAAGTGTAAGGTTGAGCTTCTCACATAACTCGGTGCTTGCCAAATTGTGGCAACTCCCACCATCGATGATGACCTTGATTGACTTGCCACCAATGCCGGCACGCGTTTGGAAGATGTTGCATCTTTGGTCTTCCATAGCTTGGGGTTGAGTGGTGAGCACTCGAGTGACCACAAGAGAAGGGCTTGGATCATGTGTGCATAAGAGAGGGTCTTCTCCACTTTCTTCATCATAGTCTTCCTCATTTGCAACGGCGGCTTGCACTAGGGCTTCATATTCACCTTCACTTAGCGTTTCTATGTCACCATTCTCCATAGTGATCATAACCTTGGTGTTCTTGCACTCAAAGGATTTGTGGCCTTGGGTGCCACACTTGAAGCAAGTGACATTGGAGGGTCCCGTAGAGGCCTTGGAGGAGGTGGTGGAAGACACCGTTTGCTTCATGCGACTTTGTATGGAAGGTTGCTTGGAAGGTGTAGAGGATGCGGTTGGCTTGACACTTGTTGTAGGGGTTGATGTGGCCAGCTTGGAGGCGAAGTATTGCTTGGACTTCGAGTACTTGATGTCCTCATTCACTTGACGCTCGGCCTTAGAAGCTTGGTGAACCAACTCAACCATGTTGGAGTATTGTTGGAACTCCACAATCCTCTTGATGGGGTAGTTGAGGCCATTGAAGAACCTAGCAATGGTTTGGTTCTCGGACTCTTGGATGTTTGCTCGCATCATGGTTAATTCCATTTCCTTGAAGAATTCCTCAACGGTCTTGGTGCCTTGCTTCAACTTTTGGAGTTTGTTGAAGAGATCGGTCTTGTAGTGTGTAGGGACAAAGCGAGCTTGCATCTCCTCCTTCATATCTTCCCAAGTATCAATTGGAGGATCACCCTTTTCTTCCCTAAGAGTGTCAACTTGTTCCCACCAAGTGTTGGCATAATCTTCAAACTCGAGGGAGGCCATGGCTACTTTCTTGGCACCGGAGTAGTTGTGGATGCGGAAGATTTTGTCAACCTTGAGTGCCCATGAGAGGTAGGCCTCGGCATCGTCTTCACCCTTGAACTTGGGCATGTTGAACTTGAGCTTTCCATACATATTCTCTTCATCTTCCATGTTCCTTCGGCGAGGACGGATGCCTTCATCTCTTGCGACTTGAGGTGGTAGAGGAGGTCTTCCACGACCAACCATAGCATTGGGTTGGCGTTGGAGGTGAACACTAGCTTCACTTGGCTCATGTTGAGGATGTTGTTGCAGATCTTGACGAGGTTGTTGACGTTGTCCAATGTTGGCTCTCTCATCTTGATCATGTTGAGGTTGTCCTCGGCCCTTTGGTCATGGCGAGGATGATTTCGGAGATCACGCCTTGGTGGATCTTGATGACCTTGGTCTTGAGCATCCACATGGGCTTGACAGTGAGGTGCCGGGTCCATGTTGTTGAGGACGTTGTCTTGGGGTTGGTCGTCATGCCCATGGTGGGCATGGCGAGCCGCTTGATGACGATCTTGGTGAAGAGCTTGTTCTTGTTGCGGACGTTCATGAGGACGAGCATGGCGATGGAACTCTCCGCGCCTTGAGTTTGAGCGAGAATCATCATGGCGAGCGTGCGGTCGACGAGAGCGATGATGATCTCCATGCCTTGAGTCGGAGCTTGAGGACGAATGGTGATCATGGGAGTAGTCATTATGTGACGAGGTCGATGACGATGAGGAAGTAGAGCGATGTCGATGTCGGCGTCCCAAGTTGTTGATGGCGCGCTCAAGGCTATCCATGCGCCGCTCCATGTTTGCATCATTGGCCGTCACTTGGTCATGCAAGTTGTCCGTAGCTTCACGAAGAAGATTCATATCTTGGTTCACTTGGCCGAAGTTGTGAGCCACTTCTTTGTATTGTTGGTCGATGCGTGTCTCGAACAAGTTGAGTTGGTCCTTGAACTCTTGGCGTTGCACCCATAGGTTGTGTTGGGTGGCCAACCTCTTGGAGGGGTGTAGGACCTCATCCTCCTTTGCTTGGTCTCCGTGCCTATCCATGATCACAAGACAAGAACTATGTTGTGGATGTTAGTGGAAGGAGACTACCTCGCACTCTTACCGTGGTAAGATAGTATTGAGGCAATCAACCAAGCCGAAAGTAAGACCAATTGTATCGGGACACACACAAAGGCACACGCAAAAGCTAGCAAATATGGTGTTAGGAATGGATGGTGGAAAGCCAAAAGACGAAATCCAAAATCGAGTATGTTGTTGAGAGTGAGTAAGATCCAAAAATCAAGTGTCAAAGTGTCGATCACTATAAACACGGAGAAATGTGGAACTCACACACGGGATGAGCGGGGTTAGTGCAACCAAGGAACGAGTGGAAAAAGGAAAAACCCAAAACAAGGGTGCTCAATGTCACACTAACGCAAGAAGAGGTCGAAGCTAGGTTGCATAGAGTAGAAACACCAAGATTCGCACGAGGTCTCTCTTCTCTATCTCTCTTGCTTGCTTAAAAGCTTTTCACTCTTTTTGTATCGGTGGCACTTTGCACTTTGCTTTTTTTTTCACTAGCACACTATGCTCTTACTCTTTTGCTGGCCACTCACGAGCTCCACTTATGAGCTTTACTCACACAACGCACACCCTCACGGTCGGGACCTCGTGCGATGTTTCGCAACACTCGAAAGCTTCGCTCGTGGGATAGATCACAAAAAGAAGAGGGCTACAAGGGTTACTGCAAGTTATACCTGCGATGGTGGAGATGATGGTGGTGGTGGTGGTCGGCGGTGGTGTTAGTCGATGTCGAAGACGTGTGCCCGGTCGGTGGTCCAGTCGGACCGGGTGTGGCGCCGGCTGCTCCGGTCTGTGGGCCGGTCGACCGGCTTCTGGACCGGCTGCTCCGGTTTGCGGCCGGTTGACCGGGTTCTGCGCCGGACGGTCTGGTCTGGGGGCCGGTTGACCGGGTTCGAAACCGGGTTCGTCGATTTGGAGCTTTCTCTCTCCTGTTCTTCCCCAAACCAAAACCAAATCGGCCAAAACAAAGGGCAACGATGGAATTGGAGGCTAAAAGTTGGGGAAATAGTAGATCAAGCACAACAACACCAGATCCACGGAGCAAAACCACTCAAAACTCAACCAAATCACAGATCCATCCAAAGGCAATTTAGGGCTTTTTTTTGGAACATTTTCTAGAAACGAAATTGGGTGGGTGGAGGGTCAAATCCGCGGAAACCAAAGGCTGCTGATACCATATGATGAGGTCTAAGACCCCGATTGTGGCCCGATCTCGCGAATGACCCAAGGAATCAAGGGGGAAAGAGGGGGAGAGGCGGAAGAACACGAAGAACGCGAAGAACACACGAAGAACCACGCACACCAACCCGATACAATCGATGCTTACCTCACGGCTCGATGGACCGTGCCAATAGAATCCGCCCGGAAGAGACTCGAGGTAGAATTCCGAGAGGAGAGACCGGTGGGGAGGACGAATCAAGGAGTGGGAGAGAGAGTGTAAACACTAGAATCTCTTACTACCAAATCCATACATCCACAAGGGTTGCCTTGATTCAGAGGGATGATACCCAAGGGAGACTAAGCTCAAAGTTAGGTTTGAGTTCTAAACAAGTTTGAAAAGTAAAGGAGGGGGTCCAGCTACTTAAATAGGCAAGCACAGCCAGCAAGGGCGAACAGGTACGCGAATGGATAAGTCAAGGCAGTTTGGTGGGGTATTCCCGTCGGATCCGGTTGGGCGTCCGGTCAGACCGGGCCTGTGACCGGGCTGTCCGGTCAGGGGTCCGGCCTGACCGGGCCTGTGACCGGGCTATCCGGTCATGGGTCCGGTCGACAGGCCGCCAACCTGGATTCTGCGAAGAGTCCGGTCCTGGGTCCGGTCGTCGTCCGGTACGAGGGAGTTGGCCTGGTTTGCGCCCGGTTGACCGGGCCTATGGCCGGGGCGTCCGGTCGTGGGTCCGGTCTGACCGGGTCCTGTACCGGCCAGCGTCCTTCTCTTCCTTGGCGCTCTTCGGGCGACGTCGGCTTCGGCTTCATGTTCGTCTCCAGGTTCTGCTGCTCCTCTCCTTCCCTTGGCCATGTCGTCTCATCCTCTCCGGGGTCTTGGTGCGCCTTGTACCTAATGACACATAGCACGTCGGCATGAGGTAGCAATCCATCCAAAGGGGTACGAAGGTCAAGGGTGGTGAGGAGCGAGTTCACCTTGTCATGCATCGCTTTAGCCCGAGCCCGTGTCATTGGTCCACTTGGGGGACTTGTTGGTCTTGGTGAGGAGGTGTCCGAAGGCCACCCCGCATCACCGATCTTCCTCTCGGGGATTCTACCGCGTGTCTCTCCCTTGAGAGATTCTATCGGGATAGTGGTTCGGGCTATCGGGAGTAAACCGGAATTGTATCGGGTTGGTGTGTGTTTGCGTGTGTTCATCGTGTTCATCGCCGTGTTCTTCGTGTTCTTCCTCTCCCCCGCATTTCCCTCGGTCAATTCGTGAGATCGGGCCACAACCGAGCCCTTAGGGCTTGTTCAGTTCCTGTTATTCTAGTTCCTAAGAAAGATGGTACTTGGCGTATGTGCGTAGATTGTAGAGCTATAAACAACATTACTATTCGATATCGTCATCCTATTCCCCGTTTAGAGGATATGCTAGATGAATTGAGTGGTGCTGCTGTGTTCTCTAAAATTGATTTGCGTAGTGGTTATCATCAAATTAGGATGAAAGAAGGGGATGAGTGGAAAACAGCCTTTAAAACAAAATTTGGTTTATATGAGTGGTTAGTAATGCCTTTTGGTTTGACTAATGCACCTAGCACTTTCATGAGACTGATGAACCATGTTTTGCGTGAATTTATTGGCAAATTTGTGGTTGTGTACTTTGATGACATATTAATCTACAGCCGCAATGAATCTGATCATATTATACATATTCGACATGTTTTGCAAGTGTTGCGTGATAATCAACTCTATGGTAATCTTGAGAAGTGCACATTTTGCAAAGATAAGGTCATATTTCTGGATTATGTTGTCTCTAAGCATGGAGTAGAAGTAGATGAGTCTAAAATTGAAGCTATTCAAAATTGGCCTACTCCCATGAATGTGAGTCAAGTTAGAAGTTTTCATGGTCTAGCTGGGTTTTATAGAAGATTTGTGCCCAACTTTAGTACTATTGCTGCAACTTTGAATGATTTAACTAAAAAGGGTGTTGTCTTTGAGTGGGGCGCAGCCCAAGATCATGCATTTGATGAACTGAAATGATTGTTAACTTCTGCACCGTTGCTTGCACTTCCTGATTTCAATAAGCAATTTGAGATTGAATGTGATGCTAGTGGTATTGGAATTGGTGGTGTGTTGATGCAAGAGGGTCGCCCAATTGCATATTTTTCTGAGAAACTTTCTGGTGCTAAGTTGAACTATCCTATATATGATAAAGAATTGTATGCTTTAATTAGAGTTCTTGAGGTTTGGCAACATTATTTCTGGCCAAAAGAATTTATCATACATTCTGATCATGAAGCTTTGAAATATCTGAAAGCTCAATCTACTTTGCATAAGCGTCTAGCTAAGTGGGTTGAGTTCATTGAGTCTTTTCCATACATTATTAAACATAAGAAGGGAAAAGATAATATTGTTGCTGATGCTCTATCTAGGAAGAATATGCTATTAACTCAACTTGATGTTAAAATTCCTGGTTTAGAGATACTATGTGATTTGTATGCCACTGATCATGATTTTGCTGAACCATATCGCTTATGTGCTCTTGGTAAAGCATGGGAAAAATATCACATACATGATGGGTTCTTGTTTAGAGCTAACAAACTATGTGTTCCAGAATCGTCTGTACGTTTGCTCTTATTGCAGGAATCACATGCTGGAGGTTTGATGGGTCACTTTGGGCGTGAGAAGACGCTACTCATGCTAGCTGACCACTTTTATTGGCCAAAGATGAGGCGGGACGTGGACAGGAATGTGAAGAGATGCATTACTTGCAACAAGTCCAAGTCCAAGCTGAAGCCTCACGGTTTGTATACTCCTTTACCGGCACCTACTACACCTTGGGAGGATATTAGTATGGATTTTGTGTTGGGTTTGCCGCGTACTAAGAGAGGCCATGATTCTATATTTGTGGTAGTGGATAGATTCTCGAAGATGTCACACTTTATTGCCTGCCACAAGAGCGACAATGCGTCGCATATTGCTAACCTGTTTTTCAGGGAGATTGTACGTCTACATGGAGTCCCGAAGACTATCGTTTCTGATCGTGACGTGAAGTTTATGAGCTACTTCTGGAAGACGCTTTGGAGAAAGATGGGGACAAAGCTGCTTTTCAGCACTACTTGTCATCCCCAAACTGATGGTCAAACTGAAGTGGTGAATAGAACATTGTCACAACCGCTGAGATCCATGATCAAGAAGAACCTGAAGGAGTGGGAAGAGTGTTTGCCGCATGTGGAGTTTGCTTACAACAGGGCGGTACATTCTACCACGGAGTTGTGTCCTTTTGAGGTGGTGTATGGCTTCAAACCCATTACTCCACTTGACTTGTTGCTTTTGCCCATACATGAGAGAGTTAATATGGAGGCATCCAAGAGGGCAGATTTTGTGAAGAAAATTCATGTGAAGACTAAAGAGTTGATCGAGAAGAAAGGCAAGGGCAATGCTGCAAGGAAGAACAAGAAGCGCAAGGAGATGTTGTTCAAGCCTGGTGATTTGGTCTGGGTACATTTTCGCAAGGATATGTTCCCACAGCTGAGGAAGTCTAAGTTGAAGCCTCGTGGTGCTGGTCCTTACAAAGTGATTGCCAAGATCAATGATAATGCATACTCAATAGATCTTCCAGAAGATGAGTTTGGTGTCAGTAATTCTTTCAATGTCGCTGATTTGACACCATATGACGGAGAAGACCTTGGAGCGTCGGGGTCGACGCCTTTTGAAGGGGAGGGGGAGATGATGAGGACATCCCTACCTCACTACTACCTCCGTCATTGCAAGATGAAGATGAAGCTGTGAAGCTCAAGTCCAATGAAGTTAGGATTGGACCAATGACACGAGCTCGTGCGAAGCTACTTAAACAACAGGTGAACTTGTTCCTAAACGATACTTTGATCAATGAGAATTTTATACTACCTAAGTCGTATTACTTATGTATGATCAGGTATGAGGAGGAACCAAGCATCGCACGAGGAGGAGAGGAGCAGCTGGACAAGAAGCTGGACGTGAAGCTGGACATGGAGCTGGACGTGAAGACATCCCATGGACGCGCGAGGGAGGAGCGGGAGGAATGCGCGAGAGGAGGAGTTCTTCAGGCCGGTCCCAGGCCCGGTCAGACCGGCCGTGGCGCCGGACCGCCCGGTCACAAACCGGATTCCACGCCGGTGCCATCCGGGCCAATCCCGGGGCCTTAGACGCTTCGTCCGGATCAGCCCGGTGCCAGATCCGGTGGCCGACCGGACCACCCGGTCCCAGACCCGGTCGACCGGATTTTCCACCGGCCGTCCGGATCAGCCCGGTGCCAGATCCGGTTGCCGACCGGACCGCCCGGTCCCAGACCCGGTCGACCGGATTTCCCACCGGCCGAGTCCGAGTCTGTCTCGACCAGATCTGTTCTGGGTCGGTTATTTTCGTACTTTTTCGACCAGAGGTCGTCTTGGACACCTATATAAGTCCATAGGACGCCCCCAAAGTTGCTTTAGACCACGTTTAAGATAAACCCTAGTTCATAGTTGTTTGCTAAGCAAAACTATTGTTCCCCAACTCTCCAATTCGTTGCGATCTGGAGTTTTATGCTACTGAAAGTTTGTGTGATCTGCTGTTCCATTGGGGATTAGAAGATTGCAATTTACCGCTTCGTGGTCGGCGGCTACGTGCGCAAGTGTGTGGAGTTGCGAATATCTTGCAGGGTTGAGAACTGTTGCATTGGCTACATGAATCAATCGAGAGACTTCGTCGGCATCATACAAGTTATCTACACCATATCATCGATTCCCTCCGCTGCATTCATCCATTGTGTTCATCACCACCGTCGCTTACTGAGAAGATCGGGCCACCCCTTTATCAACTTTTTTTTCAAGACAAGACCTTGCTGGATACTTCTTGTTCTAGATCATTTACACGCAACAAAGAAGAGTTTAAAAGGGACCTTCTTGATCGGATCCAGGAGAATACTGAAGGATGGGAGAACGACAAAGATAGAGAGTCAGGTATAATCTTTGATTATAAATGCATTGAAGCTTTTATGGATACTGATAAATTTCGTAATATGAGTGCTATTTATGGCCTTGATTCCCAAGTTGTTGCAAATCTTTACAAAGCTTTTGCCTCTCATTATGAATTGCCCAAGAAGAATTTTGATAAGTATCATGAACCGTATAAAGATAAAATTGATTCATCTGTAAACAAATGTGTAGTGATTGAAACTGTTGATCATGTTATTCCTGAAGCTTATATTGAAAAAACTCCTTTCCCTGCTAAAATGAAAGAGTATTCTGTTATATCTAGTGTGGTTAATAAAAGTGAAAAGAAACCTATAGAACCTGAAGAACAAATTAAGGTTGAACCTGCTGTTGCAATAGTTAAAGATCTTGTGACTGAAAATGTGGAGGATGGTCATATTATTTTCTGTGAAGATGCTTCTAATATTGTTTCACATCCTAATAAACCCAAACAAGTTAGTGTTCCTATGCTATCTGTTAGAATTGGTGATCATTGCTATTATGGTTTATGTGATATTGGTGCAAGTGTTAGTGCTATTCCTTATGAGCTTTACACGGAGATTATGCACGAAATTGATTCCTGTGAACTTGAAGATATTGATGTGGTTATTCAGCTGGCTAATAGAGAAACTATTTCTCCAATTGGTATTGTTCGAGATGTGGAAGTTCTATGTGGTAAGATTAAATACCCTGCTGACTTTTTGGTACTTGGTTCTGCTGCTAGTGATTATTGTCCTATCATTTTTGGTAGACCTTTTCTAAATACTTGTGGAGCTATTATAGATTGCAAGAAATAGAAAATTTTGACTAAATTTGCTGGTGAATCTTATGAGTTTAACTTCTCTAAATTTACCAAAACTCCTTATAAAGCTGATTTGCCTAGTGATGATTTTAAAATGGAGCAGTGTGCATCTATTGTTCTTGTTCCTAATAATCCTTTGCAGCAACATTTGGAGAATAGCGAGAGTGAAGTTTTTAGGAAAGAAAGAGATGAGCTTGAGGAAATTTTTCTTCGCCAACCTATTCTCAAGCATGATTTACCGGTGGAAGATTTGGGTACAACACCGCCACCAAAGGAAGATCCTGTTTTTGATTTAAAGCCTTTATCTGATAATCTTAAATATGCTCATATTGATGATAAGAAAATATATCCTGTAATTATTAGTTCTAAGCTTTCAGAGATTGAGGAAGAAAGGTTATTGGAAATATTGAAGAAACACCGAGGAGCTATTGGCTACACTCTTGATGATTTGAAGGGGATTTCTCCTTCTATTTGCCAACATGCTATCAATATGGAAGATGATGCAAAGCCTATTGTTGAACATCAGCGTCGTCTAATTCCGAAGATGAAGGAGGTGGTAAGGAATGAGGTATTAAAACTTCTTGAAGCTGGTATTATATATCCTATTGCTGATAGTAGATGGGTTAGTCCTGTGCATTGTGTTCCTAAGAAAGGAGGAATGACTGTTGTGCCTCATGATAATGATGAGCTCATCCCTCAAAGAGTAGTTGTAGGGTATAGAATGTGCATTGATTTTCGAAAAGTTAATAAAGTTACTAAGAAAGATCATTACCCTTTACCCTTTATTGATCAAATGCTAGAAAGGTTATCTAAAAATACTCACTTTTGTTTTCTTGATGGTTATTCTGGGTTTTCACAAATTGCTGTTAAAGCTAAAGATCAAGAGAAAACCACTTTCACTTGTCCTTATGGAACTTATGCTTATAGACGTATGCCTTTTGGTTTATGTAATGCTCCTGCTACTTTTCAAAGATGCATGTCCGCTATTTTTCATGGCTTTTGCGAGAGTATTGTAGAGGTGTTCATGGATGATTTTTCTGTCTATGGGAATTCTTTTGATAATTGCTTACGAAACCTCGATAAAGTTTTGCAGAGATGTGAAGAAACTAATCTTGTTCTTAATTGGGAGAAATGCCACTTTATGGTTAATGAAGGAATTGTATTGGGACATAAAATTTCCGAGAGAGGTATTGAAGTTGATAGAGCTAAAGTTGAAGCAATTGAGAAGATGCCCTATCCGAGGGATGTTAAAGGTATTCGTAGTGTTCTTGGTCATGCTGGGTTTTATAGGAGATTTATTAAAGATTTCTCCAAGATTTCAAAGCCTCTTACTAATCTTCTTCAAAAAGATGTACCTTTTGTTTTTGATGATGATTGTAAGGAAGCTTTTGAAACTCTAAAGAAATCCTTAACAACTGCTCCTGTAGTTGAACCTCCTGATTGGAATTTGCCTTTTGAAATTATGTGTGATGCTAGTGATTTTGCTGTAGGCGCTGTTCTTGGACAGCGAGTAGATAAAAAATTAAATGTTATTCATTATGCTAGTAAGACTCTTGATGCTGCTCAAAGAAATTATGCTACAACTGAAAAGGAATTGTTAGCTGTATTCTTTGCTTGTGACAAGTTTAGACCCTATATTGTTGATTCAAAAGTCACGATTCATACTGATCATGCTGCAATTAGATACCTTATGACAAAGAAAGATGCTAAGCTAAGGCTTATTAGATGGGTACTTCTTTTGCAAGAATTTGATTTACATATTATAGACAGGAAAGGTGTTGATAATCCTGTTGCTGATAATTTGTCTAGATTGGAAAATATTGCTTATGATCATGTTCCTGTTAATGATAGTTTTCCAAATGAACAATTGGCTGTAATAAAGGTGAGCTCGCGAGAGAGCCCTTGGTATGCTGATTATGCTAACTTTATTGTTTCGAAGTATTTGCCTCCAACCTTTTCAGCTCAGCAAAGGAGGAAATTCTTTTATGATTTGAGGCATTATTTTTGGGATGACCCACACTTATATAAAGATGGAGTAGACGGTATTATGCGAAGATGTGTTCCTGAATATGAACAATAGGAGATATTGAGTAAATGTCATGGTAGTGTTTATGGAGGACATCACGCCGGAGATAGAACCGCGCAAAAGGTTCTACAATCAGGTTTTTATTGGCCAACACTTTTCAAAGATGCAAGGAAGTTTATCTTATCTTGTGATGAATGTCAAAGAGTTGGTAATATCTCTAGACGCAATGAAATGCCTATGAATTATACTCTTGTTATTGAACCATTCGATTGTTGGGGATTCGACTTCATGGGTCCTTTCCCTTCTTCAGAAGGTAACACTCATATACTTGTCGCTGTTGATTATGTTACTAAATGGGTAGAAGCTATACCCACGAAAAGTGCTGATGGTGAGACCTCTTTAAAAATGCTTTTAGATATTATTTTTCCTAGATTTGGAGTACCTAGATATATTATGACTGATGGAGGTTCTCATTTTATTCATGGAGGTTTTAGGAAAACTCTTGCTAAGTATGGTATTAATCATAGAATTGCTTCCGCTTATCACCCTCAAACTAGTGGTCAAGTAGAATTATCAAATAGAGAGATTAAATCTATTTTGGGAAAGACTGTTAATAAATCTAGAAAGAATTGGGCTAGTAAATTGAAGGAAGCACTATGGGCTTATAGAACTGCTTATAAAAATCCTATGGGAATGTCACCTTATAAAATGGTTTACGGAAAAGCTTGTCATTTACCTTTAGAACTAGAACACAAAGCTTATTGGGCTGTTAGAGAACTAAATAAAGATCCTAAACTAGCCGGTAATAAGAGGTTGCTGCAATTAAGTTCTCTAGATGAATGGAGAAGTGAAGCTTATGAAAATGCTAAACTCCTTAAAGAAAAAGTTAAGAAATGGCATGATAGAAGGATCATCAAAAGAGAGTTTAATCTTGGGGATAAAGTCCTATTGTATCGGTCTCGTCTCAGACTCTTTGCAGGGAAATTACTCTCGAAATGGGAAGGACCATATGTTGTTGAGGAGGTGTATCGTTCAGGAGCAATTAAAATTAGCTCTCTCCAAGGCAATGCTACGCAAGTGGTGAATGGACAAAGACTCAAGCATTATATCTCGGGTGATTCTTATAATGTTGATGTTGATATTATTCAAGTGGAAACACCGGAGGCTTTCATCAAAGGACAAATTGATAGTCCGCCAGAACTCGACTTTGAATAGGTAACAGTACAGGTAATAAAAAGTCCGCGTTTAGCTTTCCGAACAATGTTTCTGCTGTTTTTGGAAAATATGAAAAATTACGGGATCGAAACAGAGTGGAGGAGACGCACGAGGGCGTGCCCCCATAGGCCGGCGCGGGCCCCAGCCTGGCCGCGCCGCCCTATGAGGACACCGCCTCGTTGTCCCCCTCCGACTCTTGTTCGACCTGGAACCTTCCTTTTGTTGTAAAAATATTTGCTATATAATTCCCCGGACCCTGGAGGTCCGTATATCGTTTTCTCATCGTGTTTTGTTTCGAGCTGTTTTCTGCCAGGATCTGCTTCGGACTAGATCCACCATGTCTTCGTCGGGAACTCAGAAGGACAGCTTCTTTGAGGACGTCGTCAACCCGTACATGAACGAGCTGAAGATGCACCCCAAAGAATTGCTGCTCGTAGATGGAGAGTTGCAGATCAAAGATGTCCAGAGTCCTAAGGGAGAAGGGAGTTTGGAAGACAGGATGGAGAAACTGGAACAAGAGGTCTTCATGATGTGGTCTAAGACCCCGATTGTGGCCCGATCTCGCGAATGACCCAAGGAATCAAGGGGGAAAGAGGGGGAGAGGCGGAAGAACACGAAGAACGCGAAGAACACATGATGTGGTCTAAGACCCCGATTGTGGCCCGATCTCGCGAATGACCCAAGGAATCAAGGGGGAAAGAGGGGGAGAGGCGGAAGAACACGAAGAACGCGAAGAACACACGAAGAACCACGCACACCAACCCGATACAATCGATGCTTACCCTCACGGCTCGATGGACCGTGCCAATAGAATCCGCCCGGAAGAGACTCGAGGTAGAATTCCGAGAGGAGAGACCGGTGGGGAGGACGAATCAAGGAGTGGGAGAGAGAGTGTAAACACTAGAATCTCTCACTACCAAATCCATACATCCACAAGGGTTGCCTTGATTACAGAGGGATGATACCCAAGGGAGACTAAGCTCAAAGTTAGGTTTGAGTTCTAAACAAGTCTGAGGGGTAAAAGGGGTGTCCAAGGTGCTTATATAGCGGTACAAGGCGACACGGGCCGAAAAGGTACAAAGGAAAACGTTTCGGGCCGAAAAGGCGTCTTTACTCGTGCAGGCCGGTCAGGAGGCCGGTTGGACCGGACCTGGGACCGGGCAGTCCGGTCGGTGACCGGACCTGGGACCGGGCAGTAACCGGGCGAGGTTCTGGAGCCCCGGGATGGCGTCCGGATTGCACCGGTTGGTGGCCCGGTTGTGGACCGGGTGGCCCGGTCAGGCGGCCGGTCGACCGGATTCTAGGCCGGGTGGCCCGGTCAGGAGGCCGGTCAGACCGGATTCTGGACTGGCCGCTCATCTTCTCTTCCTTGCGTTCTTGGGGCGACTTCGGGTCCTGCTCCGTGTACATCTTCTCGATCAGCTGCTCCTCTCCTTCCCTTGACCATGACGTACCGTCCTCTCCGTGGTCTTGATGCTCCACGTACCTAATGACACAAAGGGTTTCGGCATGAGGTAGCATTCCATCCAATGGGGTATCTAGATCGAGGGAAGTGAGGAGCGAGTTCACCTTGTCGTGTAGAGCTTTAACTCGAGCCCTTGTCATTGGTCCGCTTGGGGGACTTGTTGGTCTTGGTGAGGAGGTGTCCGAAGGCCACCCCGCATCATCTCCCCCCCCTTGGGAGAGAGTCGTCCTCGACTCTTGTTCCTCCTCATCTCCATGATAGGGTGAGAGATCCGAGATGTTGAAAGTGTTGCTCACCAAGTACTTGGATGTTGGTATGTCGATGACGTAGGCGTTGTTGTTGATGCGCTTGAGGACCTTGAAAGGACCATCTCCTCTTGGCTTGAGCTTGGAGTTGCATTCTTGCGGAAACCTTTCTTTCCTTAGGTGGATCCAAACGAGGTCTCCTTCTTCAAACACGCGTTCCTTTTTCTTGGCGTTGAGGCGGTTAGCTTGGCGAAGTACATGCTCTTGTATGGTTGCTCTTGTCTCTTCATGTAGTTTCTTCATGGCGGTGGTGCGCTCGTCGAAGTCCATGTTCGTTCTTTCATGAAGAGGTAGTGGGAGGATGTCGAGTGCCGTTGGAGGTTCGAATCCGTAGACGATCATGAAGGGACTCCTTGAGGTTGTGGAGTGCTTGGCTCGATTGTAGGCGAACTCCGCGTGGGGTAGGCAATCTTCCCATGACTTCAAATTTGTCTTCACAAGTGTGCGGAGGAGTGTGGAGAGGCTTCGATTGACCACTTCGGTTTGTCCATCGGTTTGCGGGTGCGAGGACGATGAGAACAAGAGCTTCACTCCAAACTTCGCCATGAGCGACTTCCATAGGTAACTCATAAACTTGACGTCTCGATCCGACACAATGCTTGCCGGTATTCCATGTAGGCGAACCACTTCCCTGCAAAACAATGAAGCAATGTGTGAAGCATCATCGTTCTTATGACATGGTATGAAATGAGCCATTTTAGAGAACCTATCCACTACCACAAAGATTGAATCATGCCCATGCTTTGTTCTTGGTAAGCCTAACACAAAGTCCATGCTTATATCCGACCAAGGTGCATATGGAATGGGTAAAGGCATGTAAAGACCATAGGGATTGGAAGTAGACTTAGCTTGTAAGCATGTTGTACACCGGCGGCAAAGGCGTTCCACGTCGCGGTACATTCTTGGCCAATAGTAGTGGGTTGAGAGCATGGCATAGGTCTTCTCTCGTCCAAAGTGACCCATGAGACCACCTCCATGTGACTCTTGCAAAAGCAACTTACGAAGAGAAGACTCGGGAATGCAAATCTTGTTAGCTTTAAACAAGTAGCCATCATGCAAATAGAAATCGTCAAATCCGCGGTCAACGGAACACTTGGCAAAGATTGGACCAAAGAAAGCGTCGGAAGGGTAAAGTTCTTTGATCTCCTCAAGACCCAAAATGTGAAACTCTAAGCGGGTGAGTAGAAGAGTAATCTTGCGGGAAAGTGCATCCGCAACCACATTTTCCTTGCCCTTTTTGTATTTGATTACATAAGGGAAGGACTCTATGAACTCAACCCACTTAGCATGTCTCTTGTTCAAATTGTGTTGACTTTTCAAATACTTCAAGGACTCATGATCCGAATGAATAACAAACTCTTTTGGCCAAAGGTAATGTTGCCAAACTTCAAGAACACGAACCAAAGCATAAAGCTCCTTGTCATATATAGGATAGTTGAGGCGTGCGCCATCCAACTTCTCGCTATAGTATGCCACGGGTTTTCCATTTTGCATGAGAACACCACTGATTCCAAGGCCACTTGCGTCGCATTCTATCTCAAATGTTTTTGCAAAATCGGGAAGAGCAAGTAGTGGTGCCTCGGTGAGTCTCTTTTTCAATTCATCAAAAGCTTTTTGTTGTGCCTTGCCCCAAACAAACGGAACATTCTTTTTTGTAAGCTCGTTTAAAGGGCAAGCAATGGTGCTGAAATCTTTCACAAAGCGGCGGTAAAATCCGGCAAGTCCATGGAAGCTTCGAACTTGGCCAACATTTGTGGGAGTGGGCCAATTGTGGATGGCCTCAACTTTGGAAGAATCAACTTCAATCCCGTTGGCGGAAACCACAAAACCAAGGAAAACCAATTTGTTTTGAGCGAAATGGCACTTTGGTAAGTTGGCAAAGAGCTTCTCGTGGCGCAAGATGCATAAGACTTCTCTCACATGTTGAACATGGTCCTCGAGATTTTTGCTATAGATGAGGATATCATCAAAGTAAACAACCACGCTCTTGCCAATGAGAGGTCGCAAAATGTGATTCATAAGACGCATGAAAGTCGAAGGAGCATTGGAAAGACCAAATGGCATGACGAGCCATTCATAGAGACCAAGCTTGGTCTTGAATGCCGTCTTCCATTCATCACCAATTGCCATGCGAATTTGGTGGTAGCCACTACGCAAATCAATCTTAGAGAAAATGGTGGCACCACTCAATTCATCAAGCATGTCATCTAAACGCGGAATGGGATGGCGATAACGGACGGTAATGGCATTGATAGGTCGACAATCCATACACATCCGTTGCGTCTCATCCGGTTTAGGCACAAGAATGACGGGAACGGCACAAGGGCTAAGGCTTTCTCGGACGTACCCTTTAGCGAGGAGGTCTTGAATTTGGCGTTGGATCTCCTTGGTATCTTCGGGGTTGGTGCGGTAAGCGGCGCGGTTTGGTAGCGGAGCGCCGGGTATGAGGTCGATGCGATGCTCGATGCCCCGAAGCGGTGGTAGTCCATGAGGTAGCTCGTCGGGGAAGACGTCTTGGAATTCCTTCAAAAGAGACAACAAAGACGAAGGAATGTTGGTTAAGTCGTTAGTCTCCGACGAGAGGCCCTTGCAAATGAGCACGTAGTGTATGGTGGTGGATGGGTTGTCTTTCACTTCTCTCCACTCGCTTTTGGTGGCTAGGAGGACACTCTTTCTCTCACTCATATATGGGTGGTGGCGCTCACTCTCTTTTTGGTGGGTGGCTCCCTCTCCTCTCAACTCACTATGGTGGGTGTTGTGTTGTGCCCTCGCTAAAGCCTTCGCATTGTCAGCGATGATTTGGCTAGGAGTCATTGGGCGAAGCTCGAACTTTTTGTCCTTGACCTTGAAGGTGTATGCATTGGAGTAACCATCATGTATGGCCTTCTTGTCAAATTGCCATGGGCGGCCAAGCAACATGTGGCACACGGTCATAGGTACCACGTCACACTCGACGGTGTCTTCATAGGGTCCTATCTTGAAGTTGACGGTGACGGTGTGTTGAATCTTGACATTGCCCTTGTCACTCAACCATTGGACATGGTATGGATGAGGATGTTTGCGAAGCGTGAGGTTGAGCTTCTCACATAGCTCGGTGCTTGCCAAGTTGTGGCAACTCCCACCGTCGATGATGACCTTGATTGACTTGCCACCAATGCCGGCACGCGTTTGGAAGATGTTGCATCTTTGGTCTTCCGTAGCTTGGGGTTGAGTGGTGAGCACTCGAGTGACCACAAGAGAAGGGCTTGGATCATGTGTGCATAAGAGAGGGTCTTCTCCACTTTCTTCATCATAGTCTTCCTCATTAGCAACGGCGGCTTGCACTAGGGCTTCATATTCACCTTCACTTAGCGTCTCTATGTCACCATTCTCCATAGTGATCATGACCTTGGTGTTCTTGCACTCAAAGGATTTGTGGCCTTGAGTACCACACTTGAAGCAAGTGACATTGGAGGGTCCCGTAGAGGCCTTGGAGGAGGCGGTGGAGGATACCGTGATGTGGTCTGAGACCCCGATTGTGGCCCGATCTCGCGATTGACCCAAGGAATCAAGGGGGAAAGAGGGGGGAGAGGCGGAAGGACACGAAGAACGCGAAGAACACACGAAGAACCACGCACACCAACCCGATACAATCGATGCTTACCCTCACGGCTCGATGGACCGTGCCAATAGAATCCGCCCGGAAGAGACTCGAGGTAGAATTCCGAGAGGAGAGACCGGTGAGGAGGACGAATCAAGGAGTGGGAGAGAGAGTGTAAAACACTAGAATCTCACACTACCAAATCCATACATCCACAAGGGTTGCCTTGATTACAGAGGGATGATACCCAAGGGAGACTAAGCTCAAAGTTAGGTTTGAGTTCTAAACAAGTCCAAACAGTAAAGGAGGGGGTCCAGCTACTTAAATAGGCAAGCTCAGCCAGCAAGGGCGTACAGGTACACGAATGGATAAGTCAAGGCAGTTTGGTGGGGTATTCCCGTCGGATCCGGTTGGGCGTCCGGTCAGACCGGGCCTGTGACCGGGCTGTCCGGTCAGGGGTCCGGTCTGACCGGGCCTGTGACCGGGCTGTCCGGTCATGGGTCCGGTCGACCGGCCGCCAACCGGGATTCTGCGAAGAGTCCGGTCCTGGGTCCGGTCGTCGTCCGGTACGAGGGAGTTGGCCCGGTTTGCGCCCGGTTGACCGGGCCTGTGGCCGGGGAGTCCGGTCGTGGGTCCGGTCTGACCGGGTCCTGGACCGGCCAGCGTCCTTCTCTTCCTTGGCGCTCTTCGGGTGACGTCGGCTTCGGCTTCATGTTCATCTCCAGGTTCCGCTGCTCCTCTCCTTCCCTTGACCATGACGTCTCATCCTCTCCGGCGTCTTGATGCTCCATGTACCTAATCACACAAAGTGTTTCGGCATGAGGTAGCATTCCATCCAATGGGGAATCGAGGTCGAGGGTAGTGAGGAGCGAGTTCACCTTGTCATGTATTGCTTTGGCTCGAGCCCGTGTCATGGGTCCACTTGGGGGACTTGTTGGCCTTGATGTAGTGTCGTTGGCGAGCGGGGCTACATCATCTCCCCCCCCTTGGGAGAGAGTCGTCCTCGACTCTTGTTCCTCCTCATCTCCATGATGTGGGGAGAGGTCCGAGATGTTGAAAGTGTTGCTCACCAAGTACTTGGATGTTGGTATGTCGATGACGTAGGCGTTGTTGTTGATGCGCTTGAGTACCTTGAAAGGCCCATCTTGATGCGGGGTGGCTTTTGGACACCTCCGCTTCAAGACCGACAAGTGCATCCCCGCCTATCGTCGACGCTACACCATGGCCAAGGAGTCCCCCAAGTGGACCAACAACACAAACCCCCGCCATATATGTCAAGGTGAACTCCTTCCTCTCTATGGTCGAACTCAACACCAACTTGAATGGTATGCTACCTCATGCCTATCATCTTGATGTCTATAGGTGCCGACTTCGACAAGGACCAAGAGAGAAGGAACTCCCATGGTGCATGATGCAGCCCGACCTTCGGTCTACACCGCATCATATACTTCATCGCCAAGAGAGGATGCCATGGAGACCCGAGGACGCAAGGCCGATGTCACGGAAGCATGGAAGAGAAGGAGAAAGAGGAGCTGGACGCTCCAGGCCGGAACTTCCGCCCCGGATGGCCGGAACTTCCGCCCCCAAGGACCGGAACTTCCGCCCAGATGCCGCCAAGATGCCTTCCAGCGCCCAGAGAAATGGATCAGGCCGGAACTTCCGCCCCGAGGGACCGGAACTTCCGCCCACTCGGAACTTCCGCCCAAGTTCCGCCCAAGTTCCGAAATTACGCCGAAACGCCCCTGGATGTTACTGCAAGGAAATTGGCCATTTCCGGAACTTGGCCGGAACTTGACCGGAACTTCCGGCCCGGCCGGAACTTCCGCCCCCCAGGACCGGAACTTCCGCCCGGGGACCGGAACTTCCGCCCAAGACGGCCGGAACTTCCGCCCTACCGAACTTCAAAGACAACAAAGACTTTTCAGCGTGTAACTTATCCCTTCGCCCCCCCCCCACCTATAAATAGGCTAGTTGGCTCAGATCTGAGATTAGACAAGATTTAGGCTTAAACATGACTTTGAGCTTTGTCTCCCTAGGGTTTCATCCCCTTTGTATCAAGGCACCCCATGTTGGATGATTGGATCTATGTGAGTGAGATTCTAGTGTAGCCCACTCTCTCTCCCTCACCTACCTCCATCCTCAACACCGATCTCTCACTCCGGGATTCTACCTCGAGTCTCTCCCGTGGTGATTCTATTGGCGTGGTCCATCGAGCCACGAGGGTAAGTATCGATTGTATCGGGTTGGTGTGCGTTGTGTTCTTCGCGTTCTTCGTGTTCTTCCACCTCTCCCTCTCTTTCCCCCTTTGATTCTTGGGTCATTCGCAAGATCGGGCCACACACGGGGTCTTAGACCTTAACATATGGTATCAGCAGCCTTTGGTTTCCGCGAATTTGACCCCCCACCCATCCAATTTCGTCTCTAAAAATTTTCCAAAAAATTCCCCAAAAAATAGCCCTAATTTGCCTTTGGACCGATCTGTGATTTGGTTGAGTTTTGAGTGGTTTTGGTCCAATAGAAACTTGTCTTTGGTGTTGATCTACAATTCCCCCACCTTCCCACAGCTTCTAGTGCCAAATTTTCCGCGAATTCGAAGATTTTCGGCCCGGATTTCCGCCCAAATCGAAGAACAGCCCGCAGATCTGATTGCGACCGGAAGTTCCGCCCCGCAGGACCGGAAGTTCCGCCCGGGACCGGAAGTTCCGCCCCTGAGGACCGGAAGTTCCGCCCCCCGGGACCGGAAGTTCCGCCCCTCAGGACCGGAACTTCCGCCTGGCCGAAATTTTCAGAGCTAACTTCGTTTTTCGTTTTGGCACTAACCCCTTGTGTTTGGACTTCGTAGTGTGTGCCATTTCAGCTACCATAAAGCTTCCGCAACATCATCTACGACGACGGCACCCCGAGGATCCAAGCGGTTCATTTGACACCTTCCACCATAGCAAGTTCAAAGCTCGTCGGCCACCGTCATCACGTGGTATAACTTGCACCTAACTTGTAGCCTAAGCTTCCTTTGCGTACCTTTCCTATCGAGAGTGGCTTTCTAGTGTTGCGAAGCATTGCGCAAGCGTCCCGACCGTGAGGGTGTGCGTGTGTTGAGCAAAGCTACGAAGCAAGCTCGTGTGAAAAGATAGGCAAAAGAAGTGTGACATACTTACATAGATAGTGAGAAAAAGAAAGCTTCTAAGCATAAAAAAAAAGAGAAAAAGAAAAAGAGTGTGAGTGACACCTATACACAAAAGAGTCCAAAGCTTATAAGCAAAAGAGAGAAAAGAGAAGAGAGGCGTCTTGCGCAAATCTTGTTGCTTCTCAATTTTGCAACCAAGCCACGGTCTCTCTTGCGTTAGCGTGACACCGAGCTAGTAGTCTTCGCTAGGACCACTTTTGTTCGTGCTCATTTTCCGTCGCGCTAACCCCATTTTGTCCCACGTGTGTGTTCCACCTTGTGTATGCCTTTTGTGATCACCGCTTTTGACTTGTGACTTTTTGGACTTCACCCACTCTTGACAATACACTTGATTTCGGATTTCGTCTTTTGGCTTTCCACCACAATCACCTACCACCATATTTGCTAGCTTTTGCGTGTGTCTTTGTGTGAGTGCCCGATACAATTGTTCTAACTTTCGGCTTTGTTGGATCACCCCAATCTTGTCATACACGGTAAGATTGCGAGGTAGTGTTCTTCCACTAACATACACCATATAGATATTGTCTTGCTAACATGTATAGCGACGAAGAAGATACGGAGGAGTACACGGAGCACTTCGAGGAGGATACCTCTTCAAGCACCGCGGATGTGGAGGAACATGTGGAGCTCTACACCGACTATGGCTCCACGAGCATCGCCAACATGACCGACATCGAGGAGCTCTACACCGACTATGGCTCCACGAGCATCGCCAACATGGACGACATCGGCAGGCTCTACATCGACACTTGCTCAACAAGCATGGACGACATGGTGGAGCACCACCACGAGGACGACATCGACCCCACCATGTCCACCGCCGATGCTCCCACATACCCCTACTTGGCGAATGGAGCTACATATGAAGATAGAGGACCTCCACGATGGCATCATCATGTGGATCATCAAGAGCGTCCCCAACATATTCGGCATCGACACACTTCTCCGAGCTCCACAAGGCGCCATCATGAGAGTGCCTATGCACAAAATCATCGACATCACGGACATCATATGGAGCATCAAGAGCGCCCCCAACATGAGCCATCACCTAGGCAAGGCAAGGACCGTCATCGACTCACACCATCTCATGATCGTCGTCGACCACCACCACCTCATGGTCTACATCGACATCCTTCCGCACATGATCTTCGACGACACCACTCAAGACATGGTGATGAGGCAAGAAGACGAGAGCCTCGACATGAAGACCTTCCTCATAAGGCGACTTCTACCTCTTGCGCCACCACCACAATGGCCCCTACCTCGTCATATGCCTATGGACTCCGGTGCTACAAGTGCAAGCAACAAGGCCACCTTCCACGGGAATGTCCCAATCTCCTATGTGAGGTGTGCAAGGCCAAGGGTCACGTGGCATGGCAATGCACAACGCCAAGCGCCAAGAAGCTCTACTTCGACGAGCTCAATGCACAAGTCTCCAAGGTGCCACCACTTGAGGACGACTTAGGAGGCGATGGAGTTGAGATGGTTGAGCATGGGAAGTTCCCTTCAACCAAGGAGGCGCATGGAGATGAGCAAGTCGAACCTACTCCTATATGCTTGATCGATGAGTTGGTACCAATCCCATGTGAGCATGAGAGCCACTTAGCCCACTTGAGCGAGAGTGATAGTGAGTTGAGTGACTTCCACCCCATATGTGAGTTTGAGTGCTTCCATTTGGAGGACATGAGTGATACACAAAGTGAGTTGAGAGAGGTAGATGATAGGTCCATGGAGGACATCGCATTAGCTAACACATTAACCTCTCCCTCGTTTGTGTCTTCTTATGTTGCACTAGGTTCCACGGAGGACGAGTTCCCGCTCATGGAGAAGATGTACATGGTGCATGAAGACGATGATATCTCACCATGCTTGCTCCAAGATGGACATGTCGACCACATGGATCCTCCTACTTCCACAACACCTACTTCACATGAGTCGGCCTTCAAAGGTAACAACATAGGTGTTGATGATGCCATGATCCCACTAGTGGACATGATGACTTATGAGCGCATGCATGATCTTGATGATACATTTGCTACGTCACTTGATTCTTTCATATTCCCATGTGATGCTTTGCTTGCTAACATTGTTGATCATGTGGAGTTGATTGATTGTGATACCATGACCATGCCATGCTATGAGAGTTTCAATTTTTCCACCATTGCTTGCAATATGTCGACCACTTGCTCTCTACCATGTATTGCTTGCAATGATAATGACAAGGATGACATTAGCTTCCGCATGCTTTGCCCCACATGTTTGCACTATTCCATGATCCTTGCATCCAAGATTATGAACAATTGCTCTTTCTTATGCTTGGTATGCAAGAATGCTTATTTCATTGTCCATGAGATGGCCCCCATAACCTTCTCACCTTTTGATGATCATGAGTTACCACATGCCATGAATGCACATTCTTGCCATATGCACCATCGCCATGCATTTCATACTATATTGCTTGACACTAATGGTGATGTGCACAAGACATGGAACATCATGATGGATGATGTATTCATCTACCATGCACACACGCTTTTTGTCTTGTTTCTTCCATGTGTAGGTACACGGACGACCACTTCCACCGCTACGGAGCATGAGCTCACGAAACGCGCAATTGAGAGCTACCCCATCAAGGACCTAACCCGCGGGAATCACACCAAAGGGTATGTTTCCCAACGCCTTCGCCATCGTGCGTTTCCGCCATTTCTTGTCGAGCTTCCGGTTTGGTCCAATTCCTCGTCACCTCTTTTGCTTCTTATGCAACATATCTTGACATATCTTGTTGGAACAATGGTTGTTGTATGTATTGATGATATCATCATACACTCCGAGAATCTCAAGGATCATGTCATACATGTGAGAGACACATTATGCACCTTGTGCCACATGTCACACCAAAAGTTGCTCTCCTTTGGATTTCTCATTTCATCTTTGGCAATTGCAATGGATTCTTTGACACTTGAGGATACCCATACTCGGCTCACGCCAACCATACTTTCCCAAGCTAGAAGTCTCCATAGCTTTGCCATTGCACATAACAATTTTGCCCCAAATTTTGCCCCAAATTTTGCCGCCGATACTTGCCTTTTGATTGTTCCATTTGTGTGGGACAATGCTACACACAACATTTTTGACACCTTCCAAAGCAAACTTTTACTTGCACAAATTTTTGTCCTCCCACATTTTGGATACATCGACACTCTTTTGATCACCATTTTTGCCCAATGCCTTTTGGAGAAACGACTTGATGTTTCGTATTTGATTGAGAGCCCCTTGTTCGCCGGTCACCAAATTGGCATCCACAAGCTTTCCTTTTGCAAGTTGTTTTTCCCCTTGTTCTTCTTCGACCGAGACTTGGCCCCTCCACCACTACATGGGAGACCCGTTATGGACTACAACAAAGACGCCTGCACTACGACGAGCTTCCCTAAGGACACAAGGGCACCTATAAAAGTCCTTCCCGTCTACCTCATCGGTGAGGAGGAGCAAGAGTCGAGGACGACTCTTCCCCAAGGGGGGGGAGATGATGCGGGGTGGCTTTTGGACACCTCCGCTTCAAGACCGACAAGTGCATCCCCGCCTATCGTCGACGCTACACCATGGCCAAGGAGTCCCCCAAGTGGACCAACAACACAAACCCCCGCCATATATGTCAAGGTGAACTCCTTCCTCTCTATGGTCGAACTCAACACCAACTTGAATGGTATGCTACCTCATGCCTATCATCTTGATGTCTATAGGTGCCGACTTCGACAAGGACCAAGAGAGAAGGAACTCCCATGGTGCATGATGCAGCCCGACCTTCGGTCTACACCGCATCATATACTTCATCGCCAAGAGAGGATGCCATGGAGACCCGAGGACGCAAGGCCGATGTCACGGAAGCATGGAAGAGAAGGAGAAAGAGGAGCTGGACGCTCCAGGCCGGAACTTCCGCCCCGGATGGCCGGAACTTCCGCCCCCAAGGACCGGAACTTCCGCCCAGATGCCGCCAAGATGCCTTCCAGCGCCCAGAGAAATGGATCAGGCCGGAACTTCCGCCCCGAGGGACCGGAACTTCCGCCCACTCGGAACTTCCGCCCAAGTTCCGCCCAAGTTCCGAAATTACGCCGAAACGCCCCTGGATGTTACTGCAAGGAAATTGGCCATTTCCGGAACTTGGCCGGAACTTGGCCGGAACTTCCGGCCCGGCCGGAACTTCCGCCCCCCAGGACCGGAACTTCCGCCCGGGGACCGGAACTTCCGCCCAAGACGGCCGGAACTTCCGCCCTACCGAACTTCAGCACAACAGCACTTTTCAGCGTGTAACTTATCCCTTCGCCCCCCCACCTATAAATAGGCTAGTTGGCTCAGATCTGAGATTAGACAAGATTTAGGCTTAAACATGACTTTGAGCTTTGTCTCCCTAGGGTTTCATCCCCTTTGTATCAAGGCACCCCATGTTGGATGATTGGATCTATGTGAGTGAGATTCTAGTGTAGCCCACTCTCTCTCCCTCACCTACCTCCATCCTCAACACCGATCTCTCACTCCGGGATTCTACCTCGAGTCTCTCCCGTGGTGATTCTATTGGCGTGGTCCATCGAGCCACGAGGGTAAGTATCGATTGTATCGGGTTGGTGTGCGTTGTGTTCTTCGCGTTCTTCGTGTTCTTCCACCTCTCCCTCTCTTTCCCCCTTTGATTCTTGGGTCATTCGCAAGATCGGGCCACACACGGGGTCTTAGACCTTAACACATCTCCTCTTGGCTTGAGCTTGGAGTTGCGTTCTTGAGGGAACCTTTCTTTCCTTAGGTGAACCCAAACGAGGTCTCCTTCTTCAAACACTCGTTCTTTCTTCTTGGCGTTGAGTCGGGTGGCTTGGCGAAGGACATGGTTTTGTATGGTTGCTCTTGTTTCTTCATGTAGTTTCTTCATGGCGGTGGTGCGCTCGTCGAAGTCCATGTTGGTCCTTTGATGAAGAGGGAGTGGTAGGATGTCGAGTGCCGTTGGAGGTTCGAATCCATAGACGATCATGAAGGGACTCCGTAATGTTGTGGAGTGCTTGGCTCTATTGTAGGCGAACTCCGCGTGGGGGAGGCAATCTTCCCATGACTTCAAGTTTTTCTTCACAAGTGTGCGAAGGAGTGTGGAGAGGCTTCGATTGACCACTTCGGTTTGTCCATCGGTTTGAGGGTGCGAGGACGATGAGAACAAGAGCTTGACTCCAAACTTTGCCATAAGCGACTTCCATAGATAACTCATGAACTTGACGTCTCAATCCGACACAATGCTTGCCGTTATCCCATGTAGGCGAACCACTTCCCTGAAAAACAATGAAGCAATGTGTGAAGCATCATCGCTCTTATGACATGGTATAAAATGTGCCATTTTTGAGAACCTATCCACTACCACAAAGATTGAATCATGCCCATGCTTTGTTCTTGGTAAGCCTAACACAAAGTCCATGCTTATATCCGACCAAGGTGCATATGGAATGGGTAAAGGTATGTAAAGACCATGGGGGTTGGATGTTGACTTAGCTTGTAAGCACGTTGTGCAACGGTTGCAAAGGCGCTCCACGTCTCGCTTCATGCGTGGCCAATAGTAGTGTGTGGATAGCATCGAAAGAGTCTTGTCGCGTCCAAAATGACCCATGAGGCCACCTCCATGTGACTCTTGCAAAAGCAACTTACGAAGAGAAGACTCGGGTATGCAAACTTTGTTAGCTTTAAACAAGTAGCCATCCTGCAAATAGAAATCATCAAAACCTCGGTCAACGGAACACTTGGCAAAGATTGGACCAAAGAAAGAGTCGGATGCATAAAGCTCTTTGATCTCCTCAAGACCCAAGATGTGAAACTCCAAGCGGGTGAGTAGAAGAGTAATCTTGCGGGAAAGTGCATCCGCAACCACATTTTCCTTGCCCTTTTTGTATTTGATAACATAAGGGAAGGACTCTATGAACTCAACCCACTTAGCATGTCTCTTGTTCAAATTGTGTTGACTTTTCAAATACTTCAAGGACTCATGATCCGAGTGGATGACAAACTCTTTTGGCCAAAGGTAATGTTGCCAAACTTCAAGAACACGAACCAAAGCATAAAGCTCCTTGTCATATATAGGATAGTTGAGGCGTGCGCCATCCAACTTCTCGCTATAGTATGCCACGGGTTTTCCATTTTGCATGAGAACACCACCGATTCCAAGGCCACTCGCGTCGCATTCTATCTCAAATGTTTTGGCAAAATCGGGAAGAGCAAGTAGTGGTGCCTCGGTGAGTCTCTTTTTCAATTCATCAAAAGCTTTTTGTTGTGCTTTGCCCCAAACGAACGGAACATTCTTTTTTGTAAGCTCGTTTAAAGGGCAAGCAATGGTGCTGAAATCTTTCACAAAGCGGCGGTAAAATCCGGCAAGTCCATGGAAGCTTCGAACTTGGCCAACATTTGTGGGAGTGGGCCAATTGTGGATGGCCTCAACTTTGGAAGAATCAACTTCAATCCCGTTGGCGGAAACCACAAAACCAAGAAAAACCAATTTGTTTTGAGCGAAATGGCATTTTGGAAGGTTGGCAAAGAGCTTCTCGTGGCGCAAGATGCATAAGACTTCTCTCACATGTTGAACATGGTCCTCGAGATTTTTGCTATAGATGAGAATATCATCAAAGTAAACAACCACGCTCTTGCCAATGAGAGGTCGCAAAATGTGATTCATAAGACGCATGAAAGTGGAAGGAGCATTGGAAAGACCAAATGGCATGACGAGCCATTCATAGAGACCAAGCTTGGTCTTGAATGCCGTCTTCCATTCATCACCAATTGCCATGCGAATTTGGTGGTAGCCACTACGCAAATCAATCTTATAGAAAATGGTGGCACCACTCAATTCATCAAGCATGTCATCTAAACGCGGAATGGGATGTCGATAACGGACGGTAATGGCATTGATAGGGCGGCAATCCATACACATCCGTTGCGTCTCATCCGGTTTAGGCACAAGAATGACGGGAACGGCACAAGGGCTAAGGCTTTCTCGGACATACCCTTTAGCGAGGAGGTCTTGTATTTGTCATTGTATCTCCTTGGTATCTTCGGGGTTGGTGCGGTAGGCGGCGCGGTTTGGTAGTGGCGCGCCGGGTATGAGGTCGATGCGATGCTCGATGCCCCGAAGCGGTGGTAGTCCATGAGGTAGCTCGTCGGGGAAGACGTCCTGGAACTCCTTCAAAAGAGACAACAAAGACGAAGGAATGTTGGTTAAGTCGTTAGTCTCCGACGAGAGGCCCTTGCAAATGAGCACGTAGTGTATGGTGGTGGATGGGTTGTCTTTCACTTCTCTCCACTCGCTTTTGGTGGCTAGGAAGACACTCTTTCGCTCACTCATATGTTGGTGGTGGCGCTCACTCTGATTTTGGTGGGTAGCTCCCTCACCTCTCATCTCACTATGGTGGGTGTGGTGTTGTGCCCTCGCTAAAGCCTTCGCATTGTCGGCGATGATTTGGCTAGGAGTCATTGGGCGAAGCTCGAACTTCTTGTCCTTGACCTTGAAGGTGTATGCATTGGAGAAACCATCATGTATGGCCTTCTTGTCAAATTGCCATGGGCGGCCAAGCAACATGTGGCACACGGTCATAGGCACCACGTCACACTCGACGGTGTCTTCATAGGGTCCTATCTTGAAGTTGACGGTGACGGTGTGTTGAATCTTGACATTGCCCTTGTCACTCAACCATTGGACATGGTATGGATGAGGATGCTTGCGAAGCGTGAGGTTGAGCTTCTCACATAGCTCGGTGCTTGCCAAGTTGTGGCAACTCCCACCATCGATGATGACCTTGATTGACTTGCCACCAATGCCGGCACGTGTTTGGAAGATGTTGCATCTTTGTTCTTCCATAGCTTGGGGTTGAGTGGTGAGCACTCGAGTGACCACAAGAGAAGGGCTTGGATCATGTGTGCATAAGAGGGGGTCTTCTCCACTTTCTTCATCATACTCTTCCTCATTAGCAACGGCGGCTTGCACTAGGGCTTCATATTCACCTTCACTTAGAGTCTCTATGTCACCATTCTCCATAGTGATCATGACCTTGGTGTTCTTGCACTCAAAGGACTTGTGGCCTTGGGTGCCACACTTGAAGCAAGTGACATTGGAGGGTCCCGTAGAGGCCTTAGAGGAGGCGGTGGAGGATACCGTTTGCTTCATGCGACTTTGTATGGAAGGTTGCTTGGAAGGTGTAGAGGATGCGGTTGGCTTGGCACTTGTTGTAGGAGTTGATGTGGCAAGCTTGGAGGCGAAGTATTGCTTGGACTTCGAGTACTTGATGTCCTCATTCACTTGACGCTCGGCCTTAGAAGCTTGGTGAACCAACTCAACCATGTTGGAGTATTGTTGGAACTCCACAATCCTCTTGATGGGGTAGTTGAGGCCATTGAAGAACCTAGCGATGTTTTGGTTCTCGGACTCTTGGATGTTTGCTCGCATCATGGTTAACTCCATCTCCTTGAAGAATTCCTCAACGGTCTTGGTGCCTTGCTTCAACTTTTGTAGCTTGTTGAAGAGATCGGTCTTGTAGTGTTTAGGGACAAAGCGAGCTTCCATCTCCTCCTTCATGTCTTCCCATGTATCAATTGGAGGATCACCCTTTTCTTCCCTAAGAGTGACAGCTTGTTCCCACCAAGTGTTGGCATAATCTTCAAACTCGAGGGAGGCCATGGCTACTTTCTTGGCACCGGAGTAGTTATGGATGCGGAAGATCTTGTCAACCTTGAGTGCCCATGAGAGATAGGCCTCGGCGTCGTCTTCACCCTTGAACTTGGGCATGTTGAACTTGAGCTTTCCATACATATTCTCTTCATCTTCCATGTTCCTTCGGCGAGGACGGATGCCTTCATCTCTTGCGACTTGAGGTGGTAGAGGAGGTCTTCCACGACCAACCATAGCATTGGGTTGGCGTTGGAGGTGAACGCTAGCTTCACTTGGCTCATGTTGAGGATGTTGTTGCGGGTCTTGGCGAGGTTGTTGGCGTTGCCCAATTATGGCCCTCTCATCTTGATCATGTTGTGGTTGCCCTCGGCCCCTTTGGTCATGGCGAGGATGGTTCCGGAGGTCACGCCTTGGTGGATCTTGATGACCTTGGTCTTGAGCATCCACATGGGCTTGACGATGAGTTGCCGGGTCCATGTTGTGGAGGACGTTCTCTTGGGGTTGGTCGTCATGCCCATGGTGGGCATGGCGAGCCGCTTGATGACGATCTTGGTGAAGAGCTTGTTCTTGTTGCGGACGTTCATGAGGACGAGCATGGCGATGGAACTCTCCGCGCCTTGAGTTGGAGCGAGAATCATCATGACGAGCGTGCGGTCGACGAGAGTGATGATGATCTCCATGCCTTGAGTCGGAGCTTGAGGACGAATGGTGATCATGGGAGTAGTCATCATGTGAGGTAGTCGATGACGATGAGGAAGTAGAGCGATGTCGATGTCGGCGTCCCAAGTTGTTGATGGCGCGCTCGAGGCTATCCATGCGCCGCTCCATGTTTGCATCATTGGCCGTCACTTGGTCATGCAAGTTGTCCGTAGCTTCACGAAGAAGATTCATATCTTGGTTCACTTGGCCGAAGTTGTGAGCCACTTCTTCATATTGTTGGTCGATGCGTGTCTCGAACAAGTTGAGTTGGTCCTTGAACTCTTGGCGTTGCACCCATAGGTTGTGTTGGGTGGCCAACCTCTCGGAGGGGTGTAGGACCTCGTCTTCCTTTGCTTGGTCTCCGTGCCTATCCATGATCACAAGACAAGAACTATGTTGTGGATGTTAGTGGAAGGAGACTACCTCTCACTCTTACCGTGGTAAGATAGTATTGAGGCAATCAACCAAGCCGAAAGTAAGACCAATTGTATCGGGACACACACAAAGGCACACGCAAAAGCTAGCAAATATGGTGATAGGAGTGGATGGTGGAAAACCAAAAGACGAAATCCAAAATCGAGTATGTTGTTAAGAGTGGGTAAGGTCCAAAAATCCAAGTGTCAAAGTGGCGATCACTATAAACACGGAAAAATGTGGAACTCACACACGGGATGAACGGGGTTAGTGCAACCAAGGAACGAGCGGAAAAATGAAAAACCCCTAAGCAAGGGTGCTCAATGTCACACTAACGCAAGAAGAGATCGAAGCTAGGTTGCATAGATTAGAAACACCAAGATTCGCACGAGGTCTCTCTTCTCTATCTCTCTTGCTTGCTTAAAAGCTTTTCACTCTTTTTGTATCGGTGGCACTTTGCACTTTGCTTTTCTCTTTTTTTTTCACTAGCACTTTATGCTCTTACTCTTTTGCTGGCCACTCACGAGCTCCACTTATGAGCTTTACTCACACAACGCACACCCTCACGGTCGGGACCTCGTGCGATGTTTCGCAACACTCGGAAGCTTCGCTCGTGGGATAGATCGCAAAAAGAAGAGGGCTACAAGGGTTACTGCAAGTTATACCTGCGATGGTGGAGATGGTGGTGGTGGTGGAGGTCGGCGGTGGTGTTAGACGATGTCGAAGACGAGGAGCCCGGTCGGTGGTCCGGTCGGACCGGGTGTGGCGCCGGCTGCTCCGGTCTGGGGTCCGGTTGACCGGCTTCTGGACCAGCTGCTCCGGTTTGCGTCCGGTTGACCGGGTTCGGCGCCGGGCGGTCCGGTCTGGGGGCCGGTTGACCGGGTTCGAAACCGGGTTCGTCGATTTGGAGCTTTCTCTCTCCTGTTCTTCCCCAAACCAAAACCAAATCGACCAAAACGAAGGGAAAAGATGGAATTGGAGGCTAAAAGTTGGGGAAATAGTAGATCAAGCACAACAACACCAGATCCACGGAGCAAAACCACTCAAAACTCAACCAAATCACAGATGCGTCCAAAGGCAATTTAGGGCTATTTTTTGGAAAATTTTCTAGAAACGAAATTGGGTGGGTGGAGGTTCAAATCCGCGGAAACCAAAGGCTGCTGTTACCATATGATGTGGTCTGAGACCCCGATTGTGGCCCGATCTCGCGATTGACCCAAGGAATCAAGGGGGAAAGAGGGGGGAGAGGCGGAAGGACACGAAGAACGCGAAGAACACACGAAGAACCACGCACACCAACCCGATACAATCGATGCTTACCCTCACGGCTTGATGGACCGTGCCAATAGAATCCGCCCGGAAGAGACTCGAGGTAGAATTCCGAGAGGAGAGACCGATGAGGAGGACGAATCAAGGAGTGGGAGAGAGAGTGTAAAACACTAGAATCTCACACTACCAAATCCATACATCCACAAGGGTTGCCTTGATTACAGAGGGATGATACCCAAGGGAGACTAAGCTCAAAGATAGGTTTGAGTTCTAAACAAGTCCAAACAGTAAAGGAGGGGGTCCAGCTACTTAAATAGGCAAGCTCAGCCAGCAAGGGCGTACAGGTACGCGAATGGATAAGTCAAGGCAGTTTGGTGGGGTATTCCCGTCGGATCCGGTTGGGCGTCCGGTCAGACCGGGCCTGTGACCGGGCTGTCCGGTCAGGGGTCCGGTCTGACCGGGCCTGTGACCGGGCTGTCCGGTCATGGGTCCGGTCGACCGGCCGCCAACCGGGATTCTGCGAAGAGTCCGGTCCTGGGTCCGGTCGTCGTCCGGTACGAGGGAGTTGGCCCGGTTTGCGCCCGGTTGACCGGGCCTGTGGCCGGGGAGTCCGGTCGTGGGTCCGGTCTGACCGGGTCCTGGATCGGCCAGCGTCCTTCTCTTCCTTGGCGCTCTTCGGGTGACGTCGGCTTCGGCTTCATGTTCATCTCCAGGTTCCGCTGCTCCTCTCCTTCCCTTGACCATGACGTCTCATCCTCTCCGGGGTCTTGATGCTCCATGTACCTAATCACACAAAGTGTTTCGGCATGAGGTAGCATTCCATCCAATGGGGAATCGAGGTCGAGGGTAGTGAGGAGCGAGTTCACCTTGTCATGTATTGCTTTGGCTCGAGCCCGTGTCATGGGTCCACTTGGGGGACTTGTTGGCCTTGATGTAGTGTCGTTGGCGAGCGGGGCTACATCATACCGTTTGCTTCATGCGACTTTGTATAGAAGGTTGCTTGGAAGGTGTAGAGGATGCGGTTGGCTTGACACTTGTTGTGGGAGTTGATGTAGCAAGTTTGGAGGCGAAGTATTGCTTCGACTTCGAGTACTTGATGTCCTCATTCACTTGACGCTCGGCCTTGGAAGCTTGGTGAACCAACTCAACCATGTTGGAGTATTGTTGGAACTCCACAATCCTCTTGATGGGGTAGTTGAGGCCATTGAAGAACCTAGCGATGGTTTGGTTCTCGGACTCTTGGATGTTCGCTCGCATCATGGTTAACTCCATTTCCTTGAAGAATTCCTCAACGGTCTTGGTGCCTTGCTTCAACTTTTGTAGCTTGTTGAAGAGATCGGTCTTGTAGTGTTTAGGGACAAAGCGAGCTTCCATCTCCTCCTTCATGTCTTCCCAAGTATCAATTGGAGGATCACCCTTTTCTTCCCTAAGAGTGACAACTTGTTCCCACCAAGTGTTGGCATAATCTTCAAACTCGAGGGAGGCCATGGCTACTTTCTTGGCACCGGAGTAGTTGTGGATGCGGAAGATCTTGTCAACCTTGAGTGCCCATGAGAGGTAGGCCTCGGCATCGTCTTCACCCTTGAACTTGGGCATGTTGAACTTGAGCTTTCCATACATATTCTCTTCATCTTCCATGTTCCTTCGGCGAGGACGGATGCCTTCATCTCTTGCGACTTGAGGTGGTAGAGGAGGTCTTCCACGACCAACCATAGCATTGGGTTGGCGTTGGAGATGAACACTAGCTTCACTTGGCTCATGTTGAGGATGTTGTTGCAGATCTTGACGAGGTTGTTGACGTTGTCCAATGTTGGCCCTCTCATCTTGATCATGTTGTGGTTGTCCTCGCCCCCTTTGGTCATGGCGAGGATGGTTCCGGAGGTCACGCCTTGGTGGATCTTGATGACCTTGGTCTTGAGCATCCACATGGGCTTGACGATGAGGTGCCGGGTCCATGTTGTGGAGGACGTTGTCTTGGGGTTGGTCGTCATGCCCATGGTGGGCATGGCGAGCCGCTTGATGACGATCTTGGTGAAGAGCTTGATCTTGTTGAGGACGCTCATGAGGACGAGCATGGCGATGGAACTCTCCGCCCCTTGAGTTTGAGCGAGAATCATCATGACGAGCGTGTGGTCGACGAGAGCGATGATGATCTCCATGCCTTGAGTCGGAGCTTGAAGACGAATGGTGATCATGGGAGTAGTCATCATGTGAGGAGGTCGATGACGATGAGGAAGTAGAGCGATGGCGATGTCGGCGTCCCAAGTTGTTGATGGCGCGGTCGAGGCTATCCATGCGCCGCTCCATGTTTGCATCATTGGCCGTCACTTGGTCATGCAAGTTGTCCGTAGCTTCCCGAAGAAGAATCATATCTTGGTTTACTTGGCCGAAGTTGTGAGCCACTTCTTCATATTGTTCGTCGATGCGTGTCTCGAACAAGTTGAGTTGGTCCTTGAACTCTTGGCGTTGCACCCATAGGTTGTGTTGGGTGGCCAACCTTTCGGAGGGGTGTAGGACCTCATCCTCCTTTGCTTGGTCTCCGTGCCTATCCATGATCACAAGACAAGAACTATGTTGTGGATGTTAGTGGAAGGAGACTACCTCGCGCTCTTACCGTGGTAAGATAGTATTGAGGCAATCAACCAAGCCGAAAGTAAGACCAATTGTATCGGGACACACACAAAGGCACACGCAAAAGCTAGCAAATATGGTGTTAGGAGTGGATGGTGGAAAGCCAAAAGACGAAATCCAAAATCGAGTATGTTGTTAAGAGTGGGTAAGGTCCAAAAATCAAGTGTCAAAGTGGAGATCACTATAAACACGGAAAAATGTGGAACTCACACACGGGATGAACGGGGTTAGTGCAACCAAGGAACGAGCGGAAAAATGAAAAACCCCTAAGCAAGGGTGCTCAATGTCACACTAACGCAAGAAGAGATCGAAGCTAGGTTGCATAGAGTAGAAACACCAAGATTCGCACGAGGTCTCTCTTCTCTATCTCTCTTGCTTGCTTAAAAGCTTTTCACTCTTTTTGTATCGGTGGCACTTTGCACTTTGCTTTTCTCTTTTTTTTTTTCACTAGCACACTATGCTCTTACTCTTTTGCTGGCCACTCACGAGCTCCACTTATGAGCTTTACTCACACAACGCACACCCTCACGGTCGGGACCTCGTGCGATGTTTCGCAACACTCGAAAGCTTCGCTCGTGGGATAGATCGCAAAAAGAAGAGGGCTACAAGGGTTACTGCAAGTTATACCTGCGATGGTGGAGATGATGGTGGTGGTGGTGGTCGGCGGTGGTGTTAGTCGATGTCGAAGACGAGGAGCCCGGTCGCTGGTCCGGTTGGACCGGAGTTGGCGCCGGCGTGTCCGGTCTGGGGGCTGGTCGGACCGGTCTCTGGGCCGGCTGTCCGGTTTGCGGCCGGTTGGCCGGGTTCTGCGCCGGACGGTCCGGTCTGGGGGCCGGTTGACCGGGTTCGAAACCGGATCGCACGATTTGGAGCTTTCTCTCTCCTGTTCTTCCCCAAACCAAAACCAAATCGACCAAAACGAAGGGAAACGATGGAATTGGAGGCTAAAAGTTGGGGAAATAGTAGATCAAGCACAACAACACCAGATCCACGGAGCAAAACCACTCAAAACTCAACCAAATCACAGATCCGTCCAAAGGCAATTTAGGGCTATTTTTTGGAAAATTTTCTAGAAACGAAATTGGGTGGGTGGAGGGTCAAATTCGCGGAAACCAAAAGCTGCTGATACCATATGATGTGGTCTAAGACCCCGATTGTGGCCCGATCTCGCGAATGACCCAAGGAATCAAGGGGGAAAGAGGGGGAGAGGCGGAAGAACACGAAGAACGCGAAGAACACACGAAGAACCACGCACACCAACCCGATACAATCGATGCTTACCCTCACGGCTCGATGGACCGTGCCAATAGAATCCGCCCGGAAGAGACTCGAGGTAGAATTCCGAGAGGAGAGACCGGTGGGGAGGACGAATCAAGGAGTGGGAGAGAGAGTGTAAACACTAGAATCTCTCACTACCAAATCCATACATCCACAAGGGTTGCCTTGATTACAGAGGGATGATACCCAAGGGAGACTAAGCTCAAAGTTATGTTTGAGTTCTAAACAAGTCTGAGGGGTAAAAGGGGTGTCCAAGGTGCTTATATAGCGGTACAAGGCGACACGGGCCGAAAAGGTACAACGGAAAACGTTTCGGGCCGAAAAGGCGTCTTTAGTCGTGCAGGCCGGTCAGGAGGCCGGTTGGACCGGACCTGGGACCGGGCAGTCCGGTCGGTGACCGGACCTCGGACCGGGCAGTAACCGGGCGAGGTTCTGGAGCCCCGGGATGGCGTCCGGATGGCACCGGTTGGTGGCCCGGTTGTGGACCGGGTGGCCCGGTCAGGCGGCCGGTCGACCGGATTCTGGGCCGGGTGGCCCGGTCAGGAGGCCGGTCAGACCGGATTCTGGACTGGCCGCTCATCTTCTCTTCCTTGCGTTCTTGGGGCGACTTCGGGTCCAGCTCCGTGTACATCTTCTCGATCAGCTGCTCCTCTCCTTCCCTTGACCATGACGTACCGTCCTCTCCGTGGTTTTGATGCTCCACGTACCTAATGACACAAAGGGTTTCGGCATGAGGTAGCATTCCATCCAATGGGGTATCTAGGTCGAGGGAAGTGAGGAGCGAGTTCACCTTGTCGTGTAGAGCTTTAACTCGAGCCCTTGTCATTGGTCCGCTTGGGGGACTTGTTGGTCTTGGTGAGGAGGTGTCCGAAGGCCACCCCGCATCAACTGATAAGGGCTAAGCCCAGGGATGTGCCCGATCTTCACGGATTTGAATGGATACGTGGGGGTAGGTGGATGAACGCGATGAACACGTGGGGGAAACGCGGGGATACAACACACACACGCACACAATTCGAGTTTTCCCTCATTGGCTCGAAACACCAACTCGATAGAGATTGCAGGAAAAGACCTTCCGGTAGAAGTCCCGCAAAGAGATCGACAAATCAAAGCTCGGGAGATCTAGAAGGGCGAAAACACCGGAAGGCTTGATAGAAGTGCAAGCAAAAGACCAAATAGGTAGAAGTGCAAGCAAAAGATCAACAAACGGTAGAAGTCGCCAAAGAGATCTTCACGAGTTGATAAGGAGCCCGGGTGGGGATACAAGATCATAGATCTAGGTAGGGTTCCCACAAGGGTGAGCCATGCTCAGGTTTAATTTCACATCAAGTCTAATCTCAGATCTGAGCCAACTAGCCTATTTATAGGTGGGGGCGAAGGGATAAGTTACACGCTGAAAAGTGCTGTTGTGCTGAAGTTCGGTAGGGCGGAAGTTCCGGCCGTCTTGGGCGGAAGTTCCGGTCTTCGGGGCCGGAAGTTCCGGTCCGGCCGGAAGTTCCGGTCAAGTTCCGGCCAAGTTCCGAAAGTGGCCAATTTCCTTGCAGTAACATCCAGGGGCGTTTCGGCGTAATTTCGGAACTTGGGCGGAACTTGGGCGGAAGTTCCGAGTGGGCGGAAGTTCCGGTACCTCGGGGCGGAAGTTCCGGCCTGATCCATTTCTCTGGGCGCTGGAAGGCATCTTGGCGGCATCTGGTCGGAAGTTCCGGTCCTTGGGGGCGGAAGTTCCGGTGGGGCGGAAGTTCCGGCCATCAGGGGCGGAAGTTCCGGCCTAGAGCGTCCAGCTCCTCTTTCTCCTTCTCTTCCATGCTTCCGTGACATCGGCCTTGCGTCCTCGGGTCTCCATGGCCTCCTCTCTTGGCGATGAAGTGTATGATGCGGTGTAGACCGAAGGTCGGGCTGCATCATCTCCCCCCACTTGAAAAAGAGTCGTCCTCGACGATAACTCTTCATGAATGTGTAAATGAGGTAGATGACACCAACGCTTGAATGTCCCTTCACTTGTCAAGAGCCCTATGAATAGCAAAAGAAAAGCCAAGCAACACTCAAAGCGTAGCCAATGTTCAACGGATTTAGCAATATGTCCCAAGTATAAGGAGGTCACCTTAGTATAATGTCGGTGTGCTCTCATGGAGAGATCTTGTGTAGTCGAAGTGTGGGGTTGAACCCATTCGTTGACGCTCATCCACAAGTCACTTGTACCTTCACACAACAAAGACCAAGCAAAATATGTTTGTGTGTGATATTGGAGCACATCATCGATGACATGTCCTTTCATGTTCACAACACCGTTAGCACAACACAAATATATCAAGAATAATGCATGTGCAAGGTCAATGTGTAAAAACTCCTTATGAACATCTTCCAAATGTGGAAACACAAAAACTCCCAATTGTGAGACAACCGTGGTGTCCATCTCTTGTAGAAAGTCATTTTCATTGTTGCTCTCAAGGCATCGGAAAGAGAAATTGTTCAACACCTTTGAATCAACAAGTGGAGAATTTGGCAAAAACACATACGAAAGAGTGTCCAAAATGTCATCAACATGTGTGCACACAAACCATTGGAAAGAGAAATTGGTCCTCCTATTTGGTGCACCACACAACATATCTTCCAACATGTTCGTCAAAACAACATTTGTACAACCGTGTGTGCCAACAAACCAAATGAAAGAGAAAGTGGTCAACTTGTTTGAGGCAACACCAACGGTAAGAATCACATCATCATGCTTGCAAAAGAACCATGAGAAAGAGAAATTGTTCGGCATGTTCAATGCAAAGCATGGGAAAGGTATTAGAGCCGGGTTCGATCTTGTACTCACTTGAATTATGCTCTCAAGAGCTCTCTTTGTCAACTCGTGCTCAATCGAGGTTGACATTGGCATTCTTGTTCCTACACACACAATCGGCAAAGCAAAGAACGTGTGTGCATGGTATATGAACACATCATCCATCATGATGGTCCATTTCTTTTGCACATCACCATTAGCGTTAAGCAAAGCATCATACTAGATATGGTGAATATGCGGGGTAAACACATGAACATGCTCATCATGGATATAGGCAAAGTCTCCAAAATTTGAGAGAGCTATGGGGGCAATCTCATTTACAAGCATATTAACATCATTGCAAACCAAGCATTGGAAAGAGCAAGTATTCAACATTTTGGTTGCATTAATGGGAGAGTATTGCAAGCATTTTGCACAAAACATGTTCAAGGTTTGATCATTATTGTCGACAAACCTATGGAAAGAGCAATTGTTCGTCAAGGTTGTCACAACACAAGCATCATCATTATCATTGCAAGCAACACATATGAAAGAGCAATTGTTCGACATATTGCAAGCAATAGAAGAGAAAGTGAAACTCTCATATCATGACATGACCATATTGTCACAAGCAAGTAATTCCACATGATCAACAATGTTATCAAGCAAAGCATCACATGGGAAAAGGAAAGAAGCATATGACATAGCAATTGTATCATCAAGATCATGCATGCATTCATAAGTCATCATGTCCACTAGTGGGATCATGGCATCATCAACACCCATATAGGTACCTTTGTAGTCCGACTCATTTGAGGTAGGTGTTGTGGAAGTGGTAGGATCCATGTGGTCGACATCTTTGATTTCTTGTAAGCATGGTGTGATATCATCATCTTCATGCACCATGTACATCTTCTCCATGATCGGGAACTCGTCCTCCATGGAACCTATTGCAACATGAGAAAACACACTAGAGGTAGAGGTTAAGTTGTTAGAATGTGAAATGGCCTCCATAGACCTATCAACTACCTCTCTCAACTCACTTGGTGTCACTACAAGAAAAGTTCTGATAGACAACGTCCCAAAATCGTCAACTAAGGGGCATTTTTCGTCGCCTATGGGCCTAACCCGACGATATGGGTTCCGTTGTCGAAACTGCGTCAGGCAAAGTCCAACGACGATTTTTTCGGTCCGTCGCGCTTGGGCGCCCTTCCGCCACGGAAAATCGGACCGTTGCGGAAGTGTTTTTGGAGCCCGTTGGCTGCCGACGTCATGCAACCGACACGTGGCGACGCAGATTAATCGATTAACGGCGTTAACCGGCTGAAACCCCGTGGTAGATGGTAGGCCCACACGAGGCCTGCCACGTCTTAAGCGGGCCGGGCCAGATGACATAGTTTGACCGGTCAACTATATAGCTGGGCTGGTCCATTAGTTACGTGGGCCGGGCCTAACCTCTAAGGTTGACTGGTCAAAACTTAAATGGGCCGGCCCATTTAACATGTGGGGTCCACCTTACAGCAACTGGGCCGGCCCAAGAAGCAAGTGGGCCGGGCCAAAAACACAGGTGGGTCCCACTTTCCTGTTAAAAGGCCGGCCCATTTAGTGTGTGGGGTCCACCGTATAGCAAGTGGGCCGGCCCAACAAGCTAGTGGGCCGGGCCAAAAACACAGGGGGGACCCCCTTTCCGGTTCAGGGGTCGGCCCATTTAGTATGTGGGGTCCTCCATATAGCAAGTGGGCCGGCCCAACAAGATAGTGGGCCGGGCCACAAACACAGGTGGGTCCCCCCTTCCTGTTAAAGGGCCGGCCCATTTAGTATGTGGGGTCCATCATATAGCAAGTGGGCTGGCCCACCAAGATAGTGGGCCGGGCCAAAAAACACAGGTGGGTCCCACATTCCTGTTAATGGGCCGGCCCATTTGATAAGTGGGGTCCACCATATAGCAAGTGGGCTGGCCCGACAAGATAGTGGGCCGGGCCAAAAGCAAAGGTGGGCCCCACTTTCCTGTTAAAGGGCCGGCCCAATGAGTATGTGGGGTCCACCATACAGCAAGTGGGCCGGCCCAACAAGATAGTGGGCCGGTCCAAAAACACATGTGGGTCCCACTTTCATTTTAAAGGGCTGGCCCATTTAGTATGTGGGGTCCACCACAAAAGCAAATGGGCGGCCCAACTAATTAGTGGGCCGGCGATTGTGGGTGGGGTCCACCTTACGAGCAAGTGGGCCAGCCCAATTATAGTGTGGGGTCCACCGTAAATCAAATGGGATGGCCCAAGAAGTAGTTGGGCCAGCCCGTTTCGTTCTTGTTTATATGCCGCATAATATGCGCTTTGGGATTTTGCGGGCGAGCACATATGTGATTTAGCTTAATTGGGCCGTTTAAGGGATGGGAATTCGTGATTTAGATACTGAGAATATTTACGCAGCATTGATTTCTGTCGGATAGCCTCACTTACCACAAGCACCAAAGAAAAAATGCGCGAAAGAACTATAAAAACTAACTAAATATTACATCAGCTGCAAGGCATTGAAAAAATATTACAGAACCCAGAGAAATTGAATGGTAATTAAACCTAGCAATACAATGAAGCGATCCGGCAATCTTTTAAGTTGTCCATGCAGCACCTATATCTGAAACAAAGACATTACAAGTTAAGACAGCAACAATGGAAAGGCAAAGACACTACAATATTGTTTGGCAAAGAATTTGGAACTCATCATTTCGTCGTTATAACAAGATCATTGTAATGCGCACAATAAGCAAACAAAGAGTGCATGCCGCATACCAACAGCCAATATAACAGAGCATGTTAGAATGAAACAGCAGACTTACTACTGTCGAGTCCCATGCAAACCAACATGTTCAGGGAGTACAAAATTGGCATGAACAACATAGTAGCAGGCTATAAATTTTGTAACAACGACTGAGCAAGATGAAGTTATGATGGCTACAGCTACAGAGCAGGGAATGTAAACCAAAAATAGAAGTTACGATGGCAAAAGCTAAAGAGGAGGGAATGTGAACCAACATGTGCCAAGTGCAATTACTTCATTTTGGCCGTGAACTAAATAATACTCCTGAACTTATAGTGAAGGGGATGCAAATCAAGATGTTTCGGGATATAAACTTGTAATGAGCAACACATAGAGGATAGTTAATGCTGGAGCTTAGGATGGACCAGATACAGAATATAGTGGGATCACCTGTGAACTTGTATAAGAGGGAATGCAAACCAATATGTTCAGCTTTCCATATGTGAGCGTCATGCCAAGTCAGAGAAACAAGTCAATAATGCAGCTTTTGAAGAACAAGATGGCACGCAAAATTATTATCTAGTAGTATGACAAGTTTATTTGTACTACAGGCTACTCCCTCCTTTTCATAGAATAGGGCGTATAAATTTTTTCAAAATTTGGCCAAAGCTTAAGGCGCGGGGTACGGTTTATCTTGTTTCTTCCAAAACTGCCCATCTTAACCGCATGCATCGATCAACCAAATCTTAAAGAGTGGCGGTAATTAAGGCTATGCCATTGGCTGTGCATGGGGCGTGCGTGGATAGTAGCAGAAAATTAGGAAAGGAGCCTTAACTGCTGCGTATTCATTGGCCTTGCATGTCTGCATGCATGGAAAGCAATAGAGAAAAGAGGAGACGGTTCGCCATGCGAGACAAGGGGAGGAAAAATAGAAACGGATCTGGCATTTTAATAGGGGTAAGACCGGAAAGATTTGATATAGTTAAACTCTCCTTAATCCACGAGCCAAAATATTTACGCCTTATGCCTTGAGAAGGAGGGAGTAGATAGCAGAGTGATAGCATGCCAAACTAAGTCCTTACTTTGTTAGCTTACAATGAACTAGATACAAAACAATGGCATCACCTGTAGTACAGGGAATGCAAGCCAACATGTTCATGGAGTAAAAAATTGGCACAAACAACATAGTAGGAGGCCATAATTTTTGTAACAACGACTGAGCAAGATAAAGTTATGATGGCTAGATCTACAGAGCAGGGAATGTAAACCAAATATAGAAGTTACGATGCCAAAAGCTATAGAGCAGGGAATGCGAACCAACATGTGCAATTACTTAAAATTGGCCATGAACTAAATAATAGCAGGATGTTACTATAATACCTATAATTTTTGTAACAACGACTGAGCAAGATAGAAGTTATGATGGCTACATCTACAGAGCAGGGAATGCAAACCAAAATGTTCAATCGCTTAAAGTTAGCAATGAAGTAGAAAATAGCAACGTGTTACGGTCATAGCTAGGAATGAACTAAAAGAGCTTCAGACAAACAAGAATCAGAACCCAGAACATGGCGCTAAAACAAGGGACTTACATTAGGAGAAGCACTCTGTGGGAGTCACAGCAGATCTTCCTGGGGTTGATAGATCCGGTGATGAAGTACGCTACATGTGCTACTTGGGGTTGGAGAGACGGCCATTACACTTCATGGTTACTCATCTCATCTGCAAAAACGTAACGGCGCGTCGTTAGCACAAACAGGTTCCCCCAAGATTAAACAAGAACTTGCAGGCAAGCAATAGAAAAGCGACAGTAGAAGAGTTTAGATCATGCACTGCGCCGGTGAAGCAGATCCGGTTCATGCACAGCGGTGTCGGTGAGCAAGATCCGATGCGGTGGACGACGGATCCGGCGAAGCGGCTCCGGCGGGGTGGACGATACCGCAGCTGAAGCGACTGCGGTAGACTGCTGGATGAGCATATGGTTTCGAGGTTCGGCGGGGATGATCCGGTCCGGTTGATGACGGCGTCGATGAAGCGGCTCCGGCAGGCAGCCGGATGACGAGGATCGCGAGGCCTCGGGTAGGCCAGGGAAGTCCGGCGGGGATGTTCCGGTGCGGTGGTCGTGGAGGTGGGAGAGAGGGACTTGGGAAGTTCCGGTGGGTGGTCTGAGGGAAATGAATTTTTTTTGGGAGGGTTTCCGGGCTAGGGAGGTGGTGATCCAAAAAATGACGGGCAGACCCCCCCACCAACCGACTTTGCTGCCATCTCCACAGGGGTAGAATGGGAATTTGGAAGCGTGTGAAATTTTTGTATTTTGTGGGCGGGAAGTTTTGCCGCTATGAGATTTTGAATTTGGCCACCGTCCAAGTATAATGATAAAAAATTGTGAGACCGTACTAGTACCTCTGTTCAAGGCCGAGTGCAAAATCAAATCATCATCACGTTGAAAATTTGTTACCAACTTACCATGATCATGATCTACCTCTGAAAATGGGCGCATCCACTAAAACTTGCAAAGTATAATGATACAAATTTGTGAGACCGTACTAGTACTTATGTTCAAGGTCGAGTGCAACATCAAATCATCATTATATTGAAAATTGTGTTACCATGATCACGATCTATCTCTGAATTTGGCGCATCCGCTAAATCTCGCAAAGTATAATGATAAAAAAATTGTGAGACTGTACTAGTACTTCTGTTCAAGTTCGAGTGCAACATCAAATCATCATCACGTTGAAAATTTGTTACCATGATCATGATCTATCTCTGAATTTGGCGCATCTGCTAAATCTTGCAAAGTATAATGATAAAGAAATTGTAAGGCAGTAGTAGTACTTCTGTTCAAGGTCGAATGCAACATCAAATCATCATCACGTTGAAAATTTGTTACCATGATCCTCTGAAAATGGGCGCATCCGCTAAAAGTTGCAAAGTATAATGATACAAAATTGTGAGACCGTACTAGTACTTATGTTCAAGGTCTAGTGCAACATCAAATCATCATTACATTGAAAATTGTGTTACCATGATCATGATCTATCTCTGAATTTGGCGCATCCGCTAAATCTCGCAAAGTATAATGATAAAAAAAAATTGTGAGACTGTACTAGTACTTATGTTCAAGGCCGAGTGCATGATCAAATCATCATCATGTTGAAATTTGTTACAACGATCATGACATATCTCTAAAATTGGCGCATCCGCTAAATCTTGCACGTGGCGCATCTCGGTGCGGAGCAACAAGCCGGTGCTATCAAGGTTGAGGCGTCGGTAGCGTCATCGGGCTCTCCTCTTTTGATAGATCTTCTACATGGCGTGGCGCACCGCCCACCGAGAAGCAGTCACATGTGAGATCGAGGTGGAGACGTCGCCGACATCCTCGAGGCGCGACCGCCCTTCTACGAGCCAGAGTCGACTCAAGGTATGAATCCATGCGATGTCGCGTCCCTTCTGCATATGAAGTGGGATGCCTTAGATTTATTGTTCTTCTCTTACAATTATTTCTAGCCGGACATGTGTGCTCTTTCTCTGAATATATTGCTTGAAAAGCTAACCAAGTTACTTAAATTCACTTCGTTCTTAATCTTGCGTGCTAATTTTGTTATTTTTTTCTTTGTGATGGTGCACGCAAGGAAATTTATTTCTGGGTGTGCTGAGCTGTTAGGCCTAAGTCGAAATCCTCAGCTAAACAAGGCCTCAGCTTAACACATAAAAAGGTGTTCAATCTCGCCCACAATGTCCTCTTCTTTCCTCTTCCTTTATTGGAACTTGTTTTGCAGACAAGGAAAGTGGCACGTGTAATGTGAGTAAAACCCTCTTAGCCAAAATCAGCTACGAGCAAGATTATATGTATTGTAGATTCCCCAATTGACTCTCATCCCCAATGTAGTCTTTTTTATGTCAGTATAGACTTCTTTACTGGATGTATATACTATCGTACATGGCATGCATTTGCCTAATGAGGAGCATTGTATTGCCATTCTAGCCAACCTGATCGATCTGTCAAGCTTCATGCACGAGATGCCATGTTTAATTTACTCCCTCGCTCCGATCCATATTTCTTGGTGTAAAATGAATGTGAATCGGAGGGAGTACTCTTCTTAGATAGTACTATACCAGTTCAAAAAAAAGTACTGTACTACTACATCACAAATGCATCAAAAGAGTACTACATCACAAGACCACCACGGTTGTACTAGTAGAGTTTAATGCTTAACTTCCAAAGGGAATAAGATTACACATATGAACTTTAAACAAAGCTGTCCGATGTCTGCTTGTTTGGGAGCACAACATAAATAATACTACCCCCGTCCATACATAAGTGACTAAACTTTGTCTGAAGATGGTTTCATCTATATATGTTTTTAGTGTGTAGATACATCCGTATCTTGAAGGAAAAAGGTGAGCCGCTAACTTTTTGAATAGAGTGAGTAATACAATTCGGATAAACAATGGTGTAGTAAAACAAATACTCCTGCCCATCATAAAACAAAACACAGACTGACTCAAATATATGTACAGATCACAAAAAGGTTTCATCGTAACCCGAACATATAATTGCAGAGATGACCGTTTGATCACATAAAACAATGGTTTCGTGGAATATTTATGCCCCAAAAACAAGCAGACGTCGGACAGCGCCAACGTACTAGCAGCTAGCACTATGGAGCTGCAGTACAAACAAATGGTGCAGCGACATTTCCACCAGAACGAAAACTAAAAGACATCAGACCAAACAAAAGCTGGGCTATCACTTCTTGCCCAAACAAGCCTTGCTCCTTCATATGCGACTTCCTTTTCTCTTATGGATGTTGAACTTTGAATTAGATGGGTTCCTGACAGCGCGTTCTTTTTCGTGTCCTTGATGTTGCACTCTGGATCAGGTCGATTCTTGTCAGGAAATGAACAAATTGATCAGCAAAAGTCATATGTAAATGAATGCAAAGGTTACATATGAATGACTAACCCGGTCTAACCGAGTAGGGATGTAAAGTGCACCAACGTCTAGCAGAATTGTACTTTCTCCAGCGCTTGCTCATATCTAATTGGAATCCTCCCTCCTTTGCCCGTACAACCAGCTCATTTTTGTCCTCAAATACGCAGAGTAACCTTACTGCATGTTTCCAATTGTATGGAAATGATGTGTCAAGGCCAAAAAAAGTATCGAATTCAAAATTTATATGACATGTCCATGACTCGTGATCGCCTGTTGATGATCTTGTACTGCCCCATGTTTGTAGGGTGAAGTCTCTTATAACAGCAAGGGCAACATCTCCATTATGTCCCTTGAAGATGTGAATGTTAAGCATGAATATATCATGCGTCTCATGAGGGCACTGAATATATTTCAGAGCCTTCTTTGCATGGTCAAGCTCAATGATATATCTAGACTTCGTTGGCGATTACAAAATAGCCCCTATGAGATTTGCCGGTCTTCGGTCAATCTCGACAAAGATCGGAGTTGATCGAGCTAGAAACTCCCATTCTTTTGAATCTGGTGAGTAGATATGAGCCTGTGCATCGTAACGTTTAGTTGTTATCCAAACAACCGAGAACTTGCCACAATGTGTAAACGGTTCAGAGTTGTTTCTCGAACAGAGAATTGAGCCGCTGCTTTCAATTGTGTGATTGCGCCACAATGGTGGTTCTGGTATCGCTGTGAGAACTTGCCTAATTGGATCCCAGACTGATATATACGCACTGGATACATTAGAATGGAGTAGCACCATACCATCGCGGCATCCCAGGACATATATTTTGGGACCGTTCACTTGAGACGGGATTGCCAGCATCTTCAAGATGGCCGGGTGAAGATCATGCTCTGTGATGAATCGATTGTCCTCGGAGTTGTTGGTGAAAAACCCTAGCAACGGGTTTCCTCCGTTGTGTGACACAGTTAGCTTTCTGAAATAATTGCTTCCCATACATTGCCTCCATGCTTTCTTGGTGCCTGATGCAGCTAGTAAGCAGGTTGGATGGGGAGGAAGCCTGACAAGAATCTGAGAGACTACATCTCCAGGCAGATCGTTGATTGTTGTGGGTGTCCTTCGACTGAAGCTGGTAGGATTATGCAAATCGCACGATGCATCGTCAAAATTATGTAAACAGCACACTGCATCATCTATTTTTTAAAACAAAATGCAACATCTAATTTGACTAAGCAGATCAAAGTTTCCTAAACTGCATGGTGCATCAGCAAAATCAAAATAGTGTAAACAGCACAATGCATCAGCAAAATCAAAATAATGTAAACAGGACAATGCATCAGCAAAATCAAAATAACGTGAACAGCACAATGCATCAGCAAAATCAAAATATTGTAAACAGGACAATGCAATTGTAATCCTGTTGCATAATCAATGAAGCCCTTAATTTGCAAAAAAAAAACACCACAAAAATAGGACGCACCAACGGAAGGCAATCTCGCATATACAGTAATAATTGCTAACGTGTCAACACGATTGGAGGAAAAAGAGACCTCTACAGGACCCAAAACGCTGTGGTAACATCAGATGGGGTTAGCTTTGATATAGGTAATAAAATGTAAACAGCACAATACATCATCTAAGTTGACAGCAAAATTCTTCATCGAAATTTCCCACACTGTTCAAGGAATCAGAAAAATTACCTAAAAGGCTAAAAGAGCAAAATGCATCATCAGAGTAAAATATATGTAAACGGTACAATGCATCATCCAACTTTTGGCTAAACAGCAGAGAGCATTAGCTAGGTTGACAGAAAAAAAAACAAAAAAAACCATGAAAAATTCCTGAAGAGGTGAGTGCATCAGAAAAATTACTACCTAAAAAGCATAATGAATCACCCAAATTACAAAAGAAGCAGAATGCATCATCAAAAATACAAAAACATCTCAATGCATCATCACGTCTGGTTTGGGCAAAAAACCCAATCCACCAGATCTAACCTCATTGCAGTTGGGGAAGGTAGAACTTACAAAGGGGTTGACGAGTCACGATCAAATGCAACAAGCGCCGCCTTAGATGAAGTCACCATCCAAGCTCTCGACGCGTTCAAAGCAGCCAGCTTCGAAGCCTCCGACGGTTCTCCCGGCTGCGCCGCCAAAACTCTCGAAGCACGCGCCAAGACTTTCCAACAAAATGCAGCTTCGGTACGAGCATTTGCCAGCGCCACAGCGCCCGGGCCCATCCTAGCCACCGCCTTCGCCTTTGCCTCCGCATCCGCATCCGCTTTACATGTCTCCGCCGATGCATGCAGAGCATCCGTCTCCGCTTTCCATGTATCCGCCGACGCAGTGTAGGCATCGAGCGACGCCGTTTTCATTTCCTAGAAAACCCGATAAGTTACTCACATTGCAATCCCCAAATTAAGGTTATATCGAACACAATGACCGATGAACCTCTGTACTCGCCGGAGGTTGGAGATGTACATACCTGCGAAGATCGGTCCGGTGGTGCTTGACGGTGGTGCGTCGGGGACGGGGGAGAACTCGGCGGGGAGAATGGTGGCGCGGCCCAAGACGGCGGCGCGGAGAGGGGCGACGGTGCGGTCATCGAACCTCGGCAGACAGTATTTTGTATATATATATATGAGAAGAAGAATAAAGTCTGGTCGAATGAGGCAGCGCGACCGGCAGAGTACAACCGAAGGCTACTAGTGCTACCTTGGAGTATTGTAGTAATACTATAACATAATAAAAATAATGGCCTTGTTTAAACCACTCTTGTCAGTGTGGCATCGCGTCCAAATTTAATGCATTCTGTGGAAATCGGAATAATGCTGTAAAAACTCTCATACTAGTGTGGTATATATAGCATGCACCGACACTTTTCAACAAAATGTCGTCTCCATTTCATAGGAGACTGCTTGCACACTGGGATACGATGCTGACATGACGAAGGGCGCAGAAGTATTTTGGAGTATTTCATTCGAGCAGATCGGGGCGACGGTGCGTCTTTGGAGGGAATACCGTGTGGTGTGTCTTTGGAGGGAATACCGTACGTACTTAGGAGTATTTCATTCGAGCAGACTGCTTGCACACTGGGATACGATGCTGACATGATGAAGGGCGCAGAAGTTTGCGAAAATGGTTGTACTACCATCCGACCATTAGTATAATCATTGCGCGATAGCTTACACGAGAAGGAAAAGAGCCGAACAGCTGTGGATAATAAAAGCATTTGGCTCTTCGAGGATCCTTCTTCTACTACCTTCTCAAAGGAGTACTACTATTGTAATCTTTTTTTTGTTTTTCTGGGACCTTCGGGTCCCTTCCCCGTTGAAAAGTGAAGTGTTTCGAATACATTCATATGCCTATGTTTCTATTTTTACAAGCAAATAAATAACAAAGGATGACTCAATGCACAAGTTGATCTCATTTTGAAATTTTTTAAAACTTCTTCTATTGTATTCAAATTTGATTAGAAGGAGTCGATCGATTGTACATACCAATCGTATAGCTTGGTGGGTGGATTGGCATTTGAAGTTTGGTCATTGTGTTCTTGTTTGTTACCACCCTCGCAAGGCACGTCCAAGTATTTCCTGTCAGAATTTATGGCATGTATGTAGTTAAATAACCTACATTATTTCAATTATGAGTTTAATTACTAGGCAAAAGCTTAAAAATCCATATATAGTTGCAGATTAAGATGAACAAATCCTTGAACCTATATCTACAAAATTGATGGCACTAACACATCCTACCAAGCGGAAAGCATGTCTACCCTACTGCTTCCAAAAGGTGGAATTATGACAATAATGTGCAACTGTTAAAATTTGGTAGCCCTCCTTCACAATTAACACACATCTAGCCATTTTTGTACAGTAATAAAAAAGGGAAATCATTCTTTCATGCATGCATATAATTGTTAGAATCTCTTGTTTGTGAAGTTGCTTAAAATACGATCTCTTCCAAACTTGAGGTCATACGATAACTAAAAAGTTTTGTATGGCGGGATTTTGCATCAAAGTACATGCGCACAATACTCACTTGTGGGCAGAAAGCCAAACAAACTCATATTACTAGGTTTGTATTAATGTGTTCTAGAAATTTCACCATCACACATGATTTTGTGCTTGCGTTAATTTTACTTTAAAAACTTCTTCCAAATTCAAATTTTCTTCAAACATGCCAACGGTACATGTCTACCAATTAATAATTAAGGGTACACCACACGTACTGCCTCGTAGGGTACATAAAAAATTACTATATTTTATGGCATGTACTAATTTCACATAATCTACAACTCAATGTTGAGTTTAATGATCAGCCCAGAACTAGAAAACAAATATACATATAGTTGCAAATTAACCTAGAAAAGCTCTAGTATCCTTTAAAACCCTAGAAAATGGCCATGCATGCATGCATCCTACTCATAATAATTAATTAAGGTCTCGATCTCTATACTGCTCACGAAGTTTGGAATTCTGGCAAATATGCAACTTGTTTCATTAATTTACCATGGCGAGATAGATGCATGCACATCGATCACTTAAAAAATATAAAGTTTGTAAAGGATTTGGCATCCATATATGCTCACCGGATATATAGATAAGGCCAAGCAAACACATCGAATATTTGTGAAGAAATGTTTTTGCTAGAACCTTCAAATTTTTAGATTTACATCACACACAAAGAACACACCTTTAATTTCGCCAGGTTTGTGCACTAATAAAGTACTCCTACAGTACTACTAGAAATTGGATTGTTCTACTCCGGAGTGATATGCTCACCGGAGTATTTTTGGATCTTAGCTGGAGCGGCGTTTGGCGGTTGCACGAAGCCGTGCTGGATGTTAAGCCTGTCGAGGCACGCCTGGTGGAAAGCGTGCGCCACCTTAGCCTCATCGGCGCGCCGCTGCAATGCTGCGTCCCTGGGATTTGCAGCCGCCGCATTCTTAGCCTGCACGAAAGCTTGCAGAGCATCCCGGCATCTATAGAGTGCCGGGAACATCACGTTATATACGAGCTCCTTGGCGGTGTTGCTCCTGCAAAGGGCGTCGCCGTGATGCGCTTCGAAAGAACGGCCTGGCTCCACGGCCGGCACCGCCTGAAGTGCGGTCGGATTAGGCGGCTGGCCACGGGAGCTCCCTGCCTCCGCATCGTTCGCGCCGGCCGGGAAGGGGATCTCACCTGCTGGCAAAGAAAACCATGCGGCATGCGCGGGCGGAAAAGCCGGCCAGGGCCGAGCGGGCGTCGCATGCGGGGTTGCGTGGGAGATCCCTGCCTCTGCATCCATCGGCCCGCACGGGAAGCGGCTGGCGAGGGGCTCCACGGCCAGCGCCGCCGCCGCGGGCTGAACAACCGGCCAGTGCAGAGCGGGCGGGTTATGCCTTGGTGCGCGATGGACGAAGCGAAGGCGGCGCTGATGCTCCGCTTCCTCGTCGGTGGTAGGACTACGCGCGGCGACCAGAGCCAAGTCGGAAGGCCATAGATATGTCGATTGGTCACTTAAGCTGGAGAGGTTCTCTTACCATTTCGGAGAAGCGGAGTAAGAGGAAGTTGTTGCTTATACGGGTTCACTGCCACGTTGGGTTAAGAGGGGCAAAGTTGGTCAATGCCTAGGAAGTTGGAATCGTTTTGGCCCCAATTTTTTAATTACCTTGCGGTTCATCTCTCGGTCTCTCCCACCTCTTCACTATCCCTCCCCTTGCCTCCTTTCATGCTTCATCGTAGTGCATCTTGTTTTTCTAGCACCTTCACAAAAATCATACACATTTGGCCGATTCTGTCATTGTGTGCACTAATAAAGTAAAAAATCCATTATATGTGAATAAACGTTTAATACACTAGCTCGCAAAGATGTTTCTCAAGGCGATATGCACAATGCCTGCCAAAAATGGGTCATGATAACTAAATTTCGTGTTAATTTTTGCATGACATGTACTCACTTGTGTATGAAGCCAAGCAAACTCATAATCTATACCAAAAAAAATGTGAAAGAGTTCTTTTTAGTATCCTTCATACATGGGGTTCCTATTTTTACTTTCTATTTTTACTAGTTACAAGAAAAAATGCATGAAAACTTTTGAAAATATGTGCATTTTGGGCTGTGTGGAGACATGGTACAATAATATATTCAAGTTGATATACAAAGTCTAGACATATTAAAACTAGACAAATAATGTATCTAACCCCCTAACCCTAAACTCTGTCTTATGAAGTCAAGCATGCATGAAGAGAATTGGTTTTGGGTTTCAAACATGGAAATTTCAAAATCATCCCAAAAGCTTCATTTTAGAGCGACTAAGAAGGATCCAGGCTTACCTTTCCATTTTCATGTTTTAAACTTGTTTAAATCTTGGTCAAATCCTAGATTTGACCAAGATTCAAATGGGCATAAAATAAAAAATGAAAAAATGAAAAACCAAAGCGCACATAGTCTTCTTATATGTCATATAGTAAGCATTAAAGTTGGTAAACAAGGTCTAGACATATTCAAACTAGACAAATCATGTATCTACCCCCTAACCCCTAAACTCTATCTTATGACGAAGTCAAGCATGAAGATTAAGTGGTTTTGGGTTTCAAACATGGAAATTTTGAAAACCTCCCAAAAACTTCATTTTAGGGTGACTAAGAAGGATACAGGCTTCCCTTTTCATTTTCATGTTCTATACTTGTTTAAATCTTGGTCAAACCTAGGATTTGACCAAGATTCAAATGTGCATCAAAATTCCAAAAAAATCAGAAAAATGAAAAACCAAAGCACATAGTTTTCTTATGTCATATAGTAAGCATTAAAGTTGATAAACAAGGGTCTAGACATATTCAAACAAGAAAAATCATGTATCTACCCCCTAACCCTAAACTTTGTCTTATGTAGTCAAGCATGAAGAGAAGTGGTTTTGGGTTTCAAATATGGAAATTTCAAAAACCTATCAAAAGCTTCATTTTAGAGTGACTAAGAAGGATCCATGCTTGCCTTTTCATTTTCATATTTGAAACTTGTTTAAATCATTGTCAAACCTAGGATTTGACCAAGATTTAAATGGGCATAAAATTAAAACATCGGAAAAATGAAAAACAAAAGCACATAGTCTTCTTATGTCACATATATATATAGTAAGCATTCAAAAGTTGATAAACAAGGTCTAGCTAGACATATTCAAATAAGACAAATCATGTATCTACCCCTCTAACCCTAAACTCTGTCTTATGAAGTCAAGCATGAAGAGAAGTGGTTTTAGGTTTCAAACATGGAAATTTCAAAAACCTCCCAAAAACTTCATTTTAGAGTGACTAAGAAGGATACATGTTTCCCTTTTCATTTTCATGTTTTAAACTTGTTTAAATCTTGGTCAAACCTAGGATTTGACCAAGATACAAATAGGCACAAAAAAATGAAAAACAAAAAGCACATAGTGTTCTTATGTCATATCGTAAGCATTCAAGTTGATAAACAAGGTCTAGATATATCCAAACCAGACAAATCATGTATATATGTACCCCGTGTCGATCTTATGAAGTCTAGCATGAAGAAAAGTCATTTTGGCCGGGTTTCAAACATGGAAATTTCAAGAACATCCCAAAAGCTTCATTTTAGAGCGACTAAGAAGGATCCATGCTTACCTTTCCATTTTCATGATTTAAACTTGTTTAAATCTTGGTTAAATCTTGCTCAAGCATGAAGATAAGTGGTTTTGGGTTTCAAACATGGAAATTTCAAAAACCTCCCAAAAACTTCATTTTAGGGTGACTAAGAAGGATACAGGCTTCCCTTTTCATTTTCATGTTCTATATATACTTGTTTAAATCTTGGTCAAACCTAGGATTTGACCAAGATTCAAATGTGCATCAAAATTCTAAAAAAAAATCAGAAAAATGAAAAACCAAAGCACATAGTCTTCTTATGTCATATAGTAAGCATTAAAGTTGATAAACATGGTCTAGACATATTCAAACCATACAAATCATGTATCTACCCCCTAACCCCTAAACTATGTCTTATGAAGTCAAGCATGAAGAGAAGTGGTTTTGGGTTTCAAACATGGAAATTTCAAAAACCGCCCAAAAACTTCATTTTAGAGTGACTAAGAAGGACACATGCTTCCCTTTTCATTTTCATGTTTTAAACTTGTTTAAATCTTGGTCAAACCTAGGATTTGATAAACATGGTCTAGACATATTCAAACCAGACAAATCATGTATCTACCCCCTATCGACCCTAAACTTCGTCTTATGAAGTCAAGCATGAAGAGAAGTCGTTTGGGGTTTCAAACATGGAAATTTCAAAAACCTCCCAAAATTAAAGCTTCATTTTAGAGTGACTAGTTAAGAAGGATCCAGGCTTACCTTTTCATTTTCATGTTTTAAACTTGTTTAAATCTTGTTCAAACCTAGGATTTAACCAATATTCAAATGGGCATAAAATAAAAAATAAATAAAATAAAAAACCAAAGCACATAGTCTTCTTATGTCATATAGTAAGCATTCAAGTTCATAAACAAGGTCTAGACATATTCAAACCAGACAAATCATGTACCCCTAACCCTAAACTTTGTCTTAATTATATATGAAGTCAAGCATGAAGCAGAGAAGTGTGGTTTTGGGTTTCAAACATGGAAATTTCAAAAACCTCCCAAAAAGCTTCATTTTAATTAGACTGGCTGGTTAATTAAGAAGGATCCATGATTAATTACCTTTTCATTGTCATGTTTTAAACTTGTTTAAATCTTGGTCGAACCTAGGATTTGACCAAGATTCAAATGGGCATAAAAATTCAGAAAAAAATCGAAAGAATGAAAGACCAAAGAACATAGCCTTCTTATATGTCATATAGTAAGCATTCAAGTTGATAAACATGGTCTAGACATATTCAAACCAGAAAAATCATGTATCTACCCCTAACCCTAAACTCTGTCTTATGAAGTCAAGCATGAAAAGAAGTACGGTGGTTTTGGGTTTCAAACATGGTAAATTCAAGAACCTCCGAAAAGCTTCATTTTAGAGTTACTAAGAGAAAGATCCAGACTTAATTACCTTATCATTTTCACATGTTAAACTTGTATAAATCTTGCTCAACAAACCTAGGATCTTACCAAGATTCTCAAATGGGCATAAAAATCAAAAAATGAAATACCAATGCACATAGTCCTCTTAATGTCATATAGCTAGTAAGCATTCAAGTTGATAAACAAGGTCTAGACATATTCAAACAAGACAAATCATGTATCTACCCCCTATCGACCCTAAACTTCGTCTTATGAAGTCAAGCATGAAGAGAAGTGGTTTTGGGTTTCAAACATGGAAATTTCAAAAACCTCCCAAAATTCAGCTTCATTTTAGAGCGACTAAGAAGGATCGATGCTTACCTTTTCATTTCCATGTTTTAAACTTGTTTAAATCTTGGTCAAATCTAGGATTTGACCAAGACTCAAATGGGCATAAAATAAAAAAACCGAAAAATGAAAAACCAAAGCGCACATAGTCTTCTTATATGTCATATAGTAAGCATTAAAGTTGATAAACAAGGTCTAGACATATTCAAACTAGCTAGACAAATCATGTATCTACCCCCTAAAACCCCTAAACTCTGTCTTATGACGAAGTCAAGCATGAAGATAAGTGGTTTTAGGTTTCAAACATGGAAATTTCAAGTACGTCCCAAAAGCTTCATATATTTTAGAGTGACTAATTAAGAAGGATCTTGGATTACATTTTCATTTTCATGCTTGAAACTTGTTTAAATCTTGGTTGAACCTAGGATTTGACCAGAATCAAATGTGCATAAAATTCTTTAAAAAATAGAAAAATGAAAAACAAAAGCACATGGTCTTCTTATGTCATATAGTAAGCATTCAAGTTGATAAACAAGGTTTAGACATATTCAAACCAGACAAATCATGTATCTACCCCCTAACCGTAAACTCGGTCTTATGAAGTCTAGCATGAGGAGAAGTCGTTTTGGGTTTCAAACGTTTAAGCCAAAAGCCCCATTTCAAATATTTCAAACTTATTCAAATTTGGTTCAAATTTGAAAGACACACAAGTTATAGCACACATAGTGCATACATTCTCACACATACTGCACTAGATGCTAACCCGGCCTATAGTTTGAGGCCATTGGATGAGGTCGAAAAAAATCTTGGATTAGAAATGGGGTTGTTCGAACCCCGTAGTTGGATTTTTTGAACCTTGATCTATAGTACTAGGCAAAACCCTAGTTTAACCTATTTAATTATAGATTCGTAGGTCGATTTTTCTACAGTACCTTTTTATTATTACTATGCAGCACATGTGTGTTTGCCCGTCGAGTGAAACTCGGAGGAAGAGGGATCACTCGGAAGGAGAGAAGAAGGGAGAGAATTATGGTGTCTCCCCTTTTTCGGGTGATGATGTTGACTTTTGTGCAGGGTTTGTCAGTGAGCAGGAGGTGCGAGCGAGCGAGCGAGCGAGTCGAGCGAGGCCGAGAATGAGAGAGATTTGTTTTTTTTTTTGAGAGGGACGACCGAAGGATCCAGAAGGACCCACAGACTTCCAATACGCATCCTGATGCGTCTTCTCTTGACAAAGAAAATGGCTGGGAGTTTGCGTACCTATTGCACGTGACTTGTGCTCACTGAAGTGTGGGACCTCACGCATGGGCACCACACGTAAGTGACAGACCTGTTGGTGTAAAAACTCGGTTGATTATTATAGTGCATTAGAACAAAGTTTCCTATGGATTCAAGGGTAGGAAATCCAAGTTAACTCATTTACATGACATTATTTTTTCCATGAAGCAAAGTTAACGCACCTATCAATTGGTACATTTTGGAGTGACTAAGAAGGATCCAGGCTTACTTATTCGTTTTCACGTGTAAAACTTGTCTAAATCTTGGTCAAACAAAATTGGCAGAAAATTCAAAAAAAAAACAGAAAAATGAAAAACCAAAGCACATAGTCTTCTTATGTCATGTAGTAAGCATTAAAGTTGATAAACAAGGTCTAGACATATTCAAACCATACTAATCATGTATCTACCCGCTAACCCCTAAACTATGTCTTAAGAAGTCAAGAATGAAGAGAAGTGGTTTTGGGTTTCAAACATGGACATTTCAAAAACCTCCCAAAACTTCATTTTAGGGTGAGTAAGAAGGATACAGGCTTCCCTTTTCATTTTCATGTTCTATACTTGTTTAAATCTTGGTCAAACCTAAGATTTGACCAAGATTCAAATGGGCACAAAAAAATAAAAAAAGCACATAGTGTTCTTATGTCATATCGTAAGCATTCAAGTTGATAAACAAGGTCTAGATATATCCAAATTAACCAGAAAAATCATGTATCTACCCCCTAGCGACCCTAAACTTCGTCTTATGAAGTCAAGCATGAAGAGAAGTGGTTTTGGGTTTCAAACATGGAAATTTCAAAAACCTCCCAAAATTCAGCTTCATTTTAGAGCGACTAAGAAGGATCGATGCTTTTACCTTTTCATTTCCATGTTTTAAACTTATTTAAATCTTGGTCAAACCTAGGATTTGACCAAGATTCAAATGGGCATAAAAATTCAGACAAAAAATCTAAAGAATGAAAAACCAAAGCACATAGCCTTCTTAATTATGTCATATAGTAAACACTCAAGTTGATAAACAAGGTCTAGACATATTCAAACCAGAAAAATCATGTCTATATCTACCCCTAACCCTAAACTCTGTATTATGAAGTCAATCTCTAGGATTTGACCAAGATTCAAATGGGCATAAAATAAAAAAACAGAAAAATGAAAAACCAAAGCGCACATGGTCTTCTTATATGTCATATAGTAAGCATTAAAGTTGATAAACAAGGTCTGGACATATTCAAACTAGCTAGACAAATCATGTATCTACCCCCTAACCCCTAAACTCTGTCTTATGACGAAGTCAAGAGCATGAAGATAAGTGGTTTTGGGTTTCAAACATGGAAATTTCAAAAACCTCCCAAAAACTTCATTAATTTTAGGGTGACTAAGAAGGATACAGGCTTCCATTTTCATTTCCATGTTCTATACTTGTTTAAATCTTGGTCAAACCTAGGATTTGACCAAGATTCAAATGTGCATCAAAATTCCAAAAAAAATCAGAAAAATGAAAAACCAAAGCACATAGTTTTCTTATGTCACATACATATATATAGTAAGCATTCAAAAGTTCATAAACAAGGTCTAGACATATTCAAACCAGACAAATCATGTACCTCCTAACCCTAAACTTTGTCTTAATTATATATGAAGTCAAGCATGAAGCAGAGAAGTGTGGTTTTGGGTTTCAAACATGGAAATTTCAAAAACCTCCCAAAAAGCTTCATTTTAATTAGACTGGCTGGTTAATTAAGAAGGATCCATGATTAATTACCTTTTCATTGTCATGTTTTAAACTTGTTTAAATCTTGGTCGAACCTAGGATTTGACCAAGATTCAAATGGGCATAAAAATTCAGAAAAAAATCGAAAGAATGAAAGACCAAAGCACATAGCCTTCTTATATGTCATATAGTAAGCATTCAAGTTGATAAACATGGTCTAGACATATTCAAACCAGAAAAATCATGTATCTACCCCTAACCCTAAACTCTGTCTTATGAAGTCAAGCATGAAAAGAAGTACGGTGGTTTTGGGTTTCAAACATGGTAAATTCAAGAACCTCCCAAAAGCTTCATGTTAGAGTTACTAAGAGAAAGATCCAGACTTAATTACCTTATCATTTTCACATGTTAAACTTGTATAAATCTTGCTCAACAAACCTAGGATCTTACCAAGATTCTCAAATGGGCATAAAAATCGAAAAATGAAATACCAATGCACATAGTCCTCTTAATGTCATATAGCTAGTAAGCATTCAAGTTGATAAACAAGGTCTAGACATATTCAAACAAGACAAATCATGTATCTACCCCCTATCGACCCTAAACTTCGTCTTATGAAGTCAAGCATGAAGAGAAGTGGTTTTGGGTTTCAAACATGGAAATTTCAAAAACCTCCCAAAATTCAGCTTCATTTTAGAGCGACTAAGAAGGATCGATGCTTACCTTTCCATTTCCATGTTTTAAACTTGTTTAAATCTTGGTCAAATCTAGGATTTGACCAAGACTCAAATGGGCATAAAATAAAAAAACCGAAAAATGAAAAACCAAAGCGCACATAGTCTTCTTATATGTCATATAGTAAGCATTAAAGTTGATAAACAAGGTCTAGACATATTCAAACTAGCTAGACAAATCATGTATCTACCCCCTAAAACCCCTAAACTCTGTCTTATGACGAAGTCAAGCATGAAGATAAGTGGTTTTAGGTTTCAAACATGGAAATTTCAAGTACGTCCCAAAAGCTTCATATATTTTAGAGTGACTAATTAAGAAGGATCTTGGATTACGTTTTCATTTTCATGCTTGAAACTTGTTTAAATCTTGGTTGAACCTAGGATTTGACCAGAATCAAATGTGCATAAAATTCTTAAAAAAATAGAAAAATGAAAAACAAAAGCACATGGTCTTCTTATGTCATATAGTAAGCATTCAAGTTGATAAACAAGGTTTAGACATATTCAAACCAGACAAATCATGTATCTACCCCCTAACCCTAAACTCGGTCTTATGAAGTCTAGCATGAGGAGAAGTCGTTTTGGGTTTCAAACGTTTAAGCCAAAAGCCCCATTTCAAATATTTCAAACTTATTCAAATTTGGTTCAAATTTGAAAGACACACAAGTTATAGCACACATAGTGCATACATTCTCACACATACTGCACTAGATGCTAACCCGGCCTATAGTTTGAGGCCATTGGATGAGGTCGAAAAAAATCTTGGATTAGAAATGGGGTTGTTCGAACCCCGTAGTTGGATTTTTTGAACCTTGATCTGTAGTACTGGGCAAAACCCTAGTTTAACCTATTTAATTATAGATTCGTAGGTCGATTTTTCTACATTTTTATTATTACTATGCAGCACATGTGTGTTTGCCCGTCGAGTGAAACTCGGAGGAAGAGGGATCACTCGGAAGGAGAGAAGAAGGGAGAGAATTATGGTGTCTCCCCTTTTTCGGGTGATGATGTTGACTTTTGTGCAGGGTTTGTCAGTGAGCAGGAGGTGCGAGCGAGCGAGTCGAGCAAGGCCGAGAATGAGAGAGATTTGTTTTTTTTTTTTGAGAGGGACGACCGAAGGATCCAGAAGGACCCACAGACTTCCAATACGCATCCTGATGCGTCTTCTCTTGACAAAGAAAATGACTGGGAGTTTGCGTACCTATTGCACGTGACTTGTGCTCACTGAAGTGTGGGACCTCACGCATGGGCACCACACGTAAGTGACAGACATGTTGGTGTAAAAACTCGGTTGATTATTATAGTGCATTAGAACAAAGTTTCCTATGGATTCAAGGGTAGGAAATCCAAGTTAACTCATTTACATGACATTATTTTTTCCATGAAGCAAAGTTAACGCACCTATCAATTGGTACATTTTGGAGTGACTAAGAAGGATCCAGGCTTACTTATTCGTTTTCACGTGTAAAACTTGTCTAAATCTTGGTCAAACAAAATTGGCAGAAAATTCAAAAAAAAAACAGAAAAATGAAAAACCAAAGCACATAGTCTTCTTATGTCATGTAGTAAGCATTAAAGTTGATAAACAAGGTCTAGACATATTCAAACCATACTAATCATGTATCTACCCGCTAACCCCTAAACTATGTCTTAAGAAGTCAAGAATGAAGAGAAGTGGTTTTGGGTTTCAAACATGGACATTTCAAAAACCTCCCAAAACTTCATTTTAGGGTGAGTAAGAAGGATACAGGCTTCCCTTTTCATTTTCATGTTCTATACTTGTTTAAATCTTGGTCAAACCTAGGATTTGACCAAGATTCAAATGGGCACAAAAAAATAAAAAAAGCACATAGTGTTCTTATGTCATATCGTAAGCATTCAAGTTGATAAACAAGGTCTAGATATATCCAAATTAACCAGACAAATCATGTAACTACCCCCTATCGACCCTAAACTTCGTCTTATGAAGTCAAGCATGAAGAGAAGTGGTTTTGGGTTTCAAACATGGAAATTTCAAAAACCTCCCAAAATTCAGCTTCATTTTAGAGCGACTAAGAAGGATCGATGCTTTTACCTTTTCATTTCCATGTTTTAAACTTATTTAAATCTTGGTCAAACCTAGGATTTGACCAAGATTCAAATGGGCATAAAAATTCAGACAAAAAATCTAAAGAATGAAAAACCAAAGCACATAGCCTTCTTAATTATGTCATATAGTAAACACTCAAGTTGATAAACAAGGTCTAGACATATTCAAACCAGAAAAATCATGTGTATATCTACCCCTAACCCTAAACTCTGTATTATGAAGTCAATCTCTAGGATTTGACCAAGATTCAAATGGGCATAAAATAAAAAAATAGAAAAATGAAAAACCAAAGCGCACATAGTCTTCTTATATGTCATATAGTAAGCATTAAAGTTGATAAACAAGGTCTGGACATATTCAAACTAGCTAGACAAATCATGTATCTACCCCCTAACCCCTAAACTCTGTCTTATGACGAAGTCAAGAGCATGAAGATAAGTGGTTTTGGGTTTCAAACATGGAAATTTCAAAAACCTCCCAAAAACTTCATTAATTTTAGGGTGACTAAGAAGGATACAGGCTTCCATTTTCATTTCCATGTTCTATACTTGTTTAAATCTTGGTCAAACCTAGGATTTGACCAAGATTCAAATGTGCATCAAAATTCCAAAAAAAATCAGAAAAATGAAAAACCAAAGCACATAGTTTTCTTATGTCACATACATATATATAGTAAGCATTCAAAAGTTCATAAACAAGGTGTAGACATATTCAAACCAGACAAATCATGTACCTCCTAACCCTAAACTTTGTCTTAATTATATATGAAGTCAAGCATGAAGCAGAGAAGTGTGGTTTTGGGTTTCAAACATGGAAATTTCAAAAGCCTCCCAAAAAGCTTCATTTTAATTAGACTGGCTGGTTAATTAAGAAGGATCCATGATTAATTACCTTTTCATTGTCATGTTTTAAACTTGTTTAAATCTTGGTCGAACCTAGGATTTGACCAAGATTCAAATGGGCATAAAAATTCAGAAAAAATCGAAAGAATGAAAGACCAAAGCACATAGCCTTCTTATGTCATATAGTAAGCATTCAAGTTGATAAACATGGTCTAGACATATTCAAACCAGAAAAATCATGTATCTACCCCTAACCCTAAACTCTGTCTTATGAAGTCAAGCATGAAAAGAAGTACGATGGTTTTGGGTTTCAAACATGGTAAATTCAAGAACCTCCCAAAAGCTTCATTTTAGAGTTACTAAGAGAAAGATCCAGACTTAATTACCTTATCATTTTCACATGTTAAACTTGTATAAATCTTGCTCAACAAACCTAGGATTTTACCAAGATTCTCAAATGGGCATAAAAATCGAAAAATGAAATACCAATGCACATAGTCCTCTTATGTCATATAGCTAGTAAGCATTCAAGTTGATAAACAAGGTCTAGACATATTCAAACAAGACAAATCATGTATCTACCCCCTATCGACCCTAAACTTCGTCTTATGAAGTCAAGCATGAAGAGAAGTGGTTTTGGGTTTCAAAAAAGATCCAGACTTAATTACCTTATCATTTTCACATGTTAAACTTGTTTAAATCTTGCTCAACAAACCTAGGATTTTACCAAGATTCTCAAATGGGCATAAAAATCAAAAAATGAAATACCAATGCACATAGTCCTCTTATGTCATATAGCTAGTAAGCATTCAAGTTGATAAACAAGGTCTAGACATATTAAAACAAGACAAATCATGTATCTACCCACTATCGACCCTAAACTTCGTCTTATGAAGTCAAGCATGAAGAGAAGTGGTTTTGGGTTTCAAAAACATGGAAATTTCAAAAACCTCCCAAAATTCAGCTTCATTTTAGAGCGACTAAGAAGGATCGATGCTTACCTTTTCATTTCCATGTTTTAAACTTGTTTAAATCTTGGTCAAATCTAGGATTTGACCAAGATTCAAATGGGCATAAAATAAAAAAACCGAAAAATGAAATACCAAAGCGCACATAGTCTTCTTATATGTCATATAGTAAGCATTGAAGTTGATAAACAAGGTCTAGACATATTCAAACTAGCTAGACAAATCATGTATCTACCCCCTAAAACCCCTAAACTCTGTCTTATGACGAAGTCAAGCATGAAGATAAGTGGTTTTAGGTTTCAAACATGCATGGAAATTTCAAAAACCTTCCAAAAACTTCATTTTAGGGTGACTAATTAAGAAGGATACATGCTTCCCTTTTCATTTTCATGTTCTATATATACTTGTTTAAATCTTGGTCAAACCTAGCTAGGATTTGACCAAGATTCAAATGTGCATCAAAATTCCAAAAAATATCAGAAAAATGAAAAACCAAAGCACATAGTTTTCTTATGTCATATAGTAGCATTAAAGTTGATAAACAAGGTCTAGACATATTCAAACAAGAAAAATCATGTATCTACTCCCTACCCCTAAACTTTGTCTTATGTAGTCAAGCATGAAGAGAAGTGGTTTTGGGTTTCAAATATGGAAATTTCAAAAACCTACCAAAAGCTTCATTTTAGAGTGACTAAGAATGATCAATGCTTACCTTTTCATTTTCATATTTTAAACTTGTTAAAATCATTGTCAAACCAGGATTTGACCAAGATTTAAATGGGCATAAAATTAAAAAAATCAGAAAAATGAAAAACAAAAGCACATAGTCTTCTTATGTCACATATATATATAGTAAGAGCATTCAAAAGTTGACAAACAAGGTCTATACATATTCAAATAAGACAAATCATGTATCTACCCCTAACCCTAAACTCTGTCTTATGAAGTCAAGCATGAAGAGAAGTGGTTTTTGGTTTCAAACATGGAAATTTCAAAAACCTCCCAAAAGCTTCATTTTAGAGTGACTAAGAAGGATCCAGGCTTACCTTTTCATTTTCATGTTTTAAACTTGTTTAAATCTTGGTCAAACCTAGGATTTGACCAATATTAAAATGGGCATAAAATAAAAAAATAAAATAAACCAAAGCACATAGTCTTCTTATGTCATATAGTAAGCATTCAAGTTCATAAACAAGGTCTAGACATATTCAAACCAGACAAATCATGTATCTACCCCTATCGACCCTAAACTTCGTCTTATGAAGTCAAGCATGAAGAGAAGTGGTTTTGGGTTTCAAACATGGAAATTTCAAAAAACCAAAAGCTTCATTTTAGAGCGAGTAAGAAGGATCGATGCTTATCTTTTCATTTTCATGTTTTAAACTTATTTAAATCTTGGTCAAACCTAGGATTTGACCAAGATTCAAATGGGCATAAAAATTCAAACAAAAATCTAATTAAAGAATGAAAAACCAAAGCACGTACATAGCCTCCTTAATTATGTCATATAGTAAACATTCAAGTTGATAAACAAGGTCTAGACATATTCAAACCAGAAAAATCGTGTATCTACCCCTAACCCTAATTAAACTCTGTCTTATGAAGTCAAGCATGAAGAAAAGTGGTTTTGAGTTTCAAGCATGCATGGAAATTTCGAGAACCTCCCAAAATAAAGCTTCATTTTAGAGTGACTACGAAGGATCCATGCTTACATCTTTTCATTTTCAAGTTTTAAACTTGTTTAAAACCTCGTCAAACCTGGGATTTGACCAAGATTCAAATGGGCATAAAATTCAAAAAAATACATAAATGAAAAACCATAGCACATAGTCTTCTTATGTCATATAGTAAGCATTCAAGTGGATAAACAAGCTCTAGACATACTGAAACCAGACAAATCATGTATCTACCCCTATCCCTAAACTATGTCTTATGAAGTCTAGCATGAAAAGAAGTGGTTTTGGATTTCAAACATGGAAATTTCAAAAACCTCCCAAAAGATTCATTTTGGATTGACTAAGGAGGATCCAGGCTTACTTTTTCATTTTCATATTTTAAACTTGTTTAAATCTAGGTCAAACCTAGGATTTGACCAAGATTCAAATGGACATAAAAAATCAACAGTTTACAACAGCACACAAAATAAACATGAAATTACATCTAAATCCCTAACTTTTACATGGAGGACCCCAGGCTGAAAGCAAGAAATGCGATCGGGTCTTGAATCTTGATGCGTCTTCTCTTGACAAAGAAGATTGCTGGGAGTTTGCGTACGTACATCACGTCACTTGTGCTCACTGAAGTGTGGGACATGACGCATGCATGGGCAACACACGTAAGTGACATGGATTCAAGGGTAGGGAAGCCAAGAGAAAAAAACGAGAATTTGGACAAAAATAACCCAATCTTGCTAGTATGTCGAAAGTTTGTTTTTCCCAATCTTTTCGACTTTGGGTTATTTCTGTCTATTTTGCCGAAAAAACGAGGACAGAGACTGGAAACGGTGATGCATCTAGCTTCGTAGTACGTCGATTAAGACTTCATGAGCAACACTAGTCGACGTAAGTACGGTGTATACTGAGACAAGACGGGGACTAGACATTGCTACCCACGTCCCTCTGCGCCCCTTCAAAGAAATCATACTCCGTACTAGAATCTCGAAACGTAGGAATTAGTCTGACACGATTTCTGATTGTTTAATTCATAGGATTGCAATTTTCAGAATTCATTGACAATACATTTTTATACAAAAACAAAAAATCCTTCATTGTGTAACCGTATGTTACTACTAGTATTTCTTTTGGTTTTCACACGCAATCAAATGTTATTGGATCCAAATACCGTTGTTTCTCAATCCTATATATTTGGAGATGATCATCACTCTCTAATCATACAATTTTCATATTCTCGCACTTTGAAAATCTTGCGAATAATCAAAGCAGCCAAAATCTATGGTGTGTATTGTATATGTTTATGCCATGCTTAGTTTCATCGAATATTGTTTGGTTGCATCGCGGGGAAACCGCGTGAATTTAGATTAATTGTTGCATGTTTGTTTGTGGTGTGACCAACTGCTTTTGCAACGAAACAACCCCCCCCCCCACCATGTACGCATTGTTTGGGTCGCATGCATGATGTGTACAAAATGTTAAAATAGAAATAATGTAGGAATTGAATATGATTGCATGTTGAATTAATCCTATATGAGAGAAATCACACAAATTTGAATTGCATGTTCTTTGGTTGTAGTGCTACACAAAAAACACGTGAATTAGTATGAATTATCATGTATTCAAGAATCAAAGGAGCCACTGAGATTTGAATCCCACAAAATTTCTATGAATTTTCTTCGAACCAAACAAGCCCAACAAGATTCCAAAGGAATATAATACAACGAATCAAACAACTTCCGTTGTTGAAATATTTCCTTAGGACATCAATCCAATAGAAACTATATGATCCAGTTTCAGCGACAATCTGGTCGGTGTAGGCTCGAGGAGGCCAATTGTATATATATGTTTGGACCCGGTTGGTTGAGTGATCATCCGCGTGCCATCCAGCCTGCAAGGTAAAATTCGGGCAAGGCCGCCGTGACGCCACAATACTTTTGAAATATTCAAAAGCGCGTAATATTTGTGAAATTTTAATAATAGCTACTACTTATGTGAATTTTTTTCGTTCATACGCTTATTGGGGGGTAGGCTAACCCTAATGGCCTCCTCAAGATCCCTACCTCTACCAAGGTTTCCCGAGTTCATCCACCTCGATGGGTTCCTTGCCACTTTCGACCATGTTGTGGGCATCATTTCGGGTTCCCGTACCACGGCCAGTCCTTTTCAGGAGTCCCGAACTCGATGCCATAATATTTGTTTGAAAAAAATTCAAGACCGCACAATATTTGTTGAAATAAATGAATAAGCATTTTTAAATAGCTAAATAAAAGAAGTACGAATTTTGAAAAATTTATTTTTTCTAAAACATTAATTGGAGCATTGACATGTTGAACCCACTTGTCGATTTTGCTATCAACATGACTAACTAGCTGATTAGATAACCAAGTGGTGAAATTTGCAACATATTAGACCACCACATGGTGGAAAGCTGCAAAAAAAATGTCCAAGTGGTGGTTTGTGCAACATATAGAGCGATACGGTATATGGTAGTACAAGATGAAGAGGCCTCCAAGATGAATGTGCCGCCGTGGGCCCGTGGTAATATATCATGATGATGGCAAAGGATCTTTTCTCTGCTTGAACTGTCCAGAGCTGATTTGATGAGACAAAATACAGCTCCACGGCGTGCAAGGACAATATACAAGACATTAGCTTCTTCTCGGGTCACACGCCTTCACGACAGTGCGATAGTGCAGCAGAGACCAGAGAGAGAAGGCACGCCCGTAGTACTCGTATTATTGATTTCAATTCAAATTGTTTTTTTTGCCTGCTTCTCCGTCTTCTTCATCTCCATCTTCTCTGGCGACCCCGCCTACACCAGCAGCCCCTGCACCACCGCCGCCATGCCTTTTTCGGATCATCTCGAGCCACCTGTTTGATGGTACTAGTAGGAGTTGTGGACTTTTATCCATATCGCTCTACCAGCTGCCGCTCGCACTGTCCTCCAATACCTCATACCCAAACGCCAGCGTCCCACTCCCACACCCCCACACCCACTTGACCGCATCCTTCCAATGGCGAGATCGATCAATGAGAGTGGCAGTTCTTGGGTGTTTCCTGATGGCCCCCTTGAAGAAATCGCATCCCGATGCGATGTCATCACCTCCGCGAGCCTCGTCGGTTCATGCAAGTTTTATCATGATTCAGCAACACAAAGTGTAGCTCTGCCTGCATCTCAGCCGTTTGGCATGCCCTGTGTTCTTCATACTCACCAAACTGAGGTACCGCACGCGCACAATCCCTTCTACCGCGTCCACAAGTTCAAGCGGGAGGGTGCGCGAGAAGAACAAGCAGCATGATGCAAAAGATCGCAAGGGTACCTTGTGCCAACCGACGCCGCTGGACAGGATCTCTTCCGATGCCGTGATTCCGGATGGTGGTACGGGCATGTGGGCAGCGCGAATGGAGAGTGGATCGCCCAACTTGGCTTCCCCTGGAATTGGGAGCTTGTCAATGTGTACACCGGTCGCCGGATTCCTCTACCACCAATAAGTGAGTTTAAATCCACCCCGGATAAACTTGTGTTCGAGTCTAATGATCAACATCTTCAACTGCTGAAGATAGCTATTTGCCGAGTTCCAACAACTGCTTCAAATTATACTAGTTTCTCTGTTCTTGCCATCTTCAACGCGGCAATTGCGGTCCTTCACCGTGCTTCTAGCGTATGGACGATTCTTGACAACCAGTTCTTAGCGTACGGCTACTCCGATGCAATCATCCACAAGGGTATTGTATTTGTCAGTAACTCGAGACAGCGAAGTTTATGCAGGGAATCAACTTTATTTGGGTACTTTTTCTCATCTCATATGATGTCTTTACGCTATTACCTGCTAGTTTCAGATGTAGCTTTAGCCTTATTCTTTCAGGTGTGCAGTTTTCGTGTCATGCCTGTACCTTTCCCCCTCTATATTCAATCAAAATCAGCAGCGATATGCCTTTGAGTCAAAATAAAGTACTCCCTCCGATCCAAATCAAATTGACTCAGCTTTGTCTAGCCAGTGCATCTAGCTAGACAAACTTGAGTCAATTAATTTGTGCATATCTAGCTAGACACATCCAGTTGAGTCAATTAATTTGGATCGGAGGCAGTATTTTAGCTACATCATTATTCATGTATGTAATGAACTAATCAAGTTTTGCTGAACCGACTTCAAGCTGTGCTTTCCTTTGCAAGGTCCTTTGTTGATCAGCACGGCACCTATTCCGCCGTAACTTGATGAACAAGGTCGGTACAATCTTGGCTCCTGGTGGTTAGCACGATCTCCGATGGTTCTAGACTTTTTCTGGTCCATACCGGGGCGTTGCGACGGGCGGGATTATACTGACTGGTTCGGATTTTACCCGCCGCTGCTACCTCTGAGGGTCGTCATGGTCGCACTATTCGCGGGTATGGTAAGGGTTTACTTGGCTGCGAGGTGTACAGCATGGACACCAGTCAGTTGATGCCACCGAGGCCATGGAGGAGGATTATTTCCCTTGGATCATATTCTCTCTTCCTTGGAGTGAACTATCCGATTATCATTCCAGTAGAAGACGGGGCAGAACATGACCGTCCAAATATGGCGAGAAGCAACTCTGTTTACACATCGCACCATGCAGTAGGCCTTGCATATCCTCCTTCTCCAGAAATTTGCCGCTTCAGTTTGAATTCTGAAGACTGTACTGTTGGTTTCCAAACCAACATTAGATGGACATGGCGGCAGGTTCCGTTGTGGCTCATCCCAAGCTTCGCCAACGCCCGGCAATGGAACCTGCCTTCGCGTCACAGGTCCAGAAAGAAGGGCTGATGTACTTTATGTAATACTCGTGTTGTAATGCAAGATTTGTATCTGTTGAACTATTTCATTTGCATGTTTATCTCTACCTAGGCTACTCCCTTTCCGTAGTTGTGTTGTACTATCTGTTGAACTATTTCCTTTGCATGTTATCTCTACCTAGGCTACTCCTCCGTAGTTGTTAAATTGATGTAATGCTCCTACAATGCACGCTACACTGGGCGTGTGGCCTGTAATGTTATCAAACACCTTTTGTACTCGTTCTAGTAAGCATTTCACACTATAGCTCACATAATTAAAGTACTCCTACAACGTATTAGTTGAAAGATATCTCTCATAAGTAAGTACCCCTCTTTGAGCTTATGCGAAACATAAATGACTATTTTAGAAATATATACTCTCGACACAAGATTATATTAAAAACAATGGTACATAGTTCTATTAGAAAAAGAAAGTGTGAATAGTAGAATGATGGAGAAGTGTTTTTTGAGGTCTGTGCATAGCTAGTGTTCATGGTGCAAAAGCACTTAGACTAGTCACAATGGGAAGTATACTAGTCTATGATACAACACCTTCAATGCATAGTATCATGAATTAGTATCATGCAATGTTGCGAAAAACCAATTATTCATTTCTTTCCAAATAGACTAGCTTTGCGAGGATGACAAAACATTTCTTTATTGCCCTCTCGTATGAATCTCCTCCATACATCACCTCTCATACCGATTGAAAGCCATTCCAAATCGTTGGTTCAAGACCATGAATACCAAGCCAATTTTGTTAGCTAGTTGGACCACCCTCGGATTGAGAACCAACGGTTGAAAGAAAGGTGGGCGCCAACTCATATTTTTTTCTCGAGAGTCCGACACTTGATGTTGATTGCAAAGTTCACAAAGGCCAAAATTTTGACATCCTCTTTGTGCAAGTCTTGCCACCATCCAAACTCGGTTTTGAAGTACCAACCAAGAAAAAAAAAGCTTGCACTTTGGAGGACCCCATGGACCATGAAAATTTTGAAAAACTTCCAGTAAATCATGCATATTTCGATTTATATTTTGGTGAAGTTTCATTCGATTTGAATCATAGGTTTGTGAGCAAATATATATTTAGTTTAAACTAGTGCTCGAGTACGTAAGAATCTATTTAATCACAAGCTAGTCATCCGAATGGGATGAAATATTCATAGATTTTAAAACAAGGAATCTACATATTACTGGATTTTTTTTCAAAATTTTCTGAATAGTTTTTCTTTTTTAGCTTCGAAATAAGAGATAGTTTGGAACGTTGGATCTCAAATGGATGGTAGATGGTGGGACACAGTCACAATGTATCTTGGAAGCATCAAGTCACTGAAGCTCTGTCCGGTTTCCAAACCAAGCTAGGAAAGGCATTGAAAATGAAGTTCTGCTCTAAAACATTTCTCATTCCATTTTGGTGCTCGCGCGGTTGCATGTTGCCCACGTGTTAAGGTACGTGTCTGTGGCATGTAGAGAACTACGATTATTGGCGAAAAATATATCGAAATGGAAACTGTAAAAAAAAAGCCCTCTCTGGTCAACCTGATGTGACGAGACATCACTGCACCAAACGTCGTCGCAAATTTATAGATGGGTGGCGTGCTAGTCTACCAACAGTCAAATCGGCGCCCAGTCGCAGCAGCAGCCTAGAGTACTACCTAGTTTTTGCCCCTTGCATGTCTATCATCTTCTTCTTCACCCCGTTACAAAAAAAACTTCTTCTTCACCCTCCCGTAATCACGCGCACGCGCAGGATCTCGATCCCCACCACGCCGGATCACTAGTACTACTCCGTATACCTTTCTCTCCTTACCCCGGCCGGCCGCGCGCATCGTTCCTTCCATAGCGCTCGCCCTCTCCTCCGAAAACCCCAAGCGCAGTTGCATCCGCCATCCACCTAAATCCATCTTCACGTGATGGATTATTCTAGGCTTTGCCGGGGCGGCGGGGACGGCCACTTGGAGGCTCTCACCGGCGACAACATCGACCTCATCGCTGCGCATCTGGACGTTACCTACACCGTCCGACTTGCTGCATGTTCCGAGGAGCTCTACGACATGATCGGCAAGGATGAAGGTAAGATGCACCATTGGGATGAACCACACTGCTGATGCCTCCGCCCTTATTGGTTCGATGAACACTGGGACGTGGCGAGAGCATCTCGTCTGCATGATACGGTGTACGACCTGGTGCCCCTCGACCATCCTCGCCGTTCTGTCGCCCTGCCGTTCATGCACGACAGAAAATGGCTTGGCGCGAACGGCGACTGGATCGCCGCCGCCGATCATCATGAGTGGTGCCTCGTGAACGTCTACACCGAGCGACATATCCCCCTTCCATCCCTACCTGATTCGAAGATTCGTCATAGTATTGTTTCATCTCGACCTGCATACTCTTTTAACTGGCGTCCAGAAATTTATTTGTTGAAGATTGTAATCTGCCAAGTGCCCACAAAAGGTGGGAGGTACGCAGATTACAAGCTCATCGCCTTGTTCGACAAAACGATTTTCTACCTTGAAGGGGGTGGCGACTGGAGAATGCTGGAGGCCCTTACACCTGCACCTGATTATCCAAATTACTGTGATGCCATTGAACTCCGTGGCCACGTTTTTGCGGTGGACCAACCGACGGCTCCACGTACTTCTGGGACACCGCAAATGGTATTTTTTCAGTCCTTATGTTGCATTGCATGATACACTGCCTTAACCAATGAAGTTATTCATGAACTACCTTGTTTATATTTTACCTTTCTTATATGACTTAATGATCACCCCCCTTTTGCTGAATATGAATGAACCGTTGCTTGCAATGAATTAGTAGTACTAATTAGTCACCAACAAACATAGTATGCTCAGTATGTGATTGCATTCCTGAATTAGTAACTCTACGCCACTGCAGAATATGGGTGTAATTTACCAGTATCTCAAAAGATAACGTGGCACTATGAAGGCACCCTTTTTGATAACCTTTTACACCCATTGTTTCATATATAACTAATTGATTTTGCCTCCAAAAGGAGGACGGAGACCTCGCCATCTGCATCAGAGAGATGCATAAGGACTTTCATAAGTATATGACTTAACGATCACATCCTTTATCTGAATATGAATGAACCGTTGCTTGCAATGAATTAGTACTAGTCAGTCATCAGCAAACATAGTATACTCCGTATGTGAATGCATTCCTGAATTAGTAACTCTATGCAACTGCAGAATATGGATGTAATTAACAAGTATCTCAAATGTTAACGTAGAAACAGAAAAATAGAAGAAAATCGTTTGTAATTACATGCGTAGCTTATATTTTCTAGAGATCGGGGAAAAAGCCTTGATTGGATGTACCTACATGCAGATCAAACAGTTCTTTGTTTATATCGGTGAACAATCTGCAGAATGGTATAATTAATTTTGTTTTTGATACATTTTTTCTCCCATTTTCTTGAATAGATTTCAGTTTCCCACAATTATCTTTCATTAGTGATTGTGACGTCCCCTCATTCAGAATAACTCAGGTTATCTTTTTCCTAATTCAGTGATATTTAAGTTTGAGTAAGTTTACGATTAATATCTACAACCTCATATATATATATAAGATTTAGCACCTGCAGGCCTAACAAAGTTAGCTGCCTCTAGTCCCCTGTATAGTTCTTTCTTTTTGCTTTCTCAGTTTTTCGTAGCCTTGCTACAACCCTGTATGCTCTAATATATAATGATGCACGACTAGGCATGTGTTCGAGAAAAGAAAATCTAAATATCTTTTGTAATATATGAACCTATATTGATGTTTTAGATGTTGGTAGTATAATTTTCGATAGACTTGAACAGACTTAAATCAGTTTAACTTAGCACAACCATATAGCGTACCTTTTTTAGAACGCGAAAATGAGGTAAACAAATACCATGTGTACCCTTTACTATCAATAGTAGAGAAGAGATTATGAACCTTCAACTCTAAAATGCAAATTCTTCTACTGAATGGATAGCTGCATCTGATACCTATTTTGCAAATGTTACCAGACTTGGGGTTAGCTATAAAGAGCATTTCTTTCTTGTCAAGCTTCATGCACTACCAACACAACCAAAAGTCCGAACTGATCGCAAGGGCGGCAATCCACTTATACAATTCAACACCCCCCGTCACGTGTGATGGGAGACAAGTCAACATGTGGAAAGACTCAGAGGTATAGCTCAAGAGGCATATAAGTGGACTCCGAGGGGGCAACAACAATTTTAGGATAAATTGCGAAAGCCAGGTCTCAAACTCGAGACCCTGGCTCTGACACCATGTCAAGCTTCATGGACTAGCCAACGCAACCAAAAGTCCAAACTGATGGAAAGGTCTAGGCAATCCACTTATACAGTTAAACATTTCTTACCCTTCGGGTGGTCACAGGGAAGCTCTCTAATAGATCACTTAAGACAAAGGGAATTAACTACAGCACAGGACTTAAACTTAAGATGATATATATTTGTCAAAATTTGAATGTATCTATATGCTTTCACTGTCTAGATACATCTGAATTTGGACAAATCTCAGACACTTTCGGTGGGACAGAGGTAGTATATAACTGTGTATACACTAACTAGTGTCTAGTTTTGGCGAAGTTTAGACTAGTTTCGTGGGATGGATGCAGTATAACTGATATATTGGACACATGATTTGAACACATGAATGACCAATGTCCTTAGCTTACATAGTCGTATTTATACTGTGAGCATGAACGATGAACAATGCTGCTGTTTGAATATGGTTGCCAGTAACACCCTATTCGTCTCCATTTCTAATATTGCAGAAAACCTGATGCTCCCGTTTGTAATCCCGCCACCGGTGGTGGATGATCAGCAGTACGCGTGGTTCCTCGCTCCATCTGCTGATGGCAAGCGATTGATGATCATCCTTACAGTAAACAAGATTGGGATTGCCAATGTGAAGTACCTCGACATTCCCTATGCTGCTAATGGGCTTCAGCTACGGCAGTATCCTCCTGTTGCCACCTACGTCTTTGAGCTGGATCCCTTATCTACTGCACGTGCAGGGGACTTTCTTTGGAGGCAGGTTAACAGCCTCAGCGACCACTCTCTGTTCCTCAGACTCAATTACCCAATCATTGCCAACCTGAAGAAGCGTGAATCCAAAGCTCCTGATGGCACATTGGTTCCATTCATGAGGAAAAACTGCGTCTACACAGCATACCGGAATATTCGTTATAATCAATACCCTAAAAATTTGCGCTGCAACCTCCAGCCAGATGAAGGTGAGACTGTGGGAGTTATCAGCCTTCCCAAGGATGGTTGGGATAGTGTCCGACAAGCGGCTATGTGGTTTAAGCCTGCTTTAAACATTGCCCGTTCGGTGTTACCTTTAAAAAAACAGTGACACTTTTTTATTATGCTTGAAGTGTTGAGAAGTAGTACACTGTTTTTAGTATGTACTAGTTTGAATCAGTTTATTTGAACATTGCCCTGCTTTTGTATTTCGTGTTGCCTTCATATTATAACCCATGCATGGCTGTTTTAGGATTGACTTTATTTCAGCACTATAATTACAATGTGTGTACGTCCTTTATAATATAGCCACCTCTTGTTGATCATAGTCATGAGAGGACCATTCCTATTTTTTTCACCGCTAAAGGGTAAAGTACATCCACTGGCACGGGGGTGTGTTCGGTTCCACCCCATCCCCAAACCGAACATGCATCAACTACGAGCAAGGAAGTAGATGTGCGACCTAGGTGACTGTGCGGACCCCACATGTGAACCAAAGAAAAAAACATGTCAATACGGGCTGATGTACATACGACAACTCCTATATGATATGCGTATGTACGATTGAGCATCTGGAGGTGTGCTGCCACCTGCTTCCTCACACGAAGGGTTGGATCTTGTGTTTCGTACACGGATCGGACTGAAATTGTCGTGTGCATAGCAAGGTTCATGTCAATAAGGCTGAGTTTGGCATCTAAGTCTAGGCAACAAATACTTTTGGGTTCCAACGGCCATCTACAAGGTATTTGCTATAGGCCTACTTGCTCGGTTTGTCGAAGCCCAATAACTACAAATGGGCCTTTCTGCTCATGCAATGTTGGCCCTTTTCTAAAGAACCACAGATCCTATGATTGGCAAAAAACAAAAACACGGAGATTCTACATAAAAGTTGTTTGTATTTATTTTGAATTATTGGGTTGCAATTTTTGAAACTGCTCATGGCCAATATGAAAATCCTTGATCGCTCCATACCCACATAGATCACGGTATTTTCAAAAATTCATAAAGTGGATTTGAAATTTAAAACATATCCTAATAATTCCATGATTTATTCTATTAACTTGCAAGATCTTGGAGCGAAAGAGCTTGTATTAGTCTGAAAATAATCTTGATAAACCTGTCGTTAACAAGAAATGAAGGTTTATCGTTCGTGAGAGGAAGCCATGTTGGACCAATGAGACATGAGCGTCCTCAACGTTTCAAAGAAAAAGGCAAGTAGCCCGAAAATAGGGGTAAAAAATAAATCCTACAAAGGAAACATTTATAGTTCATAGAGGCTGACATGTGGGACCGATCTGCCAGCTGCATCCTCATCATTTCGAAGTCGGCAGGGATCAGAAGAAAAAGGCAAATAGCCAGAAATTAGGGGTAAAAAATAAATCCAAAAAGGAAACTTTTATTCTTAATAGAGGATGACATGTGGGACCGACCTGCCAGCAGCGTCCTCATCGTTTCAAAGGCCGCAGGGGATCAAAAGAAAAAGGCAAATAGCCAGAAATTAGGGGTAAAAAATAAATACAACAAAGGAAAGGTTTATTGTTCATAGAGGCTGACATGTGGGACCCATGAGCCAGCGGCGACCTCAATTTCAAAGGCGGCATATGATCGAAAAGAAAAAGGCAAGTTAGCAAAAATCAGTGGGTAAAAAAATCTAAGAAATGAAACTTTATTGTACAGTCCAGTGTGTAAAAAAAAGGCAAATAGCCGTAAATTAGGGGTAAAAATAAATCCAACAAAGGAAAGGTTTGTTGTCCATAGAGGCTGACATGTGGGACCCATGAGCCAGCGGCGACCTCAATTTAAAAGGCGGCATATTATCTAATAGAAAAAGGCAAGTTAGCAAAAATCGGGGGTAAAAAAATCTAAGAAAAGAAACTTTATTGTACATAGAGGATGACATGCGGGTCCCATGAGCCAAAGCACCTTACTCAACGTTTCGCAGGCGGCATGAGATCAAAAGAAAAAGGAAACTGACCAAATATCAGGAGCAAAAAATAATCCAAGAAAAGTAACTTTTATTGTACATAGAGGATGACATATGGGTCCCACTTATACAAGCTCTTTCGCTCCAAGATCTTGCAAGTTGATTGTACATAGAGGATGACATGCGGGCCCCATGTGTCAGTAGCTTAATCAATGTTTCCAAGGCGGCAGGGGATCAAAAGAAAAAAGGAAATAGCCAAAAATAAGAGGGTGAAAAAAATCCAAGAAAAGAAACTTTTATAGTATAGAGGATGACATGTGGGTCCCATGAGCCAGCTGCTTCCTCAACGTTTCAGAGGCTGCATGAGATCGAAAGAAAAAGGCAAGTGACCAAAAATAAGAGGGAAAAAAATCCAAGAAAAGAGACTTGATTGTACATAGAGGATGACATGCGGGTCCCATCGATCGACAGCCTTACTCAACGTTTCCAAGGCGGCAGGGGATCAAAAGAAAATGGAAATAGCTAAAGATCAGAGGGTGAAAAAAATCCAAGAAAAGAAACTTTTATAGTACATAGAGGATGACATGCGGGTCCCATGAGCCAGCAGGTTCCGCAACATTTTCAAAGGCGGCATGAGATCGAAAGAAAAAGGCAAGTGACCAAAAATCAGAGGGTGAAAAATAATCGAAGAAAAGAAACTTTTATTGTACATAGAGGATGACATGCTCTCCCATTTTGCAGCAGAGGTCCCAACGTTTCAAATGCGGCTTGAGATCAAAAGAAAAAGAAAGTAGCCAGAAATTAGGGGATAATAAAAACTCCAAGAAAGGAAAGCTTTATCGTTCATACAGGCTGACATGTGGGACCTATGAGCCAGCAGCTTACTCAACGTTTCAAAGGCGGCAGGGGATCAAAAGAAAAAGGAAATAGCCAAAAATCAGAGGGTGAAAAAAAATCCAAGAAATCAAACTTTTATTGTACATAGAGGATGACATGCGGGTCCCATGAGCCAGCAGATTCCTCAACGTTTCAAACGTGGCATGAGATCGAAAGAAAAAGGAAAGTGACCAAATATCAGGAGCCAAAAATAATCCAAGAAAGGAAACTTTATTGTACATAGAGGATGACATACGGGTCCCATTTGCAGCAGCGGTCTCAACGTTTCCAAGGTGGCACAGGACCAAAAGAAAAATGAAGTAGCCAGAAATCAGGGGGTGAAAAAAATCCAAGAAAAGAAAGATTTCAATTGGGCTGCATCTGGACATCTGGGCCTTCGAACTATCCTTCTGGGCCTTTTGATTCGTACAATTTCAGCCCACTCCAGAACATGGAAGTTCGGATTTTTCTCAAAAAAAAACAGGAATGTCCTATGCTTCGCAAAAACAAAAAACAAGGAGATTCAAGATATAAGTTGTAAAAATAAAGATTTAATTTATCCGTTTGTAATAGCTCAGAGCGAAATACACTGTTTATTGTCTGCAAAATAATCAAGATATCACATGTTTCTTGTACGGGGAGGCTGACATCAGGGACCCATGAGCCAGCAGCGTCGTTAACGTTTCAAAGGCAGTGGGTCGAAAATAAAAAAACAAAAAGTCAGTTGGTAAAAAAATCCAAGAAAAGAAAACATTTATCGTTCTGAGAGGATGACATGCGGGACCGATGAGGCAGCAGCATCCTCAACGTTTCCAAGGCGGCAGGGGATCAAAAGAAAAAAAAAGGAAATAGCCAGAAATTACTTAGGGGTCAAAAATAAATCCACCAAAGGAAACTTTTATTGTTCATAGAGGATGACATGTGGGACCGACCTGCCAACAGCGTCCTCATCGTTTCAAAGGGGGCAGGGGATCAAAAGAAAAAGGCAAATAGCCAGAAATTAGGGGTCAAAAATAACTCCAATAAAGGAAACTTTTATTGTTCGTAGAGGATGACATGCGGGACCCATGAGCCAGCAGCTTACTCAACGTTTCAAAGGCGGCATGAGATCGAAAGAAAAAGGCAAGTGACCAAATATCAGGAGCCAAAAATAATCCAAGATTTATTGTACATAGAGGATGACATGTGGGTCCCATTTTGCAGCAGCGGTCTCAATGTTTGTAATGCGGCTTGAGATCAAAAGAAAAAGAAAGTAGCTAGTAATTAGGGGGTGAAAAAAAATCCAAGAAAAGAAAGTTGATGGACATAGAGGATGACATGCGGGTCTCTTGAACCAACAGCTTACTCAACGTTTCAAAGGGTGCAGGGGATCAAAAGAAAAAGGCAAGCCAAAAATCAGAGGGTGAAAAAAAATCCAACAAAGGAAACTTTTATAGCACACAGAGGATGACATGCGGGTCCCATGAGCCAGCAGGTACCTCAACGTTTCAAACGTGGCATGCGATCGAAAGAAAAAGGCAAGTGACCAAATATGAGGTGCCAAAAAAAACTCCAAGAAAAGAAAGTTGATTGCTCATAGAGGATGACATGCGGGTCCCATTTAGCTGCAGCGGTCTCACCGTTTGAGAGGCGGCAGGGGATCGAAAGAAAAAGTCAAGTGACCAAATATGAGGTGCCAAAAATAATCCAAAAAAAGAAAGTTTTATAGTACATAGAGGATGACATGCGGGTCCCAGTTAGCAGCAGCGGTATCACTGTTTGAGAGGCAGCAGGGGATCGAAAGAAAAAGTCAAGTTACCAAATATGAGGTGCCAAAAAAAATCCAAGAAAAGAAAGTTTTATAGTACATAGAGGATGACATGCGGGTCCCATTTAGCGACGGTATCACTGTTTGAGAGGCGACGGGGATCGAAAGAAAAAGTCAAGTGACCAAATATGAGGTGCCAAAAAAATCCAAGAAAAGAAAGTTTTATAGTACATAGAGGATGACATGCGGGTCCCATTTAGCAGCAGCGGTATCACTGTTTGAGAGGCAGCAGGGGATCGAAAGAAAAAGTCAAGTGACCAAATATGAGGTGCCAAAAAAAATCCAAGAAAAGAAAGTTTTATAGTACATAGAGGATGACATGCGGGTCCCATTTAGCAGCAGCGGTATCACTGTTTGAGAGGCAGCAGGTGATCGAAAGAAAAAGTCAAGTGACCAAATATGAGGTGCCAAAAAAAATCCAAGAAAAGAAAGTTTTATAGTACATAGAGGATGACATGCGGGTCCCATTTAGCAGCAGCGGTATCACCGTTTGAGAGGCGGCAGGGGATCGAAAGAAAAAGGTAAGTGACCAAATATGAGGTGCCAAAAATAATTCAAGAAAAGAAAGTTTTATAGTACATAGAGGATGACATGCGGGTCCCAGTTAGCAGCAGCGGTATCACCGTTTGAGAGGCGGCAGGGGATCGAAAGAAAAAGGCAAGTGACCAAATTTGAGGTGCCAAAAAAAACTCCAAGAAAAGAAAGTTGATTGCACATAGAGGATGACATGCGGGTCCCATTTAGCAGCAGCGGTCTCAACGTTTCCAAGGCGGCAAGGGATCAAAAGAAAAAGGAAGTAGACATAAATAATGGTGACAAAAAAAATCCAAGAATAGAAAGAATTTTGGTTCATAGAGGATGACATGCGGGACCCATGATCCTGCATCGTAAACGGCTCGATCGGAGAACGTTGAACGAGATGGCGCGATCTAGAAAAAAAACAATGCCAGAGAGGCTGCCATCTGGGCCCTACATCCCTCGGCGGTGCGGATTTGCGTTGACTCGGCCGGCGAACCCGAGATTTCGAGATGCACCACGTCCCGGGCCACCATACGCCACGTTTTGGCCGCTTTCGTCGGGCTAGGTGGCCTCAAAAACGAGAAAAAAAAAGTTTTGACATGCACCACGGAGGGACCAAAATCGTCGGCCATGGTACACCAGCAACCACGGCGCGACTTCAACTTCGTCGGCCATGGCAACTTTTCTTGTAGTGTGTATCACTCATGTCCTCCAAATGGAAGCACTTAAACTCACATATGGGGTGGAAGTCACTCAACTCACCATCACTCTCGCTCAAGTGGGCTAAGTGGCTCTCATGCTCACATGGGGTTGGTACCAACTCATCATTCAAGCATATAGGAGTAGGCTCGATTTTGTCATCTCCATGCGCCTCCGTGGTTGAAGGGAACTTCCCATGCTCAACCATGTCAACTCCATCGCCCGCCATGTTGACACCATTTGATGGCGCTATGGTGTTGTTGAGAGCTAGGCTCGAATCAACGTCACTCTTGTCTTGGACTTCTCGTGCTCCATCTTGAAGTGTGGGCTTCATAGTCGTCATCTTGTCCATTTCCTTGCACCATTCTTTGAAGATGATGGTATCTTGAAGTGTCTTGTTGGCGAATTGGGCATCCAATTGGGCGAAGTAGAGCTTGTGGGCTTGAGGTGTGTTGCACTCTCATGTCATGTGCTTGTTGGATGTGCACACATCAAAATGGAGATTGGCGCATTCCCAAAGATGATGACCGTCTTGTGTGCAACGAAAGCATTGGGAGCTACGTGGTCTTGGCGGACAAATCATTGTCATGTTGGCATAAAGTTGTGTAGACCGTCCTTCATCTTGAAGTGTAGACTCCATGGTCTTCATCTTGGGGCTTGAGCTTCTTGTAGGCGCCATTGTGGTGGTGGCGGTAGTAGGGGAAAGCACCATGATAGGTGGTTCCTCTTGATGTGCACTTGCCACCATCTTCCTTGTTGATGTAGCGTCTTGTCTCGCACCATTGGAGATCTTCTCATGTGTAGGCGGTCTTGGAGATGCCATTTTGGTTGTGGCGCTAGGCTTTGTGGACACCATATTGTTGGTGTTGTTGTTCTTTGTAGCCTTGGCCGCTTCATGTCGAGGTTCTCGTCTTCTTGCATCATCACCATGTCTTGGGGGGTGTCGTCGAAGATCCTTTGGAGGTGTTGGTCGATGGCGAACATGAGGTGACTTGTGTCGGTGATGATCATGTGGTGACGCATGTCGATGGCGAACATGAGGTGACTTGTGTCGGCAATGATCATGTGGTGACGCATGTCGATGGCGATCATGAGGTGGTGATGGTCGACGACGATCTTGAGGTGACGAGTGGCGATGACGATCCTCAACATGCCTAGATGATGGTTCATGTAGCTTGGCACTTTGCTTGTGGTGCCTTCTTGAGCTCGGAGGAGAATGTCGATGGCGATCATGGCGGGGACGCTCTTGTTGTTCCAAAGGACGAGCTCGATGTAGATGATCATGTGCATAAGCACTCTCATGGTGGCGCTGTCTTGAAGGTCCGCAACCGTCATAAGTAGTTCCATTGGCCAAGGTGGGGAACTTGTAGGCACCGTTCTTGTGCAAGGTGGTGTCGAAGCTCGGTTCCACCACGGTGTCAATGTCATAGTCGAGGTAGTGCTCGGTGCGGTGCTCCATCATGGTGTCGTAGTCGTAGTCGAGGTAGTGCTCGGTGCGGTGCTCCATCATGGTGTCGTAGTCGTAGTCGAGGTAGTGCTCTACCATGTCGTCGATGTTGTAGTTGAGCTCGGAGTGGTGGTCCACCATGTTGTCCATGCTTGGCGAGTCATGGTCGGTGTAGAGATGCTCGATGTCGGTCATGTCGCCAATGCTTGCGGAGCCATTGTCGGTGTCGAGCTCCACATGGTCCTCCATATCCGCGGTGCGTGCGGAGCTATCACCCTCATCGTACTCCATGTCGTCCTCCGTAGGTTCATCCTCACTATCCATGTTAGTCTCTATGATTGGTGTATATATATGGTGGAAGGAAAACTACCAAAAGTGTCAAAACTTGCAAACCAAAATCGAAAAAGTGTTTCTGATGCAGCCCGACCTTCGGTCTTCACCGCATCATGTGCTTCATCGCCAAGACGGCACGCTAAGGTGAATCTTCTCCTTTACGCGTGCCTTGAATATCCTATTTGGGATGATATACTACTTCATACTCCGACATATCTTGATGATAGGAACTCGACGACAAGTACGGAGAGAAGAGAGGATGCCATGGAGACCCGAGGACGCAAGGCCGATGTCACGGAAGCTTGGAAGAGAAGGAGGAAGAGGAGCTGGAAGCTCCAGGGCCGGCACTGCCGCCCTACACAGGCCGGCACTGCCGCCAGGGCCGGCACTGCCGCCCTCCCCACGCCGGCACTGCCGCCGTGGTCGTGACCACTACCAAACCTAACCCTAGGTTGCCCCATGTATGGCTATGCTTGTATCTTAGTTTCCCCAAACTACCCCTCCTTAGTGGTTCCCTATAAATAGACCTCCACCCCCACCTTCATGAGGGAGAGATGATGTTTAGATGAATTGGCTTATGCCTCTACTATCCCTTAGTGGATCTGGGTAACCCCCACCTTAGGTTAATTCCTATTGTACCACCCGGGCTCCTTATCGAATCCTATTGTATCTCTTTGGTGACTTCTACCAATCTTAGTCTTTTGCTTGCACTTCTACCTATTTGGTCTTTTGCTTGCACTTCTATTGAGTTTGGTCTTTTCACCCTTCTAGATTCATAGGATCTTCGATTTGTCGATCTTGTTGCGGGACTTCTACCGAAAGGTCTTTTCCCGCAACTTCTATCGAGTTGGTGTTTCGGGCCGACGAGGATAACCGATTGTGTTGTGTGCGTGTGTTTGTATCGAGTTCTTCGCGTTCATCCACTTCCCCGCGAATCCCTCCGCAATCACACTCACCCGGGTCAAACCGTGAAGATTGGGCACACCCTCGGGCTTAGCCCGCATCATATGGTATCTGAGCAAAGGTTGCCACGGATTTGACCCTCCGATTCCACAAATTTCGCCCAAAAATTTCCCCAAAATTTTTTCCCCAAAAAACAGCTCGAATTTGGATCTCTGGATTTGTTGAGTTTTTTGTGGTTTTGGTCCACAGATCTGTTGTCTTAGTGGCTGATCTACATCCCTGCAAAATTTCGTGGTCAAATTCCTTGTATTTCTCCGCGAATCGACGATTTTCTCTCCATATTTCCGCTGCGTTCGCGAGCTGTTCATCCTGTTCGTGCCTGAGTTCGTGCTCAGCGGCACTGCCGGCCTCGCAGTAGCGGCACTGCCGCCACGCTTCCGCCATCACCAGCTCTCGCCCACGCCCAACTGCCGCCGCCGCCACAAGCCAAGCCGCAACCACCTGCCCTCGCTCGACAGTTGCAGCGCCCGGCCTGGCTTCGCCCCACGCCCGCACGCGCTCCTCCGCCTGGCCCGGCCTTGCCCACGCACGCGGCCAGCTCTCGCATCTCACCAACGCCGACAAAGCCGCCCGCCCCTGGCCCCGAGCAACTTCCGCGCACCTGCCTCCAAGCGCCGCCAGGGCCCAATCCCACGCCGCCGGCCCGCCGCTCGCGCCTTGCCGCTCCGTCCGCTCGCCCCTGGCCTACCCCTACTCGTCGTGGTGCAGCACCGCACCAGCAGCCCTCCACGCGCTGGCCGCATCCAGAGTCCCAGACCACCACACGCGTGCCCACGGCCGCCAGCTCGCCCTTCAATTTCATCTCCTCAGCTCCACATCGCTTGATTCCCAGCTCCAGTCGCTCAAGTCCTAGACCGGCAGTGCCGGCCGCATCTCACCGGCAGTGCCGGCCACCACACTCTGGCAGTGCCGGCCCGAACAGACCGGCAGTACCGCTCCTGTGCTGTTCGTGATACAATTTTCGCACAGTTTTGACCCATCTTTTTGCCCCAAATTTTGACAACTTTCCGGCACCCGTTTGACCCCAAACTTTAACAACATCCTCCAACGACTCTACATAGTCTATGTCTAATTTTTGACGATTTTTGGAACATATTTTTTGACCGCTCGTTTTGACCCTACTTTTCGGGCATTGACTTAATTTGCTCGGTTTCCGATTTGGAGTGCATCGGTTGTCTATCCCGCTTCCGCGCCTACATCAACACCGCGACGACACCGTTGGCACCCCGGATTCCGGCGCAACTTCGCCATCGTCATCGACACCACCACTTCGCCATCGCAAGTTCGTGTGCTTGGCACCGCCTAACATCAATAGGTATAACTTGCCTCCCCTTGTAGCCCCGTTTCTTTCTTTGTGTACCTATCCCATTGAGAGTGGCTTTTCGAGTGTTGCGAAGCATTGCACAAGTGTCACGACCGTGAGAGGGTGTGTGTGCGTTGTGTTGAGCAAAGCTCCGAAGCAAGCTCGTTGAGAAAGATACACAAAAGAAGAAAAAGTGTGACATAGAGAAAAATAAAGCTTCTAAGCATAGAAAAAAAAAGTGAAAAAAAAGAGAAAAAGGAAAAGGAAATACAAAAAGAGTGTGTGTCCACCGATACAAAGGAGTGCAAAGCTTGTGAGCACTAAGAGAGATAAGAGAAGAGTGGCATTTGTGCAAATCTAGTTGCTTCTCTCATATGCAACCAAGCTACGGTCTCTCTTGTGTTGGCGCGACACCGAGCTAATAGTCTTCGTTAGGACCATCTTTGTTACTTGCTCACTTCCTTGGTCGCGCTAACCCCATTATTCTTCCTTGTGTGTGTTTCCGTGTTTCCTTGACATAGATCATCACTTTTGACATTTGACTTTGGATCTTACCCACATTTGACAATAGACATTTTCTTTGGTTCTTTTCGTTTGCTATCCACTTCCTCACCTACCACCATATAGAGTTCTTAGCCTTTTGCGTGTGCTTTGAGTGTGTGTGTGAGTACATATCGGTTATTCTCTAACTTGAAACATTTTCTCGATTTTGGTTTGCGAGTTTTGACCTTTTGGTAGTTTTCCTTCCACCATATATACACCAATCCTAGAGACTAACATGTATAGTGAGGATGAGCCTACGGAGGACGACATGGAGTACTATGAGGGTGATAGCTCCGCAAGCGCCGAAGATATGGAGAACCATGTGGAGCTCGACACCGACAATGGCTCCGCATGCATTGGCGACATGACCGACATCGAGCTTTTCTACCCCGACCATGACTCGCCAAGCATGGACAACATGATGGACCACCACTCCGAGCTCGACCACGACTACGACTACGACGACATGGTGGAGCACCACCTCGACCTCGACTACGACTACGACACCATGATAGAGCATCGCACCGAGCACTACCTCGAGCACGACATCGACACCATGGAGGAGCCTAGCTTCGACCCCACCTTGAACAAGACCGGTGCCTACAAGTTCCCCACCTTGGCCAATGGAACTACTTATGACGGTTGTGGACCTTCAAGACGGCGCCACCATGAGAGTGCTTACGCACATGATCATCTACATCGAACTCGTCCGTTGGAACAACAAGAGCGTCCCCGCCATGATCGCCATCGACACTCTCCTCCAAGCTCAAGAAGGCACCACAAGCAAAGTGCCAAGCCACATGAACCATCATCTAGGCATGCCGAGGATCGTCATCAACACACGTCGCCTCATGATCGTCGTCGCCTATCACCACCCCATGACCACCATCGACATGCATCACCACATGACCGTCGCCAACACAAGTCACCTCATGTTCGCCATCGACCAACACCTCCCAAGGATCTTCGACGACACCCCCCAAGACATGGTGATGATGCAAGAAGACGAGAGCCTCGACATGAAGCGGCCAAGGCTACAAAGAACAACAACACCAACCATATGGTGTCCACAAAGCCTAGCGCCACCACCAAAATGGCGTCTCCAAGACCGCCTACACATGAGAAGATCTCCAATGGTGCACGACAAGGCGCTACACCAACAAGCAAGATGGTGCCAATGGACAAGAAAGAGGAACCACATCTCATGGTGCTTTCCCCTCCTACCGCCACCACCACAATGGCGCCTACAAGAAGCTCAAGCCCAAAGATGAAGACCATGGAGTCTACACTTCAAGACGACGGATGGTCTACACAACTTTATGCCAACATGACAATGATTTGCCCACCAAGACCACGTAGCTCCCAATGCTTTCGTTGCACACAAGACGGTCATCATCTTTGGGAATGCCCCAATCTCCATTGTGATGTGTGCACATCCAACAAGCACATGACATGGGAGTGCAACACACCTCAAGCCCACAAGCTCTATTTCGCCCAATTGGATGCCCAATTCGCCAACAAGACACTTCAAGATACCATCATCTTCAAAGAATGGTGCAAGGAAATAGACAAGATGACGACTATGAAGCCCACACTTCAAGATGGAGTTGAGAAGGTTGAGAATGGGATGATCCCTTCAACCAAGGTGGCGAATGGAGTTGAGAATGGTGAGCATGGGATGATCCCTTCACCAATGGAGGCACATGAAGATGAGAAAATCGAGCCTACTCCTATATGCTTGAATGATGAGATGGTACCAATCCCATGTGAGCATGAGAGCCACTTAGCCCACTTGAGTGAGAGTGATAGTGAGTTGAGTGACTCCCACCCCATATGTGAGTATGAGTGCTTCCATTTGAAGGACATGAGTGATACACCGAGTGCGTTGAGAGAGGTAGTTGATAGGTCCATGGAGGCCATTTCACATTCTAACAACTTCACCTCTACCTCTAGTGTGTTTTCTCATGTTGCAATAGGTTCCATGGAGGACGAGTTCCCGATCATGGAGAAGATGTACATGGTGCATGAAGATGATGATATCACACCATGCTTACAAGAAGTCAAAGATGTCGACCACATGGATCCTACCACTTCCACAACACCTACCTCAAATGAGTCGGACTACAAAGGTAACAATATAGGTGTTGATGATGCCATGATCCCACTAGTGGACATGATGCTTGATGAGTGCATGCATGAGTTGGATGATCCTATTGCTATGTCATATGCTTCTTTCACTTTCCCTTGTGATACTTGTGATACCACCATTGTTGATCATGTGGAAGTAGTTGCTTATGATAATATGTCCATGCCATGCTATGAGTCTTTCGCGTTACTTCCTCTTGCTTGCAATAGGTCGAACAATTGCTCTTTCCTATGTGTTGCTTGCAATGATGATGATGATAATACTTGTGTTGTGACACCCTTGATGAACAATTGCTCTTTCCCTTGGTGTGTTGACAACAATGATAAAATGTTGAACATGTTTTGCTCTAGATGCTTGCAATACTCTCCCATTAGTGCAACCAAAATGTTGAATAATTGCTCTTTCCAATGCTTGGTTTGCAATGATATTAATATGCTTGTAAATGAGATTGCCCCCATAACTCTCTCAAATTTTGGAGACTTTGCCTATATCTATGATGAGCATGTTCATGTGTTTACCCCGCATATTCACCATATCTATTATGATGCTTTGCTTAACGCTAATGGTGATGTGCAAAAGAGATGGACCATCATGATGGATGATGTGTTCATATACCATGCACACACGTTCTTTGCTTTGCCTATTGTGTGTGTAGGTAGAAGAATGCCAATGTCAACCTCGATTGAGCACGAGTTGACAAAGAGAGCTCTTGAGAGCATAATACAAGTGAGTACAAGATCGAACCCGGCTCTAATACCTTTCCCATGCTTTGCATTGAACATGCCGAACAATTTCTCTTTCTTATTGTTCTTTGGCAAGCATGATGATGTGATTCTAACCGTTGGTGTTGCCTCAAACAAGTTGACCAATTTCTCTTTCATTTGGTTTATTGGCACACACGGTTGTACAAATGTCTTCTTGATGAACTTTTTGGATGATATGTTGTGTGTTGCACCAAATATGAGGACCAATTTCTCTTTCCAATGGTTTGTGTGCACACATGTTGATGATATTTTGGACACTTCCTCTTATGCGTTTTGGCCAAATTCTCCACTTGTTGCTTCAAGGATGTTGAACAATTTCTCTTTCCGATGCCTTGAGTGCAATAAGGCACATGAGTTTCTACATGAGATGGACATCATAGTCGTCTCACAATTTGGAGTTTTTGTGTTTCCACATTTGGAAGATGTTCATGCGGAGATCTTACACATTGACCTTGCACATGCATTATTCTTGATAAAATTGTGTTGTGCTAACGGTGTTGTGAACATGAAAGGACATGTCATCGATGATGTGCTCCAATATCACACACAAACATACCTTGCTTGGTCTTTGGTGTATGAAGGTACAAGTGAATTGTGGATGAGCGTCAACGAATGGGTTCAACCCCACACTTCGACTACACAAGATCTCTCCATGAGAGCACACCGACACTTTGATAAGGTGACCTCCTTCTACATAAGGCCCCTTGCTAAATCCGTTGAACATTGGCTATGCTTTGAGTGTTCTCTTGCTTCTCTTGTGCTATTGATAGGGCTCTTGACAAGTGACGAGACATTCAAGCGTGGTTGTCATCTACCTCCTATACAAGTTTGTGAAGAGCTATCGTCGAGGACGACTCTTTTTCAAGTGGGGGGAGATGATGCAGCCCGACCTTCGGTCTTCACCGCATCATGTGCTTCATCGCCAAGACGGCACGCTAAGGTGAATCTTCTCCTTTACGCGTGCCTCGAATATCCTATTTGGGACGATATACTACTTCATACTCCGACATATCTTGATGATAGGAACTCGACGACAAGTACGGAGAGAAGAGAGGATGCCATGGAGACCCGAGGACGCAAGGCCGATGTCACGGAAGCTTGGAAGAGAAGGAGGAAGAGGAGCTGGAAGCTCCAGGGCCGGCACTGCCGCCCTACACAGGCCGGCACTGCCGCCCTCCCCACGCCGGCACTGCCGCCGTGGTCGTGACCACTACCAAACCTAACCCTAGGTTGCCCCATGTATGGCTGTGCTTGTATCTTAGTTTCCCCAAACTACCCCTCCTTAGTGGTTCCCTATAAATAGACCTCCACCCCCACCTTCATGAGGGAGAGATGATGTTTAGATGAATTGGCTTATGCCTCTACTATCCCTTAGTGGATCTGGGTAACCCCCACCTTAGGTTAATTCCTATTGTACCACCCGGGCTCCTTATCGAATCCTATTGTATCTCTTTGGTGACTTCTACCAATCTTAGTCTTTTGCTTGCACTTCTACCTATTTGGTCTTTTGCTTGCACTTCTATTGAGTTTGGTCTTTTCACCCTTCTAGATTCATAGGATCTTCGATTTGTCGATCTTGTTGCGGGACTTCTACCGAAAGGTCTTTTCCCGCAACTTCTATCGAGTTGGTGTTTCGGGCCGACGAGGATAACCGATTGTGTTGTGTGCGTGTGTTTGTATCGAGTTCTTCGCGTTCATCCACTTCCCCGCGAATCCCCTCCGCAATCACACTCACCCGGGTCAAACCGTGAAGATTGGGCACACCCTCGGGCTTAGCCCGCATCAGTTTCAAGTCGGAGGGGAACCGATATGTATGCACACACACAAAACAAAAACTCTATATGGTGTTAGGTATGGGTGTGGAAAGCCAAATGGAAGAACCAAACGAAGAGTCTATTGTCAAAAGTGGGTAAGATCCAAAAGTCACAAGTCAAAGGCGGTGATCACAAAAGGCATACACAAGGTGGAACACACACGTGGGACAAAATGGGGTTAGCGCGACGGAAAATGAGCACGAACAAAATTGGTCCTAACGAAGACTACTAGCTCGGTGTCACGCTAACGCAAGAGAAACCGTGGCTTGGTTGCAAAATTGAGAAGCAACAAGATTTGCGCAAGACGCCTCTCTTCTCTTTTCTCTCTTTTGCTTATAAGCTTTGGACTCTTTTGTGTATAGGTGTCACTCACACTCTTTTTCTTTTTCTTTTTCTCCTTTTTTTTTGTATGCTTAGAAGCTTTCTTTTTCTCACTATCTATGTAAGTATGTCACACTTCTTTTGCCTATCTTTTCACGCGAGCTTGCTTCGTAGCTTTGCTCTACACACGCACACCCTCACGGTCGGGACGCTTGCGCAATGCTTCGCAACACTAGAAAGCCACTCTCGATAGGAAAGGTACGCAAAGGAAGCTAAGGCTACAAGTTAGGGGGCAAGTTATACCACTTGATGACGGTGGCCGACGATGTTGAACTTGCTATGGTGGAAGGTGTCAAATGAACCGCTTGGATCCTCGGGGTGCCGTCGTCGTAGTTGATGTTGCGGAAGCTTAGTGGTAGCTGAAATGGCACACACAACGAAGTCCAAACACAAGGGGTTAGTGCCAAAACGAAAAACGAAGAATGCTGTCAAAATTTCGGCCAGGCGGAACTTCCGGTCCTGAGGGGCGGAACTTCCGGTCCCTGGGCGGAACTTCCGGTCCTTCCGGGCGGAACTTCCGGTCCTGGGCGGAAGTTCCGGTCCTGCGGGGCGGAACTTCCGGTCGCAATCAGATCTGCGGGCTGTTCTTCGATTTGGGCGGAAATCCGGGCCGAAAATCTTCGAATTCGCGGAAAATTTGGCACTAGAAGCTGTGGGAAGGTGGCGGAATTGCAGATCAACACCAAAGACAAGTTTCTATCGGACCAAAACCACCAAAAACTCAACAAATCGCGAGATCCAACCAAGGCCAAATTGGGACTATTTTTTGGGAAAATTTTTTGGAAATTTTTTTGGGCGAAATTGGTGGAATTGGTGGATGTGGGGGTCAAATCCGTGGCAACCAAGGAGCTCTTGATACCATATGATAAGGGCTAAGCCCAGGGATGTGCCCGATCTTCACGGATTTGAATGGATACGTGGGGGTAGGTGGATGAACGCGATGAACACGTGGGGGAAACGCGGGGATACAACACACACACGCACACAATTCGAGTTTTCCCTCGTTGGCTCGAAACACCAACTCGATAGAGATTGCAGGAAAAGACCTTCCGGTAGAAGTCCCGCAAAGAGATCGACAAATCAAAGCTCGGGAGATCTAGAAGGGCGAAAAGACCGGAAGGCTTGATAGAAGTGCAAGCAAAAGACCAAATAGGTAGAAGTGCAAGCAAAAGATCAACAAACGGTAGAAGTCGCCAAAGAGATCTTCACGAGTTGATAAGGAGCCCGGGTGGGGATACAAGATCATAGATCTAGGTAGGGTTCCCACAAGGTTGAGCCATGCTCAGGTTTAATTTCACATCAAGTCTAATCTCAGATCTGAGCCAACTAGCCTATTTATAGGTGGGGGCGAAGGGATAAGTTACACGCTGAAAAGTGATGTTGTGCTGAAGTTCGGTAGGGCGGAAGTTCCGGCCGTCTTGGGCGGAAGTTCCGGTCTTCGGGGCCGGAAGTTCCGGTCCGGCCGGAAGTTCCGGTCAAGTTCCGGCCAAGTTCCGAAAGTGGCCAATTTCCTTGCAGTAACATCCAGGGGCGTTTCGGCATAATTTCGGAACTTGGGCGGAACTTGGCCGGAAGTTCCGAGTGGGCGGAAGTTCCGGTACCTCGGGGCGGAAGTTCCGGCCTGATCCATTTCTCTGGGCGCTGGAAGGCATCTTGGCGGCATCTGGGCGGAAGTTCTGGTCCTTGGGGGCGGAAGTTCCGGTGGGGCGGAAGTTCCGGCCATCAGGGGCGGAAGTTCCGGCCATCAGGGGCGGAAGTTCCGGCCTGGAGCGTCCAGCTCCTCTTTCTCCTTCTCTTCCATGCTTCCGTGACATCGGCCTTGCGTCCTCGGGTCTCCATGGCATCCTCTCTTGGCGATGAAGTGTATGATGCGGTGTAGACCGAAGGTCGGGCTGCATCATCAACACACGAAGAACCACGCACACCAACCCGATACAATCGATGCTTACCCTCACGGCTCGATGGACCGTGCCAATAGAATCCGCCCGGAAGAGACTCGAGGTAGAATTCCGAGAGGAGAGACCGGTGGGGAGGACGAATCAAGGAGTGGGAGAGAGAGTGTAAACACTAGAATCTCACACTACCAAATCCATACATCCACAAGGGTTGCCTTGATTACAGAGAGATGATACCCAAGGGAGACTAAGCTCAAAGTTAGGTTTGAGTTCTAAACAAGTCTAAGGGGAAAAAAGGGGTGTCCAAGGTGCTTATATAGCGGTACAAGGCGACACGGGCCGAAAAGGTACAAAGGAAAACGTTTCGGGCCGAAAAGGCGTCTTTAGTCGTGCAGGCCGGTCAGGAGGCCGGTTGTACCGGACCTGGGACCGGGCAGTCCGGTCGGTGACCGGATCCTGGACCGGGCAGTAACCGGGCAAGGTTCTGGAGCCCCGGGAAGGCGTCCGGATGGCACCGGTTGGTGGCCCGGTTGTGAACCGGGTGGCCCGGTCAGGCGGCCGGTCGACCGGATTCTGGGCCGGGTGGCCCGGTCAGGAGGCCGGTCAGACCGGATTCTGGACTGGCCGCTCATCGTCTCTTCCTTGCGTTCTTGGGGCGACTTCGGGTCCAGCTCCGTGTACATCTTCTCGATCAGCTGTTCTTCTCATTCCCTTGACCATAGCGTATCATCCTCTCCATGGTCTTGATGCTCCACGTTCCTAATGACACAAAGGGTTTCGGCATGAGGTAGCATTCCATCCAATGGGGTATCGAGATCGAGGGTAGTGAGGAGCGAGTTCACCTTGTCATGTAGAGCTTTAGCTCGAGCCCTTGTCATTGGTCCACTTGGGGGGCTTGTTGGTCTTGGTGAGGAGGTGTCCGAAGGCCACCCCGCATCATCTCCCCCCCCCCCCTTGGGAGAGAGTCGTCCTCGACTCTTGTTCCTCCTCATCTCCATGATAGGGTGAGAGATCCGAGATGTTGAAAGTGTTGCTCACCAAGTACTTGGATGTTGGTATGTCGATGACGTAGGCGTTGTTGTTGATGCGCTTGAGGACCTTGAAAGGTCCATCTCCTCTTGGCTTGAGCTTGGAGTTGCGTTCTTGCGGGAACCTTTCTTTCCTTAGGTGGATCCAAACGAGGTCTCCTTCTTCAAACACGCGTTCCTTTTTCTTGGCGTTGAGGCGGTTAGCTTGGCGAAGTACATGCTCTTGTATGGTTGCTCTTGTCTCTTCATGTAGTTTCTTCATGGCGGTGGTACGCTCGTCGAAGTCCATGTTCGTTCTTTCATGAAGAGGTAGTGGGAGGATGTCGAGTGTCGTTGGAGGTTCAAATCCGTAGACGATCATGAAGGGACTCCTTGAGGTTGTGGAGTGCTTGGCTCGATTGTAGGCGAACTCCGCGTGGGGTAGGCAATCTTCCCATGACTTCAAATTTGTCTTCACAAGTGTGCGGAGGAGTGTGGAGAGGCTTCGATTGACCACTTCGGTTTGTCCATCGGTTTGCGGGTGCGAGGACGATGAGAACAAGAGCTTCACTCCAAACTTCGCCATGAGCGACTTCCATAGATAACTCATGAACTTGACGTCTCGAACCGACACAATGCTTGCCGGTATTCCGTGTAGGCGAACCACTTCCCTGAAAAACAACGAAGCAATGTGTGAAGCATCATCGCTCTTATGACATGGTATGAAATGAGCCATTTTTGAGAACCTATCTACTACCACAAAGATTGAATCATGCCCATGCTTTGTTCTTGGCAAGCCTAACACAAAGTCCATGCTTATATCCGACCAAGGTGCATATGGAATGGGTAAAGGCATGTAAAGACCATAGGGATTGGAAGTAGACTTAGCTTGTAAGCATGTTGTACACCGGCGGCAAAGGCGTTCCACGTCGCGGTACATTCTTGGCCAATAGTAGTGGGTTGAGAGCATGGCATAGGTCTTCTCTCGTCCAAAGTGACCCATGAGACCACCTCCATGTGACTCTTGCAAAAGCAACTTACGAAGAGAAGACTCGGGAATGCAAATCTTGTTAGCTTTAAACAAGTAGCCATCATGCAAGTAGAAATCATCAAATCCGCGGTCAACGGAACACTTGGCAAAGATTGGACCAAAGAAAGCGTCGGAAGGGTAAAGTTCTTTGATCTCCTCAAGACCCAAAATGTGAAACTCCAAGCGGGTGAGTAGAAGAGTAATCTTGCGGGAAAGTGCATCCGCAACGACATTTTCCTTGCCCTTTTTGTATTTGATTACATAAGGGAAGGACTCTATGAACTCAACCCACTTAGCATGTCTTTTGTTCAAATTGTGTTGACTTTTCAAATACTTCAAGGACTCATGATCCGAATGAATAACAAACTCTTTTGGCCAAAGGTAATGTTGCCAAACTTCAAGAACACGAACCAAAGCATAAAGCTCCTTGTCATATATAGGATAGTTGAGGCGTGCGCCATCCAACTTCTCCCTATAGTATGCCACGGGTTTTCCATTTTGCATGAGAACACCACCGATTCCAAGGCCACTCGAATCGCATTCTATCTCAAATGTTTTGGTAAAATCGGGAAGAGCAAGTAGTGGTGCCTCGGTGAGTCTCTTTTCCAATTCATCAAAAGCTTTTTGTTGTGCTTTGCCCCAAACAAACGGAACATTCTTTTTTGTAAGCTCGTTTAAAGGGCAAGCAATGGTGCTGAAATCTTTCACAAAGCGGCGGTAAAATCCGGCAAGTCCATGGAAGCTTCTAACTTGACCAACATTTGTGGGAGTGGGCAAATTGTGGATGGCCTCAACTTTGGAAGAATCAACTTCAATCCCGTTGGCGGAAACCACAAAACCAAGAAAAACCAATTTGTTTTGAGCGAAATGGCATTTTGGTAGGTTGGCAAAGAGCTTCTCGTGGCGCAAGATGCATAAGACTTCTCTCACATGTTGAACATGGTCCTCGAGATTTTTGCTATAGATGAGGATATCATCAAAGTAAACAACCACGCTCTTGCCAATGAGAGGTCGCAAAATGTGATTCATAAGACGCATGAAAGTCGAAGGAGCATTGGAAAGACCAAATGGCATGACAAGCCATTCATATAGACCAAGCTTGGTCTTGAATGCCGTCTTCCATTCATCACCAATTGCCATGCGAATTTGGTGGTAGCCACTACGCAAATCAATCTTAGAGAAAATGGTGGCACCACTCAATTCATCAAGCATGTCATCTAAACGCGGAATGGGATGGCGATAACGGACGGTAATGGCATTGATAGGGCGGCAATCCATACACATCCGTTGCGTCTCATCCGGTTTAGGCACAAGAATGACGGGAACGGCACAAGGGCTAAGGCTTTCTCGGACGTACCCTTTAGCGAGGAGGTCTTGTATTTGGCGTTGGATCTCCTTGGTATCTTCGGGGTTGGTGCGGTAAGCGGCGCCGTTTGGTAGGGGAGCGCCGGGTATGAGGTCGATGCGATGCTCGATGCCCCGAAGCGGTGGTAGTCCATGAGGTAGCTCGTCGGGGAGGACGTCTTGGAACTCCTTCAAAAGAGACAACAAAGACGAAGGAATGTTGGTTAAGTCGTTAGTCTCCGACGAGAGGCCCTTGCAAATGAGCACGTAGTGTATGGTGGTGGATGGGTTGTCTTTCACTTCTCTCCACTCGCTTTTGGTGGCTAGGAGGACACTCTTTCTCTCGCTCATATGTGGGTGGTGGCGCTCACTCTCTTTTTGGTGGGTAGCTCCCTCTCCTCTCAACTCACTATGGTGGGTGTTGTGTTGTGCCCTCGCTAAAGCCTTCGCATTGTCGGCGATGATTTGGCTAGGAGTCATTGGGCAAAGCTCGAACTTCTTGTCCTTGACCTTGAAGGTGTATGCATTGGAGTAACCATCATGTATGGCCTTCTTGTCAAATTGCCATGGGCGGCCAAGCAACATGTGGCACACGGTCATAGGCACCACGTCACACTCAACGGTGTCTTCATAGGGTCCTATCTTGAAGTTGACGGTGACGGTGTGTTGAATCTTGACATTGCCCTTGTCGCTCAACCATTGGACATGGTATGGATGAGGATGTTTGTGAAGCGTGAGGTTGAGATTCTCACATAGCTCGGTGCTTGCCAAGTTGTGGCAACTCCCACCGTCGATGATGACCTTGATTGACTTGCCACCAATGCCGGCACGCGTTTGGAAGATGTTGCATCTTTGGTCTTCCATAGCTTGGGGTTGAGTGGTGAGCACTCGAGTGACCACAAGAGAAGGGCTTGGATCATGTGTGCATAAGAGAGGGTCTTCTCCACTTTCTTCATCATAGTCTTCCTCATTAGCAACGGCGGCTTGCACTAGGGCTTCATATTCACCTTCACTTAGCGTCTCTATGTCACCATTCTCCATAGTGATCATGACCTTGGTGTTCTTGCACTCAAAGGATTTGTGGCCTTGAGTACCACACTTGAAGCAAGTGACATTGGAGGGTCCCGTAGAGGCCTTGGAGGAGGCGGTGGAGGATACCGTTTGCTTCATGCGACTTTGGATAGAAGGTTGCTTGGAAGGTGTAGAGGATGCGGTTGGCTTGACACTTGTTGTGGGAGTTGATGTAGCAAGTTTGGAGGCGAAGTATTGCTTCGACTTCGAGTACTTGATGTCCTCATTCACTTGACGCTCGGCCTTGGAAGCTTGGTGAACCAACTCAACCATGTTGGAGTATTGTTGGAACTCCACAATCCTCTTGATGGGGTAGTTGAGGCCATTGAAGAACCTAGCGATGGTTTGGTTCTCGGACTCTTGGATGTTTGCTCGCATCATGGTTAACTCCATTTCCTTAAAGAATTCCTCAACGGTCTTGGTGCCTTGCTTCAACTTTTGGAGCTTGTTGAAGAGGTCGGTCTTGTAGTGTTTAGGGACAAAGCGAGCTTCCATCTCCTCCTTCATGTCTTCCCAAGTATCAATTGGAGGATCACCCTTTTCTTCCCTTAGAGTGACAACTTGTTCCCACCAAGTGTTGGCATAATCTTCAAACTCGAGGGAGGCCATGGCTACTTTCTTGGCACCGGAGTAGTTGTGGATGCGGAAGATCTTGTCAACCTTGAGTGCCCATGAGAGGTAGGCCTCGGCATCGTCTTCACCCTTGAACTTGGGCATGTTGAACTTGAGCTTTCCATACATATTCTCTTCATCTTCCATGTTCCTTCGGCGAGGACGGATGCCTTCATCTCTTGCGACTTGAGGTGGTAGAGGAGGTCTTCCACGACCAACCATAGCATTGGGTTGGCGTTGGAGGTGAACACTAGCTTCACTTGGCTCACGTTGAGGATGTTGTTGCGGATCTTGACGAGGTTGTTGACGTTGTCCATTGTTGGCTCTCTCATCTTGATCATGTTGAGGTTGTCCTCGGCCCCTTTGGTCATGGCGAGGATTGTTCCGGAGGTCACGCCTTGGTGGATCTTGATGACCTTGGTCTTGAGCATCCACATGGGCTTGACGATGAGGTGCCGGGTCCATGTTGTGGAGGACGTTGTCTTGGGGTTGGTCGTCATGCCCATGGTGGGCATGGCGAGCCGCTTGATGACGATCTTGGTGAAGAGCTTGTTCTTGTTGCGGACGTTCATGAGGACGAGCATGGCGATGGAACTCTCCGCGCCTTGAGTTTGAGCGAGAATCATCATGGCGAGCGTGCGGTCGACGAGAGCGATGATGATCTCCATGCCTTGAGTCGGAGCTTGAGGACGAATGGTGATCATGGGAGTAGTCATCATGTGATGATGTCGATGACGATGAGGAAGTAGAGCGATGTCGATGTCGGCGTCCCAAGTTGTTGATGGCGCGCTCGAGGCTATCCATACGCCGCTCCATGTTTGCATCATTGGCCGTCACTTGGTCATGCAAGTTGTCCGTAGCTTCGCGAAGAAGAATCATATCTTGGTTCACTTGGCCGAAGTTGTGGGCCACTTCTTCATATTGTTCATCGATGCGTGTCTCGAACAAGTTGAGTTGGTCCTCGAACTCTTGGCGTTGCACCCATAGGTTGTGTTGGGTGGCCAACCTCCCGGAGGGGTGTAGGACCTCATCCTCCTTTGCTTGGTCTCCGTGCCTATCCATGATCACAAGACAAGAACTATGTTGTGGATGTTAGTGGAAGGAGACTACCTCGCACTCTTACCGTGGTAAGATAGTATTGAGGCAATCAACCAAGCCGAAAGTAAGACCAATTGTATCGGGACACACACAAAGGCACACGCAAAAGCTAGCAAATATGGTGTTAGGAATGGATGGTGGAAAGCCAAAAGACGAAATCCAAAATCGAGTATGTTGTTAAGAGTGGGTAAGGTCCAAAAATCAAGTGTCAAAGTGGAGATCACTATAAACACGGAAAAATGTGGAACTCACACACGAGATGAACGGGGTTAGTGCAACCAAGGAACGAGCGGAAACATGAAAAACCCCTAAGTAAGGGTGCTCAATGTCACACTAACGCAAGAAGAGATCGAAGCTAGGTTGCATAGAGTAGAAACACCAAGATTCGCACGAGGTCTCTCTTCTCTATCTCTGTTGCTTGCTTAAAAGCTTTTCACTCTTTTTGTATCGGTGGCACGTTGCACTTTGCTTTTTTTTTTCACTAGCACACTATGCTCTTACTCTTTTGCTGGCCACTCACGAGCTCCGCTTATGAGCTTTACTCACACAACGCACACCCTCACGGTCGGGACCTCGTGCGATGTTTCGCAACACTCGAAAGCTTCGCTCGTGGGATAGATCGCAAAAAGAAGAGGGCTACAAGGGTTACTGCAAGTTATACCTGCGATGGTGGATATGATGGTGGTGGTGGTGGTCGGCGGTGGTGTTAGTCGATGTCGAAGACGAGGAGCCCGGTCGCTGGTCCGGTTGGACCGGAGTTGGCGCCAGCGTGTCCGGTCTGGCGGCCGGTCGGACCGGGTTCTGGGCCGGCTGTCCGGTTTGCGGCCGGTTGGCCGGGTTCTGCGCCGGACGGTCCGGTCTGGGGGCCGGTTGACCGGGTTCGAAACCGGATCGCACGATTTGGAGCTTTCTCTCTCCTGTTCTTCCCCAAACCAAAACCAAATCGACCAAAACGAAGGGAAACGATGGAATTGGAGGCTAAAAGTTGGGGAAATAGTAGATCAAGCACAACAACACTAGATCCACGGAGCAAAACCACTCAAAACTCAACCAAATCACAGATCCGTCCAAAGGCAATTTAGGGCTATTTTTTGGAAAATTTTCTAGAAACGAAATTGGGTGGGTGGAGGGTAAAATTCGCGGAAACCAAAGGCTGCTGATACCATATGATGTGGTCTAAGACCCCGATTGTGGCCCGATCTCGCGAATGACCCAAGGAATCAAGGGGGAAAGAGGGGGAGAGGCGGAAGAACACGAAGAACGCGAAGAACACACGAAGAACCACGCACACCAACCCGATACAATCGATGCTTACCCTCACGGCTCGATGGACCGTGCCAATAGAATCCGCCCGGAAGAGACTCGAGGTAGAATTCCGAGAGGAGAGACCGGTGGGGAGGACGAATCAAGGAGTGGGAGAGAGAGTGTAAACACTAGAATCTCACACTACCAAATCCATACATCCACAAGGGTTGCCTTGATTACAGAGGGATGATACCCAAGGGAGACTAAGCTCAAAGTTAGGTTTGAGTTCTAAACAAGTCTAAGGGGAAAAAGGGGTGTCCAAGGTGCTTATATAGCGGTACAAGGCGACACGGGCCGAAAAGGTACAAAGGAAAACGTTTCGGGCCGAAAAGGCGTCTTTAGTCGTGCAGGCCGGTCAGGAGGCCGGTTGGACCGGACCTAGGACCGGGCAGTCCGGTCGGTGACCGGATCCTGGACCGGGCAGTAACCGGGCAAGGTTCTGGAGCCCCGGGAAGGCGTCCGGATGGCACCGGTTGGTGGCCCGGTTGTGGACCGGGTGGCCCGGTCAGACGGCCGGTCGACCGGATTCTGGGCCGGGTGGCCCGGTCAGGAGGCCGGTCAGACCGGATTCTGGACTGGCCGCTCATCGTCTCTTCCTTGCGTTCTTGGGGCGACTTCGGGTCCAGCTCCGTGTACATCTTCTCGATCAGCTGTTCTTCTCCTTCCCTTGACCATAGCGTATCATCCTCTCCATGGTCTTGATGCTCCACGTACCTAATGACACAAAGGGTTTCGGCATGAGGTAGCATTCCATCCAATGGGGTATCGAGATCGAGGGTAGTGAGGAGCGAGTTCACCTTGTCATGTAGAGCTTTAGCTCGAGCCCTTGTCATTGGTCCACTTGGGGGGCTTGTTGGTCTTGGTGAGGAGGTGTCCGAAGGCCACCCCGCATCACTTCAACTACAAGAAGATGGCTGAGCGTGAAGTGGACATCTTTCACAAGATTGTGTCTGAACTCATTGATGGACACAAGAGGGAGACTGCAAAGTTGTTGGACGATATCTTCTCACTTCACGACACCACCAACAAACTCCAAGCTCAACTCTATGATGTTCATAATCAAAACTGTGAGTATGAAAACAGGTTTAAGCGCATAAGTCATGCTGCTAGTTTCAGGTTTCCGGAGACCAAGATGTCTTTTGTTGATGGAGAGCCTCTTCCATGGAAGTCTGATGATGGCAAGGATTCGCCATCATCACCGAAGGAGTAATTCATCATCGGTATTGGCATCCCCTTGGTTTGTTCCAAGCTTGGGGGAGTGCCGCGGTATCACATCATCACTACCTTTATCTTTTACTATCAAGTAGTGTCATATCATGAGTAGGAAAGTTATCTTATGGAATAGTTTGCAATGTGGAAGTATCTCTCTTAGTTGGTTATCTATGTATCCGTTGGTGTGAGTTATCGTTATGGAATATTAATGAGAAGTCTTATCATTTACTTTTTGCACACCTTATTTTAGTTTGCAATCTCCATTATATGATTAATCTTGACATTAGTATCGATATCACTTTGCAGTAAATCTATTTGGTTTTGGCAAACTTAGCATTGGTCAATAGCAACAACACCCTGATGTTTAAATAGAAGAGAGAAATACACTTAGATATATTACTCTATTATCTCTATGCTAATGAGTTTAGTATTCTGAAGTTAAAATTGCTTGTGCTTATGAGAAAGATGCATGATTGTTTCTATCATATGTATATTTGTTTGTTTCCTTCAACCTTTATGCTTTCTATCAAACCTTGCTAGCCAAAGACCCGTATTGAGAGGGAATGCTTCTCATACATCCATAACCTTAGACCAAACTCATGCCATTTGTGTCCACCATATCTACCTACTATGTGGTATTTTGCGCCACTCCAAGTAAATACTTCATGTGCTACCTTTAAATAATTCAAACTATACTACTCCTTATTTGTGTCAATGTTTTATAGCTCATGAGGAAGTATGTGGTGTTTTATCTTTCAATCTTGTTGGGCGGACTTTCACCAATGGACTAGTGGCACATCCGCTTATCCAATAATTTTGCAATAAGAGCTGGCAACGGGGTTCCCAGCCCCAATTAATAACTTTCATTAATAATTCTCTTCACATGTTTTGCCCTGATTTATCAGTAAGCAACTTAATTTTGCAATAGACACTCCTCCATGGTATGTGAATGTTGGAAGGCACCCGAGGATTCGGTTAGCCATGGATTGAGAAAGCCAAGGTTGGGTGATGTAGCCCCGATCACCGACGTCGCTACACCAAGACCATCAAGTGCAACCCCGCCTATCGTCGACGCTACACCATGGCCAAAGAGTCCCCCAAGTGGACCTTCAACCCTAAACCACGCTACACGCGACATGGTGAACTCCTTCCTCTCGATACTCGACCTCGTCCATACCTTGAATGGAATGCTACCTCATATCGGTGTGCTACATATCATTAGGTACAACGATCATCGAGGAACCGGAGAGGAGGAACACCCATGGTGCAAGGCAGCGAGGGAAGGGAAGAGGAGCCATTCATCATGGTGCACGGAAGAAGGAAGAAGAAGGGAAGACCAAAGAGAAGGAGAAGAAGTGCTCCAGCCGCCGGCCATAGCACAGGCCGGCACTGCCGCCCCCAACAGGCCGGCACTGCCGCCATGGCCGGCACTGCCGCCCAAGCAACGCCGGCACTGCCGGCCCAACCGGCACTGCCGCCCAGAGCATGCCGGCACTGCCGGCCCCACCAAAGTCAACTGCATCTCAACCGTTGATTTGTCATCTATGGACCAGGATACTTTCTGTAATGCCCCTTTTACCCCTGTACGAATCTGGACCTATAAATACCTCTCCCCTTCCTCCAGATTAGGGTTAGACAAGATTTAGGCTTAAACTACTTTGAGCTTTGTCTCCCTAGGGTTTCATCCCCTTTGTATCAAGGTTCTCTTGTGGATTTCTACTCTTCATGGATGATTCAAGGCTCATACCTCTCTCATCCAAGTTCTAGTTGGATCTCCTCACCAATCTCCCATTTCTTATATTCTACCCAAGGTCTCTCTAAGAAGTGGTTCTATTGGCTTGGTCTAATATACCAAGGGAGTAAATTGATTTGTGTTGGGTTGTGTGTGTTTGTATCTGGATCTTGTGTGTGTTCTTCCTCTTTCCCATCTCATTCATCCACTCAATTGGTCAAATTCGTGGGATCTGGGCACAACCTAGCCCTCAGGCCTCATCATATGGTATCAGAAGCTCTTGGTTAGCACGGATTTGACCCCCACCCATCCAATTTCGCCCCAAAAATTTTCTAAAAAATTTCCCAAAAAATAGCCCTAAAATTGCCTTTGGTCAGATCTGCGATTTTGTTGCGTTTTGAGTGGTTTTGGTCCAATGATTTCATGTCCCTAAGGTTGATCTATCTTTCCTCCATCATTTTCCCTTCAATTTCATCCGATTTGGTGCAAATCCGACGATTTTCGGTCCGCCCGTGGTCAAAATCGACGAACAGCTCGTACTGTTCTTGGCGGCCGGCACTGCCGGGCAGTGCACAGCGGCACTGCCGCTCGACCGGCACTGCCGGTGGGACGTGGCCGGCACTGCCGCCAGCCATCGTCTTATCCCTGCTCACCACACCGCCGCCTCGCCCCGCTCCTTCCGCTTGGCCCGGCCGCTTCCGCCCACTGTTCCCCGGCCGTGCGCCACGCCCTCGATCCACGCACGCGCGAGCCAGCTGCTCCAACTCCCCCAGCAAGCCGCACCACCACGCGCCCATCCACGCCACCAGGCCTTCGCCCAATCGCCCCAGCTCCAAGCAGCTCCGCCCACCACGCGCTGCGTTACCGCCCGCGCCCACCATCAGCTGCCGCCGCCCCTGGCCCCGCCCTGCCCCACGCTGCTCCGCCTCGCCCGCTCGACCACTGCGCGCCGCCGCCAGCTCCCTCCACGCGCTCACGCAGACACTAGCCATTCCCCATACGCGCAAGATTCCAGTCAATTTCTTCCAATCGCGCTCGATTTTCATCGGCCGGCACTGCCGCGCAACTCATCACGGCACTGCCGCTACACCCACCCCGGCACTGCCGGACTGTTTCAGTTTCGTTCAGTTCTAACTCCACTTTTTGCCCCAAATTTTGACAACTTTCCGGCGCCCGTTTGACTCCAAACTTTAACAACACTCTCCAACGACTCTACATAGTCTACGTCTAATTTTTGACGATTTTTGGAGCCCAACTTTTGACCGCTCGTTTTGACCCTACTTTTCGGGCATTGACTTAATTTGCCCGGTTTCCGTTTTGGAGTGCAAGGTTTGTCTAGCGAGCTTCCGCGTCTACATCAACACCGCGGCGACACCTTCGGCACCCCGGATTCCGGCGCAACTACGACACCATCGTCGCCATCATCGCAAGTTGTGTGTTCCGACACCGCCTAACATTTTCATCTAGGTATAACTTGCCCCCACCTTGTAACCCCTCTTCCTTTGCGATCTATCCTATCGAGCATTGCTTATCAAGTGTTGCGAGACATTGCACGTGGCCCCGATTGTGAGGTGTGTGTGTAGTGTGGAGTCAAGCTTCTAAGCAAAACTCGTGTGGCAAGATAGCAGAAGCGAGCTAACGCTAACATAGTGCGAGAAAACAAAAAAAGCCGCCAAAACACAAAAAGAGTGCAAGTGCACCATAGAGCAAAAGTGTGTGAGTGCCATCATACATACAAAGACACAAAGAGTGTAAGTGCCACCAAATACAAAAAGAGGAAAAAGCTTTTAAGCAAAAGAGAGAAAAGAGAAGAGAGGCCGCGTGTGAATCTTGTTGTCTCTCATGTTGCAATCAAAGCTTTGCCTCTCCTTGTGTTAGTGTGACACCGAGCAACCTTGCTTTCGGGCTTCATACACTTTTCCGCTCATTCCTTGGTCGCACTAACCCCATTTATCTCGTGTGTGAGTTCCATATCATTCGTGTTTCCGTGATCACCATTTGGACATTTGATTTTTGGAGCTTACCCACTCTTAACAACAAACTTGATTTCGGATTTTGACTTTTGGCTTTCCACCATCCTCACCTACCACCATATTTGCTAGCTTTTGCGTGTGTTTTTGTGTGTGTACCCAACACAAATTGATTTGTTCTCTTGGTTTAGTTAGTTGACCCAATTCTATCACTTCAAGGTGAGACTTGACGGTAGTTTCTTCCACTAACATCCACCATATAGCTTTTGTCGTGCTAATATGGATAGTGAAGAAGAGGATACGGAGGACTACATGGACTACTTCGAAGAGGATACCTCCGCAAGCACCGCGGATGTGGAAGAGCATGTGGAGCTCGACACCAACTATGGCTCCGCAAGCATCGCGGACATGGACGACATCGACGAGCTCTACATCGACACTTGCTCAACAAGCATGGACGACATGGTGGAGCACCACCTCGAGGACGACATCGACGAGCTCTACATCGACACTTGCTCAACAAGCATGGACGTCATGGTGGAGCACCGCCACGACTACGACATCGACACCATGGCGGAGCCTCACCTCGACTCCACCTTGAACAACGCCGAGGCGCCCACATACCCCTACTTGGCCAATGGAGCTACATATGAAGATAGAGGACCTCCACGATGGCATCATCATGTGGATCATCAAGAGCGTCCCCAACATGTTCGGCCTCGATACACTTCTCCGAGCTCCACAAGGCGCCATCATGAGAGCGCTTATGCACAAGATCGTCGACATCAAGTACATCATATGGAGCATCAAGAGCGTCCCCAACATGAGCCATCACCTAGGCAAGGCAAGGACCGTCATCGACTCACACCATCTCATGATCGTCGTCGACCACCACCACCTCATGGTCTACATCGACGTCCTTCCACACATGATCTTCGATGACACCACTCAAGACATGGTGATGAGGCAAGAAGACGAGAGCCTCGACATGAAGACCTTCCTCATAAGGCGACTTCTACCTCTTGCGCCACCACCACAATGGCCCCTACCTCGTCATATCCCTATGGACTCCGATGCTACAAGTGCAAGCAACAAGGCCACCTTCCACGGGAATGTCCCAATCTCCTATGTGAGGTGTGCAAGGCCAAGGGTCACGTGGCATGGCAATGCACAACGCCAAGCGCCAAGAAGCTCTACTTCGACGAGCTCAATGCACAAGTCTCCAAGATGCCACCACTTGAGGATGACTTAGGAGGCGATGGAGTTGAGCATGGTGAGCATGGGATTCTCCCTTCACCCACGGAGGCGCATGGAGTTGAGATGGTTGAGCATGGGAAGTTCCCTTCAACCAAGGAGGCGCATGGAGATGAGAAAGTCGAACCTACTCCTACATGCTTGATTGATGAGTTGGTACCAATCCCATGTGAGCATGAGAGCCACTTAGCCCACTTGAGCGAGAGTGATAGTGAGTTGAGTGACTTCCACCCCATATGTGAGTTTGAGTGCTTCCATTTGGAGGACATGAGTGATACACAAAGTGAGTTGAGAGAGGTAGATGATAGGTCCATGGAGGACACCGTATTTTCTAACATATTAACCTCTCCCTCGTTTGTGTCTTCTTATGTTGCACTAGGTTCCACGGAGGACGAGTTCCCGCTCATGGAGAAGATGTACATGGTGCATGAAGACGATGATATCTCACCATGCTTGCTCCAAGATGGACGTGTCGACCACATGGATCCTCCTACTTCCACAACACCTACATCACATGAGTCGGCCTTCAAAGGTAACAACATAGGTGTTGATGATGCCATGATCCCACTAGTGGACATGATGACTTATGAGCGCATGCATGATCTTGATGATACATTTGCTATGTCACTTGATTCTTTCATATTCCCATGTGATGCTTTGCTTGCTAACATTGTTGACCATGTGGAATTGATTGATTGTGATACCATGAACATGCCATGCTATGAGAGTTTCATATTTGCTCCGCTTGCTTGCAATGATAATGATTATGCTCATGCTTGTGTTATGACACCCTTGATGAACACTTGCTCTTTCCATAGGGTTGTCGACAACCATGATGACATTAGCTTTCACATGCTTTGCCCAAAATGTTTACACCATTCCATGATCCTTGCATCCAAGATTGTGAACAATTGCTCTTTCTTATGCTTGGAATGCAAGAATGCTTATTTTATTGTTCATGAGAAGGCCCCCATAGCCTTTTCACCTTTTGATGATCATGCGTTACCACATGACACGAATGCACCTTCATGCCATATGCACTATCACCATACATTTCATACTATCTTGCTTGACACTAATGGTGATGTGCACAAGACATGGAACATCATGATGGATGATGTATTCATCTACCATGCACACACGCTTTTTGTCTTGTTTCTTCCATGTGTAGATACACGGACGACCACTTCCACCGCTACGGAGCATGAGCTCACGAAACGCGCAATTGAGAGCTACCCCAACAAGGACGAGATACATGATCCAACCCATGGGACTCACACCAAAGGGTATGTTTCCCAACGCCTTCGCCATCGTGTGTTTCCGACATTTCTTGTCGAGCTTCCGGTTTGGTCCAATTCCTCGTCACCTCTCTTGCTTCTGATGCAACATATCTTGAAACATCTTGTTGGCACAATGGTTGTTGTATGTCTTGATGATATCATCATACACTCCGAGAATCTCAAGGACCATGTCATACATGTGAGAGACACCTTATGCATCTTGTGCCACATGTTACACCAAAAGTTGCTCTACTTTGGATTTCTCTTTTCATCCTTGGCATTTGCAATGGATTCTTTGACACTTGAGGATACCCATAATCGGCTCACGCCAACCATACTTTCCCAAGCTAGAAGTCTCCATAGCTTTGCCATTGCACATAACAATTTTGCCCCAAATTTTGCCGCCGATACTTGCCTTTTGATTGTTCCATTTGTGTGGGACAATGCTACACACCACATTTTTGACACCTTACAAAGCAAACTTTTACTTGCACAAATTTTTGTCCTACCACATTTTGGATACATCGACACTCCTTTGATCACCATTTTTGCCCAATGCCTTTTGGAGAAACGACTTGACGCTTCGTATTTGATTGAGAGCCTCTTGTTCGCCGGTCACCAAATTGGCATCCACAAGCTTTCCTTTTGCAAGTTGTCTTTCCCCTTGTTCTTCTTCGACCAAGACTTGGCCCCTCCACCACTACATGGGAGACCCGTTATGGACTACAACAAAGACGCCCGCACTACGACGAGTATCCCTAAGGACACAAGGGCACCTATACAAGTCCTTCCCGTCTACCTCATCGGTGAGGAGGAGCAAGAGTCGAGGACGACTCTTCCCCAAGGGGGGGGGAGATGATGTAGCCCCGGTCACCGACGTCGCTACACCAAGACCATCAAGTGCAACCCCGCCTATCGTCGACGCTACACCATGGCCAAAGAGTCCCCCAAGTGGACCTTCAACCCTAAACCACGCTACACGCGACATGGTGAACTCCTTCCTCTCGATACTCGACCTCGTCCATACCTTGAATGGAATGCTACCTCATATCGGTGTGCTACATATCATTAGGTACAACGATCATCGAGGAACCGGAGAGGAGGAACACCCATGGTGCAAGGCAGCGAGGGAAGGGAAGAGGAGCCATTCATCATGGTGCACGGAAGAAGGAAGAAGAAGGGAAGACCAAAGAGAAGGAGAAGAAGTACTCCAGCCGCCGGCCATAGCACAGGCCGGCACTGCCGCCCCCAACAGGCCGGCACTGCCGCCCCCAACAGGCCGGCACTGCCGCCATGGCCGGCACTGCCGCCCAAGCAACGCCGGCACTGCCGGCCCAACCGGCACTGCCGCCCAGAGCATGCCGGCACTGCCGGCCCCACCAAAGTCAACTGCATCTCAACCGTTGATTTGTCATCTATGGACCAGGATACTTTCTGTAATGCCCCTTTTACCCCTGTACGAATCTGGACCTATAAATACCTCTCCCCTTCCTCCAGATTAGGGTTAGACAAGATTTAGGCTTAAACTACTTTGAGCTTTGTCTCCCTAGGGTTTCATCCCCTTTGTATCAAGGTTCTCTTGTGGATTTCTACTCTTCATGGATGATTCAAGGCTCATAGCTCTCTCATCCAAGTTCTAGTTGGATCTCCTCACCAATCTCCCATTTCTTAGATTCTACCCAAGGGTCTCTCTAAGAAGTGGTTCTATTGGCTTGGTCTAATCTACCAAGGGAGTAAATTGATTTGTGTTGGGTTGTGTGTGTTTGTATCTGGATCTTGTGTGTGTTCTTCCTCTTTCCCATCTCATTCATCCACTCAATTGGTCAAATTCGTGGGATCTGGGCACAACCTAGCCCTCAGGCCTCATCATTGGGGGGAGTGTCATCCATAATAAAACTAAAATACATGTGTAAACAAAAGAGAAGGGGGATGATCTACCTTGTTGGTAGAGATGCCGTCCCTCATGGGAGCCGCTCTTGGAAGGTTCGTTTGGCAAGGGGGTTAGAGTGCCCGCTACCATTCGTTGACAACAACAAACACCGCTCAAAATCTTACTTTTATGCTCTTTATATGATTTCAAAACTTGAAAAGCTCTAGCACATGATTTAATCCCTGCTTCCCTCTGCGAAGGGCCTATCTTTTACTTTTATGTTGAGTCACTAAACCTATTTCCCTCTGTCTTAAGCAAGCAATTGAGTTGTTGTGAACCAATCATTTATGCTATGATTAAGCTAATTATGTCCTTTATACTTTCTTGTTTAGTACAAATTTTATCTGAATGAATATGACTTCGAAAGTTATCGATGAATATGAGAAGATTGTATGATTGAGAACGAAAGACCTGCTATATAGATTCTAATATGAAAGCTTTGCTTATTAAATAAGAACAATCAGTTAGTAGTTCTCTGACCAAGAACAAAGTTTGCCATAACCATCTATGATTTCCTATGCACCTTTATTTGTGATCTCTCTTTACTTATTTCAAGTTGAGTTATATGAAGAGAATGTCTACTAGAATGTCTTGTGTGAATCAATATGATGCTTCTTGTCCGTATTTTATTTATCGACTCTTCACTCCATAAACATGTGGTCTTGTTTATCGAGCTCAGTTTCGCTTGGGGACAAGCGAGGTCTAAGCTTGGGGGGAGTTGATACGTCCAATTTGCATCACTATTTTATATCATAATTTGCTGTTATTCATTGATATATTTCATATTGGGACACAATACTTATGTTATTTCATCTATTTTGCATGTTTCATCATTATTGGAGGATCAAGCACCGGAGCCAGGATTCTGCTGGAAAAAGCACCGTCAGAATGCAATATTTCGGAAGATCAACTGTGGAAGGAAATTACACGTAAATTCCTATTTTTCCAGATGACGAAGGAAGCCAGAAGGGGGAGCCAGCTGGACCCAAGGTGGGCCCAGACAACAGGGCGGCGCGGCCCATGGCCTGGCCGCGCCACCATGTGGTGTGGGGGCCCCACAGCCCCTTTCGCCTCCTTTTCTTCGCGTACTCCTTCGTCCCGAAAACCTAAGCCACAGAGGGTACCTCACGAAGAGTTACAGCCGCCTCTGCGGGGCGGAGAACACCAGAGAGAAAAGAGCTCTCCGGCGGGCAGGAATCCGCCGGGGAAATTCCCTCCCGGAGGGGGAAATCGACGCCATCGCCATCGTCATCGAGCTGGACATCATCTCCATCATCATCATCATCATCATCATCATCATCATCATCTCCACCATCTACACCGCCATCACCACCGCTGCACCTCGTCACCGCTGTAACGATTTGGGTTGGATCTTGATTGTTTGATAGGGGAAACTCTCCCGGTGTTGATTTCTACTTGTTATTGATGCTATTGAGTGAAACCGTTGAACCAAGGTTTATGTTCAGATTGTTATTCGTCACCATATCACCTCTGATTGTATTCCATATGATGTCTCGTGAGTAGTTCGTTTAGTTCTTGAGGACATGGGTGAAGTCTAAATGTTAGTAGTGAACTATGGTTGAGTAATATTCAATGTTATGATATTTAAGTTGTGGTGTCATTCTTCTAGTGGTATCGTGTGAACGTCGACTACACGATACTTCACCATTTATGGGCCTAGGGGAGTGCATCTTGTATTCGGTTGCTAATTGCGGGGTTGCCGGAGTGACAAAAACCTGAGCCCCCGTTAGTATATCGATGCAAGAGGGATCGCAGGATCTCAGAGTTTAAGGCTGTGGTTAGATTTATCTTAATTACTTTCTTGTAGTTGCGGATGCTTGCAAGGGGTATAATCACAAGTATGTATTAGTCCTAGGAAGGGCGGTGCATTAGCATAGGTTCACCCACACAACACTTATCAAAACAATGAAGATTAATTAGCTGTATGAAGCGAAAGCACTAGACTAAAATCCCCGTGTGTCCTCAAGAACGTTTGGTCATTATAAGTAAACAAACCGGCTTGTCCTTTGTGCTAAAAAGGATTGGGCCACTCGCTGAAATTATTTCTCTCGCATTTTATTTACTTGTACTTTATTTATCTGCAATATCAAAACCCCTTGAATACTTGTCTGTGAGCATTTACAGTGAATCCTTCATCGAAACTGCTTGTCAACACCTTCTGCTCCTCGTTGGGATCGACATTCTTACTTATCGAAGATACTACGATACACCCCCTATACTTGTGGGTCATCAGTGGGCGGCGCCGAGTTAAAGGCCGGCAGGTTGATGAGATCCGCGGCGCCGTCGTTCTTCACATAAAAGAACGTTGTTTGCCACAACCGGCAAGATTCTAGGCCACAGAACTTAAAAAAGGGGCTCCCTTGGCGGGAGCCGATAATGCAAGACCCGCATTGAACAGGGGGTTTGGGTGATGTAGCCCCGCTCACCGACGACGCTACACCAAGACCAACAAGTCCCCCAAGTGGACCGATGACACGGGCTCGAGTCAAAGCGCTACATGATAAGGTGAACTCACTCCTCACTACCCTTGATCTCGATACCCCATTGGATGGGCTGCTACCTCAGGCCGATATGCTTTGTGTTATCAGGTATGAACCTCGAGAGAAGGGCAGCACAGCAGACCCGAAGATGGACAAGGAAGAAGGAGAAGAAGAGTCCCAGCTGAAGGACGCTCCCCAGGACCCCGGCACTGCCGGCCTCAAGACCCCGGCACTGCCGGCCTGCCGGCCTGCTCACCCCGGCACTGCCGGCCTCCAGACACCGGCACTGCCGGCCCTTCCAGCTGAAGACGCAACCAGCGGCACTGCCGGCCTGGACCCAGCGGCACTGCCGGCCCTACCGGCACTGCCGGCCCTTCCTCACCGGCACTGCCGGCCCCACCCCTGTTGACTTCATCTCAACCGTCGATTTCGCATCCATGGACCAGGATAATTTATGTAATTCCGACTTTACCCCTGTACGAATCTGGGTCTATAAATACCTCACCCCTTCCTCCAGATTAGGGTTAGAGATGAACTAAGAAGAAACTTGAGCTTTGCTCCTACCCATGAGGGAAACCCTAGATCTATGATCTTGTATCCACCCGGGCTCCTTATCGAATCCTATTTTATCTCTTTGGTGACTTCTACCAATCTTAGTCTTTTGCTTGCACTTCTACCAATTTGGTCTTTTGCTTGCACTTCTATTGAGTTTGGTCTTTTCACCCTTCTAGATTCATAGGATCTTCGATTTGTCGATCTCTTTGCGAGACTTCTACCGGAAGGTCTTTTCTCGCAACCTCCATCGAGTAGGTGTATCGGGCCTACGAGAGAAAACCGGTTTGTGTGTGTGTGTGAGTTGTATCCCCATGAGTTCTTCCCCCGTGTTCATCGTGTTCATCGTGTTCATCCCCCTCCCCCACGAAATCCACCCAAATCCGTGAAGATCGGGCACATCCCCGGGCTTAGCCTCATCATATGGTATCAGCAGCTCTTGGGTTGCCACGGATTTGACCCCCACATCACCATTTTCGCCCAAAAATTTTCCAAAATTTTTTCCCAAAAAATAGCCCCAAATTGGCCTTGGATCGATCTCTCGATTTGTTGAGTTATTTGTGGTTTTGTTCCAATAGAAACTTGTCTTTGGTGTTGATCTACTATTCCCCCAACTTTTCCCACCATTTTGTTCCAATTTTCCCACGAAATCGAAGATTTTCGGGTCAGTTTTCCGCCAAATCGACGAACAGCAGCTGAGGCCGGCACTGCCGCCCCAAAATCGCCGGCACTGCCGGTCAGGCCGGAACTGCCGCCGCCCAAACGCCGGCACTGCCGCTGGCCCCGAAATTTTTCACACTTTCTTCGTTTCGTTTTGGCACTTCCCATTTGTGTTTGGTCTTTGGGTTTTGAGTGCCATTGCAGCTACCACAAGCTTCCGCAACATCAACAACGACGACGGCACCCCGAAGATCCAAGCGGTTCAATTGACACCTCTACCATAGCAAGTTCAAGGTCGTCGGCCACCGTCATCAAGTGGTATAACTTGCCCCCTAACTTGTAGCCCTAGCTTCCTTTGCGTACCTTTCCTATCGAGAGTGGCTTTCTAGTGTTGCGAAGCATTGCGCAAGCGTCCCGACCGTGAGGGTGTGCGTGTGTTGAGCAAAGCTACGAAGCAAGCTCGTGTGAAAAGATAGGCAAAAGAAGTGTGACATAATTACATAGATAGTGAGAAAAAGAAAGCTTCTAAGCATACAAAAAAAAGAGAAAAAGAAAAAGAAAAAGAGTGTGAGTGACACCTATACACAAAAGAGTCCAAAGCTTATAAGCAAAAGAGAGAAAAGAGAAGAGAGGCGTCTTGCGCAAATCTTGTTGCTTCTCAATTTTGCAACCAAGCCACGGTCTCTCTTGCGTTAGCGTGACACCGAGCTAGTAGTCTTCGTTAGGACCAATTTTGTTCGTGCTCATTTTCCGTCGCGCTAACCCCATTTTGTCCCACGTGTGTGTTCTACCTTGTGTATGCCTTTTGTGATCACTACCTTTGACTTGTGACTTTTGGATCTTACCCACTTTTGACAATAGACTTTTCGTTTGGTTCTTCCATTTGGCTTTCCACATCCATACCTAACACCATATAGAGTTTTGTTTTTGTGTGTGTAACCGGTTGTTCCTCACCTTGATACACCTTTTCGATTTTGGTTTGCAAGTTTTGACACTTTTGGTAGTTTTCCTTCCACCATATATATACACCAATCATGGAGACTAACATGGATAGTGAGGATGAACCTACGGAGGATGACATGGAGTACGATGAGGGTGATAGCTCCGCAAGCACCGCGGATATGGAGGACCATGTGGAGTTCGACACCGACAATGGCTCCGCAAGCATTGGCGACATGACCAACATCGAGCATCTCTACACCGACCATGACTCGCCAAGCATGGACAACATGGTGGACCACCACTCCGAGCTCGACCACAACATCGACGACATGGTGGAGCACTACCTCGACTACGAATACGACACCATGATGGAGCACCGCACCGAGCACTACCTCGACTACGACTACGACACCATGATGGAGCACCGCACCGAGCACTACCTCGACTATGACATTGACACCATGGTGGAACCGAGCTTCGACACCACCTTGCACAAGACCGGTGCCTACAAGTTCCCCACCTTGGCCAATGGAACTACTTATGACGGTTGCGGACCTTCAAGACGGCGCCAACATGAGAGTGCTTACGCACATGATCATCTACATCGAGCTCGTCCTTTGGAACAACAAGAGCGTCCCCGCCATGATCGCCATCCACACTCTCCTCCGAGCTCAAGAAGGCGCCACAAGCAAAGTGCCAAGCTACATGAACCATCATCTAGGCATGTTGAGGATCGTCATCGACACTCGTCACCTCATGATCGTCGTCGACCATCACCACCTCATGATCACCATCGACATACGTCACCACATGATCATCGCCGACACAAGTCACCTCATGTTTGCCATCAACCAACACCTCCCAAGGATCTTCGACGACACCCCCCAAGACATGGTGATGATGCAAGAAGACGAGAGCCTCGACATGAAGCGGCCAAGGCTACAAAGAACAACAACACCAAACATATGGTGTCTACAAAGCCTAGCGCCACCACCACAATGGCATCTCCAAGACCGCCTACACATGAGAAGATCTCCAATGGTGCGAGACAAGACGCTACATCAACAAGGAAGATGGTGGCAAGTGCACATCAAGAGGAACCACCTATCATGGTGCTTTCCCCTACTACCGCTACCACCACAATGGCGCCTACAAGAAGCTCAAGCCCCAAGATGAAGACTATGGAGTCTACACTTCAAGATGAAGGAAGGTCAACACAACTTTATGCCAACATGACAATGATTTGTCCACCAAGACCACGTAGCTCCCAATGTTTTCGTTGCACACAAGACGGTCATCATCTTTGGGAATGCCCCAATCTCCATTGTGATGTGTGCACATCCAACAAGCACATGACATGGGAGTGCAACACACCTCAAGCCCACAAGCTCTACTTTGCCCAATTGGATGCCCAACTCGCCAACAAGACACTTCAAGATACCATCATCTTCAAAGAATGGTGCAAGGAAACGGACAAGATGACGACCATGAAGCCCACACTTCAAGATGGTGCAAGAGAAGGCCAAGACAAAAGTGACGTTGATTCGAGCCTAGCTCTCAACAACACCATAGCGCCATCAAATGGCGTCAACATGGGAGGCGATGGAGTTGAGATGGTTGAGCATGGGAAGTTCCCTTCATCCAAGGAGGCGCATGGAGATGAGCAAGTCGAGCCTACTCCTATATGCTTGATTGATGAGTTGGTACCAATCCCATGTGAGCATGAGAACCACTTAGCCCACTTGAGCGAGAGTGATAGTGAGTTGAGTGACTTCCACCCCATATGTGAGTTTGAGTGCTTCCATTTGGAGGACATGAGTGATACACAAAGTGAGTTGAGAGAGGTAGATGATAGGTCCATGGAGGACATCGCATTTGCTAACACATTAACCTCTCCCTCGTTTGTGTCTTCTTATGTTGCACTAGGTTCCACGGAGGACGAGTTCCCGCTCATGGAGAAGATGTACATGGTGCATGAAGATGATGATATCTCACCATGCTTACTCCGCGATGGACATGTCGACCACATGGATCCTCCTACTTCCACAACACCTACTTCACATGAGTCGGCCTACAAAGGTAACAACATAGGTGTTGATGATGCCATGATCCCACTAGTGGACATGATGACTTATGAGTGCATGCATGATCTTGCTGATACATTTGCTACGTCACTTGATTCTTTCATATTCCCATGTGATGCTTTGCTTTCTAACATTGTTGACCATATGGAATTGATTGATTGTGATACCATGAACATGCCATGCTATGAGAGTTTCATATTTGCTCCGCTTGCTTGCAATGATAATGATTATGCTCATGCTTGTGTTATGACACCCTTGATGAACACTTGCTCTTTCCATAGGGTTGTCGACAACCATGATGACATTAGCTTTCACATGCTTTGCCCAAAATGTTTACACCATTCCATGATCCTTGCATCCAAGATTGTGAACAATTGCTCTTTCTTATGCTTGGAATGCAAGAATGCTTATTTTATTGTTCATGAGAAGGCCCCCATAGCCTTTTCACTTTTTGATGATCATGCGTTACCACATGCCACGAATGCACCTTCATGCCATATGCACTATCACCATACATTTCATACTATCTTGCTTGACACTAATGGTGATGTGCACAAGACATGGAACATCATGATGGATGATGTATTCATCTACCATGCACACACGCTTTTTGTCTTGTTTCTTCCATGTGTAGATACACGGACGACCACTTCCACCGCTACGGAGCATGAGCTCACGAAACGCGCAATTGAGAGCTACCCCAACAAGGACGAGATACAGGATCCAACCCATGTGATGCGGGCTAAGCCCGAGGGTGTGCCCAATCTTCACGGTTTGACCCGGGTGAGTGTGATTGCGGAGGGGATTCGCGGGGAAGTGGATGAACGCGAAGAACTCGATACAAACACACGCACACAACACAATCGGTTATCCCCGTTGGCCCGAAACACCAACTCGATAGAAGTTGCAGGAAAAGACCTTTCGGTAGAAGTCCCGCAAAAAGATCGACAAATCGAAGATCCTATGAATCTAGAAGGGTGAAAAGACCAAACTCAATAGAAGTGCAAGCAAAAGACCAAATAGGTAGAAGTGCAAGCAAAAGACTAAGATTGGTAGAAGTCACCAAAGAGATACAATAGGATTCGATAAGGAGCCCGGGTGGTACAATAGGAATTAACCTAAGGTGGGGGTTTCATCCACAAAGGGATAGTAGAGGCATAAGCCAATTCATCTAAACATCATCTCTCCCTCATGAAGGTGGGGGTGGAGGTCTATTTATAGTGAACCACTAAGGAGGGGTAGTTTGGGGAAACTAAGATACAAGCACAGCCATACATGGGGCAACTTAGGGTTAGGTTTGGGACTGGTCACGACCTCGGCGGCAGTGCCGGCGTGGGGAGGGCGGGCAGCCGGCCCAGCGGCAAGCAGCCGGCCTGTGTAGGGCGGCAGTGCCGGCCCTGGAGCTTCCAGCTCCTCTTCCTCCTTCTCTTCCAAGCTTCCGTGACATCGGCCTTGCGTCCTCGGGTCTCCATGGCATCCTCTCTTCTCTCCGTACTTGTCGTCGAGTTCCTATCATCAAGATATGTCGGAATATGAAGTAGTATATCGTCCCAAATAGGAGATTCGAGGCACGCGTAAAGGAGAAGATTCACCTTAGCGTGCCGTCTTGGCGATGAAGCACATGATGCGGTGAAGACCGAAGGTCGGGCTGCATCATCTCCCCCCACTTGAAAAAGAGTCGTCCTCGACGATAAATCTTCATGAACGTGTAGAGGAGGTAGATGACACCAACGCTTGAATGTCACTTCACTTGTCAAGAGCCATATCAATAGCACAAGAAAAGCCAAGCAACACTCAAAGCATAGCCAATGTTCCACGGGTTTAGCAAGATAGCGCAAGTAGAAGGAGGTCACCTTAGTAATATGTCGGTGTGCTCTCATTGAGAGATCTTGTGTAGTAGATGTATGGGGTTGAACCCATTCGTTGACGCTCACCCACAAGTCACTTGTACCTTCACACAACAAAGACCAAGCAAAGTATGTTTGTGTGTGATATTGGAGCACATCATCGATGACATGTCCTTTCATGTTCACAACACCGTTAGCACAACACAAATTTATCAAGAATAAGGCATGTGCATGGTCAATGTGTAAGAACTCCATATGAACATCTTCCAAATGCGGGAACACAAAAACTCCAAGATGTGAGACGACTATGATGTCCATCTCATGTAGAAACTCATGTGCATTGTTGCACTCAAGGCATCGGAAAGAGAAATTTTTCAACATCCTTGACGCAACAAGAGGAGAATTTGGCCAAAACACATAAGTGGAAGTGTCCAAAATATCATCAACATGTGTGCACACAAACCATTGGAAAGAGAAATTAGTCCTCATATTTGGTGCAACACACAACATATCATCAAAAAAGTTCATCAAGAAGACATTTGTACAACCGTGTGCGCCAACAAACCAAATGAAAGAGAAATTGGTCAACTTGTTTGAGGCAACACCAACGGTAAGAATCACATCATCATGCTTGCAAAAGAACCATGAGAAAGAGAAATTGTTCGGCATGTTCAATGCAAAGCATGGGAAAGGTATTAGAGCCGGGTTCGATCTTGTACTCACTTGAATTATGCTCTCAAGAGCTCGTTTGGTCAACTCGTGCTCAATCGAGGTTGACCTTGTCTTCCGTGTACCTACACACACAATAGGCAAAGCAAAGAATGTGTGTGCATGGTATATGAACACATCATCCATCATGATGGTCCATCTCTTTTGCACATCACCATTAGCATTAAACAATATATCATAGTAGATGTGGTGAATATGCGGAGCAAACATGGGAACATGCTCAACATGAATATATGCAAAGTCTCCAAAATTTGAGAGAGCTATGGGGGCAATCTCATTTACAAGCATATTAACATCATTGCAAACCAAGCATTGGAAAGAGAAAGTATTCAACATTTTGGTTGCACTAATGGGAGAGTATTGCAAGCATTTTTCACAAAACATGTTTAACATTTTAGCATTGTTGTCGACAAACCTAGGGAAAGAGCAATTGTTCGGCAAGGTTGTCACAACACAAGCATTAGCATCAACATTGCAAGCAACACATGGGAAAGAGAAATTGTTCAACAAGTTGCATGCAATGGGAGTTATATGGAAACGCTCATAGCATGGCATGATCATATTGTCACAAGCAAGCATATCCACATGATCAACAATGTTATCAAGCAAAGCATCACATGGAGGAATGAACGAAGCATATGACATAGCAATCGTATCATCAAGATCATGCATGCACTCATAAGTCATCATGTCCACTAGTGGGATCATGGTATCATCAACACCCATATAGGTACCTTTGTAGTCTCGCTCGTATGAGGTAGGTGTTGTGGAGAAGGTAGGCTCCATGTGGTCGACATCTTTTACTTCTTGTAAGCATGGTGTGATATCATCATCTTCATGCACCATGTACATCTTCTCCATGATCGGGAACTCGTCCTCCATGGAACCTATTGCAACATGAGAAAACACACTAGAGGTAGAGGTTAAGTTGTTAGAATGTGAAATGGCCTCCATGGACCTATCAACTACCTCTCTCAACTCACTCGGTGTATCACTCATGTCCTCCAAATGGAAGCACTCATACTCACATATGGGGTGGGAGTCACTCAACTCACTATCACTCTCACTCAAGTGGGCTAAGTGGCTCTCATGCTCACATGGGATTGGTACCATCTCATCATTCAAGCATATAGGAGTAGGCTCGATTTTCTCATCTCCATGTGCCTCCATTGGTGAAGGGATCATCCCATGCTCACCATTCTCAACTGCATTCGCCTCCTTGGTTGAAGGGAAAATCCCATGCTCAACCTCCGCAACTCCATCTTGAAGTGTGGGCTTCATAGTCGTCATCTTGTCCCTTTCCTTGCACCATTCTTTGAACACGATGGTATCTTGAAGTGTCTTATTGGCGAATTGGGCATCCAATTGGGCGAAGTAGAGCTTGTGGGCTTGAGGTGTGTTGCACTCCCATGTCATGTGCTTGTTGGATGTGCACACATCACAATGGAGATTGGGGCATTCCCAAAGATGATGACCGTCTTGTGTGCAACGAAAGCATTGGGAGCTACGTGGTCTTGGTGGACAAATCATTGTCATGTTGGCATAAAGTTGTGTAGATCGTCCGTCATCTTGAAGTGTAGACTCCATGGTCTTCATCTTTGGGCTTGAGCTTCTTGTAGGCGCCATTGTGGTGGTGGCGGTAGGAGGGGAAAGCACCATGAGATGTGGTTCCTCTTTCTTGTCCATTGGCACCATCTTGCTTGTTGGTGTAGCGCCTTGTCTTGCACCATTGGAGATCTTCTCATGTGTAGGCGGTCTTGGAGACGCCATTTTGGTGGTGGCGCTAGGCTTTGTGGACACCATATGGTTGGTGTTGTTGTTCTTTGTAGCCTTGGCCGCTTCATGTCGAGGCTCTCGTCTTCTTGCATCATCACCATGTCTTGGGGGGTGTCGTCGAAGATCCTTGGGAGGTGTTGGTCGATGGCGAACATGAGGTGACTTGTGTCGGCGACGGTCATGTGGTGATGCATGTCGATGGTGGTCATGGGGTGGTGATAGTCGACGACGATCATGAGGCGACGTGTGTTGATGACGATCCTCGGCATGCCTAGATGATGGTTCATGTGGCTTGGCACTTTGCTTGTGGTGCCTTCTTGAGCTCGGAGGAGAGTGTCGATGGCGATCATGGCGGGGACGCTCTTGTTGTTCCAACGGACGAGCTCGATGTAGATGATCATGTGCGTAAGCACTCTCATGGTGGCGCCGTCTTGAAGGTCCGCAACCGTCATAAGTAGTTCCATTGGCCAAGGTGGGGAACTTGTAGGCACCGGTCTTGTTCAAGGTGGGGTCGAAGCTAGGCTGCACCATGGTGTCGATGTCGTGCTCGAGGTAGTGCTCCACCATGTCGTCGTAGTCGTAGTCGTGGTCGAGGTGGTGCTCCACCATGTCGTCGTAGTCATAGTCGTGGTCGAGCTCGGAGTGATGGTCCACCATGTTGTCCATGCTTGGCGAGTCATGGTCGGTGTAGAGATGCTCGATGTCGGTCATGTCGCCAATGCATGCGAAGCCATTGTCGGTGTCGAGCTCCACATGGTCCTCCATATCTTCGGCGCTTGCGGAGTTATCACCCTCATAGTACTCCATGTCGTCCTCCGTAGGCTCATCCTCACTATACATGTTAGTCTCTAGGATTGGTGTATATATGGTGGAAGGAAAACTACCAAAAGGTCAAAACTCGCAAACCAAAATCGAGAAAATGGTTCAAGTTAGAGAATAACCGATATGTACTCACACACACACTCAAAGCACACGCAAAAGGCTAAGAACTCTATATGGTGGTAGGTGGGGAAGTGGATAGCAAACGAAAAGAACCAAAGAAAATGTCTATTGTCAAATGTGGGTAAGATCCAAAGTCAAATGTCAAAAGCGGTGATCTATGTCAAGGTAACACGGAAACACACACAAGGAAGAACAATGGGGTTAGCGCGACCAAGGAAGTGAGCAAGTAACAAGGATGGTCCTAACGAAGACTATTAGCTCGGTGTCGCGCCAACACAAGAGAGACCGTAGCTTGGTTGCATATGAGAGAAGTAACTAGATTTGCACAAATGCCACTCTTCTCTTATCTCTCTTAGTGCTCACAAGCTTTGCACTCCTTTGTATCGGTGGACACACACTCTTTTTGTATTTCCTTTTCCTTTTTCTCTTTTTTTTTCACTTTTTTTTTCTATGCTTAGAAGCTTTATTTTTCTCTATGTCACACTTTTTCTTCTTTTGTGTATCTTTCTCACCGAGCTTGCTTCGGAGCTTTGCTCAACACAACGCAAACACACACCCTCTCACGGTCGTGACACTTGTGCAATGCTTCGCAACACTCGGAAAGCCACTCTCAATGGGATAGGTACACAAAGAAAGAAACGGGGCTACAAGGGGAGGCAAGTTATACCTTTTGACAGAAGCGGGCGGTGTAATTCCATTGATTTTTTGATTTCGATCGTATCTAAGATCTTTTTTTATCTGGGTTGCTAACTCAATGGTAGAGTACTCGGCTTTTAAGTGCGACTATGATCTTTTACACATTTGGATGGAAAAGTTATACCTTTTGACAGAAGCGGGCGGTGTAATTCCATTGATTTTTATCTGGGTTGCTAACTCAATGTTAGGCGGTGTCAAGCACACGAACTTGCGATGGCGAAGTGGTGGTGTCGATGACGATGGCGAAGTTGCGCCGGAATCCGGGGTGCCAACGGTGTCGTCGCGGTGTTGATGTAGGCGCGGAAGCGGGATAGACAACCGATGCACTCCAAATCGGAAACCGAGCAAATTAAGTCAATGCCCGAAAAGTAGGGTCAAAACGAGCGGTCAAAAAATATGTTCCAAAAATCGTCAAAAATTAGACGTAGACTATGTAGAGTCGTTGGAGGATGTTGTTAAAGTTTGGAGTCAAACGGGCGCCGGAAAGTTGTCAAAATTTGGGGCAAAAAGATGGGGTGAAAATTGAACCAAAACAGCACAAGAATAGATGGCCGGCACTGCCGGGGTGATGCGGCCGGTACTGCCGGGCTGGAGCGATTTTCTGGCGCGCGAGCGGAGCTGCAGGGCAATATTGGTGAGCTGGGAAAGGAATCGAGCTAAGCGTGCGTGCGGAGCTGCTTGGTGTATTGAGGCCCAGAGGAGCAACGGTTGTAAGATGGCTGGAGCGGCGCGGGCGGGAGCAGGCAGGAGGTGTTGATGGCGCGTGGTGGATGGACGGCTTGGTCGAGCGGATGGAGGCCAGGCGGCGGCCGGCGGCGCTGGATGGCGCGCGTGGTGGTCGGTCTGGTGGTGGTTGCAGCGGGGCTTGGAGCGAGGAAGGGCGGGGCGGCCTGGCGGAGGCGACCGTCGTGTGGAGGCGCTGGCGGCAGTGCCGCGCTGGACGGGCCGGCAGTGCCGGTGTGGTCTGGCCGGCACTGCCGATGGAGCACGAACAGGACGAACTGGAGGACGAACGCAGCGGAAATTGGACCAAAAATCCGTCGATTGAAGGAGAAATACAAGGAATTTGACGGTGAAATTTGGAGGAGATGTAGATCAGCCACTAAGACAACAGATCTGTGGACCAAAACCACAAAAAACTCAACAAATCCAGAGATCCAAATTCGAGCTATTTTTTGGGGAAAAAATTTTGGGGAAATTTTTGGGCGAAATTGGTGGAATCGGAGGGTCAAATCCGTGTCAACCTTTGCTCAGATACCATATGATGCGGGCTAAGCCCGAGGGTGTGCCCAATCTTCACGGTTTGACCCGGGTGAGTGTGATTGCGGAGGGGATTCGCGGGGAAGTGGATGAACGCGAAGAACTCGATACAAACACACGCACACAACACAATCGGTTATCCCCGTTGGCCCGAAACACCAACTCGATAGAAGTTGCAGGAAAAGACCTTTCGGTAGAAGTCCCGCAAAAAGATCGACAAATCGAAGATCCTATGAATCTAGAAGGGTGAAAAGACCAAACTCAATAGAAGTGCAAGCAAAAGACCAAATAGGTAGAAGTGCAAGCAAAAGACTAAGACTGGTAGAAGTCACCAAAGAGATACAATAGGATTCGATAAGGAGCCCGGGTGGTACAATAGGAATTAACCTAAGGTGGGGGTTTCCCAAATCCACAAAGGGATAGTAGAGGCATAAGCCAATTCATCTAAACATCATCTCTCCCTCATGAAGGTGGGGGTGGAGGTCTATTTATAGTGAACCACTAAGGAGGGGTAGTTTGGGGAAACTAAGATACAAGCACAGCCATACATGGGGCAACTTAGGGTTAGGTTTGGGACTGGTCACGACCTCGGCGGCAGTGCCGGCGTGGGGAGGGCGGCAGTGCCGGCCTGTGTAGGGCGGCAGTGCCGGCCCTGGAGCTTCCAGCTCCTCTTCCTCCTTCTCTTCCAATCTTCCGTGACATCGGCCTTGCGTCCTCGGGTCTCCATGGCATCCTCTCTTCTCTCCGTACTTGTCGTCGAGTTCCTATCATCAAGATATGTCGGAATATGAAGTAGTATATCGTCCCAAATAGGAGATTCGAGGCACGCGTAAAGGAGAAGATTCACCTTAGCGTGCCGTCTTGGCGATGAAGCACATGATGCGGTGAAGACCGAAGGTCGGGCTGCATCACCATGGGGCTCACACCAAAGGGTATGTTTCCCAACGCCTTCGCCATCGTGTGTTTCCGACATTTCTTGTCGAGCTTCCGGTTTGGTCCAATTCCTCGTCACCTCTCTTGCTTCTTATGCAACATATCTTGAAACATCTTGTTGGCACAATGGTTGTTGAATGTATTGATGATATCATCATACACTACGAGAATCTCAAGGATCATGTCATACATGTGAGAGACACATTATGCACCTTGTGCCACATGTCACACCAAAAGTTGCTCTCTATTGGATTTCTCATTTCATCTTTGGCAATTGCAATGGATTCTTTGACACTTGAGGATACCCATACTCGGCTCACGCCAACCATACTTTCCCAAGCTAGAAGTCTCCATAGCTTTGCTATTGCACATAACAATTTTGCCCCAAATTTTGCCGCCGATACTTGCCTTTTGATTGTTCCATTTGTGTGGGACAATGCTACAAACAACATTTTTGACACCTTCCAAAGCAAACTTTTACTTGCACAAATTTTTGTCCTACCACATTTTGGATACAACGACACTCTTTTGATTACAATTTTTGCCCAATGCCTTTTGGAGAAACGACTTGATGCTTCGTATTTGATTGAGAGCCTCTTGTTCGTCGGTCACCAAATTGGCATCCACAAGCTTTCCTTTTGCAAGTTGTTTTTCCCCTTGTTCTTCTTCGACCGAGACTTGGCCCCTCCACCACTACATGAGAGACCCGTTATGGACTACAACAAAGACGCCTGCACTACGACGAGCATCCCTAAGGACACAAGGGCACCTATCCAAGTCCGTCCCGTCTACCTCATCGGTGAGGAGGAGCAAGAGTCGAGGACGACTCTTCCCCAAGGGGGGGGGGGAGATGATGTAGCCCCGCTCACCGACGACGCTACACCAAGACCAACAAGTCCCCCAAGTGGACCGATGACACGGGCTCGAGTCAAAGCGCTACATGATAAGGTGAACTCACTCCTCACTACCCTTGATCTCGATACCCCATTGGATGGGCTGCTACCTCAGGCCGATATGCTTTGTGTTATCAGGTATGAACCTCGAGAGAAGGGCAGCACAGCAGACCCGAAGATGGACAAGGAAGAAGGAGAAGAAGAGTCCCAGCTGAAGGAGGCTCCCCAGGACCCCGGCACTGCCGGCCTCAAGACCCCGGCACTGCCGTCCTGCTCACCCCGGCACTGCCGGCCTCCAGACACCGGCACTGCCGGCCCTTCCAGCTGAGACGCAACCAGCGGCACTGCCGGCCTGGACCCAGCGGCACTGCCGGCCCTACCGGCACTGCCGGCCCTTCCTCACCGGCACTGCCGGCCCCACCCCTGTTGACTTCATCTCAACCGTCGATTTCGCATCCATGGACCAGGATAATTTATGTAATTCCGACTTTACCCCTGTACGAATCTGGGTCTATAAATACCTCACCCCTTCCTCCAGATTAGGGTTAGAGATGAACTAAGAAGAAACTTGAGCTTTGCTCCTACCCATGAGGGAAACCCTAGATCTATGATCTTGTATCCACCCGGGCTCCTTATCGAATCCTATTGTATCTCTTTGGTGACTTCTACCAATCTTAGTCTTTTGCTTGCACTTCTACCTATTTGGTATTTTGCTTGCACTTCTATTGAGTTTGGTCTTTTCACCCTTCTAGATTCATAGGATCTTCGATTTGTCGATCTCTTTGCGAGACTTCTACCGGAAGGTCTTTTCTCGCAACCTCCATCGAGTAGGTGTATCGGGCCTACGAGAGAAAACCGGTTTGTGTGTGTGTGTGAGTTGTATCCCCACGAGTTCTTCCCCCGTGTTCATCGTGTTCATCCCCCTCCCCCACGAAATCCACCCAAATCCGTGAAGATCGGGCACATCCCCGGGCTTAGCCTCATCATTGGGCTTAGGAATTTCCTTGCCTGGATCGAGTTGATCCGAAGAGAGAAAAAGCGAGCGAAAGTCTCGCGGGTGGGGCGGATGCCGATGTATGCCTCCATAAAGGAAACATAGCAAGAAAGATAGAAAACGGCATTGCCGGGAAGATGGTGAGGCTGAAGCTGGTAGAAGTTTAAGAACTGGTGAAAGAAGTCGGAGGCTGGAAGGCCGAAGCCGCGCTCAAAGTGAGCAAGAAAATCCACGAACTCACCGGGATTGAGTACCGGTTCGATTTCATCGCCAGGAAGCCGGCAGGATACTCCCTCCGGTATCCTCCTAGACCGGCGGAGCCAGTCGATCTCGTGTTGAGTAACATTGGAACCCCTCCAAGCCCCGCGTGTTTTCTTGGATAAATCTATCCCGGAGCCGTGGCTAGAGCTACCGGCCTCTTGGTCTTGGCCGGCATCAATTTCCATCCGGGCTAGATTTGCGCTTAGCCCGTCGGAAGCACTATTTTCCTGATTACCGGAGGATGAAGAGGAAAGATACTCATCTGTGGACATGCGGATCTGAGAAGCCCCGGTATCTACTTGAAAAACAAGTTTCCCAAGAACTACCCTCGCGCGAAGATCTACGAGTAAGAAGAAAAGCGAAAGAAAAGAGGAAGTAAATATCCTACCAACCCAAGATCTGGAAAGCAAGAGAAAGAAAGCAAATAAGCATTGGGGCTCACCCGAGGCTGCGGGGGACGCGAAGGGAAGGTTCGCTGGAGAAATGGCGAAGGCCTGACCGTCGACGAGGGCCGGCAACGAAGAGCAGCGAAGTCCGCCGGAGAAAGCTTGAAGCAGCGGCGGAGAAGAAGCACCGCAGGAACTTGGCGCGGTGGAAAGCTTCACCACGGCAAGGAGAACGGCGCAGGTTCATCGGGAGCGAGCCTCTGGCGGCGACCCGCGGCGACGAGAAAGCAAGGGGCGAAGGGCTCAAAGTGCTCTGGAATGGGGGCGAATGCGAAGAAGGGGATGAAGATGAACTGCTCTGCCCTTATAAAGAGAGAAGAGGAAGTGGGCCGGAAACCGTCGGGCCGCGGCGGTTCGCCTCGTGGGCCGCCACGTGGCGCGAAGATACAGGCACGAAGTTAAGAGGCCACAGGGTCGCCGCACGGATCCAGAATGGCCAAAAGGATCCGGTGTGGCACATTAAATGCTGGCGCAGAAGCCGAACCGAAGTGACCACTGACACTGACACGGCATAAACAGTGCGCATGTCTCTGACAGGCACTGCACCCAAGAAGTTCTCGACTTCGCCGAGGAAGGAGTAAATGTCAAGGATACCGGAGGAAAAGATACCGGAAACACTTTGCAAAGAAAAAAGGGTATGAGTATAACGTGAGATACCGGAGAGATCCGGAAGATAGTAGAAAAAGGCTAAGGCAAAGAAGCCGGCATCTCTGAACAGGATACCGGAAAGATCAAACTGGTACCTTGTGAGAAAAGAACCTGGCATGGACCGTCGGATAAAATCCACCGGACTATACCAGCTTCGGGGACTAATGTTGGGGGGATGACCCCCGGTATGCCAAAGGCATGCCAAACCGGATGGTTTGAGCCATCAAGATACCGGTTTGATCTTCATTCCGGACTGTCAGTTTAGGCTTTTGGCTAAGGAAGCCTATACCGGTATGCCCAAAGAAGGACATGCCAGAGTGAGCTAACAAGATACCGGACTACCGGTATGAGCAAGCTGGTCAAAGATTCCTTCAGGAGCTAGAAGACAAAGATGAGCTAAGCAAAGTGGCTTTAAACGAAGCCGTGACGTAAAAGACGAAGGTGACGCCCAAAGAAGCCGGAGGACATCAGCCTCCCTGATTAAAGAAGATACCGGCGTCATCTATGATTAAAGTAGCTTTATAAAGTAGCTTTGTAAAGTAGTTTGTCTGTTCAAAGATGCCATTAGGGTTTCTTCCCTTGTAAGCCACCCTCTCCCCTATATAAGGAGAGGGGGCAGCCTCCTTCACGGGCACAAAAGATAGACGATAGCTTCATGTACGAAAACCAATTGTAACCATGTTCATGCAATAGAGAAGATCTAAACGGAGTTCATCCTTGTGTCTCTCTTCTTCTACCTCTGGCCTTGGCCAAGTTCTTGAGGAAAGCACCCGGAAGTTCATCCTACCCGATCCAAAACCCTCCCCCGAATCCTCTAGCGTCCAACTCGGCTCCAACTTAAGCCATCCCATGGCATCTGTCTGTTCACCACGACGACAATGGCCTCCCTCGAGTTTGAAGATTATGCCAACACTTGGTGGGAACAAGTAGTCACTCTAAGGGAAGAAAAGGGTGATCCTCCAATTGACACTTGGGAAGACATGAAGGAGGAGATGCAAGCTCGCTTTGTACCACAACACTACAAGACCGATCTCTTCAACAAGCTACAAAAGTTGAAGCAAGGCACCAAGACCGTCGAGGAGTTCTTCAAGGAAATGGAGTTAACTATGATGCGAGAAAACATCCAAGAATCCGAGAACCAAACCATTGCTAGGTTCTGCAATGGCCTCAACTACCCCATCAAGAGGATTGTGGAGTTCCAACAATACTCCAACATGGTTGAGTTGGTTCACCAAGCTTCCAAGGCCGAGCGTCAAGTGAATGAGGACATCAAGTACTCGAAGTCCAAGCAATACTTCGCCTCCAAACTTGCTACAACAAATCCCACAACAAGTGTCAAGCCAACCGCATCCTCCACACCTTCCAAGCAACCTACTATCCAAAGTCGCATGAAGCAAACGGTGTCCTCCACCGCCTCCTCCAAAGCCTCTACGGGACCCTCCAATGTCACTTGCTTCAAGTGTGGCACTCAAGGCCACAAGTCCTTCGAGTGCAAGAACACCAAGGTTATGATCACTATGGAGAATGGTGATATAGAGACGCTAAGTGAGGGCGAATATGAAGCCCTCGTGCAAGCCGCCGTTGCTAATGAGGAAGATTATGATGAAGAAAGTGGAGAAGACCCTCTCTTATGCACACACGACCCAAGCCCTTCACTTGTGGTCACTCGAGTGCTCACAACTCAACCCCAAGCTATGGAAGACCAAAGATGCAACATCTTCCAAACTCGAGCCGGAATTGGTGGCAAGTCAATCAAGGTCATCATCGACGGTGGGAGTTGCCACAACTTGGCAAGCACCGAGCTATGTGAGAAGCTCAACCTTACGCTTCGCAAACATCCTCATCCATACCATGTCCAATGGTTGAGTGACAAGGGCAATGTCAAGATACAACACACCGTCACCGTCAACTTCAAGATAGGCCCCTATGAAGACACCGTTGAGTGTGACGTGGTGCCCATGACCGTGTGCCACATGTTACTTGGCCGCCCATGGCAATTTGACAAGAAGGCCATACAAGATGGTTACTCCAATGCATACACCTTCAAGGTCAAGGATAAAAGATCGAGCTTCGCCCAATGACTCCTAGCCAAATAATCGCCGACAACGCGAAGGCTTTAGCGAGGGCACAACAACACTCCCTGATACGGGGCGACCTTCGGTCTTCACCGCATCATGTGCTTCATCGCCAAGACGGCACGCCAAGGTGAATCTTCTCCTTTATGCGTGCCTCGTATCGCCCATTTGGGACGATATACTACTTCATACTCCGTCATGTCTTGATGATAGGAACTCGACGACAAGTACGGAGGGAAGAGAGGATGCCACGGAGATCCGAGGACGCAAGGCCGATGTCACGGAAGCATGGAAGAGAAGGAGGAAGAGGAGCTGGACGCTCCAGGCCGGAACTTCCGCCCCTGATGGCCGGAACTTCCGCCCCACCGGAACTTCCGCCCCCAAGGGCCGGAACTTCCGCCCAGATGCCGCCAAGATGCCTTCTAGCGCCCAGAGAAATGGATCAGGCCGGAACTTCCGCCCCGAGGGACCGGAACTTCCGCCCACTCGGAACTTCCGCCCAAGTTCCGCCCAAGCTCCGAAAGTCCACCAAAATGCCCCTGGATGTTACTGCAAGGAAACGGGCCATATTCGGAACTAGGCCGGAACTTGACCGGAACTTCCGGCCCGGCCGGAACTTCCGCCCCCCAGGACCGGAACTTCCGCCCGGGGACCGGAACTTCCGCCCCTCAGGACCGGAACTTCCGCCACCGCGAACTTCAGCATAGTAGTACTTTTCAGCGTGTAACCTACCCCTTCGCCCCCTACTATAAATAGCCTAGTTGGCTCAGATCTGAGATTAGACTTGATTTGAAAGAAAACCTGAGCTTACCTCACCCTTGTGGGACCCCTACCTAGATCTATGATCTTGTATCCCCACCCGGGCTCCTTATCAACTCGTGAAGATCTCTTTGGCGACTTCTACCGATTGTTTGATCTTTTGCTTGCACTTCTACCTTATTTGGTCTTTTGCTTGCACTTCTATCAAGCCTTCCGGTCTTTTCGCCCTTCTAGATCTCCCGAGCTTTGATTTGTCGATCTCTTTGCGGGACTTCTACCGGAAGGTCTTTTCCTGCAATCTCTATCGAGTTGGTGTTTCGAGCCAACGAGGGAAAACTCGAATTGTGTGCGTGTGTGTGTTGTATCCCCGCGTTTCCCCCACGTGTTCATCGCGTTCATCCACCTACCCCCACGTATCCCTTCAAATCCGTGAAGATCGGGCACATCCCTGGGCTTAGCCCTTATCACTCCCACCATAGCGAGTTGAGATGAGAGGGAGCGACCCACCAAAAGGAGAGTGAGCGCCACCAACCACATATGAGTGAGAGAAAGAGTGTCCTCTTAGACACAAAAAGCGAGTGGAGAGAAGTGAAAGACAACCCATCCACCACCCTACACTACGTGCTCATTTGCAAGGGCCCCTCGTCGGAGACTAACGACTTAACCAACATTCCTTCGTCTTTGTTGTCTCTTTTGAAGGAGTTCCAAGACGTCTTCCCCGACGAGCTACCTCATGGACTTCCACCGCTTCGGGGCATCGAGCACCGCATCGACCTCGTACCCGGCGCTCCCCTTCCAAACCGCGCCGCATACCGCACCAACCCCGAAGACACCAAGGAGATTCAACGCCAAATACAAGATCTCCTCGCTAAAGGGTATGTTCGAGAAAGCCTAAGCCCTTGTGCCATTCCCGTGATTCTTGTGCCTAAACCGGATGAGACGCAACGGATGTGTATGGATTTTCGCCCCATCAATGCCATTACCGTCCGTTATCGCCATCCCATCCCGCGTCTAGACGACATGCTTGATGAATTGAGTGGTGCCACCATTTTCTCTAAGATTGATTTGCATAGTGGCTACCACCAAATTCGCATGGCAATTGTTGATGAATGGAAGACGGCATTCAAGACCAAGCTTGGTCTATATGAATGGCTCGTCATGCCATTTTGATATGGGCTAAGCCCGGGGATGTGCCCGATCTTCACGGATTTGAAGGGATTCGTGGGGGATGGTGGATGAACGCGATGAACACGTGGGGGAAACGCGGGGATACAACACACACACGCACACAATTCGAGTTTTCCCTCGTTGGCTCGAAACACCAACTCGATAGAGATTGCAGGAAAAGACCTTCCGGTAGAAGTCCCGCAAAGAGATCGACAAATCAAAGCTCGGGAGATCTAGAAGGGCGAAAAGACCGGAAGGTTTGATAGAAGTGCAAGCAAAAGACCAAATAAGGTAGAAGTGCAAGCAAAAGATCAAACAAACGGTAGAAGTCGCCAAAGAGATCTTCACAAGTTGATAAGGAGCCCGGGTGGGGAAACAAGATCATAGATCTAGGTAGGGTTCCCACAAGGGTGAGCTAAGCTCAGGTTTTCTTTCAAATCCAGTCTAATCTCAGATCTGAGCCAACTAGGCTATTTATAGGTAGGGGGCGAAGAGTTAAGTTACACACTGAAAAGTAGTGCTGTGCTGAAGTTCGCGGTGGCGGAAGTTCCGGCCGACTTGGGCGGAAGTTCCGGTCAGGGGCGGAAGTTCCGGGCCTGGAAGGCGGAAGTTTCGGCCCGGCCGGAAGTTCCGGCCAAGTTCCGGTCAAGTTCCAAAATTAGCCCGTTTCCTTGCAGTAACATCCAGGGGCGTTTTGACGGACTTTCGGAACTTGGGCGGAACTTGGGCGGAAGTTCCGACCGGGCGGAAGTTCCGGTCCCTCGGGGCGGAAGTTCCGGTCCGATGCTTTTTCCTGCGCGCTGGAGGGCATCTTGGGGGTATCTTTGGGGAATCTGGCCGGAAGTTCCGGTCCTGGGGGGCGGAAGTTCCGGCCTGGGCGCTGTAGCTCCATCTTCATCGTTTCCAGTTCTCTCTCCAACGTCTTGGTCTCCATGGCTTGTGTCTTGGTCGATGTACCTGATTGAACATAGGGTATTTGCATGAAGTAGCAAGCCATCCAAGGGGGTGTCAAAGTCATAGGTGGAGAGGAGCGAATTCACCTCTTGGCGTAGTGCTTGGGCTCGAGCTCGTGTCATTGGACCACGAGGAGGGCTTGTCGGTCTTGATGTAGTGTCGACCTTGGGTGGGGCTACATCATCTCCCCCCCCCCTTGGGAAAGAGTCGTCCTCGACTCGATGTTCTCCTCATCTCCATGGTATGGTGAGAGGTCGGACACATTGAACGTGTTGCTCACCAAGTACTTTGATGTTGGTATGTCGATGACGTAGGCGTTGTCGTTGATGCACTTGAGGACCTTGAAGGGACCATCACCTCGGGGCTTGAGCTTGGAGTTTCTTTCTTGAGGGAAGCGGTCCTTGCGAAGGTGTATCCACACTAGGTCGCCTTCATTGAAGATCCGTGCTTTTTTCTTCAAGTTTAGTCTTGTGGCTTGACGGAGAACTTGTTGCTCGATCGTTGCCCTTGTGTCTTCATGGAGTTTCTTCATGTATTGTGCTCGCTTGTCGATGTCCATGTTCACTTGCTCATGTAGCGGAAGAGGAAGGAGGTCGATCGCCGTAGGTGGTTCAAACCCGTAGACGACCATGAATGGGCTTCTCGATGTTGTAGAGTGCTTGGCGCGGTTGTAGGCAAACTCCGCATGTGGGATGCAATCTTCCCATGCTTTCAAATTCTTCTTGACAAGGACTCATAGTAGCGTGGAGAGGCTTCGGTTCACCACTTCGGTTTGCCCATCGGTTTGGGGGTGCGAGGATGATGAGAACAAAAGCTTGACGTTGAACTTGGCCATTAGTGTCTTCCAAAGATAGCTCATGAACTTGACATCTCGGTCGGAGACAATGCTTCTTGGTACACCGTGGAGTCTCACAATTTCCCTAAAAAACAAGGAGGCAATGTGTGAAGCATCATCCGTTCGGGAGCATGGTATAAAGTGAGCCATTTTTGAGAATCTATCAACTACCACAAAGATTGAATCATGACCATATTTAGTTCGAGGTAATCCTAGTACAAAGTCCATGCTTATATCGGACCAAGGAGCATAAGGAATAGGCAACGGTGTATAAAGACCATAAGAGTTGGAGGTGGACTTAGCTTGTAAACATGTCGTGCAACGGTTGCATAGGCGCTCCACATCGCGCTTCATTCGTGGCCAATAGTAATGGGTGGAGAGCATAGAGAGCGTCTTGTCACGTCCAAAGTGACCCATGAGACCACCACCATGCGATTCTTGTAGGAGCAAAAGGCGAAGCGAGGACATTGGAACACAAAGTTTGTTGCCCTTAAACAAGAATCCTTGGTGCAAATAGAAATCATCGATGCCCTTTTCAATGGAACACTTTGCAAAAATTGGGCCAAAGAAGGTATCGGAGGCATATTGTTCTTTGATTTCATCAAGACCCAACACATGGAAATCCAAACGAGTGAGTAAAAGGGTGAGTTTGCGGGAAAGGGCATCCGCAACGACATTGTCCTTGCCCTTCTTGTATTTGATTACATATGGAAAGGACTCAATGAACTCAACCCATTTTGCATGTCTTTTGTTCAAATTGTGTTGACTTTTCAAATACTTCAAAGATTCATGGTCGGAGTGAATAATGAACTCTTTTGGCCAAAGATAATGTTGCCAAACTTCAAGAACACGAACCAAAGCATAAAGTTCCTTGTCATAAATAGGATAGTTGAGGCGTGCGCCGTCCAACTTCTCACTATAATATGCCACGGGTTTTCCATTTTGCATGAGGACACCACCGATTCCAAGGCCACTCGCGTCACATTCTATGAACAAGCCCTAAGGGCTCGGTTGTGGCCCGATCTCACGAATTGACCAAGAACAAGAGGGGGTGAGGGATGAACACGAAGAACACGGCGATGAACACGATGAACACACGCAAACACACACCAACCCGATACAATTCCGGTTTACTCCCGATAGCCCGAACCACTATCCCGATAGAATCTCTCAAGGGAGAGACACGCGGTAGAATCCCCGAGAGGAAGATCGGTATATGATCGGTTGAATCACACGAGTGAGAGACCGGTGGTAGAATCACAAGTGTGAGAGACTAATCATATAAGGAGTGCCTTGTACAATAGATTTGATAATCTAAGGAGGGGGTTTCCCTAATCCCAAAGGGATGGTGGAGGCATGAGCCTAGTTCTCTCAAGTTCAACTCTATCCTCATGAAGGGGGAGGTGGGAGCCTATATATAGGGAGCCACTAAGGAGGGGTAGTTTAGGGAAATAAGGGGGTACATGGGCCTTGGCCCGAATTGACTTATGGCAGGCGCCTTCTCTTCTTGGCGACCTCGGACGCTCTTCTTCCTTCTTCTCTTCCATGCCTCCGTGACCTCGGCCTTGAGTGTGGTTCTTGACGTTGACGCACATGATGAAGCGAAGACCGTAGGTCGGGCTGTGTCACACCCCAACTTCTGCAACCTAGTTTAGTTGTCCTTAGTGCAAAAATTAGGGGGAACAAAAACTTTTTTTCTATAGACTAATTAGATGAATTGCCTTGATCTGTTTGTTGTAATGAATTGCTTTGACCTGCTGGTAGATGAATTGTCTTGATTTGCTTGTTGAGTTTTGTCTTGAGCTACCTCAAAGAACAACACCTCTAGTGGTAAAATCATCCTTGAATTCAAAACTTGGGATTGTCTACCCCTTAATACATCCTTTTCTCTTACCCTAGTCAAAACCCCTAAGGCATCACCAATTTGGCTATGTCCTAAAACTGTTATCAGGTCCCATTTTGGAGCCCCTGGATTAAGCTACCCCTTGCCATCCAAGGCAATGAATCTGGTCCTAAACCTACCTTATCATAAGCAATTCCCAACCATGTCCTTGTCTTGACCACATACCTCTTATACTCATTTATCCTTGTCTGTTTTGAGGCCAAGTCAAAAACATGTTTTTGGCAGGCTTAAAAAGTTCAAACTTTGGCAGTTGATATCTAAGCACCCACAACTGTTATTAGTGACCTCAATGCATGTATCTCATCTATGCGACACCCTCTACAACTTCCACGTTTTGCATGTCCCATAATACCCTTGCAACCTATATTTTCAACTTGATCTTACACCCTATCCAATGTTGCACCACTAGATCCCATTTTCAACTTTTATCTTTTGTTTATCTTTATTCCATGTTTAATCTCCACAAAACCAAGAGGGAAGATGGTAGCCACATTATGTAGCAACCCTCTACCCTTGAGGTCACTTGTCCCAAAATATTTTATTTGCCAAAAATCATATTTAAGATTCTTCTCTAATTTTCACTACAAAACTAATTCTAGTTTTATCAAAGCCTTTCAATTTTAATTTCTCAATCAAAATAAGTAATGTGGATGGTGTCTTGTATCATCTCTCTTCCTTCAACCCAAAAATACTTTCTATTAGAGTATTTAATCGATTCTTACTATTTAACCAAATGCATGGTACATACATACACCATTTCTTGCACCTTCTTATTACCATATAGCTTGGAGAAAACTCTACTATGCTTTGTAAGCAAGTAGACCAAATTTGCTTTAAAATATATTCTTGTCTCTTTCAAAATTTTCAAAAGGCAAGATCAATGTAAGCACCTTTCAAAATTTGATCAACTCTCACATAGTAAGAGATGCCCACTCTTTCATTCAAAAAAATTAAATAGCAACTTATGTTCTTCATCCACCACATAGCACCCATCTTTGATTTACCATCATCACCTTAACCTCTACACCACTAGCACCACACCACCTCTTGTTAAACCTACTTGATCACTTGCTCTACTTTGACCAAAGGTGAGCCGGCCATACCATGTATTGCATGCATGCATGTGTATGTGCCCTAATCCTCCCTCTCTACATTCTCTAGTTTGGACAAACCACCAAATATCACAAACCTGCACCTCACCGTATCTCTTTGGTCAACTCCACAAGTGCTAGAGTGTGGCCCTTGACTATTTTGCAACTTGGTAAAGAGAGGAGTGACACATGCACATGCACTTATGAAAAATCTTGGAAAGATACTTGCTTGCAGCCTACCCCACCTCCCTCCACTCATTGCCAGCGATCAGCCAGCCCTCACACTACCCCAAGGCATCATGAAAACCTACCTAGCTAGCCCTAGCTTCTCCCTCTCCTCTAGCCTTCCTTGATGGTCACCCATTCTTGGTCAAGAAGGAAGCCAGCGTCCCAGCCTCCGAGGCCGCGCCAAGGAGACGTCCTGGCATCCCCTTCCCCGAGGTGCTTGCTCCCGAGGCCCGCCCTACCTTGCAGAAGTCACGCCCTGCCCGCCTTTGGACGTGGTCACCTCCGTTTTGGATGCCGTCGCGTTCCCGAATTTCGGGAGCATCTGCAGCCGTGCTCAGCTACACACTGCGAAGGCACCGTGACTAGACCTTGATGCAATGATCACTCTACGCCCACGTGCTCTCTCCCTCCATCATGACATATCAAACACCTTCGTGATCGCACAAACATCACCTCGTTGCAAACAAACCAGCCCACCTTTTTCCTTGATTCCAGCCGCACTGAATCCACCTTTGGATGCCCTACTCAATGGCATCGCCCTTCCGCCCAGTAGCGTCCGTGGAGCATCGCGCCATCCTCCCGTGCTCTCGGTGCACCGTACACCATTGCCCGCCTATAAAACCCGAGCCAGCCGGCCAGCCTCCCCTTCACCACTCCTCACCACCTCTCCCACCTCCCATAAGGCCACCCAGAAGATGCCGAGGAGCTCTGCCCCGCAGTTTCTCGCCGGCAAGGGCATCTCCTGTCCGGGGTCACCATGAAGGTGACGGGCGAGATGGACGTCGCCCTGGCCTCTCTTCTCCCTTCCCCTCCTCTCCATATGGTCCTCCATCTCCTCCCCGATCTAATGCAAATCTGCACGCCACCCAGGTCTGCCGGAGGACGCCGTCGTTGAGCTCGGTTCGGAAGGTGCTGCGAGGAAGTTGCCGCCGGGAGGAGCTACCGTGGAGGAGAGAGCTGCCACCGAGCCTCCCTGGACGCGCCCTGGACAGCCCCGGCGCGCCACCGCCCGCCCCAACCTCGCCGTCGCCCCGCCGCCGCCGGTGAGCCCTATCCCGTCCCCCGCTCGCGTCTCTGTGAGGCGTCGTGAAGACGACGGCCTCGAGCCGATCCGCCCGATCGAGGGAGGGCTGCGTGGCCACTTATCCACGTCGGCCCATGCAGATGGGCCTCGCCTCGGGCCCACCCTCTCCCCTTTCTTTTTATTTTCTTTTATTTCCATCCCTCCACCTGGAACCGTCCTGGGCCGGCCCACTATTTCAAATCTGCACAGCCCAGTTTTCTCCCGCCCATTTCGAAATTATTTGAATTCCTGTAAAATTGCTGAAAAACCAGAGATGTTCAAATCAAAATAACTCGAGTTTTACTCACCCAAATCCGATGAAACCAATTGCGTTGGATCACAAATTTCATTACCTTTCCAATGCCACTGGCCTCATATTTTTATGATTTTCCTACGATTTATGGTATTTGAATTATGCCCTATGTGTAGTTTAGTTTCAAATCTGGTTTTAAAATTCTAGGTTTAACATTTTTCAATGAAACCAATTTTGTTAGTCTGGTTATAGTATTAGCTTTCAAATAAAATTGTGTTCACCCTCTGTTTAACTAAATCTTGTGTTAGCTAATGATTTTGTGTTATACATAGAATATGAGCCCAGTTTTCTTTTTTAGTCAAACCCTTTTTGTTTCCACCAATTTTGTTTACCAACCAAAATGTTTGACTTTCCAAAACAAAACCCCCTACAAATTAAACTTGTTTAATTGGTTTTGATTATGTTTTAAAATGGTGAGGTGATTGTGTGTTGTTTGCTCTTTCTTTTTGCGACGCTAGATTCGAACACTTTCGGAGTTGACGGAGAAGAGGACTTGGAAGTATTTGAAGAAGTCCAGGGACAAATAAGCTAACCAAGGCAAGCCATCTCTTGATCTCTGATTGACGTGTCTCATATTGTTGTCACCTTATTATTACTCTTGTCTCTTGACCTTGTGTGTGTTAGTCTCCTTATCTTGTCGATGCATGCTTTGTCTTAAGCATGATGATCCTCTCGGTCATACTTCATGATCATCTTAGTAATTGTTGGTATACTTGTCGATCATGGCTATGCCATCCTACCTTGTTGAGTTACATGCTTACCTTAAGCATGTGACACTTCTTGTCGATTCACTCCTACAACCCTTGTGAGTGTAGTAGTAACAAATCATGATCTTGGTGTACTCTCATTTTGAGATGAGTATGCCTACCTACCTTAGGAATGTCAAATATCGTTGACCACCCTCACTTCTATTAGTGTTGGTTGGTTAACACCACAAATCTGAAAGTATTTTCCCTCTTATGTTGACAACATGCATGCTTACCCTAAGCATGTATGCCCCCTTGACCACCTATATTAGCATCTTCTTAGTGGCATGATGATTAACATCATGACCCTTGTTTAACCATACTACTTATGTTGTCCCTATGCATGCTTATCCTAAGTATGTATGATCCCCTTGACACCTTATTTATCACCTCCTTAGTGGTATGATGGTTGGCATCATGCCACTGTTGTCTCTTAGTTCTTACATGAAACCATAGGTTGGGAACCCCTTGGAAAAATACCTTGTTGAAAAGAATTTTTGGAAAACCTTGGGTAAGTTGGACTTACCTAAGTGTGTGTTTATGAAAGAAAAGGATCTTGGCAAAGATGGTTGGAAAGAGAATCTTGTTTATGAAAACTTTGGCGTCTAAGTATTCACCCGTGACAATTAACCCGCGCAACCACAACTACTCCAACGTGGGCACGGAGCTTAGCTTGACGTTTGTTCTTCTTAGCATGAGGCACCGCACAACTATACAAGGGTACGGTTACCCCCGAGTCCGGGTTGTCATGGTTGGGACAATAGTATAACGGGAGGCCTTCGGGGCTGACCCGTCCGGAAGACACTATGGGTCTCCTGGCTTGGCGGTGGAGCCACGCTCTAGAGGAGGTGAGCTGCCACGGTGCCGGGGAGGTACATACTCCATAGGGTAGGACCTCTTGCTAAGTCGAATGGGCGAAAGGCTATGTTCGGGTATCCGTCGTGGCATATGTTGTTATGCGGGGATGATGCCCACACGATAGGTATCCGGATAGAGGTGGGGAAAGTGTGCAAACTCTGCAGAGTAAAATCTATTCGAATAGCCGCGTCCGCGGTCATGGACGGTTGGAATGGCTGTTGCTTAGCCTGATGAGTTTTGGTTTACAAAATGGTTTGGCAAATGAAAGGAAAGAACTTGTTTTGAAGTACCGAAGGGTACGGGAAAGGTTGTGACAACCATATGGAGATGGTCGGGAAGGACAAATAAATTGGGTTACCCCATCCTAGTGTTTTATGTTGTGGAAATCTTTTGAAGTATCTTCTTCAACAAAGATATAGAGATGTCATAGGGTATCTTTGAAGTATCTTCTTTAACAAAGATATAGAGATGTCATAGAAATGTCTTAGTGTCCCCTTCAACTGTGATGTGGGATGCTATATCCACAAGAGAAACTTATTCTCTTTCACATGCTATATCCACAAGAGAAACTTATTCTCTTTCACATGCTATATCCACAAGAGAAACTGATTCTCTTTCACATGCTATATCACCAGAGAAACTATTCTTCCTCTCTTGTCTTCTTTACTTAGAATTGTTATCACCTTCTTGATGGTTTGCGAGTACAATTCAAATGTACTCACGGCTTTGTCCCTGGCTATTTACTTGGCCAGACCTGGAGGACTTCGACAGATGAAGAAGGAGTTGACGACGTCTATGCGAGCTAGGAACGTCTTCCCAGTCAGTTGCCTGTAGGGTTAAGGCAGATGACTTGGGCTCTATGCTGATTGAAGTGATTCTGCTACTCTGATGATTAGATTAGGCCCTTCGAGGCTATCTTGTAAAGATGGGTCATGTGACCTTTTTGTAATTTTCTTATTTCGTTTTGTAAAGGATGATGTAATTTGATATCAGTTCGGTTATGTGTTCACGGCACACTGATCATGGGAACGTGAACTGTATACATAACAGGGTATTTCGGACAGCTAGTCCGGGGTCCCCACAGAGCTGGTATCAGAGCTATCCTGACTGTAGGAGACCTTAGTTCGCATGGACGTTAGTTAGGAAACAAGTACTTGGGCAAAACTATTTACCAAACAAATTCTTTCTTTAGTCGGAAGCATAGCTTCTACTCCTCTTGTTTCTTCAAAACTTCTAAATTCTTATCTCTCCGCTTTATAGAAGTGTTTGAAAATTCTTACTCTATTGTCTCATCCACTTCAAACCTACATATTGGACGATGTCCCCAACTCAGACCAGAGACTCAAACTCAAAGATACATCAATCCCTCAGGAAGACTCATGAATCTCCAACTACAACTATTGAAGATTGGAGGCCGACTTAGTGTGCACATAAAAGAATAATAAGATCATGTCTTTGGTTGTCACCAAAGTGTGTCAAGGAGCTGACCTTGTTCCTCCGTGGACTTGCACTTTTGCAGTCGCCAGGGATCAAGTCCTCAATTCTTGACTAGTAATTTTTAGGCCAGCCACGAGAATATCTCGACTTCAGGAGCACCTCAACAGCTACACCTTCGAAGACCTCACGTCCCTGGGATGTTGAGAAAGAAGACTACACAGTTTTATCCTCTACCTCAACATCGACGACTCAACACCAGGCCGCATCACCACCCTCTGCTTCGAGAAATCCTTGTTGAAGACGATGTCAACAAGCTGAAGACGCCAACATATGTGACCAGCCCCAAACCCATAGGATGGATAGGACAAACTCAATCGCTTTGATTGAGCTACCCCTGCGTATTAGGCATCCCTAGATGCTTAGAGTGCCTTGTCTGGTGTGATGATTTTGTAGTTCCCTCGTGTGCTGCCTTGAGTGTTTTTATCTGTTTGTTGTGTGTATAATTGTCTTGGTCTTTAGGCCTGAAAAACACTCTTAGTGTGACAACCCAACATAGGAAGCCTCCCAAAGATGTTTTCACCCCACCTACCTCACCAATAAAATGCTAATTTCTAGTTAATTGAATAAGTTAACGGATGGCTCTAACTTTAACCTCGTTAGCAGTTGATTTTTCAACCATGAGGAAAACTAACTCAAAGCCCTATCTGCGCTAACTACCTTCAAGATCAGCTGAAGCATCTCTACTACGCCAAGGAAGTGGAAGCCAGTACCTTTAAGATTGACTGCATCTCTGTGAGAAGCCATACTAACTTTGTCTAACCTTGGAGTATATTCGCGCTAACCTCGAGGATATCTTCTTGAAACCACCCTCTAACACACCGTCTAACAAGCTGAGAGAAAAATAGTGTCAAAGCCAAGTTACATCACATGGTTCATCTGGTCCTCATCAAGTGAAGCTCATGAAGATACCTCAAGACTCAAGAATAGGTGTAATTTAACCGCTCACTTCTTAACTGGTACAAGTCAGCACCGACCCTCAAGCTGAAGATTGTCTCCGACGACCTTTGATGCTGCTTCATATGGACAAAAACCAAGCGCTTCATCGACTTACTAACTTACCGCGCGTTATATGATCTTATAAACACCGTGAGTGCCTCTTGAAGTCGTGGGCTACACATCGCCTCCTGAAGATTCTCCAACTGATTACGGAAGATCGACGACTTCTTCAGAAGCCCCAGACAGAGCCACAAGGCAGAAGCTCTGAGTTTTTCTGAAACACCCGACGAAAAATCTTAAGGGTGGAAGACTTCGTCTTCCACTAAAAATTGGAGCTGACCCTAAAATTTTAAACCTTTCCAAAACACCGTTGGAAACTTGGGATTGCACTACCTCCCCTAGAATCATGAACCCCGCTAGGATCCTTAAGAAAACTACAGATCCAACACCTGCTGGGAGTAGTCAACCTCTTCACGAAGCTTGCTCTCGGCCAGAATCTACCGAGTCTCTCAGAAGCTGAAGTTGCAACCCTCTCAACAGCGGCACATCTACAGAAGAATGGAGTCTAACTTTAGTTAAACTTTACAACCCCTCTAGTTCTACGCTTAGTAATCTCGGGACGAGATTATTTTAAGGGTGGAAGATCTGTCACACCCCAACTTCTGCAACCTAGTTTAGTTGTCCTTAGTGCAAAAATTAGGGGGAACAAAAACTTTTTTTCTATAGACTAATTAGATGAATTGCCTTGATCTGTTTGTTGTAATGAATTGCTTTGACCTGCTGGTAGATGAATTGTCTTGATTTGCTTGTTGAGTTTTGTCTTGAGCTACCTCAAAGAACAACACCTCTAGTGGTAAAATCATCCTTGAATTCAAAACTTGGGATTGTCTACCCCTTAATACATCCTTTTCTCTTACCCTAGTCAAAACCCCTAAGGCATCACCAATTTGGCTATGTCCTAAAACTGTTATCAGGTCCCATTTTGGAGCCCCTGGATTAAGCTACCCCTTGCCATCCAAGGCAATGAATCTGGTCCTAAACCTACCTTATCATAAGCAATTCCCAACCATGTCCTTGTCTTGACCACATACCTCTTATACTCATTTATCCTTGTCTGTTTTGAGGCCAAGTCAAAAACATGTTTTTGGCAGGCTTAAAAAGTTCAAACTTTGGCAGTTGATATCTAAGCACCCACAACTGTTATTAGTGACCTCAATGCATGTATCTCATCTATGCGACACCCTCTACAACTTCCACGTTTTGCATGTCCCATAATACCCTTGCAACCTATATTTTCAACTTGATCTTACACCCTATCCAATGTTGCACCACTAGATCCCATTTTCAACTTTTATCTTTTGTTTATCTTTATTCCATGTTTAATCTCCACAAAACCAAGAGGGAAGATGGTAGCCACATTATGTAGCAACCCTCTACCCTTGAGGTCACTTCTCCCAAAATATTTTATTTGCCAAAAATCATATTTAAGATTCTTCTCTAATTTTCACTACAAAACTAATTCTAGTTTTATCAAAGCCTTTCAATTTTAATTTCTCAATCAAAATAAGTAATGTGGATGGTGTCTTGTATCATCTCTCTTCCTTCAACCCAAAAATACTTTCTATTAGAGTATTTAATCGATTCTTACTATTTAACCAAATGCATGGTACATACATACACCATTTCTTGCACCTTCTTATTACCATATAGCTTGGAGAAAACTCTACTATGCTTTGTAAGCAAGTAGACCAAATTTGCTTTAAAATATATTCTTGTCTCTTTCAAAATTTTCAAAAGGCAAGATCAATGTAAGCACCTTTCAAAATTTGATCAACTCTCACATAGTAAGAGATGCCCACTCTTTCATTCAAAAAAATTAAATAGCAACTTATGTTCTTCATCCACCACATAGCACCCATCTTTGATTTACCATCATCACCTTAACCTCTACACCACTAGCACCACACCACCTCTTGTTAAACCTACTTGATCACTTGCTCTACTTTGACCAAAGGTGAGCCGGCCATACCATGTATTGCATGCATGCATGTGTATGTGCCCTAATCCTCCCTCTCTACATTCTCTAGTTTGGACAAACCACCAAATATCACAAACCTGCACCTCACCGTATCTCTTTGGTCAACTCCACAAGTGCTAGAGTGTGGCCCTTGACTATTTTGCAACTTGGTAAAGAGAGGAGTGACACATGCACATGCACTTATGAAAAATCTTGGAAAGATACTTGCTTGCAGCCTACCCCACCTCCCTCCACTCATTGCCAACGATCAGCCAGCCCTCACACTACCCCAAGGCATCATGAAAACCTACCTAGCTAGCCCTAGCTTCTCCCTCTCCTCTAGCCTTCCTTGATGGTCACCCATTCTTGGTCAAGAAGGAAGCCAGCGTCCCAGCCTCCGAGGCCGCGCCAAGGAGACGTCCTGGCATCCCCTTCCCCGAGGTGCTTGCTCCCGAGGCCCGCCCTACCTTGCAGAAGTCACGCCCTGCCCGCCTTTGGACGTGGTCACCTCCGTTTTGGATGCCGTCGCGTTCCCGAATTTCGGGAGCATCTGCAGCCGTGCTCAGCTACACACTGCGAAGGCACCGTGACTAGACCTTGATGCAATGATCACTCTACGCCAACGTGCTCTCTCCCTCCATCACGACATATCAAACACCTTCGTGATCGCACAAACATCACCTCGTTGCAAACAAACCAGCCCACCTTTTTCCTTGATTCCAGCCGCACTGAATCCACCTTTGGATGCCCTACTCAATGGCACCGCCCTTCCGCCCAGTAGCGTCCGTGGAGCATCGCGCCATCCTCCCGTGCTCTCGGTGCACCGTACACCATTGCCCGCCTATAAAACCCGAGCCAGCCGGCCAGCCTCCCCTTCACCACTCCTCACCACCTCTCCCACCTCCCATAAGGCCACCCAGAAGATGCCGAGGAGCTCTGCCCCGCAGTTTCTCGCCGGCAAGGGCATCTCCTGTCCGGGGTCACCATGAAGGTGACGGGCGAGATGGACGTCGCCCTGGCCTCTCTTCTCCCTTCCCCTCCTCTCCATATGGTCCTCCATCTCCTCCCCGATCTAATGCAAATCTGCACGCCACCCAGGTCTGCCGGAGGACGCCGTCGTTGAGCTCGGTTCGGAAGGTGCTGCGAGGAAGTTGCCGCCGGGAGGAGCTACCGTGGAGGAGAGAGCTGCCACCGAGCCTCCCTGGACGCGCCCTGGACAGCCCCGGCGCGCCATCGCCCGCCCCAACCTCGCCGTCGCCCCGCCGCCGCCGGTGAGCCCTATCCCGTCCCCCGCTCGCATCTCTGTGAGGCGTCGTGAAGACGACGGCCTCGAGCCGATCCGCCCGATCGAGGGAGGGCTGCGTGGCCACTTATCCACGTCGGCCCATGCAGATGGGCCCCGCCTCGGGCCCACCCTCTCCCCTTTCTTTTTATTTTCTTTTATTTCCATCCCTCCACCTGGAACCGTCCTGGGCCGGCCCACTATTTCAAATCTGCACAGCCCAGTTTTCTCCCGCCCATTTCAATTATTTGAATTCCTGTAAAATTGCTGAAAAACCAGAGATGTTCAAATCAAAATAACTCGAGTTTTACTCACCCAAATCCGATGAAACCAATTGCGTTGGATCACAAATTTCATTACCTTTCCAATGCCACTGGCCTCATATTTTTATGATTTTCCTACGATTTATGGTATTTGAATTATGCCCTATGTGTAGTTTAGTTTCAAATCTGGTTTTAAAATTCTAGGTTTAACATTTTTCAATGAAACCAATTTTGTTAGTCTGGTTATAGTATTAGCTTTCAAATAAAATTGTGTTCACCCTCTGTTTAACTAAATCTTGTGTTAGCTAATGATTTTGTGTTATACATAGAATATGAGCCCAGTTTTCTTTTTTAGTCAAACCCTTTTTGTTTCCACCAATTTTGTTTACCAACCGAAATGTTTGACTTTCCAAAACAAAACCCCCTACAAATTAAACTTGTTTAATTGGTTTTGATTATGTTTTAAAATGGTGAGGTGATTGTGTGTTGTTTGCTCTTTCTTTTTGCGACGCTAGATTCGAACACTTTCGGAGTTGACGGAGAAGAGGACTTGGAAGTATTTGAAGAAGTCCAGGGACAAATAAGCTAACCAAGGCAAGCCATCTCTTGATCTCTGATTGACGTGTCTCATATTGTTGTCACCTTATTATTACTCTTGTCTCTTGACCTTGTGTGTGTTAGTCTCCTTATCTTGTCGATGCATGCTTTGTCTTAAGCATGATGATCCTCTTGGTCATACTTCATGATCATCTTAGTAATTGTTGGTATACTTGTCGATCATGGCTATGCCATCCTACCTTGTTGAGTTACATGCTTACCTTAAGCATGTGACACTTCTTGTCGATTCACTCCTACAACCCTTGTGAGTGTAGTAGTAACAAATCATGATCTTGGTGTACTCTCATTTTGAGATGAGTATGCCTACCTACCTTAGGAATGTCAAATATCGTTGACCACCCTCACTTCTATTAGTGTTGGTTGGTTAACACCACAAATCTGAAAGTATTTTCCCTCTTATGTTGACAACATGCATGCTTACCCTAAGCATGTATGCCCCTTGACCACCTATATTAGCATCTTCTTAGTGGCATGATGATTAACATCATGACCCTTGTTTAACCATACTACTTATGTTGTCCCTATGCATGCTTATCCTAAGTATGTATGATCCCCTTGACACCTTATTTATCACCTCCTTAGTGGTATGATGGTTGGCATCATGCCACTGTTGTCTCTTAGTTCTTACATGAAACCATAGGTTGGGAACCCCTTGGAAAAATACCTTGTTGAAAAGAATTTTTGGAAAACCTTGGGTAAGTTGGACTTACCTAAGTGTGTGTTTATGAAAGAAAAGGATCTTGGCAAAGATGGTTGGAAAGAGAATCTTGTTTATGAAAACTTTGGCGTCTAAGTATTCACCCGTGACAATTAACCCGCGCAACCACAACTACTCCAACGTGGGCACGGAGCTTAGCTTGACGTTTGTTCTTCTTAGCATGAGGCACCGCACAACTATACAAGGGTACGGTTACCCCCGAGTCCGGGTTGTCATGGTTGGGACAATAGTATAACGGGAGGCCTTCGGGGCTGACCCGTCCGGAAGACACTATGGGTCTCCTGGCTTGGCGGTGGAGCCACGCTCTAGAGGAGGTGAGCTGCCACGGTGCCGGGGAGGTACATACTCCATAGGGTAGGACCTCTTGCTAAGTCGAATGGGCGAAAGGCTATGTTCGGGTATCCGTCGGGGCATATGTTGTTATGCGGGGATGATGCCCACACGATAGGTATCCGGATAGAGGTGGGGAAAGTGTGCAAACTCTGCAGAGTAAAATCTATTCGAATAGCCGCGTCCGCGGTCATGGACGGTTGGAATGGCTGTTGCTTAGCCTGATGAGTTTTGGTTTACAAAATGGTTTGGCAAATGAAAGGAAAGAACTTGTTTTGAAGTACCGGAAGGGTACGGGAAAGGTTGTGACAACCATATGGAGATGGTCGGGAAGGACAAATAAATTGGGTTACCCCATCCTAGTGTTTTATGTTGTGGAAATCTTTTGAAGTATCTTCTTCAACAAAGATATAGAGATGTCATAGGGTATCTTTGAAGTATCTTCTTTAACAAAGATATAGAGATGTCATAGAAATGTCTTAGTGTCCCCTTCAACTGTGATGTGGGATGCTATATCCACAAGAGAAACTTATTCTCTTTCACATGCTATATCCACAAGAGAAACTTATTCTCTTTCACATGCTATATCCACAAGAGAAACTGATTCTCTTTCACATGCTATATCACCAGAGAAACTATTCTTCCTCTCTTGTCTTCTTTACTTAGAATTGTTATCACCTTCTTGATGGTTTGCGAGTACAATTCAAATGTACTCACGGCTTTGTCCCTGGCTATTTACTTGGCCAGACCTGGAGGACTTCGACAGATGAAGAAGGAGTTGACGACGTCTATGCGAGCTAGGAACGTCTTCCCAGTCAGTTGCCTGTAGGGTTAAGGCAGATGACTTGGGCTCTACGCTGATTGAAGTGATTCTGCTACTCTGATGATTAGATTAGGCCCTTCGAGGCTATCTTGTAAAGATGGGTCATGTGACCTTTTTGTAATTTTCTTATTTCGTTTTGTAAAGGATGATGTAATTTGATATCAGTTCGGTTATGTGTTCACGGCACACTGATCATGGGAACGTGAACTGTATACATAACAGGGTATTTCGGACAGCTAGTCCGGGGTCCCCACAGGCTGCATCATCTCCCCCCACTTGAAAAAGAGTCGTCCTCGACGATGAGTCTTCATGAATGTGTAGAGGAGGTAGATGACACCAACACTTGAATGTCCCTTCACTTGTCAAGAGCCCTATGAATAGCACAAGAGAAGCAAAGGAGCAATCAAAGCGTAGCCAAACTTCAATGTATTTAGGAAGAGGGCGCAAGTAGAAGGAGGTCACCTTATCAAAGTGTCGGTGTGCTCTCATTGAGAGATCTTGTGTAGTGGAAGTGTGCGGGCAAAACCACTCATTGGATCTCACTTGTATCATGCTCTCAAGAGCTCTTTTTGTCAACTCGTGCTCAATCGAGGTTGACATTGGAGTTTGGGTACCTACACACATGTTAGACAACAAGAACAACGTGTGTGCATGGTATATGAACACATCATCCATCATGATGCGCCATTTCTTTTGCACCTCACCATTAGCGGTAAGCAAGATATTATAGTACACATGGTGAATATGCGAGGAAAACTTCGGAACATGCTCAACATGGATATATGCAAAGTCTCCAAAATTTGAGAGAGCTATGGGGGCAATCTCATTTACACGCATATTAACACTATTGCAAGCCAAGCATTGGAAAGAGAAATTGTTCATCATTTTGGTTGCATTAATGGGAGAATATTGTAAGCATGTAGCACAAAACATGTTCAACATTTGATCATTGTTATCAACAAACCTAGGGAAAGAGCAATTGTTTGGCAAGGTTGTCACAACACAAGCATCATTATCAACATTGCAAGCAATACATGGGAAAGAGAAATTGTTCGACATATTGCAAGCAATAGGATAGAAATCGAAACACTCATAGCATGGCATGGTCAAAGTGTCACAAGCAACTACTTCCACATGATCAAGAATGGTGGCATCACAAGTATCACAAGGGAAAGTGAAAGAAGCATATGACATAGCAATAGGATCATCCAACTCATGCAAGCACTCACAAATCATCATGTCCACTAGTGGGATCATGGCATCATCAACACCCATGTATGTACCTTTGTAGTCCCGCTCATATGAGGTAGGTGTTGTGGAAGTGGTAGGCTCGATGTGGCCTCCATGTTCATCTTCAAGCAACAAGCATGGTGTGATATCATCATCTTCATGCACCATGTACATCTTCTCCATGATCGGCTTCTCGTCATCCATGGAACCTAATGAGACACAAGGAAACACACTAGAGGTAGAGGGTAAGATGTTAGAATTGAAAATGGCCTCACATGACCTATCAACTACCACTCTCATCTCACTTGGTGTATCACTCATGCTCTCGAAGTGGAGGCACTCATCAAGCTCACATATAGTGGAATCACTCATCTCACATATAGTGGATTCGCTCATCTCACATATAGTGGAGTCCCTCATCTCCATGGCAATGGCGTCGTCGATGTCCGAGCAACCTAGCAAAGAGGAAGACAACACAAGAGGAGTAGAGGTTAAGTTGTTAGAAATCCAAGTGTCCTCACTCAACTCATGGGGTGTGTCACTCATGCTCTCAAGGTGTTTGAAGTATGCGTTGCACTCGGCTTTATCTTTGGGTGTCATTTGGGCTTCTCGAGCATCTAGCCTGGCGAAGTATGCTCTCATCTCGGCTTGCTCTAGTGGGGTCATCATGTGTATCTCTCACTAGGATAGGTGTATATGTATGGTGGAAGGAAAACTACACAAGTATCTCACCTTTCAAGAAAGTATCGGAAAAATGGTTCAAATCAAGAGCAAAGTCGAAATGTATCGGGGTTACTCACACACACACTCAAAGCACACACAAAAGGTTAAGAACTCTATATGTGGTGGGTAAGGAGTGGATAGCAAACGAAAAAGATCAACGGAAAAGTCTATTGTCAAATGTGGGTAAGATCCAAAGTCAAATGTCAAAAGTGGTGATCTATGTCAAGAAAACACGGAAACACACACAACGGAGAACAATGGGGTTAGCGCGACCAAGGAAGTGAGCAAGTAACAAAGATGGTCCTAACGAAGACTATATGCTCGGTGTCACGCCAACACAAGAGAGACCGTAGCTTGGTTGCACAAGATAGAAGCAACAAGATTTGCACAAGGGCCACTCTTCTCTTATCTCTCTTAGCGCTTAGAAGCTTTGGACTCCTTTGTATCGGTGGACACACACTCTTTTTCTATTTCTTTTTCTTTTTCTCTTTTTTTTCACTTTTTTTTCTCTATGCTTAGAAGCTTTATTTTTCTCTATGTCACACTTTTCTTCTTTTGTGTATCTTTCTCACCGAGCTTGCTTCGGAGCTTTGCTCAACACAACGCACACACACCCTCTCACGGTCGTGACACTTGTGCAATGCTTCGCAACACTCGGAAAGCCACTCTCAATGGGATAGGTACACAAAGATAGAAACGGGGCTACAAGGGGTGAGGCAAGTTATACCTATTGATGTTAGGCGGTGTCAAGCACACGAACTTGCGATGATCGAAGTGGTGTCGATGATGGTGTCGAAGTTGCGCCGGAATCCGGGGTGCCAATGGGGTCGTCGCGGTGTTGGTGTAGGCGCGGAAGCGGAATAGACAACCAATGCACTCCAAATCGAAAACCGGGCAAATTAAGTCAATGCCCGAAAAGTTGGGTCAAAACGAGCGGTCAAAAGTTGGGTTCCAAAAATCGTCAAAAATTAGACGTAGACTATGTGGAGTAGTTGGAGGATGTTGTTAAAGTTTGGAGTCAAACGTGCTCCGGAAAGTTGTCAAAATTTGGGGCAAAAAGAGGAGTCAAATGGGCTCGGGAAAATTGTCAAAATTTGTAGGCAAGATGGTGGGATTATGGTCAAAATTTGAGGTCAAACGGGCTCCGGAAAGTTGTCAAAAGTTGGGTCAAAGTTTGGGTCAAAACTGGACGAATTTTGAGTCAAAACTGCGCGCCGGGCCGGAACTTCCGGTCAAGTTCCGATCAACTTCCGAAAATACAGAATATATGTTCAGGGGGTTACTGTAACGAAAATCGCGACTTTCGGAAGTTTGGCGGAAGTTAGGCGGAACTTCCGCTCGGCCGGAAGTACCGGTGTGTTTGGCCGGAACTTCCGGTCTGGGACTTTTCTCTGCTGATTTCTGCGATTGAGCTGGGCGATTTGCTGCGCGTGGGTTGAACTGGAACCTGGATCGAGCAGGGCGGCGCTGTGCTTGGCGCGCGGCAGCACGTGCGTGGGGCGTGGATGGTGAGCAGGGGTCGGGCGCGGCTTGAGCTAGGTGGATGCGGAGGTGGTGCTGCGCTATGCACGGGTGTGCCGGCGAGCGGGGCTTTGGGCCGGCAGGTGCTGGGCGCGCGTGGGGCGGTTGCTGCACTGCGCGCGTGGCCAGGAGCTGGTGGCCTTGGTGGCAAGCGAGCGGGCGGCGCGCTGTGGCCGAGCGGGGCGGAGCGGCTTGGGCTGTGGGGCTCGCCGCGGGTGGAGGCGAGCGCTGCCGGCGGCTATGCGGCGCGGGGTCTCGTGGGGGTGATCGAGCGTGGCGCTAGGCCAAGGAGTGGGCGGCGGCCGGGCCTGGGGCGAGGCCGTGGAGCGGGGCGGGAGCAGCTCGAGGCCAGGGGCGCTCGTGAGCGGTCGCTGGCGGCCTGGACGTGCGCGGCGTGTGCGCTGCAAGCGGAGGTGGATGCGCGCGTGCTGAGCGGGAGCAGGGCGGGGTGGGCGTGGAAGATGAGGATGACCAGATGGGGGAAAAAAATCGGCCGGCCGGAAGTTCCGCTAGGGGAGCCCGGTAGTTCCGGAAATGCAGATATTTTTCAGATCTGGATCTGCGCGACGAACATCACGAACACGGGACGGAAAATGGAGCAGAAGTTGATGGATTTTGAGGGGAAACGGTGGAATTTGACGGTGAAATTTGGAGGGATGGTAGATCAACACCAAAGACAACAGATCTGTGGAGCAAAACCACAAAAAACGCAACAAATTCTCAGATCCAAATTCGAGCTATTTTTTGGGGAAAAAATTTTGGGGAAATTTTTGGGCGAAATTGGTGGAATCGGAGGGTCAAATCCGTGGCAACCTTTGCTCTGATACCATATGAACAAGCCCTAAGGGCTCGGTTGTGGCCCGATCTCACGAATTGACCAAGAACAAGAGGGGGTGAGGGATGAACACGAAGAACACGGCGATGAACACGATGAACACACGCAAACACACACCAACCCGATACAATTCCGGTTTACTCCCGATAGCCCGAACCACTATCCCGATAGAATCTCTCAAGGGAGAGACACGCGGTAGAATCCCCGAGAGGAAGATCGGTATACGATCGGTTGAATCACACGAGTGAGAGACCGGTGGTAGAATCACAAGTGTGAGAGACTAATCATATAAGGAGTGCCTTGTACAATAGATTTGATAATCTAAGGAGGGGGTTTCCCTAATCCCAAAGGGATGGTGGAGGCATGAGCCTAGTTCTCTCAAGTTCAACTCTATCCTCATGAAGGGGGAGGTGGGAGCCTATATATAGGGAGCCACTAAGGAGGGGTAGTTTAGGGAAATAAGGGGGTACATGGGCCTTGGCCCGAATTGACTTGTGGCAGGCGCCTTCTCTTCTTGGCGACCTCGGACGCTGTTCTTCCTTCTTCTCTTCCATGCCTCCATGACCTCGGCCTTGAGTGTGGTTCTTGACGTTGACGCACATGATGAAGCGAAGACCGTAGGTCGGGCTGCATCATTCTATCTCAAATGTTTTAGCAAAATCGGGAAGAACAAGTAGTGGTGCCTCGGTGAGTCTCTTTTTCAATTCATCAAAAGCTTTTTGTTGTGTTTTGCCCCAAACAAATGGAACATTCTTTTTAGTAAGCTCGTTTAAAGGGCAAGCGATGGTGCTAAAATCTTTCACAAAGCGGCGGTAAAATCCAGCGAGTCCATGGAAGCTTCGAACTTGACCAACATTTGTGGGAGTGGGCCAATTGTGGATGGCCTCAACCTTGGAAGAATCAACTTCAATCCCGTTGGCGGAAACCACAAAACCAAGAAAAACCAATTTGTTTTGAGCAAAGGTGCATTTTGGGAGGTTGGCATAGAGCTTCTCATGGCGCAATATGCATAAGACTTCTCTCACATGTTGAACATGGTCCTCGAGATTTTTGCTATAGACGAGAATGTCATCAAAGTAAACAACCACGCTCATAAGACGCATGAAAGTCGAAGGAGCATTAGAAAGACCAAATGGCATGACAAGCCATTCATATAGACCAAGCTTGGTCTTGAATGCCGTCTTCCATTCATCACCAAGTGCCATGCGAATTTGGTGGTAGCCACTACGCAAATCAATCTTAGAGAAAATGGTGGCACCACTCAATTCATCAAGCATGTCGTCTAAACGCGGAATGGGATGGCGATAACGGACGGTAATGGCATTGATGGGGCGACAATCCATACACATCCGTTGTGTCTCATCCGGTTTAGGCACAAGAATCACGGGAACGGCACAAGGGCTAAGGCTTTCTCGAACGTACCCTTTGGCGAGGAGGTCTTGTATTTGGCGTTGAATCTCCTTTGTGTCTTCGGGGTTGGTGCGGTAGGCGGCTCGGTTTGGAAGGGGAGCGCCGGGTATGAGGTCGATGCGGTGCTGGATGCCCCGAAGCGGTGGTAGTCCATGAGGTAGCTCGTCGGGGAAGACGTCTTGGAATTCCTTCAAAATAGACAACAAAGACGAAGGAATGTTGGTTAAGTCGTTAGTCTCCGCCGATGGTCCCTTGCAAATGAGCACGTAGTGTAGGGTGGTGGATGGGTTGTGGTGCACTTCTTGATGTGGTCTAAGACCCCGATTGTGGCCCGATCTCGCGAATGACCCAAGGAATCAAGGGGGAAAAGAGGGGGAGAGGCGGAAGAACGCGAAGAACACACGAAGAACCACGCACACCAACCCGATACAATCGATGCTTACCCTCACGGCTCGATGGACCGTGCCAATAGAATCCGCCCGGAAGAGACTCGAGGTAGAATTCCGAGAGGAGAGACCGGTGGGGAGGACGAATCAAGGAGTGGGAGAGAGAGTGTAAACACTAGAATCTCTCACTACCAAATCCATACATCCACAAGGGTTGCCTTGATTACAGAGGGATGATACCCAAGGGAGACTAAGCTCAAAGTTAGGTTTGAGTTCTAAACAAGTCTAAAAAGTAAAGGAGGGGGTCCAGCTACTTAAATAGGCAAGCACAGCCAGCAAGGGCGAACAGGTACGCGAATGGATAAGTCAAGGCAGTTTGGTGGGGTATTCCCGTCGGATCCAGTTGGGTGTCCGGTCAGACCGGGCCTGGGACCGGGCTGTCCGGTCAAGGGTCCGGTCTGACCGGGCCTGTGACCGGGCTGTCCGGTCCTGGGTCCGGTCGACCGGTCGCCAACCGGGATTATGCGAAGAATCCGGTCCTGGGTCCGGTCGTTGTCCGGTACGAGGGAGTTGGTCCGGTTTGCGCCCGGTTGACCGGGCCTGTGGCCGGGGCGTCCGGTCGTGGGTCCGGTCTGACCGGGTCCTGGACCGGCCAGCGTCCTTCTCTTCCTTGGCGCTCTTCGGGCGACGTCGGCTTCGGCTTCATGTTCATCCCCCGGTTCCGTTGCTCCTCTCCTTCCCTTGGCCATGGCGTCTCATCCTCTCCGGGGTCTTGGTGCACCTTGTACCTAATGATACATAGCACGTCGGCATGAGGTAGCAATCCATCCAAAGGGGTACCAAGGTCAAGGGTGGTGAGGAGCGAGTTCACCTTGTCATGTATCGCTTTAGCCCGAGCCCGTGTCATTGGTCCACTTGGGGGACTTGTTGGTCTTGGTGAGGAGGTGTCCGAAGGCCGCCCCGCATCATCTCCCCCCCTTGGGAGAGAGTCGTCCTCGACTCTTGTTCCTCCTCATCTCCATGATAGGGTGAAAGATCCGAGACGTTGAAGGTGTTGCTCACCAAGTACTTTGATGTTGGTATGTCGATGACGTAGGCGTTGTTGTTGATGCGCTTGAGGACTTTGAAAGGCCCATCTCCTCTTGGCTTGAGCTTGGAGTTGCGTTCTTGCGGGAACCTTTCTTTCCTTAGGTGGATCCAAACGAGGTCTCCTTCTTCAAACAAGCGTTCCTTTTTCTTGGCGTTGAGGCGGGTAGCTTGGCGAAGTACATGCTCTTGTATGGTTGCTCTTGTCTCTTCATGTAGTTTCTTCATGGCGGTGGTGCGTTTGTCGAAGTCCATGTTCGTCCGTTCATGAAGAGGTAGTGGGAGGATGTCGAGTGCCGTTGGAGGTTCGAATCCATAGACGATCATGAAGGGACTCCGTGAAGTTGTGGAGTGCTTGGCTCGATTGTATGCGAACTCCGCGTGGGGTAGGCAATCTTCCCATGACTTCAAATTTGTCTTCACAAGTGTGCGGAGAAGTGTGGAGAGGCTTCGATTGACCACTTCGGTTTGTCCATCGGTTTGAGGATGCGAGGACGATGAGAACAAGAGCTTCACTCCAAACTTCGCCATGAGCGACTTCCATAGGTAACTCATAAACTTGACGTCTCGATCCGACACAATGCTTGCCGGTATCCCATGTAGGCGAACCACTTCCCTGAAAAACAATGAAGCAATGTGTGAAGCATCATCGCTCTTATGACATGGTATGAAATGAGCCATTTTAGAGAACCTATCCACTACCACAAATATTGAGTCATGACCATGTTTGGTGCGTGGTAAGCCAAGTACAAAGTCCATGCTTATGTCCGACCAAGGTGCATATGGAATGGGTAAAGGCATGTAAAGACCATAGGGATTGGAAGTAGACTTAGCTTGTAAGCATGTTGTACACCGGCGGCAAAGGCGTTCCACGTCGCGGTACATTCTTGGCCAATAGTAGTGGGTTGAGAGCATGGCATATGTCTTCTCTCGTCCAAAGTGACCCATGAGACCACCTCCATGTGACTCTTGCAAAAGCAACTTACGAAGAGAAGACTCGGGAATGCAAATCTTGTTAGCTTTAAACAAGTAGCCATCATGCAAATAGAAATCATCAAATCCGCGGTCAACGGAACACTTGGCAAAGATTGGACCAAAGAAAGCGTCGGAAGGGTAAAGTTCTTTGATCTCCTCAAGACCCAAAATGTGAAACTCCAAGCGGGTGAGTAGAAGAGTAATCTTGCGGGAAAGTGCATCCGCAACCACATTTTCCTTGCCCTTTTTGTATTTGATTACATAAGGGAAGGACTCTATGAACTCAACCCACTTAGCATGTCTCTTGTTCAAATTGTGTTGACTTTTCAAATACTTCAAGGACTCATGATCCGAGTGGATGACAAACTCTTTTGGCCAAAGGTAATGTTGCCAAACTTCAAGAACACGAACCAAAGCATAAAGCTCCTTGTCATATATAGGATAGTTGAGGCGTGCGCCATCCAACTTCTCGCTATAGTATGACACGGGTTTTCCATTTTGCATGAGAACACCACCGATTCCAAGGCCACTCGCATCGCATTCTATCTCAAATGTTCTGGCAAAATCGGGAAGAGCAAGTAGTGGTGCCTCGGTGAGTCTCTTTTTCAATTCATCAAAAGATTTTTGTTGTGCTTTGCCCCAAACGAACGGAACATTCTTTTTTGTAAGCTCATTTAAAGGGCAAGCAATGGTGCTGAAATCTTTCACAAAGCGGCGGTAAAATCTGGCAAGTCCATGGAAGCTTCGAAGTTGACCAACATTTGTGGGAGTGGGCCAATTGTGGATGGCCTCAACCTTGGAAGAATCAACTTCAATCCCGTTGGCGGAAACCACAAAACCAAGAAAAACCAATTTGTTTTGAGCGAAATGGCATTTTGGTAGGTTGGCAAAGAGCTTCTCGTGGCGTAAGATGCATAAGACTTCTCTCACATGTTGAACATGGTCCTCGAGATTTTTGCTATAGATGAGGATATCATCAAAATAAACAACCACGCTCTTGCCAATGAGAGGTCACAAAATGTGATTCATGAGACGCATGAAAGTCGAAGGAGCATTGGAAAGACCAAATGGCATGACGAGCCATTCATAGAGACCAAGCTTGGTCTTGAATGCCGTCTTCCATTCATCACCAATTGCCATGCGAATTTGGTGGTAGCCACTACGCAAATCAATCTTAGAGAAAATGGTGGCACCACTCAATTCATCAAGCATGTCATCTAAACGCGGAATGGGATGGCGATAACGGACGGTAATGGCATTGATAGGGCGGCAATCCATACACATCCGTTGCGTCTCATCCGGTTTAGGCACAAGAATGACGGGAACGACACAAGGGCTAAGGCTTTCTCGGACGTACCCTTTAGCGAGGAGGTCTTGTATTTGGTGTTGGATCTCCTTGGTATCTTCGGGGTTGGTGCGGTAAGCGGCGCGGTTTGGTAGTGGAGCGCCGGGTATGAGGTCGATGCGATGCTCGATGCCCCGAAGCAGTGGTAGTCCATGAGGTAGCTCGTCGGGGAAGACGTCTTGGAACTCCTTCAAAAGAGACAAAAAAGACGAAGGAATGTTGGTTAAGTCGTTAGTCTCCGACGAGAGGCCCTTGCAAATGAGCACGTAGTGTATGGTGGTGGATGGGTTTTCTTTCACTTCTCTCCACTCGCTTTTGGTGGCTAGGAGGACACTCTTTCTCTCACTCATATGTGGGTGGTGGCGCTCACTCTCTTTTTGGTGGGTAGCTCCCTCTCCTCTCAACTCACTATGGTGGGTGTTGTGTTGTGCCCTCGCTAAAGCCTTCGCATTGTCGGCGATGATTTGGCTAGGAGTCATTGGGCGAAGCTCGAACTTCTTCTCCTTGACCTTGAAGGTGTATGCATTGGAGTAACCATCATGTATGGCCTTCTTGTCAAATTGCCATGGGCGGCCAAGCAACATGTGGCACACGGTCATAGGCACCACGTCACACTCAACGGTGTCTTCATAGGGTCCTATCTTGAAGTTGACGGTGACGGTGTGTTGAATCTTGACATTGCCCTTGTCGCTCAACCATTGAACATGGTATGGATGAGGATGCTTGCGAAGCGTGAGGTTGAGCTTCTCACATAGCTCGGTGCTTGCCAAGTTGTGGCAACTCCCACCGTCGATGATGACCTTGATTGACTTGCCACCAATTCCAGCGCGAGTTTGGAAGATGTTGCATCTTTGGTCTTCCATAGCTTGGGGTTGAGTGGTGAGCACTCGAGTGACCACAAGAGAAGGGCTTGGATCATGTGTGCATAAGAGAGGGTCTTCTCCACTTTCTTCATCATACTCTTCCTCATTAGCAACGGCGGCTTGCACTAGGGCTTCATATTCGCCCTCACTTAGCGTCTCTATGTCACCATTCTCCATAGTGATCATAACCTTGGTGTTCTTGCACTCGAAGGATTTGTGGCCTTGAGTACCACACTTGAAGCAAGTGACATTGGAGGGTCCCGTAGAGGCTTTGGAGGAGGCGGTGGAGGACACCGTTTGCTTCATGCGACTTTGTATAGACGGTTGCTTGGAAGGTGTTGAGGATGCGGTTGGCTTGACACTTGTTGTAGGAGTTGATGTAGCAAGCTTGGAGGCGAAGTATTGCTTGGACTTGGAGTACTTGATGTCCTCATTCACTTGACGCTCGGCCTTGGAAGCTTGGTGAACCAACTCAACCATGTTGGAGTATTGTTGGAACTACACAATCCTCTTGATGGGGTTGTTGAGGCCATTGAAGAACCTAGCGATGGTTTGGTTCTCGGACTCTTGGATGTTTGCTCGCATCATGGTTAACTCCATCTCCTTGAAGAATTCCTCAACGGTCTTGGTGCCTTGCTTCAACTTTTGGAGCTTGTTGAAGAGATCGGTCTTGTAGTGTGTAGGGACAAAGCGAGCTTGCATTTCCTCCTTCATGTCTTCCCAAGTATCAATTGGAGGATCACCCTTTTCTTCCCTAAGAGTGACAACTTGTTCCCACCAAGTGTTGGCATAATCTTCAAACTCGAGGGAGGCCATGGCTACTTTCTTGGCACCGGGTTATGGATGCGGAAGATCTTGTCAACCTTGATGCCCACGAGAGGTAGGCCTCGGCATCGTCTTCACCCTTGAACTTGGGCATGTTGAACTTGAGCTTTCCATACATATTCTCTTCATCTTCCATGTTCCTTCGGCGAGGACGGATGCCTTCATCTCGTGCGACTTGAGGTGGTAGAGGAGGTCTTCCACGACCAACCATAGCATTGGGTTGGCGGTTGAGGTGAACACTAGCTTCACTTGGCTCATGTTGAGGATGTTGTTGCGGGTCTTGGCGAGGTTGTTGGCGTTGCCCAATTATGGCCCTCTCATCTTGATCATGTTGTGGTTGCCCTCGGCCCCTTTGGTCATGGCGAGGATGATTCCGGAGATCACGCCTTGGTGGATCTTGATGACCTTGGTCTTGAGCATCCACATGGGCTTGACGATGAGGTGCCGGGTCCATGTTGTGGAGGACGTTGTCTTGGGGTTGGTCGTCATGCCCATGGTGGGCATGGCGAGCCGCTTGATGACGATCTTGGTGAAGAGCTTGTTCTTGTTGCGGACGTTCATGAGGACGAGCATGGCGATGGAACTCTCCGCGCCTTGAGTTGGAGCGAGAATCATCATGACGAGCGTGCGGTCGACGAGAGCGATGATGATCTCCATGCCTTGAGTCGGAGCTTGAGGAAGAATGGTGATCATGGGAGTAGTCATCATGTGACGAGGTCGATGACGATGAGGAAGTAGAGCGATGTCGATGTCGGCGTCCCAAGTTGTTGATGGCGCGCTCGAGGCTATCCATGCGCCGCTCCATGTTTGCATCATTGGCCGTCACTTGGTCATGCAAGTTGTCCGTAGCTTCACGAAGAAGATTCATATCTTGGTTCACTTGGCCGAAGTTGTGAGCCACTTCTTCGTATTGTTGGTCGATGCGTGTCTCGAACAAGTTGAGTTGGTCCTTGAACTCTTGGCGTTGCACCCATAGGTTGTGTTGGGTGGCCAACCTCTCGGAGGGGTGTAGGACCTCATCCTCCGTTGCTTGGTCTCCGTGCGTATCCATGATCACAAGACAAGAACTATGTTGTGGGTGTTAGTGGAAGGAGACTACCTCTCACTCTTACCGTGGTAAGATAGTATTGAGGCAATCAACCAAGCCGAAAGTAAGACCAATTGTATCGGGACACACACAAAGGCACACACAAAAGCTAGCAAATATGGTGTTAGGAGTGGATGGTGGAAAGCCAAAAGACGAAATCCAAAATCGAGTATGTTGTTAAGAGTGGGTAAGGTCCAAAAATCCAAGTGTCAAAGTGGCGATCACTATAAACACGGAAAAATGTGGAACTCACGCACGGGATGAACGGGGTTAGTGCAACCAAGGAACGAGCGGAAAAATGAAAAACCCCAAAGCAAGGGTGCTCAATGTCACACTAACGCAAGAAGAGGTCGAAGCTAGATTGCATAGAGTAGAAACACCAAGATTCGCACGAGGTCTCTCTTCTCTATCTCTCTTGCTTGCTTAAAAGCTTTTCACTCTTTTTGTATCGGTGGCACTTTGCACTTTGCTTTTCTCTTTTTTTTTTTCACTAGCACACTATGCTCTTACTCTTTTGCTGGCCACTCACGAGCTCCACTTATGAGCTTTACTCACACAACGCACACCCTCACGGTCGGGACCTCGTGCGATGTTTCGCAACACTCGAAAAGCTTCGCTCGTGGGATAGATCGCAAAAAGAAGAGGGCTACAAGGGTTACTGCAAGTTATACCTGCGATGGTGGAGATGATGGTGGTGGTGGTGGTCGGCGGTGGTGTTAGTCGATGTCGAAGACGTGTGCCCGGTCGGTGGTCCGGTCGGACCGGGTGTGGCGCCGGCTGCTCCGGTCTGAGGGCCGGTTGACCGGCTTCTGGACCGGCTGCTCCGGTTGACCGGGTTCTGCGCCGGACGGTCCGGTCTGGGGGCCGGTTGACCGGGTTCGAAACCGGGTTCGTCGATTTGGAGCTTTCTCTCTCCTGTTCTTCCCCAAACCAAAACCAAATCGGCCAAAACGAAGGGAAACGATGGAATTGGAGGCTAAAAGTTGGGGAAATAGTAGATCAAGCACAACAACACCAGATCCACGGAGCAAAACCACTCAAAACTCAACCAAATCACAGATCCGTCCAAAGGCAATTGAGGGCTATTTTTTTGGAAAATTTTCTAGAAACGAAATTGGGTGGGTGGAGGGTCAAATCCACGGAAACCAAAGGCTGCTGATACCATATGATGTGGTCTAAGACCCCGATTGTGGCCCGATCTTGCGAATGACCCAAGGAATCAAGGGGGAAAAGAGGGGGAGAGGCGGAAGAACGCGAAGAACGCGAAGAACACACGAAGAACCACGCACACCAACCCGATACAATCGATGCTTACCCTCACGGCTCGATGGACCGTGCCAATAGAATCCGCCCGGAAGAGACTCGAGGTAGAATTCCGAGAGGAGAGACCGGTGGGGAGGACGAATCAAGGAGTGGGAGAGAGAGTGTAAACACTAGAATCTCTCACTACCAAATCCATACATCCACAAGGGTTGCCTTGATTACAGAGGGATGATACCCAAGGGAGACTAAGCTCAAAGTTAGGTTTGAGTTCTAAACAAGTCTAAAAAGTAAAGGAGGGGGTCCAGCTACTTAAATAGGCAAGCACAGCCAGCAAGGGCGAACAGGTACGCGAATGGATAAGTCAAGGCAGTTTGGTGGGGTATTCCCGTCAGATCCGGTTGGGTGTCCGGTCAGACCGGGCCTGGGACCGGGCTGTCCGGTCAAGGGTCCGGTCTGACCGGGCCTGTGACCGAGCTGTCCGGTCCTGGGTCCGGTCGACCGGTCGCCAACCGGGATTCTGCGAAGAATCCGGTCCTGGGTCCGGTCGTCGTCCGGTACGAGGGAGTTGGTCCGGTTTGCGCCCGGTTGACCGGGCCTGTGGCCGGGGCGTCCGGTCGTGGGTCCGGTCTGACCGGGTCCTGGACCGGCCAGCGTCCTTCTCTTCCTTGGCGCTCTTCGGGCGACGTCGGCTTCGGCTTCATGTTCATCCCCCGGTTCCGTTGCTCCTCTCCTTCCCTTGGCCATGGCGTCTCATCCTCTCCGGGGTCTTGGTGCGCCTTGTACCTAATGATACATAGCACGTCGGCATGAGGTAGCAATCCATCCAAAGGGGTACCAAGGTCAAGGGTGGTGAGGAGCGAGTTCACCTTGTCATGTACCGCTTTAGCCCGAGCCCGTGTCATTGGTCCACTTGGGGGACTTGTTGGTCTTGGTGAGGAGGTGTCCGAAGGCCACCCCGCATCACTTCTCTCATCTCACTCTTGGTAGCTAGGAGAACACTCTTCATCTCACTCACATATGGTTTGTGGCGCTCACTCTCTTTTTGGTGGATTGATGACCCACAAGTATAGGGGGTGTATCGTAGTATCTTCGATAAGTAAGAATGTCGATCCCAACGAGGAGCAGAAGGTGTTGGCAGCAGTTTCGATGAAGGATTCACTGTAAATGCTCACAAACAAGTATTCAAGGGGTTTTGATGTAATAGATGAATAAAGTACGAGTAAGTAAAATGCGAGAGAAATAATTGCAGCGAGTGGCCCAATCCTTTTTAGCACAAAGGACAAGCCGGTTTGTTTACTTATAATGACCAAACGTTCTTGAGGACACACGGGGATTTTAGTCTAGTGCTTTCGCTTCATGTAGCTAAATAATCTTCATTGTTTTGATAAGTGTTGTGTGGGTGAACCTATGCTAATGCACCGCCCTTCCTAGGACTAATACATACTTGTGATTATACCCCTTGCAAGCATCCGCAACTACAAGAAAGTAATTAAGATAAATCTAACCACAGCCTTAAACTCTGAGATCCTGCGATCCCTCTTGCATCGATATACTAACGGGGGCTCAGGTTTCTGTCACTCCGGCAACCCCGCAATTAGCAACCGAATACAAGATGCACTCCCCTAGGCCCATAAATGGTGAAGTTTCGTGTAGTCGACGTTCACACGACACCACTAGAAGAATGACACCACAACTTAAATATCATAACATTGAATATTACTCAACCATAATTCACTACTAGCATTTAGACTTCACCCATGTCCTCAAGAACTAAACGAACTACTCACGAGACATCATATGGAATACAATCAGAGGTGATATGATGATGAATAACAATCTGAACATAAACCTTGGTTCAATGGTTTCACTCAATAGCATCTATAACAAGTAGAGAATAACACCGGGAGAGTTTCCCCTATCGAACAATCAAGATCAAACCCAAATTGTTACAGCGGTGACGAGGTGCAGCGGTGGTGATGGCGGTGTAGATGGTGGAGATGATGATGATGATGATGGAGATGATGTCCAGATCGATGACGATGGCGATGGCGTCGATTTCCCCCTCCGGGAGGGAATTTCCCCGGCGGATTCCTGCCCGCCGGAGAGCTCTTTTCTCTCTGGTGTTCTGTAACGGCCCAGGGTAATACCCATATTAGATTTGTTTGTGCTTTTTCTTTTAGTGCATCATCATGACATCATACATCATATCATCCATGCTTTTGACAAAATAAAATTATTTTTATAAACCCCCTTTGTCTTCTCTTTTAAATAAAACCTAAGTCTCTCTCTCATAATTCTTATTTTATAATTAAGCCTTTCCAACAAATAAATTTTAAATATAAATGTGTTTTGTTTTGGTTACAAATAAATTAAATATTTTGAAAAGTAATTTTGAATCTATCTCACACCTTTCCTCAAATTCAAAACAGGAGAAGATTTTTAATTCAAAAGGTTTTAAACAAAAACAGAAAAAGAAAACCCCCTTCCCTCTAACCCCTGGGCCTCCTTCTTCCCTGGCCCATCTCCCGGCAGCCCACCTTCCTTCTCCTCCCCTTCTCTCCTCCTGGCCCAACCCAACACCCTCCAAGGCCCGTACCCCTTCAATCTTCTTTTTCCCCCTTGTCGTCTTCTTCCACGCGAGCACGCAGAGAACGTGAGCGAGCAGCTCGTCCGCTCCTCACCTGCTCCCCTGGTCCCCTTTCCTCCCCTCTTTTTCTAGCCACCGAGACGCGCCCGGAAACCCTAACCCTACCATCTCCTCCCTCTCGCACCGCCATCTCCCCTCCTCCCCTTTTCTTCCAAACCACACAGCACCGCCACGGGTTCGCCATGGCGTCGCCGCATCCGGCCACCCCTCTTCGTTCTGAGGGCACCGTAGGGTGCGCCTCGTCTCCCTCCACCTCCTGATACAAGCAATCGACCCCGGATGCCCCAATTCCTCGCCACGACCGCCGTTCCCCCTCCGCTTCTGACGGCAATTTTCGCCGATTCCGGTCTCCGTCCCATCCGTCGACACCTTGAGCTCGATGGTGGGTTTCTGCATCCCCTGGACATCTTTTCCCCCTCCCTCTCTTCCGTTTTCCTCCTCGCACGTTGATGCCGTCCGTTTTCCGCCGCAGACCTCGACGCCGGCGAGCTCTCCGGCGACCCCCGTCAACGGCGTCGCCCCCATCTGGTCCGCGCCGCCAAGGTACACCCGGCGCCCTCTTCCTCGCTTCCTGGGAGCCCCTATCGTGCCCGCGCGCCACGCCGCCGACCCGTGGTGACCACCGCCCTCTGGAACGCGCCCGTCGTCGAGCACTTGATGTGCAGCCGCGCAAGGTTCGCCAGCCTGGCCTCCACGTCAACCACCGGGCCCCACCTGTCTGCGACCGCGGCTGGATCTCCCCTGGGTGAGAAAATATCTCAGATCTGGATCTGATCCTTTTTGCATCTAGCCCCTTCATGTTATGTTTCCTCAACCCGCAGCCCCTGCCTGCGTCTGTTTTCATGGCAACCCCCTGAACCTCTGTAAAACTAACCCGGGGTCCTTCCCCTGTTTGAAAATTATTTTCGAGTCCTTATCTAATTAAAATAAATCTGTTTTCTATATTATAAATACTAAAAACTAATTTGTTAATAACTTTTAATTGGTAACTCGAAATAAAATGTTTTATATATGAAAATTGATCAGAAAAATGTGCTGAACATGAATATGCCATCCATTCATCTGTTTGCATTTCGCATCATGTCGAGCCGTGATAGTTTGTGCATTTCACCTCACATATATGCGGAGTATTTCGGACACCGACTATGGTTTCCCCCGCTCCGTTTAACCTTGAAGTAGCGCACCCCTGCCATGATATGCCATCCTAATTAACACTTAACTTTGACGCTAGAAAATGCAACTCCAACCTAATTTGCTTGTTCGGGGTTCCGACTCCGATTAATATGGATAAGTTGCATCGCATCATCTTTGCCATGTCATGCATATCATCTTGATCATGCCGGTTCTTTTTCCGTAGTAGTAAGATTGCATACGTTGTGTGTTCCAGCATTTGCTTCTTCCCGGATAGGATCACGAAGTGGTGTGTGAGATACGACGAGTTCTTCGACAAGTTCTTCTGCAGTTTTTCACAGGCGAGCCCACCCCTTCACCTATTTTACATTTACATGCTCTTTTGATCTATTGCTATCCCTATGTTGCGATTCTGTTGTGTCACGTGTCCCATCCACCTGTTATCTATATGTCCGAGATACACCTCCTCGCCCTACCTATTGTTTGTTGTTTGCCAGCTTCGCGAGTCGTAGGCGAGTTTAGGGTCTTGTTGATATCTCGAGATGTTCGGGATATCTTGTTGGGAGGTTATCACATGCTATATCAGTTGTTGGAGATATTCACACTTTACTTTATTGTTAACAACTAAAATTGTAAGCAGAGGCATCTGTGAGCCCCTTTGCGAAAGCATCGGAACTTTGACTCGCTAATGTCCCCTAGGACCCGAGTTCTTGTTATCTGTTCCGAGACTGAGCGCTCTAACCACACGTGGGTATGATTCTTTGGGTCTCCCTCGACCACCGCCGGAATCTACAGCTTTGTCCAAAGGGCCACAATTAGTTTGGGTGTTTGTTTGTTTCTCCCGGGCGTGCAAGCATGTTTCTTTGTGGTCAGATGATATGATATTACTTTTGGGGAAGCCATGAGTGCCTT